>NC_137133.1:18182849-18797849 GCF_949319135.1 Squalius cephalus
GTATCTTGTTGGTTTCAACACATTATCTTGTTATATTTAGAAGAGGATGATTTTATTGTAAACCCTGTTACCATGTTTCTGAACAGTAAACAATTGAATTGTATTGAAAGCTGTATATTCCCTTTAAATTTAACAACTTGTTGTGTAATGACCTTGAACCTACGACCAGTGATGGCTAAATTAATTGTAAAGCCGGCAACCCTTTTACTTTTTACACTCTTAAAAATAAAGGTCCCAAAAGGGAACCTTTAAAAACCAAAACCACTAGAAGCTTTTTATGTTTCAAAAAGAACATTTAAGTGAACAGTTCTTAAACATTTATTAACCATTTTTCCCCTAGTGTGAAGAATATAATCTAAAGAACCTCTTTCCTTTATAAAGAACCTTGTGCACTGAAAAGGTTCCATGGATGGGAAGGTTCTTCATCATGGAACCATATGAGCCTTTATTTTTAGGAGTCCAAATAGCCTAAAATCGACAGTTAAACAGGCTATTTGTGTAAGACAGAACGTTTAAAATCTTAAATAAATTGACTTAGAACACATTTTCATAATGGAAAACGCACACATGTGTTGGAACGATAGCCAGGGTGCAGTGTGCATCAGAAGAGGGTCTCGTATAGTTTTTCCATGAAGATGTTCGCAGACAGTCTCACGGTTTCTTCCGTCGCGCGCGTGTCATGCTCTCCTCGTGTCTACGCATCTGTCGGTGAGATGACCGTCCCTTCACTCACAGAGCTTTCTCTTCTAAAACAGTGAGGACTGGCACTCAATGACGGTGGGAGGTTCGAGCTCACAGAGATGCTGAGCGGATTCGCCAACTCTCTTCAGAAGCTCGCTCCACGCCTGCTGATTCTGAAGGAGAATACTTGTTTATAGAGGCAGGAGCGCGACATAAGGTGTGCGTGTTCCCGCGGGCTCGTCCCGGTAAAGATGCGCTGGAGTGAAGTGACGTTCAACTGGCAAGTGCCGTCCATTGGGGAAAAGGCGGGAACCTGATCATTCACAGTGCTTGCATTTGTTGAGGTGTCGATAAAGATGAATTGACAGAGAAATGTCATGGGAGCGGTCTTAGAGTCTATGCACGTGGTCCCACTGGATTGACTCCGGATCAAACTGTGACTGACAGCTTACTTCAAATTAAACCAAACCGCTGGAAGGGACTTTACTGCGATTGAAACCTGTGGTTCAGGCATTATCCGATGCTATTAGAGTCTCGAGGATGCTGTGAGACCACGAGTGGCGGGATGAGAAGTTTCGCGTTGGTTTTGGAGAGTTGTAAACGCAACTTGAGCGTTCAGGATGTCTCAGGAATTCTGCAATGGATTTTGCTCTAAAATCTGCATAGGGGTTGATAATCCTCACGTTCACAGAAGGAGCTCTTTCTTGATGCTGGAGATACGAAAATCTGAAGGCTGAGTTCATGATGTATCGAGACTTGTGGATGGAATGTGATATGAAGAAGACTCAGTGGATTTTCTGAAGTTGCACAGTGATCGCCACGACAAATGTGAAGATATGTATATCAAGCATGTAAAGATATAAATGGACAACGATCAACACGTTGATTTATCAGGGTAATGGATTCGGACAGCGTGTGTTTTTCTGTCAATTTCACTTGTAATCGCAATATTATAAAGACTGACGTACAGAATCGTTACAATCTTTGCTTTATGAGTAGCCTACAGAAATGGCTGGCAAATACTCTTGCACAACTCATAATAATGCGCTGACTTGATTGGTTTATTAGTTAAAGTTGAGGATCATTGAAGGTCTTCTACTCATCAGTAGATGATTGACTCTTCAACAGGTGACTGAGGTAAATCTTTGTCTCTCTATATGGAGGCAGTTTCAGTTTGTTTAGCATATGTTTAAGTTAAAAAGTACTGTGATATATAAATCAATTTATAATCAGCTAATTTTATTTTACAGTAGTTTTTTTTAAGTTTTTTAATATTGCCTTGGTTTGTGGAGTTTTCAAGTGAGGTGAAGTGTGAGTAAAAAGGTTTTGGTACTGGAATAGCCTCACTGAATAAATAGAGATTTTTTTTTTCTTTATATAATATTTATAACGTTTTTTTTTTTTTTAATGTAGTCAGTTTATTTAATTTTACCATGTTTTTGCAGGGCTGGACTGGGGATAAAATTCGGCCCTGGACAAATCCAGCCCATGAGGTCCCCCATAAAAGTTTTTTGCTGGGGTTAGGCCTTAAATTTGAGTAAATAAATAAAATAGGACTGGAACAAATGATGATAGAGATGATTGAATTCACTGCAAATACATTAACAAACTTATGCACTTGACAGTAAAGCACTGATTTTGAGCTAGGATGCGGTGAGGTAAATGTACTGCTATTAAATTCTGTCATAATTTACTCACCCTCATTGTGTTCTAAACCTGTATGACTTTCACTTTTTTGTAGAACACAAAAGAAGATATTTTGAACCATTTTGGTTAAGCAACCATTGACTTCTATTGAATGGAAGAAAAAAAAGATACTCAAATGATTTTCTTTTATGCTCAACAGAAAGTCATTCAGGTTTGGAATGACACAGGGTGAGTAAAGTATGACATTGTGGGGGGAACTACCCCTTTAAAACAACATTTGTAGAGAGTTAACACCTAATTTATTTAAGGCACTGTTATCTATCTTTCATCAGGCTCTCGTTGATCTGGCATTTTTTCTTCAGTTAAAATCCCAAAGCACTATTCATAAAACACATTTAAAGAGAAAAAAGCTTTGTCTTTAATTCATGGGATCTACTGATCTAGGCTTTAAAGCTGCTTTGTTAAATCATCCTTTAATTGCACTAATGCATTTTATATATATATTATATTGCATAGAATCCAGAGTTTTACTTTAGTTCTATTTAACTGTAAGATCATGGTAGTCAAAGGTAAAACCATGCTCCTCATTACCATGGGTAGATGGTTTCTTAAATAAATAAATAAACAATAAACTATAGAATTTGTACTAAAAAATATTGTAAACAATTTTAATACATTTCTGGCAAAAAACAAAAACAACAACAACAACAATGAAAAAAACAAAAAAACATTTCTTCAGTGTTAGTAGCTGCAAGGTAAATTACTATAAGGGTGATGCTTGGGCCGGATTTACCTCATATTTTGACATCAGCCTGTCAATACAGAAGACAAACCAGTGGGCCGCTGTCACTGCATGATTGGCCAGTCCTTGGTAAAAAACAACAACAAAAAAACAACAAATTATTTTACCAGCCCCAAAGTGCATCGGCCCACCGGGAATGCCCGGTATGCCATTACTAGTCCAGTAGTATATTTATAAATGTGCATATGCGCTAAATAGACTTAGTTCCCAAGACTTTCGCTTGAGTGGTTACTTCAACAGTATGCTGCTCAAGCACTTCCCTTAAGGATCTGCTGTATCATGCTGTAATGTTGACAAAAATAGCCTATTGTCATTACGTATTACTTTATTATAGATTTACACATCACAAAAACATGGCACAATACGAACCTCTCAAGATTTACTTTGAAAATATTGACCTCCCTGTAAGTCACTGAATAATTTGCTACTGGTTACCATAATGATAATTACTTCTGTAAAGATAATAATTACAGTAGGGTCTAAAAGTCTTACAATTGAAAAAAGTTTCTTTTAGAATCAAGTAGGCTAAACCTTGTGCAAAAGAGCTTTATATTTTTACTAATAAAGCTTGTATTCAGGTGTATAGATTCTGGATTTTCATTCTGGTGTGTAAAGCTAACACGATCGCCTCTTTATCTCTGTGCTTACAGTGGTCCATGCAATATCAGAATGCTCATACTGGTATGAGAGCTGGTCCCGTGGGTTTACAGTCGACCCTCTGTGCTTTCTTCTTTTCCTGCCCTGCTTCTCGCTGTCCACATGCAGGCGAAGAAGCGATACCTGCTGGTATCTGTGGGGGCCTGTAGCCTGCTACTAGCCTACCTGTGTGGCCTACAGATCGGTGAGTTCCAGAACCAGAACCACGCAGAGCTTTATGGAGTCTCACAGATCCCCGGTGTCCCACCTCGTCCGCCTCGCTGGCCAGAATGGGTCGATCCTCCACTGCAGACGTACCTGGGTGAGGCAGAGCAGGAAGAGGACGGGCCACTGCTTCTTCATCAACACACGTCTCCTCGCGAGAGGCGAGAAATCCAGAAGAACATCTACAAGAGCCGACGATGTCGTATGGACACCTGTTTCGATTTCCAGCGCTGCGAACGGGGCTTTAAAATCTATGTGTACCCCCCTCAGAAAGGTGAAGCACCCTCGGAAAGCTACCAGAAGATTCTGGCAGCCATCGAGGAATCACGGTTCTACACGACGGACCCTAACCAGGCCTGTCTTTTTGTACTGAGTATAGACACTCTAGACAGGGACCAGCTGTCCGCTCAGTATGTACATAATGTCCGAGCCCGAATTCAAAGCCTCCCCCTGTGGTACGAAGGGAGGAACCATCTGATTTTTAACTTGTACTCTGGAACATGGCCTGATTATACGGAGGAACTAGGCTTCGATATCGGCCAAGCCATGTTGGCCAAGGCCAGCACTGACATGGACAACTTTAGACCACACTTTGATGTGTCCATCCCTCTGTTTTCAAAAGACCATCCTCAGAAAGGAGGGGAAAAAGGTTATCTGAATCTTAACAATGTCCCTCCTTTACGGAAATACTTGCTGGTCTTCAAAGGGAAGAGGTATCTAACTGGCATTGGTTCTGAAACCAGAAATGCTCTGTATCATATACATAATGGGGATGATATCATTTTATTGACTACATGCAAACATGGGAAAGACTGGGAGAAACATAAGGATGCAAGGTGCGACAGAGACAATGAAGAATACACAAAGTAAGTCCAACATTTTCCTGTTTTTATCACGCTGGTGTAAGGATTGGAGCTTGTCTTTAAAGGAATAGTTCACCCAAACATGAAAATGCTTCCCTTTTTTTTGTCCATACAATGAAAGTCAGCAGTTGAAACAGTTGAAACATTCTCATGAAAAACGTCTTCTTTTGTGTTCCACACATTCCAGGTTTGGAATGACTTATATCACTCACCGGATGAGTAAACGATGAGTAAACAATGGTAGAATTTTCATATTTTGTGAACTATTCCTTTCCTTCCTTTCCTTACAATCTCAGTCAAGCCAATGAGGTGCAGATTGTTGTTTGCTCGATTCATATGCATTTCTTTTCAGTTTTGGCTTTACTATTTTGTTTGGTCATTTAAAGGTTAACCTGAGTAAACGGCATTGAGGGTAGAAAGCAAAATGGCAGTGTTTAATGTCAGTGTGATTTAGACTGTTGCTTGTTTTGTACTCTAGACTGTAGTGTTCATGTAGTTATCATGGGAATACCGCTATAAATGGAAGTGGTGTTGCATTTGTCTAGCTCAGGAAAAAAGTGCTGTGGAAAAGGACTCTAGAGGACTCTTAGACTGAAACAAAGCCAGTCTTCACCTTTTTGTGACAAATAAATGAGAGTGGTTTGTGTAAATGCACCGTTTTGGTGAGATTTATTTATTTAGTGTTTAATTCTCTTCAGTACAGTGATAAAAAGTGATTGCCTTATATTATAAAGATGTGTGTGCAATGCAAATATTTTATTTCTTTTGCTAAGATGCACACATTAGACACTGATTGCCATGTGCAAAAACTAGTGGCAGTAATATAAAGCGTTTTCTGTGGATCCAGTTTTTTTTTTGTCAGATACAATTTGTGTTTATGATCAGTTCTCAACAATTTAACATAATTTTTTATTTTTTATTTTACTGTGTACTAAGACATGTACTAAGACTGTTGTAATGGTGTTATTACACATTTATTACCATGTAATTACAGTGTAATTACATAGGCACAGTTGTATTTCCATTTTCTGAGCGTTACAAAAACAAAATAATCATTTTATATCAAATTAACCATCATTTTCACATTATATTTTTATGATTCAGATAAATGATACAAAACAGGAGTTATGATTTACCTAATTAGTACAACAAAAAGGACAGATGAAATTAAAGCATGTTTGGACATTACACCAATTTCGATTTACTCACTGGTTTTGAAATGAAATGCTCAACGAGCAAATGTTGTTCAGGTATCCGCATAGTTTTGACCATTTAGTGTATTAAAGACTACTGCATTAATGTATGTAATGTATCAAAAGAGTATCAAAGAGTTGGCAAGATTTGACTTTTAAGTAATTGGTGAATCATCAGACTGAAGAAAGTAGGTTTAGAAGGTCTTGACTAGCAGACTCTTTATACTTCAAATGAATTGAGAGGATTTCAGAGAGGCAGAACAGTCAATAATTGGCCCTCGATTGAATTAAGCAGGAGCTTAGAGTTACAGAAAATACCACACACACACACACACACACACACACACACACACACACACACACACACACACAAAGTTGGTTTTCATGTTTTATGGAGACTTTCATAGACATAATGTTTTTTATACTGTATAAACTATATATTCTATCCCCTTGCTCTAACCCTACCCCTAAACCTACTCATCACAGAAAACTTTTTTTTTTTTTTTGCATTTTCAAAAATACAGAATTTTGTATGATTTATAAGCTGTTTTCCTCATGTTGACCAAAAATGTCCCCACAAGGGCAATGATTTCGGATATTGCCAGCTTTGTGTGTGCTTTGCTATCAGTGCTATATCTATTGTAGCCATGTGTGGTGCAGGTAACTGGTCTATATAATGCATGGTTTTGTCATACTTTTATGGTGAACAATAACAGGTGAGCCATGAGATGGATCATTAATGGTGTATTCTGCTTCTTAAAACATTTGCCTAGCTCTGTAATTTAACAAGCTGAGGAAGCAATTTAAATGATACTTTACACAATACTGAATGAAAATTGCATCACATAGGCTACATAAACAACAACGATGGTATTGCTTATAAGGACTCTATCCTTATGCTCTTCAAGGCCAGTTTCACACGTACTGTGTGGGATGTGAGCTTTCACACTGATAGTGTTTATGGTCCATCACAGAGATCTTTGGAGACTTTGTCTCAGGGGTTGATTTTTATTAAAACTATCAGATTTCAGAGTTTTCTTTTTGTTATATGAAGGCTACATTAAAACTATCTTATAAAAATGAAGGTATAATAAAAAAAATGAAGGTATAATAAAAAACAGTTTCCTTCTTTTTAAATGCCTTACATTTTATTGTTTCAGGCTTAAATATGACAAAGGATTTGTTTAAACAAGGAAACAAAAGTGTCAGTGAAGACCTTGAGATGAAATATGAGATGTGATGTGAGAATAATAGCCTAATACTCAAGTGTGAAAATATTAGGATGCATTAAATGTTGGGCATAAAATTAAATGTTAAAAAATGTATTTCTACCATCAACATTTCCATTATACTGCAATGCTGTAATTTGATGGACCATGCTGTATGATCACACTGTCATATACTGTATACAGTTGTGATCATAAGCTAGCTTAAATACATTTTTCATGTAATTTGATTAATTTTGTTTTAAATATTATTTTGTCTTGTGTACTATACTGTATGTAAACATCTGTTATTTGAAATAGCTTATTTATGAAAGTACTAAATGAAAAAAGAAACATGCAATGTTTATTATCCCTCATATTTTGTTGAAATTGTTAACATTTGGCAAGGCGTAGTGGATGTAAACTTATGATTTCAACTGTATATTTACTGTTAGAAACGGATGGAGTGGACAAATTGAACTGTGGACAAATAGAGAAACTGTGAAAGTGTGTTTGTTTTTAACAGAGTTTGTTTTTTAATAGTCAGCAAACAAAATCTGTTTTCTGTTGAGCGTGACGCGTGGACTAAGTGCTTAAACTCTACTCTCAGATCCACTTCTGACAGCTTATACGGGCAGTGTGAACGCTGTAACCTGTTAATATGTGCTGCAAATCCACGTTGCAGATGCAATAATTTTGAAACAGATCAACACCACATAACTCAAAGAGGCAACAAGCACAACACCGCTGCAAAAAAAACTAGTAATTCACATGATTTATTAATGCCGCGCTGCATGCAGGGAACCAGAGTTCTGCTGTGCAAATGTGCAAATCCTATAGTCTTAGGAGTGATGAAATTTGAGAGAAGCCAGCGAGATTTCTGGTCTCGCCACTGGACTCTTGATGGAAAGCTCACATTGACAAGTTTTCATTATCAAGTAAGCCAGAGTCAAAGAGAGCCACGTTTCATAAGATGTCGAGTCTGCGTTTGTGCCTACAGTGGAAGATGGAAGACAAGAAGGAGGAATAAGGTGGAGAAACAAGGGAGAACGAGCCCCCATTGATAAGATGTATTGATAGACTCTAAATTAGAGCAGCTCACAACTGGGTGCTTCCTAGAAATCCATCACACTCGAGAAAGAGCGAGACAGCATAAAGAGAGAAAGAAAGACAGACGTAGCGCAAGAGAGTGAGATAGACAGAGCGAGAAGCCTGCTGTTTTTTAATTAGGGTGTGTGATTAACGTGATGTGTTGTTTTTTAGCCTCAGAATCACACAAAAGGGAAGTGATTACAAATCCCAGTTATACCTCCAAAATTAATCACCCTCTTCAATAAACACAGCTGCTCAAACTTTGAGAACTCACTGTTGTGCAGTGTTAAATCCTAAACTTTTATGACAACCAAACTTGACAAATCCATCCATCGTCAGGCATAAAGGGTGGCCACATTGTTATGAATTGCATGAAAATTACCCAATTTGGTGTTGTCATTCCACATTTGAGCAGGGCAACTCGGGCAACTATTTATGTAGGCTAATTTTATTCATTGTTTGTTTTGTTTTGTTTTGTTTTGTTTTGTTTTGTTCAAATCGTAATTTTTGTCTTCCTTTTTTAAATTTTGTCGGTATGTCTTCATGACATAGGCTATTCATTCTAGGTATTTTTATTTACGGCAAAATTGCATCTTATTTTAGTCAACAAAAACATTTTAACTGATGTGTTTAACTTCTGTAAAACTTCTTTTTTCAGACGTACTGCGTATGTTACAAAAGTTAAAGTGAATTTTCTGTATTTTGTATAAACTGTAGCTCAAAACTAAAAATAAAAAAAAGATGTGAAAGTGCTACATTTACCCAAAAATTCAAATGTTTTATGAATAACATTTAAACGTATCAACATTTAACCAAAACATCAAGAAAACTATCCTTGTTGTGAAAACCTAATCTCGTAAAATAACATTATAACAAGTACACTACTGGAACAATGTATCATGACAAAAAAGTATTTTACCATTTGGTTGCAAATTTGAACAATCTTGCTCGTAAGTATTTTTTTTTTATGATGTGCTCAAACCAGGTTAGGTTTACCTTGCCTTAGCACTTTCATGTTGATGTCTTACTTACACTTTCATGTTGATGTTGTACATTTTCGCATGACTAAGATTGCAATAATTCATACGAAATTGCTAACTTCTACAATACTTAAAATTTTCCATGAAACTGTGTTGTAATACAATGTTTTTAAATTCTTTATTCATTGTTTGAGTTTTAGTGTGTCTAGTGCATTTACAGTGTGTCTGGTAACTTCAAATGTACTTGTGCATTTAATTCATTTTGTGCATAAGCGAGTTGCTGCGTTGATGTTGTGTATCTGTCTAATTAATTAATCTCATATTTATAGGATATTTGGATGTGTTAATTAACTCAGTGTTATTCACTGTTTAGCTTCAGCTCGAGTAGCTCAAGCGGGTCAATCTCTGATATTATTGAGTATGATAGGATTATTTTTTAGAGTTTTCTTCTTCAAAACATTGTTAGTGCTTTGATAATGTCTTGTAGTGTTATTTTTGGGGAAAACATCTAAGTTTATGGCTCTAACTATGGTTCCCTGAGAAGGGGAACAAAACACTGTGTCATCAGTTGACCCTATGGGAACGCTCCTCATGAGCTGGTGTGGTACACGTGTGCTACACGCCAATTTTGATTGGCTTGCGCAGTTAGGCTAGGTTACGTCAGTCAAAGGGCGCATGAAGAAGACATCATCAGCTTCAATTGTCTGAAGGGCAGATGTACAGGCTTGACCGAAGTATGGCAACACGATGCAGTGTTTTGTTGTCATTCACAGGGAACCATAGTGACGTTCCCTTTCGAAGTGGAACTCAACACTGCGTTGTCAGTTGAGCTATGGGAACACCATACAGACAAAATGCCTACACACTGTGCTGTGAATTTCCCAGTGAGCTAAGCCATAGCCAGAACATTGCCACACCACACCTAGTGACCAAGGGCTTTAGCTCATAGCTAGATAGGGAGGCTGTAATTCCTGTGTCTGCCCATAACCCCCCAAAAAGGGAGGAAGCAGACAGATAGCCGACAGCCGACAGCCAACCTCCACCATCCATAGAGATCCTCAGAGAAAGGGGGTGTCCATAGCAAAAGACCCATTCCTTTCTCTAATTCCTCTATTACTGAAAGACTTGCCACCTTAACCCATTCCATCAAGAAGACATAGATAGTAGAAATGTAATTATTGATATAAAAAATGCATTCTGTTGATGAATAAAAGCTAAATTGGCTTGCCATAGCATGTCACTGTGTTTTAAATGATAAAAGCAATGCTTGATACTTGATGGTTATTATTTACTGAGAGATGTGCATCCATATTGACCAGTAGCCTATGTCCAGCCAATCAATCTTTCTATCTTGCATTATTGCAGAGTTGTAACTAAACCTTGACTGATAGACTAGATAATCATTTTCTTGTTTTAAAGTCCAACTGAAATCAAAATTGACCCTATTTACTTTGTTAGCGCATATTACTAGTCTTGTGGTGAAAAAATAATTTGTGCAAGTTAATACACAGAAAAAAATTGCTTGCCGTCGTAATCTTTAATCAAAGTCTGAGAAGTTACTTCCGGTCTGGAATGGCGTTCCTTCTCTGATGATGTAGGTTTGACGGCTTGGGAAACGCTTAACCACTCCCCTCAAACCGTTAGTCTGCTATGAGTGAGAGATGGAGAGGAGGAGTGCTAGAGTAAAACCCTGCCCTCTGTTCAATATTCCTTTTCACTGGGAAATACGTCACAACACTGAAGAAAAGTCGTTTGCAACTTTTTTTGTCAGGCACAAAGTCACAGAACACAGCCCTGGAAATGGCCGGCATTAGCAAGCAGGACACAGAAAGACCAAAAGATGCACTGCCCAGCTGGGTTAGACAGACAGACAGACTAGAGAGAGATGCACATCAACTTAACTTTACTGTTCTTTGCTGACTTCAAACTTGGAGAGAACACAAGTCTACCGGATTGCTGTTCCCGCAATTCACTCTCATGGTGTTTTTTTCTCTCTCTCTTTTCATGACCAGAAGAATAATTTCACTTAATTTTCTCATCGATCTTGTAAACTTTGATTGACACACTTTAACACGAGGGGGAGGTGGGGTCTTGAATAATTTGCGGGGCCCTACACAACTTGCGTAGTGTGCGTATAGGGCTGATCGGCTCTGGTGGCAGCCAGTCGAAATAGCTGCGTAGCACACGTGCTTCAGACACCGGCTCATGTGGAGCATCTCCATAACTTCAACTGACAATGCAGTGTTGAGTTGCACCTCGAAAGGGGACTAAATTATATATTCATTTCAGATATTCAGCTGCTCCTACAGTATGTCTAAAAATGTTTTTGCGGTATAATTTTGACTTACTGTTACTGTTGACTCTGGTGTGTTCTGTACTTGCTGTGCTTTGAGCATGGAACACAGTGACCACCGGAAATATATTTGATGAAAGTCGATATTGATGAAGTTTCAGTTTTCAGCTTCAGTCGGCTAATCAAACACAGAACACAACACTAAAGCAGAGCCAAATTTCTTCAGCAAATGAACCACTGTAAACGAATTAATGTCGCTGAGCTCAAATTAAAATTGTACCCCTTCATCACTTTTCATATACAGGAACAGCTGACTAAATGTGTTAAATTGAATACATAATCAATATATAATACAGCTTTCTTCAGTCATAAACATATAGAATTACAAGTGTGGATGCATTTTAGCCAGCAAGTGATCAGGATGTTGTGAGATGATGTTTCATGATGCCTTTGGTGTCAGTGAATATGGCAAATGTTTTTGGTTGAAAAAAATGGGGTTAATGACAAAAAGCATCGCTATAAATGGTAAGGGGTGCCTTTGGTGTCTACATAGTGATATTCGATTCTTTTTGAAGTGAAAATCTGTAGGATAACAAATTAACACAGTATACCAGCTTGGCCTGCTTGTGGCTGAGAGATGTATCATGTTTCTAGCAGGAGATTTTCGGCTGCCAAGAGACTTTCAGAGATTTCAATAGGCATTCTCAGCAGTTTGGGAGAACACTGCACTGTGAGAGACAGCGGGAAAGAATGAAAGATATGAAGAGGCATTTGACAGAGGAAAGAAAAATAGTGTAAAATGTTCTGAAACGTCAGTAACAAGCCCACCTACTGGGAAAGAGCTGGTGTAGTTAGTGGTGTTTGTCCAGTAACAGAAAATCCATCCACTCTTCTCACTAATAAAACTCTCTCAGCTCCTGAGGACAAAAACTGCATGGAGAACAGTCATATTTTATAGTGGTAGTTTTATTATAAATTCAACAACACTTCAAAACACTTCTTACAGTAAACACTGCATCTGGAGGGATTCTTTGTGTAAATTATGTTAATCTAACTAAATTAGCCAAACATTCTTAGAACATATTTTTGTTAGCTGTGCATACATGCTCACATTTTGTTCAAAATTTTTTACATTTCTGTATGAATCACATTGTATGAATTTGCATGAAGTTGCCACCTAATACAATAGGTTTTGTTTTTATCATGAGATGGGGTGAAATTCAACACATATGACTTTTTGGAACCCAAAAGGAGTTACCTAACAAACAGCAAACAGCAGTGTGAGACTTTGTTAAATCTCTTGTTTTTTATGTCCCTCATAAGTCATGTGGGTTGTGAACAAAATGGTGAGTAAATGATGGCAAAATGTTAATTTCGGGTGAACTATATTGTAAACTTTTTTAGAGAGCTACATCTTGCTGCACCTGCATGGTCTGTGGCTAAATTTAGCTTTGCTTGGATTTCAGAGTGATCTGTTTCTCCAGACTGTTGTGCCAGCACTCTTAAACATGATTTACTCTGTCACAGACAGCCTGTGTTCACACCTTCATTTCATTGAGTAGCCACCTGAGCCCATTCATTGTATCACAGCCTGCATAACTGCATGACACATTGAGAGGATTCTACCACATCTGTGCATTAAATATCACATGCAATTTGTATCATGCATGCACAGAACACACAAAATAAGAATGTTTTAACTGCTGAATAGAAAAACATATTCTCATTCCCTTTCTGTGCCTTCAGCAACTGCTCTGTGTGAATTGTTTCCCGCCAGGTGCTTTTCGAAGAGGGTGCTCAGGCATGCGTTCCTTGTGGTTCTGGTCCCGCTGCTGCCAAGGCAGAGTGGTGACTCCGATCATGGGGCTCGGAAATGAACTTAGTAGAGGGGTTTGAGACAGGTCCCGCCTTTTCTCAACCCTCACCTGCTAGATCCAGCACTTTCTCTCGGGATCCGGAAGCACTCTCTGCGGTTTCTTTCACCCCAAGTGAAGGCCCCGTACTGATGCTTTCCAGCTCAGAGGAGGTGGGCGTGCTCAGTATTGAGCCAGGTGAGATAGAGGACTCACCACCTAGAGACCCCGCACTCCTTCAGGACCCGACGCAACAGAGTGCGGCGCGGGACTAGATTTGATGGTCGAGTGTGGGTGTGGGCAGTAAGGTACTCGTGTGTGCAAGTTGCAGCAGAATAAAACGATTTGCTGGACTCCCGCAAAATAGAAAATATCTAAAAATAAAACTTCCTAAAACAGGCCTATAACAAACAGTTTAGACATTATGAAAGATTCATTGTGCAGTCAGCTTCATTGATTATAACAGAGTTTTGTGAATTGCAATGAACTCAGATGTCAGCTTTTTACATCTTTTTAGGGATCATGAAGGGTGCTCACTTTGTATGCATTTTGCCATGCCAAACCATGCACACAGTAGCCTATGAATGTTGATGCTTTAAAAACAAATAATTTATCAGAAGCGTTTATGCTGGGATGTGTGGGTTATGGCTAGGCGACACGTAACTATTTCATGGAAATTTCATGGACGTACAGAAACAATCTAGTTATACTGTTATGCAGGCTTTTGCGAGTGGGAGCTGGACAAAACATGAATGTTGCAGGTGGGATAAAAAACTGTTTTCCTCATGTGTCTTGAGCCCCAAAGTAAGTACAATTAATTTACTTAATTTTTCTTTGGCAAGTTTTTGCACAAATATTTTTTAAGTAAATTTCACATATGAAATTAAGTAAACTCTACTTAACTAAGTTAAGTGAAAGAAACAAAGAAAATAAGTAATTTTAACTTGGCTAGTAAAAGGTTGAGTAATATTTATGTAGTTGAGGTTTCCTTTGCAAAACATTTCAGTCAAACAATATAATATTGAATTAAGCCACACTTTTTAAGTATATGCTTTACTTAGAAATACATAAGTAATTAATACAATAGATATTGTGTAAGACAGCATATCTACATATCAGACATTAACCCTCTGGGGTCTAAGGTGTTTTTGGGGTCCTTGAGATGTTCTGACATGCCCTGACATTTTTGCTTTTTTCAGTTGCTTATAAACATATTAATGGCAAAGGTGTAAATTCACTCTATATAGCACAAACAGGGCTACCATCATATGTGAGCACCATGCATGTACATGTTTGTATTTTTGAGAGAATAATGTTTATGCATGGTTATTGAAAAAACTAAAAACTAAAGTTTCTGAAATAAGGCCATAAAACACATTCTAAATATGTGTCAATAAGACTTTTGACTAATGGATGTCATCGCCTAGAGTTTTTTCTTCAAAATGATGTGAAAATTATCCTGCCTAATCATTCACATAACACAATGCATTGATTTAAAGGGGTGATGAACTGAGAAATCAAATTTTCCTTGAGCTTTTGACATATAAGAGATCATCATACTATAATAATATCCTGTAAGTTTCAGAACTGAAAACTACCTTGTTAGTCCAATAAAAGCTTTTATAGACATCAGGCTCAGCAAACGACTCGTTTTTCAAAGTGGGGAACTATGACGTCAAAGAGGATAAAACACCGCCTCCACAAAAGAAGATCAACGCCTACTTCAACACGGCCTGTTTAGCCCCGCCCACCGATTCGCCCAAACATGCTAAATAACATAGGACGACATGATGATTGCAAAACCGGATCGAGCTACTTCCAAGCAATAAACATGCTGTTTACTAAATATTGTGCGTGCCTGTTTGTGGAAGAAGACAGTCTGCATAAGCTTCCTTCGGATTCCAGCATGGTTAAACTTTATTAAATCAGTCAATCACAATTTCCCGACGGATCTGCCAGCAACATGTAAGTAACCATGTGTACTCTAATGCCTGATCTGCGATCAGTGATTTCTGATGTGTATAATTATTCAAGTTCAGATATCTTTCTCTTAAAATCGTTCAATACTGTTTATGCATCAGTGACTAAACGATCAACTTCACATAATTTCTCGTAGTATTATGAAAATAATCTTTTTTAAACTGTTATTAAATTATATACAGAAAGCGGTCAAAGAACGATCCCTTTCCATTCGCCCAAGCTGTCAATCAAACAGCACAGCGCGAGCCGCGAGAGCTTATCTGGACACTTACCAAACTCGTGATGAAATAATGACACTTAGACTACACAACGAAGCTCTTACTGTGTATTCACATCGTGTTTGCATTGTGATTTGGTGTAAGCATTTGTGAGAGTGCAAAAATTGCGTTGCAATGATAAGATCTTTATTCACGCGATCAACAGACTGTCTGTCATCTGCTCAGTCAGTGCTCATCATGCTGCAACCTTTCATGCGATGTAATAGATTTAAATATAATGCTTTAAACGATACTTTTCACGATTTGTTAATCTCGATAGCTGTAATAGTAAAAACGTAGTAAAAGTTTTCGAGAGAGTTCATGTAATACTAGCTATTTCATATGCAAGCATGTCAGCCAATCACAGCAGTGGGCGTTTGCACTGCAGTCTCACAGCAGACACGCCCCTTAAAACGGAGTGTTCAAATCTGAGGCTGAAATCAGGCTTGGAAAAATGGCTTTTATTTATAAATTATGACAATTTTTGATGTAAAAATCATACTAACATTATAAGGGCACCCCAGGCAACATTATAAAATAATAAAACAATCCAGTTCATGACCCCTTTAAATTTTGCAAAACACTTTCTGTCTGGAAAGGCAATATGCGGAGTGGGCGTCAACGATCATGCATATTTAGTGGTTCGCACCTGGAGACAATGGGGCCCGCATACTTAATGAGCCATTCATTCAGGTGTGTCACAAGAAAGAATGCAAGAGCAACAGTTGGAAGCATCTCGTGTTTTTTTTTTTTTTTTTTCACAAATTGTGCTTGCAAATTGGCCTATAATATCAAAAGGAAAACATGTCTAGTAATTGTGCAGTTAATTCTCATACTGTATTTTCAGTTTTGGAATATTTATCCTCTCCCCAAATTTGTCACTAATAAAACACAATAAAAAATTGTTTTAAAGAAAAGGCTTATATTTACCTTTTATTAGTTTGTTTACATCTACCTTGTATTTTTTTTTTATTAAAAAGGTTACAATTACAACAACAATTCAAGTGTAATCTTTCTTTGTAAAAACTAAAGTATACATTTTATCATACATATTTCAAAGTTAAGGATTCATTACTTGAATATAGCCTAGGCTACATTGGAATAAACACTATAACATATTATTTGATTATTTTTGACAAAACATACTATATTTAACATATGAGCAAAAATTGGCAAACAAAAGCTTATTTGAGGTGGCAGATATTTTACAGTAAAAATGTATAATCTATCCAAAACTAATCAATGAAATGTTGTCTTTCATATGTCTGTAACATAGTAACTTTCGTTTTTATTATAAGAAATATAAATGTTAATTTGCAGTTTAATACTGCTTATACAAATACATTTTATTTCAACATATTTCACTCGATTTTTACTCAGTAGCCTATACGCTGATTTCACGCAGCCGCCATTTTGAAATCGAAAGTGAGGCTCCGGTGGGAAAAACCCCGGAAGTAAAGATAAACAACAATGCCTTTGGACTACCAACCTGAAGCTGCTGCCGCAATTTACACATAGGATATGTATATAGTTCATTCCTGCTTCTTTTTTTACTTTCTGAATTATATAAAAAAAATATTTTATTTATAAATGAATTTCACTGTATATAGTCTAAAGTATAAAAGAAATGTATGTACAGTTTTAGAATTGACACAACATAATTAAACACAACAATACGCCATCACATTCACGACTCTCCTGTGATTAAAGGCGACACTTCCGGTTTTCTTCCCACCGGAGCATCGCTTTCGATTTCAAAATAACGGCTGCGTGAAATCAGCGTATAGCAATACAGTTTTCTAAAAGCGAAACATTCACAGACAGAAACGATTCAAATTTAAACCGTCTTTTGCCAGTTGTGGTAAACAGCGGCATCTCTGCCGTTCATTCATTCATTCATGCACAGATACGCGCCGCACTTGAGAATGAAAAAAAAACTTACTACATTATTCCATAGCCTCGGATCTGTTGCTCCTCGTACTTCTGAGGTAAATTTTCCATTATAGTATTATTCCTCACAGCGCTGCGAGACTGTGTAAACAAGTACAATGATCTGATGTGTTTTCTCGAGCTGATGTGGGCGTTCACAGTTTGCGTGGATTGCCTCAGACATTTGCGTTTGAATAGCGCGCGCTCTCCGTGGGCGGGGTCACATTACATCTGAATGAGCTCTAATTAGCTCGACTGGAATCGCTCTCTTTTAATGCAGATTTCACAAGATGAGAATATTTGTTTTTTATATAAATTACTTCATTTAAAAGAAGAGAATTCAAGCTTCATGCCTGTGTGTCTGTATGTCTGTTTGACTGAGTATTCGCTGAGTTATGGTTCATTTTCGGACGCGTTTCAGAATTGACTTCACTGACAGAGAGAAGGCAGAACTCACATCATGTTTATTTTTCTTTATTTGGCGAAAAGCACAACACTTTGTTTTTATTGTGAGTATACACAAAAATAATACACACTTAACAGGATCGATTGATGTATAACACAAGCATATAAGATAAAAAGTAATATTTTATTTTATTTATTTGTTTTCACTGATAAGGAAAAAAACGAGCCTATCGCGCCGGCGCGATAGCCGACCTCAGGGGGTTAAGCATCATGTGAACGCAGAGACCTCAATACTTGGTAGATAATACACAATGACGGTAACATTTGATGGATCGTTTTGTGTTTGTGTCATTTTTGAAAATGAACTCCAAATGTCACAAAATGGCAAGTTACTAATCCTAACAACAAAAGCAATGATCAAACAGTGTAAAAACAGCTGGAAAACAGTGAAAAATCAACCTCATTAATTATTCAAGGCCCAGTGCATGATGGGAACACCAGTATCAGAAAAGTTGAGTAATTTTACTTAATTTTATAACGTTGATATTTATGCTTTCATTTCTACATGCTTGAATTGAGTACTAATATAGAATTTACTTAGTTTTTTTAATTCTTGCCTGAACTAACTTTTTCATGCAAATTACATTGTTTTTTTCTGTAGTATTTACTTCACCACAAAATCATTTTTATCAGTGTATTCGTCAACATTTGGGTTGAATGAACACATGTCATCACGTCTTTGCGGCGTAGGGCGGATCTGAGGACTGTCATTATCTCCATGAATATCTCACTTCTTAGAGGCCCTCTGAGGGCAGGCCTCACTGGGGGGAAGTGGCTAACACCATATCAAAGTGTGCCTGCTTCTCTTCGGTGCCCTTAGGGAGCCATTCTGCCAACCGGTGCTTCGGGGCGCAGTGGTTTACAACGAGTCAAGATCTCAGTGTCCGCCCGGAGATGTTGTGGCCCTGAGAGACCTGCCCCCGCTGAGGAGGGTCTTAGAGAAGTGTGCTTGGTTGTTCCTTGCCCGTTATCCGCTTCAGGGTGCTGGACGTACTGGTCGAAAAACACCAGAGACCAGTCTCAAGAGGCTTAGTTTCCTTAGTAGACTATCTGGCAACGTGATAGCTTCTTCCAAATGTGTCTTAATGGGTCCTGTAATCTATAGAGAGAGGTTACAGAAGTTCCCCTGGTAGCTCTGCTCCTGTGAGTTCTAGAGAGGGTTCGCTAGGATGGGGTTTGTCTAATACTAGTAGCCCCTTTAAGGCCGACTCAAGGGGGGCACCATTTTTCACCCACACCTGTAGAAACCATGGGTCATCTGAGGTCCCTGAGACCATCCTAAACTCTTGACCTTCCTCCACGAGGAAACTCTATGCCTCTAAGTGAAGAGTTTTTACTTCATGATGCAGAAATTGCCAGCTGGACCCAGTGAACTGCCTGGTTGGTTCAGTGCTGGAGTTCCTCCAGGACCGATTTTCTGCAGGGTTATCCCTCTCTAGGTTGAAGGTGTATGTGGCAGCCATTGCAGCTTACCACACATCTTTGGGTGGTGAGTCATTGGGGAGAAACCCATTGGTGTCTTGTTTCCTATATGGTGCTTTGAGGCTGAAGCCTGCAAGATATGCAAGGGTTCTGGCTTGGGATCTGGCCATTGTTCTTGAAGGCCTGTCTATGGTGCCCTTTGAGCCTATCGAATCTGTCACAGAAAAGTTTCTGGTGTCTGGACAACCTTCGCCTATGGCTGTCAGAGAACATGCAAAGATAAGTATGGAGGCTTCAAAAGACTTATTTTCAGGGGTGTCCTTTATTGAATGTGTCATGCGAAGTGCTGGTCCTCTCCATATACATTTGTGAGGTTTTATAACCTGGACTTGGACTCGACACCAGGGTCTCAGGTGCTTATGTCCTGGATTTGTGCTTGCCATGATTTACACTTGGACAGGCACTGGTCAGTATGGTGTAGTGGGTTCCCAGAGCATCAACTTCTGATGCAGCGTGGAGTACCATAGAAAGGAAATTCCATAGAATGTCTCGGTTATGACTGTAACCCTGGTTCCCTGAGAAGGATCGAGACACTGGGTCGCCCTGTCATACTTCCCACATGCCTGTGATCAACTTGCGTTGGCCAATCAGAAGCTGACATTGTTTGGTCCAGGTGTGCTTGATAGCTTCCTAGTCATGATGTCACATGCTATGGGATGACATCCTGCCATGCCATTGGATTGATTTCACACGTGCGTAGAAGCGTTCCCAGAGCATCAACTTCTGACACAGTGTCTCGTTCCCTTCTCAGGGTTGTAACTGAGATGTTTTCCATTGTTTATAGAAGCATGATTCTAATTCTAAATCAAAAGTCTTTATTTGCTTTCCATGTAATCATTCTCAACCTTTTTGTCTCCAAAGCTTTTCCAGTTGTTCATGATTTACTGATAAGTATTAAGGATTTAAACAAAATCTACAATTTCTACCTGATAACATATTTAAGAGAAAATAACTACAAAAAATATATTATAAAGATTCTCATGATCTAAAAATCAAACTTGAGGCTCAAAATGAGGATTCCTCTCATATCCAGGTTTTCCAAGACCTTGCAAATCCTAAAAAAAAAAAAAATAAATAAAAAAAATAAATAAATAAATAAATTAATGATTTTGTCTTTTCAATCAGTCCCACTGGTTAAAAGCACTGGTCTAGAATAAACAATTGAGATTTAATGAGATGGTTGTGCTTTGCTATTGGTGGATCTCATGTGAGTGACAGGTCTCGTGCCAAAAAACACATCAACAGAGAAGAGATGATGTTGCAAGAGGGAGAGGAAGTTATTTTGCTTAAAGATTACGAGGACACATTAATACAAATAATGATGCGCACAGATAAATAATTTATTAATAATAACAGGTGATAATGTCGGTACTACCTTATCAATTCGAGCCCGAATCTGATCCGGAAAATGCAGATGTCCAAGCTGATTAACAACTTTGCCAGCGCGACTGGAGCAGAACGTATCAGATTGGTAAGGTTTTATTTCATTGGGTGCGTAATTACTGATTATAATGACTTATACATTCTTTTTATGCGTCACGCCGCACTACGGGGAGGAGAACACTATGTAAACGTAAAACCATGTCTGCATTTGTGATCGTAAAAACAACATACAAGCGTGACTCTATTATGCTCAAAACTTGTGTTTGAATAGTCATTAGCAAATTATTAAAATATGAAAACATACACACAGGCTGTGTCTGTGAGTCAGAAGCGCCAGACTGTACTTGCAAAGATGGAATTGCCCCACTTTTTAGAACCAGCCTTTGTGTACAACCAGCCTTGTACTCTTGCAGGTTCTGGAAACAGTCCGCAGAAAATTGTGCAGCACACAGTCAAATATTTTGGTTGTACTGTTCTGGAACAGTGTTGTAAATAAAGCTTAACCACTGTTTTTTAATTGTGTTCTCTTTTGGAAGGCCAAAACACGGTAGTTTGGCTTTCGCAACGAAAAACACAGCGTCTTCACGACATGGCGGCGCCGGCGGCAACAATAACACAGCGAGAATAAAAGTTACGCCTTCTTTCTTTGCGTATACATTTGGGTGGTGTTATGAAACTGCCCCCACACACTGACGTAGATTTGTGGGGCTGAATGAAGCGTTTTAGGAAGGCGTAGCTGAGCCTTAAAGGAGCTGTATGTAAGATTGTGGCCAAAACTGGTACTGCAATCACTTTCAAATTACTGTATAGAGCGGTGTATCCCCTCCCCCTCCCCCTGACTCGAGGTTGCCAGATATGCTGCAGAATCCAGCAGGAACATAGGCTGCAGTTTGTAGCTGCAGCTGTGGTAACTAGAGCAGAGCTGGCAACCCGGATGCAGAAACACTACTGACTTCGTGATTGGTAGATAGATGGAGGGCGGCGCTTCAGGCCAAAACACAAGATGACAACATCAACATCAGTTGAGGGCTGCAACTTCACTTTTTAAATGACAATATCCTGGCCATACTACTTTTGTCAGTGATATAAGTATTTGAAATGAACATGATTTCTTAATGTCTAGTGACATATCAGGGCCATTTTATGATTAATTGAAATACATTTCTTACATACAGCTCCTTTAACTTTTACAAAGAATATCTCTTTGCGTTTGAGACTTTGAGCTTTGTAACTCTGAAGATCTTATGCACAAACAGCTACATGACACACTAAAGAAAAAGGAAAACAAGAAATCGCATCATATGACCCCTTTCATATTTTTGTGGAAACTGTGTTACAATTTTTTTCAGGATTCATAATAATATTAACAATGGAATACATTTTCATGAAATAAATGGTGAGTATAAGAGTCATTAAAAATGTATCATTCAAAATATCAAAATCATTCCAACCTTTTGATGGTAATGTACCTCAGGACCAGAATTGTACCTTTGTACCTTACATCACATCATGACCAAAAAAGCATAGCCATAGACATTGGGGGAGAATCATAAGGATGACATACACACATACAAGTGAGTGTCGGAACAATCTGCATCTCTACCTCCGCTACAGAATTAAACGCTTTGTTTTTTACTGAGACAGAGAGTATGTGAAGTAGCACTCTTTTAAATTAACTTGTCTTCTTGTCTGATCCTGTGGAGGTCAATCCTTTTTTCCGTATAGTATATGAAAAGTGACATCACCATTAATAAAATTTTACTCTGCTCAGCTGTGTCAATTCAAATTCATTCACCTGTCCAAAAACGAACAAACCTGCAGTTTCAGCCATTCTTCACACTACCAGACAGCTGATGAGTCAGGCACTTATTTACATTTTTTGAAAAAGTATTTCTAACAGGTTTCAACCCTCAAGGAAGACATGTGGAGATTCACTAGCAGAGAATGTGGTGATGCTTGTAAAAATGAAGGATCAATATGTTTGGATGGCTGGCCTTTGGCCTTTTTTTTTTTTTTTTGTCTGTCATAATATTAAAACAGCAATAGAGCCATTGCAGACTTGATGAGTGGTGTAGACTTGGAATTAAGCCTTTTTCCCCGTTATTATTTTTATCGGAACCAGACACCAGTTATCTTGCCAAGAAAAATCTTTATTCGTCAGCATAGGAGAGAAACTTGAGAAGATGTTGTATTCGTGCCAGGTCTATGTGTTCCCGATGTTTCTCTGCCGTAGTACAGTAATATTGAGCTTATATACACCACTGAGCGACTTTCAACTTCCTTGTAAGGTAGAAAAACATGTTGCTTATGTTTAAAAATGGAACGTATACCTCATGCTTCCACAATCCATCTGTGTATACATTAGTGGTACATTTGCATCAGTTGAAAAAAAAACGTTCCTTTCCTTGTAAAGAACATGCCAATTGTACACATTTAATGTATCATCATCATTGAAACATCTCTGTTCAGTGAACGTTGCATTGCACACATACCTCTAAGCAAAATATATAACTCTCCCAGCTCCTCTTCCTGTGTCTAAAATATGATCCTTAAACACGTGTCCATGCAATCTATAGTCTAACTCATGCATTTTAAATTTCATAAGATAATACAACTGATTATGAATACAAATAAAGAATAATAATACAGATACATAATATTAAATAATGAAATTATATTAAAAGATGAAAGTTTAGTCTTCAGTGGTTTCTTTAGAGAAGAAAGAATAAAAAAGCATGAACTTTTATCAATATTGTAGGTTTTTATTTGTGAATTTTAGAAGCTGTTACAAGTCACTATTCTTTTTTTAACTTTTTCTAATGACTTTTTACTTTTAAAGTTCAATATATTCATAAAACAAATGCTTAAATGAGTAAAAGTACAAATAAACTATGTAATTCCACAATTAGTATGAGATTAAAACTGAATGCATAAAGAATAAAACAAGAATTAGAAAAATACTGATAATGTTATATTAAAGTTGCAGTCCGTAGTTTTTCCTCTTTGTCGCCATCTCTGTTTGAAATGTGCAATTGCAGTTATTCGTGGAATCAACTTTACGTGGGTTGTGCTTCGGCATGGCACAGCGCGGATCCAATGTTTTGAGGAGAATGTGCGGCTGTCAGTCACCGCGCGGTGTGGATGCTGTCATTCGCAATCACAGATTCTACTTTTTGGAAGTATGACCAATGAAGAATTTTCACAGGAAAATGTAATCTGAACAAGTAAGTAACATCCACTTCTGTTCTGACCAACTAAGGGGAAAAAAAGCATTGCAGTAAATCGCGCTGATTAAATCTATCGATCGCTTATCATATCACGTCAAACCATGCAAATTATGCTTTGTTCTCAAATTGTTAATGTTAACAACATCAGCATTGCGTGACTACATTTAATGTGTATTAGGGCTTCCTGCAGTTTCCATTTCTGTGCAGTCTAATTTCTAATTGTCATTCCAACAAATTAATGTTCCTTAGAACTGGTTCTAACCTGTCCAGCAGAAAGAAAAAAACGTCTCTGCGTCCGTTTTGAACCCCTTCAAAACACGGAGTTCATGCCAACTTTCAAAAGCCCTTCCGATATTTATCCTTGTTTTCGCATGGGCCGGTTGCAGTCTCTTTTTTTCTGTAGCCACTCCGAAGTCTGAAGTCTTTTGCATTTTACAACGGGTGAATCTCCAGTTGTCACTGGTGATTGTCGTTTGAAGCTTTCTGGATCCGCCATCAAATTGATAAGTTTACTTTATATCAAATGCTGTGAAAAAAGGCTATAAATCAACACCTCCAACATCCTCACACCAATATAGCCTACTAGCCGGGACACCTTCTTTATGTGTACAGATGTGACGTAATGACACAAAGACATGCTCGAATTTCCCGTGGAAATTCACCAGCACCACTGGAATTGAAAAAATTATTACAAGTGTACCGTTTTGAATCGAGCTAAGGCAAGCAGATAGTTTTGAACACTGGCTGGTTATGTACTTGCTCAAAAATTTATTTTGGATAACTTTTAACCCAAAAAAAGTTACGGACTGCAGCTTTAAGTATAACTTGAATACAAATTACATTTTATACACACATAACTGTGTATAAAGTTTTATATAATGCAAGGAAACACATTTAAACAAAAAGTTGAGCAGAACTACAAGAAAAAGTGAAAACATCAGTGATAATCCATGTGGAAATAAATTAAGATGTAAATAGTGTATTATAAAACATTGCTTATAAAATTGGGCTTATACATAGAATCACAACAACATCCTAATAAATAACAGCTCTTTGGAGAAAGGTTAGTACATTTGCAATTAATTGCTCATATTTTCAGTGTGTGACTATTTTCGTGTCTTCTGCTATGTCGGAAATATTTCCTCACATTATTCTTGAGAAAACGTGACAAGCCTTAACAAGCGTTGTTTCTGTCATCTAAACAGCACACACACACACACACACACACACACACACACACACACACACACACACACACACACACACACACACACACACACACACACACACACACACACACACACACACCAAAAACTCACACAGCCACAAAATATGTTTTATGTGTTTCAGTGGATGTGACTATATTAAGTGTGGAATTTATAGATACTGTGACATAAACAGAATACTTGAGTTCACAATGAACCACAGTATTTCTCTGCTCATACTATGGATTTCCTTGCTGCATCCAAACATATACCCACATATGTTGTATACACTCAAATAAGAACATTTTATTTATTGTATATATTTTATTATATTAATGCTGACAAACTCACTCACTTATTTATTTTCTCTTTGGGTCCTGATGAACAAACTTTCCCCAAGAGATTTAGAAATGGATTTTGTGACTTAATAATTGGACCCAATAATTGGTAAGAAAATTATGTGAAATATATATTTTGGAGCGATATGTACATTCATGAGCAGTTATTTTGCAAACAGACCGGCATTGACCCCGGGATTTTCTCCAAATTTGCAGTGTGTAACTGAAGCCCCACAGAGCAATTTGATTTTTGGTCCCCTTTAAGGATTACAAAAAATTCATAACCGTGTGTAAATAGATTTATTTCTCATAACCCCCTACTATGAAAATTTAATATATAACGTACCCACATTCAGCTCAGTAAGCATTTAGCGCATATATTAATTTTCATAAATATCCCTCAGTCTTTCCCATGCCGTTTTTGAGTGCTGGCATTTATTTAACCACAACTTGATTTACAGGAATGTCAATGTGCCTTCACCCAGAAATCTGAACCAATCACCATTAGTGCTGCATTCATTACATCATCTCAGCTGTTATTTACTATGACGTGGTTATCAATCTGTTCCTATTATAAATTTATTCCTCTCCAAAAATCATTTCATCAGAAACCGTATAACTGCATCACTGCCCCAAACTCATCATTAAAGGCTGCAGTTAGTGAAAAAGCTTGATAAATCAATATACCTGCCTGCTACAGTTTGTAAAAGTTGGCATTTTCTTATCATTTTTTTTTTATTTACATGTGTATAGCTCCCTTTTTCCTGTATAAATTCAGCTCATTCACAAAAGTAAACAGTAGTCTATATAGTTAACAGTGCAATATGAAGTATAGTCAGCCAGATTTCATGAGGATTTCCTATGAATTCGTACCACGTGACTAGTATGGAAACATATGTTTAAAAAAAAAAAAAGTAAGCATGAAGCCCCCCCCCCCCCCACCAAATGTAATTGTCAGTGGGGCTTCAGCAGATCATATGAAAACATATGATCATACTAATTCATACAAATTAATCATTGATTTGCCAAAATGTTAAATAGTTGCAAATTGCCACGAGAGTGTGATGAGTATAGTTTACACTATTAGTTTACAGTATGAATGACAACAGATCTTTGCATTAAAAAATAAATATTGTTATTCTTTTGCACACATTCAAGCACCATCTTTGTGAAGTTTAAGTAGCCAATTTGCCATCTTAGAATGGTCAACATGACGCTGCTCATCACTCAAACTAACAAATCAACGAATTTTCATAGAAAATGACACAGTATTGTGCAGCCTATGCGTTTAAGGGTTAAACAATGGAAATTGCATACATATTAAAGGTCTAAACACACAGGAAATTGTGTACTTATTAGAGGTCTGCTACCTGACCCATAATTGGTATTCACACGTTTGTTCTCTTTTGCTCCGGTGTGCTGACTGTGTCTTGATGAAGCTGTGTTTGATTACATATATTTGTTTACTGCGATGCATGCAATCCTAAAATACATTATTCCTAAAAGTTTTTTCCTGTGAGAAACGGACTTCGGGTTCCGGTCGGCTCGGGTTCAGGCTTAAAATGTAACTGTATTGGTCAGGTTGGGTTGAACGATCTCGGGTACAGAGGAGAAAAAACTTCAAACAGAGGAGAGTGTTGGCAAAAAGAGCATGCGACAGAGCTCGTAATAAAACAATAATCAACATTGGCTGGGCTTTTTGAAGAAGGCGAGAAAAGTTGTTAAAGCGACGCAGAGATGGCGTTTTTATTTCTCAACAGGCGAGTAAGGTGTTTAATTGAATAAATAAATTGCCATTATGTATCTCTCTAACAGAGTTGATTGTAAGCATTATCTATTGTGAAGGGTAATTTCATTATGGTTGTTATAATGCTGTGCTGGAATTTATTTTCAAGTAAGCATAACGGGTAAAACTACAGTAACGTCTTCAGCTAGTCAGCTTGAGATCCTTTCCATCTAAACTGGTTCAATCTCTTAAGCTTTGTAGTGATTGTTTTATGAGCGGTATAATAACCATATTCATCCGCACAATCACGCAGAGCCGAAGCACAACCAAAACAATGTTCATCTGCAAAATGCTTGCAGTTTTGTGTTTTAACTGCTAGAGGGCCGAAAGTTACATAGTGTACATTTAACTATAGAACATAAACATTAAGTGGAACTATTTGTGTGTGTATTTTGAACGTTTGGTGCATTTATATGTAATTATAGATTTCCACAATACTAAGGTTAATAAAACACTGTCGCACGCGTTTAAAATGGACAGTTATTTTTAGGGTTGTAATGAGTTTGTATTGAAGTAAGGGTTAATGGATTTTAATGACTTTTTAATTATTTACATTTTTGGCACACTGCAATGCTGGAAGATGGGAGAAGCATTGGATGCTAATGTTCCTTCTGTCAGCATTGTGTTTCAGTTTAGTTACACACACACACACACACACACAGACACACGCACACACACGCACACGCACGTTGTGTTTTCATTTTTTATTGGGATTTTCCTTAGACATAATGATTTTTATACTGTATTAACTTTATATTCTATCCCCTATATTTAACCCTACCCCTAAACCTACCCATCACAGAAAACCTTTATGCATTTTTACATTTAAAAAAAAAGTTAAACTTTAGTTTAAAGTGACATAGTTTCATTGTACTTACTCAAACAAGTACTGAGTAAAATTAATTAACTACATGTACTTACTATTGAGTTAAGGTTAGTTACTTTTTATTATGCATAATTTACTGTTATCACTGGAGTAAGTACATGTCATGTAGTAACGCGTTACTACAAAAATCTGTTACCAAAAAAATCACTTACTATGATTTATAAGCTGTTTTCCTTATGGGGACCAAAAAATGTCCCACAAGAACATATATTATGGATATTGCCATTGACACTGGCTTTTTTGCTCACCAGCCACTGTGACTAGTGGTTTTCTAAAGTTAGACACTCAGCATTTTCACTGGCCACAATTTTGACATCAATATCATGGGGAAAAACTGCCATATATATATTTTTCATATATTATCTCATAATTTGGCAACAGGTATATTAGGCTGCTGTCACTTTGAGACCTAAAGCGTGGATCCGTTATACTGTTACACATGTTTTCTTTCTCAACTGTTTACGCTCACTTAAAACATAACTGATTGTGTTTATGTGAATAATCTCCAAGACTGGCATTTTGACATTATTATGTGTATATTTGATTGTTTAAGTGTAATAAGCAGCGAAAATAACTCAATTTAGTACTGAAAGGCGACTTTATGGCTACGTTCACACTGCAGGGCTTAATGCTCAATTCCGATTTTTTGAAAAAATTCGATTTTTTTGCAAGGCCGTTCACATTTCCAATTAAATGCGACCTTTTGTGATCTCCTGTGTGAACGTGAAATGACCCAGAAGTGACCCGCATGCGCAGAAGAGTACTCAACTGTCAACGACGTCACTTGTTGTTTGCGGAAGTAGCTAAACTTTAACCAGAGCCCGTCTCTGCTTTAACTAACTGTGATTCTCTCACTCACACACACACGAGCGCACGCAGCGACCGTTACACAAGAGCCAGACAGCAGCCGCTGACCTATCTAATATCAGATTCAGCACAAATAAGTTAACATAACGTATATATAATGGCCGTGGGCTTTTTTTTATTTTTTTTTTATTAACGGGCTCGTCGAGGTCGACCCGTTCGGCAGATTTACCTCAGCTCGACGAATATGCAGTCCGTTTTCAAACCGACGACTACTTCAATGCAGAATTATGACATTTCTCGCGTATCAATGACGTGCGGGTCGGATACATGCGACCTGGCCGTTCAGACTGAAGTCGCATTTCAAAAGATCGGATATGTATCGGATTTGGGACCACATACCCAAGTGGCCTGGGTCGCATTTGAAAAGATCGGATCTGTGTCGTTCAGACTGTCATGAAAAGATCAGATACAGGTCGCATAGGGGCAAAAAAATCGGAATTGGGTCGTTTCAGCCTGCAGTGTGAACGTAGCCTATGTGTGTGAACTTTGGGTGTGAGCGCAAAATCTGTGAAAATAAGTACAATTATGTGCAATATGCGCAATTCCAAGCATTTTAACACCAACAAAATTCATCCAAAGCAAATGAAACAAGTGAGTGAGGAGAGGCGGGTTTGTGTGTCAACTGGTGAGAAAGCGCAGCTGGAATCATGTATCTGTTCTGCAGAAAATGAGTATTGGAAGCGTTTCAGATATTTCAGTATCAATATGTATCGAAAAATCGATTTTTTTGACAACACTACATTGCACTTAGTTTTTTCATTCAGATGCATTTTTAAAAGACTACATTTATATTATATATAAAATTCAACCCGCCAAAGTGGCTAGTAGGAGTGACTGCGTTACATGCCACTGCTGACAATCCACCCTCATTTGGCAGGTTTTTAGGTGTTAATGTCAAGCCCTGCCCATAATGTAGGGTTTACCTAAACCACACACACACACACACACACACACACACACACACACACACACACACACACACACACACACACACACACACACACACACACACACACACACACACACACACACATTGTTCAGTTGATTTGAGAACAGAAAGAGAGAAAGATTGACATGTCTGGTGTCTGAAAGTCCATTGCTGTCTTCTACAAAGTAAGTGATTCTTTTCTGGTGACCCAAACTCTCTTCTATCAGTTCATTGTAACTGAGATGTTGTAAGTGATAGTTTGTCCCTGTCAGTGTTTTCTAGTTACCTGCATCTTTGCGACTTGAACTACAGCAAAATCCCTTCCAGTCGGTTCAATCAGCGGCCATCTTGACCTGTATATATAGTATATATACAGTATGCTGTTACAACTATGTGCATTCATTCTAGAGGTGGTATCAGAAAAGTGATTGGCTCTTTAAACTGAAAGACAGGACTTCTATTAATTTTTCTATGATGGTCCACATCCTGCTCATACTGTCTGTCACAACACAGATAAAGTGTCCCACTAATAACCATAAGAGCTTTTTCCAGTTTCATCGTCAACCACAATTGTTTCGGACTCTCATGTTGTTTTCTCACTTGAAGAAACACGGTCAAAGGGCCACGGCATAAAACTGATACAGGAATTAGAGGAAGTATTTCAGAACACTTGCTGTATAATCGGAGATCTCTTGCTCCCTCATTCTCTGTGCTCTGCAATTTGAAACCTGCTGTCATGGGCATTAGAGCAGACTTCAATCCATCCCGCACTGGCGCTCAAAGAGCCGGGTAGACTGGAGGAAATTGATCAGCACTGTAGTTAAGATTGGGAGTTAAATATAGCTGTGTGTTGGAATGCTACACCAGGAGATAAGAGTCTGAGTGCTGTGTGATGCTCCCTGATGTTACAAGCTTTATTTTGGAGTCACGAGGACACACACACAACTGATACATTGATCACGTAGTTGCTTAGCACACGATACATGCATCTTTGCATGGATTTAGCTGTCACTCAGGGGCATTGATAGACACAAATGGCATCCGGGGTTTAGGCCATTAGAGTCATATCAAAATCAGGTATCAGAGATACCTGAAAGTAAAAATAATGCGTACGATTTTTTTTTTTCATTGGTTAGCAATATATATATATAGCAATAAACATTTTTATTATTATTATCAATGTTGTAAACAGTTGTGCTGCATGCTTCATATTTTTGTGGAAACCGTGATCAATTTTGTTTTCAGGATTCCTTGCATTGATATTTTGAATTAGCTTTTATTTTATACTTTCAGTTTTTATTTTAATTTTAGTTACGTTTTTTAGTAATTTGTAATGTGTTTTTGTAATTTTTATTAGTTTTTGCTTTTTAAATACAAATTTGTCTTTAGTTTATTTTTATTTCAGTTTTAAAATAAGAAAAAATAAATACATTTTAATGAACAAAAACAAGAGTTGTTCCTTGGTATCTAACTGGAATACATTTTTCATCTAATATTTATTTTATTTCAGCTTTATTTTAATGAACAAAAATGTTCCAGTAGTTTTAGTTTTTGTTAATTTACCCAGCATATGCAGAAATGTTACATATTTATTCCAAGGTGAACGTTTATTGTGAAAAGAATATGAAACATGTCTAGTCATTGTCAAGTCGAGGTCGATCTCCAGTGGCTTGACTTTGCTGAAGGAGTAAATCAAGTTTCAGATATGAGATTCCACAGGCCTGAGGACAGGTCTACTGATGGGAACTGGACTTTAACTGTATCTGCACTCAAACTATTACAGTAGGTCATTATGCCCAGAAAGAATATGATGACAGAATGTACTGCTATAGCTCATGTAGTGTAAATGTGTGTGTGTGGGTCTGTGTGTGATATAACAGATGGTGAGCAATGTGTAGAGGCACTCTAAATTTCAGCAGTGAAAATAAAGGCCAGCTGTGGAAGGCAAAGCTACGCTGCAATCACAGAGCATTGTCTCACACCGTCTCATACACGAAAGCTTCCTCAGCTCTTAATCCCTTTTCACATGCAATTAAAATCTTTCTTTCTCTCTCTCTTTCTCACACAGCTTGTGCTTTGAAATGCGATCACAGGGTGGCTCGTTCAACAGAGGTTTGTGCGGAAGTGTCGCTCAGAACAGCGTGATCCACAAATGGTCCCACTTTTTATTTGTCACACACCCAAGCACCTTTGAAACTAGAACAGACTTTTTTTTACCCCCCATGATCATAATCTGAGTGTCTGTCAGTATTGTTGACAACCTAATAACATTGAGTAATAAAAATAAAATGTATATGTATTCATATAGCAGATGCGTTTTCCCACAGCAACAAATAGTAAAGAAAAACAAGCAATTTAATATGAAGGAGCTAATAATATTGAAGACATGTTTTCATTTTTTTTTTATTGAAACTGACATACACAATGACATGGGGATAGTTCACACAAAAATGAAAATTCTGACTTCATTCGCTCAGTCATCACTTTTTTTCTTTTTTCTCATACAATAAAAGTCAGTTGTCTCCAATGTTGTTAAATTCCCAAAGTTTTTCAAAATCTTGTGTTCCACAAAAGAAAGAAAGTCATACCCAGCAGCTGACCGGGAACGTTCAGAACTTTGGCTGTCATCATGAATGAATGAAATACATTTTTATTCCACACGCTTCATTTTATTAAAAAAGTATTAAAAGCAATACAATTAAAGGAATTGTTGATCCTTAAATATAAAGTCCATCGTCATTTACATGTTTCTACAAATTATTTGGCTGTGTATGATTTTTATTTTCATCCATGGATCACAAAAATGAGATGGATTGGGTTATAAGATGATAATGATTACGACCTTTATAGGGCCCCTATTATGGATTTTTGAAAATGACCTTTCATGTAGTGTGTAACATACCTCCAAGTGATTGAAAACATCCTGCAAAGTTTTAAATCTGAAAGTGAGTGCACTGTATATAAAGTTATTGTCTTTCAAAAGTAAGAGTCGACTTTGAGTCAGTGAAATGAATTGTTTTTCAAATGAGTCATAAGCCGTTTCGTTGTGACGTCAAGATGAAACATTAGCATATTGCCCGGCCACTTATTGCGCGCGCAGACACCAGGGAAAACTTGAACCTCAAACCTGCAGCTGATTCCTGTGGATACTGGACAGCATCATGTCGAGAAGATGCTGTGCTCTACAATGTGAAGGTAAAGCCAGTTTATTTTCACTGCCCAAGGACGAGCATGTGAAGAATCAGTGGCCTCAAATAATGAACCTCAAACTGAGTAGTGTATCACTGAGAAACGTCCTGCTCGAGTCGTCCTTGCGATGGAGGTTCGGGTTGAATAACTAGTTCTTCCAGTGTTTCAAAATCAGACTCGCGCTAGGATTGATATGGTAAAATCGACATCATTGTTCGTTACTATCTTTTAGTTTACGGTGTAGGAACCCTCAGGACAGCTGACGTTGTTATGGCAATGGGTGTTTTTGTTTTTCGACGTGCGCTGTTGGTAGACCAATCACAACAGACTGAGCAGTCTGGCCAATCAGAGCAGAGTATATCGCGGAAAGGAGGGATTTAGAGAGATTGATTCATTTGACAAGTCGTTTGAGAATCATTGAAAATGTGGTGATGTGCAGAGATGTATATTATGAGGAAATTAAACAGTTTTTTTTTACCTTTGATGCATGTAAACCTGTTGTAGGAGACTCCAAAACAACATTAGGAAACTTTAAAATAGCATAATAGGGGCACTTTAAGCTCTTTTTGAGGAACAGTTTGTGTGACCAATCTGTGTGCATTCTTGAAGTTTTTTTGAAGCACATTTTTTGTCTTTAACTACTATGTACTAACATTTAAATTAATCATTTGATACAGTGCACTGATCATGTACATACATGTTTTTACATTGTAGCTTACATATATATATATATATATATATATATATATATATATATATATATATATATATATATATATATATATAATTTTTTTTATTTTTTTTTATTTTTTATTTTTTTAGTATCGGGATATAAATAAAGCTGTAATTAATTTCCCATACCACCAAACTTGTCCTAACCTTTCCCTTATCCAACCTCAATAGCAGCAAAAGTGTTTTGCAATACAATATGAACATTTTTAATGTAAGTACATAGTAAAGACACAATATAAAGTGTGACCTTTAAAATAAACTCTTTTATTTACTATTTTATATGAGCTTTGTGTGATACATTTTTTGTGTGTTTTTGTTTGTTTAACACTTTTACATATTTCCTCTATGATCATAGCAGAAAATATAGTGTTAACAGGCATGCGATCATCTCAGTTTAATCAATTCAGCATAAAGCAAAGAGATGAGATGCAGGAGCAGCTGATTATATAACCGTCACACTGTGATTGGCTGAAGATGCTCTGACTGAATTATTGACATGTATTTGATACATGCAATTTCAGTCTTCTAGGGAGGGAAGTCTTAAATTGGAAGTGACACACAACTGGCTCATGTTTAATGGTCTATCTGTCATTCTGTCAGTTATCTGCCTCTCGCTCTTTCACTCCCTCATCTATATATATTACTGGAGCGTTAGAAGCCAACTTTTGGTGAGACTTCATTAGCGAACAAAGAGAGCTGTAAGGTAAGATCTGCTGGGAAAAGAAAATAGCAAATTCCACGTGAAAGGATTAAACCAAGTTTAATTGTTTAATTGACGATAAACTTTTTTATGTGTTTTGGTCGTTCATTTACACGACAACTGCGTTTTGGGGGCCTGAAAACTAAAACTTTTGAAAATGGGTTTCAAAGTGCAAGTTTTTGAAAACAATACCATTATTGTTTCCGTATATAAACCAAAAAATGATGTCATGCTTGTGCGTATTACATGTTCAATAATTATTTGAATTCTTAATACTACTTTAAGTATATACACTCACCTAAAGGATTATTAGGAACACCATACTAATATTGTGTTTGACCCCCTTTCGCCTTCAGAACTGCCTTAATTCTACGTGGCATTGATTCAACAAGGTGCTGAAAGCATTCTTTAGAAATGTTGGCCCATATTGATAGGATAGCATGTTGCAGTTGATGGAGATTTGTGGGATGCACATCCAGGGCACGAAGCTCCCTTTCCACCACATCCCAAAGATGCTCTATTGGGTTGAGATCTGGTGACTGTGGGGGCCATTTTAGTACAGTGAACTCATTGTCATGTTCAAGAAACCAATTTGAAATGATTCGAGCTTTGTGACATGGTGCATTATCCTGCTGGAAGTAGCCATCAGAGGATGGGTACATGGTGGTCATAAAGGGATGGACATGGTCAGAAACAATGGTCAGGTAGGCTGTGGCATTTAAACGATGCCCAATTGGCACTAAGGGGCCTAAAGTGTGCCAAGAAAACATCCCCCACACCATTACACCACCACCACCAGCCTGCACAGTGGTAACAAGGCATGATGGATCCATGTTCTCATTCTGTTTACGCCAAATTCTGACTCTACCATCTGAATGTCTCAACAGAAATCGAGACTCATCAGACCAGGCAACATTTTTCCAGTCTTCAACTGTCCAATTTTGGTGAGCTCGTGCAAATTGTAGCCTCTTTTTCCTATTTGTAGTGGAGATGAGTGGTACCCGGTGGGGTCTTCTGCTGTTGTAGCCCATCTGCCTCAAGGTTGTGCGTGTTGTGGCTTCACAAATGCTTTGCTGCATACCTCGGTTGTAACGAGTGGTTATTTCAGTCAAAGTTGCTCTTCTATCAGCTTGAATCAGTCGGCCCATTCTCCTCTGACCTCTAGCATCAACAAGGCATTTTCGCCCACAGGACTGCCGCATACTGGATGTTTTTCCCTTTTCACACCATTCTTTGTAAACCCTAGAAATGGTTGTGCGTGAAAATCCCAGTAACTGAGCAGATTGTGAAATACTCAGACCGACCCGTCTGGCACCAACAACCATGCCACGCTCAAAATTGCTTAAATCACCTTTCTTTCCCATTCTGACATTCAGTTTGGAGTTCAGGAGATTGTCTTGACCAGGACCACACCCCTAAATGCATTGAAGCAACTGCCATGTGATTGGTTGATTAGATAATTGCATTAATGAGAAATTGAACAGGTGTTCCTAATAATCCTTTAGGTGAGTGTATATACCTTTTTATTTAGGTTTATTTTGGTATGTGAGACAGTACTCCATTTATTAGTATGTTTATTTATTAGGGGTGTAACAATACATCGATATGGATCGATGCATCGATATAACGTCTAACGATACGATGCATCGATGCCACACGTAAAATATCGATATAAGGTAGCTTTATTTTGACACTCTCCACATTCTCACATAACATCCTTCCGCCAAAGCGCGCATTTTCGTTTACTCACCATACTGTCTGTCGGTGTGTCTTTATAGTGTTAATCTCCTCAGCTGAAATGGACGCCTGACAAGACTGACTGAACCCTAAACACGTTTTGTCACAAAAGCCAGTATTGTCCACTGTCAAGGCATCGCGAGTTCATGTTTTACAGCAGAAACAGACAAGCAGTAGGCCTAGCACCCGTTTTAGCGACTCAGCACGCAGTATTCAGGTCAGATGTCACTTCGAAAAGACGCGCTAGCTAAGAGGAGTTTTGTCAAAGCTGACTAAAAGTGATCAAGGATGGATAACTTCAACGAACTTGATGAACTCGTGATATCTTCTTCGGGGCGTAAAAGGAAAATAAAAACTGAAACCTCACGGAATCTTGCTAAAGCAGCACGTTTAGTGGTGAGGGAAAAGCTCACTGTATTGCGTGTACGTTAATCACAACAATAACGTTTGTCAGGCGACTATGTCAGCTGAGGAGATTAACGTTACAGATTAACCGAGTGTTGTATTATTTATCATAGCAATTACTTGGTTTTGTTTAACTCTGATACATGGAATGTGAATGTATCTGCTAAAAAACAAACTTTTAATGTATAAAAACCATACTTTCAATTAACTTTTAATTTTGTAATTTACCTGTATTTTTTAAGTTATTATTATTTATATTATTAATCAAAACAACCCAGCTGCAGTTTGATTGATATTACTTGGAATGCACAATAAAATAAAATAAACATGATTTATGAAAATGAACAAGAACAGAGTACGTGCAAATGACCTCTTCTGTTGTAAATGTCCCAATTCGCCTTTGGCTAAGCCCCACCCTAGAATGTAGATTGACCAATCACAGCGCAGCCAAGAACGAGCTCCGACAGAGGTCCGACACTTTTTCACAGCGCTCCATTGACTTTAACGCAGGCGTCTCATATTTTTGGTCTCGGTAGGCTATTACCTTCGTAGTTTTATCAGAAATATGCTTAAACGTTGTGCCTGGGGCATTTGTAACACAGATACGCGTTTCCCAGAGAGGTTGGAGGGGGTGTCCGTTTTTTTCCCTTCCCAAAACCGAAGTCAAATCCGACAAGTGTCGTCTTTGGATTAAACTGTGTGTGTGGACGTCCTCACAGTCAGCTAGCCTAAACCCCTCAAGGATCAACAAGCACACTTTTGTGTGCTCTACGGTAAATTTTGCTTTTAACCTTACTGTGAAGTTCTAGTTAGACAGTTATGCTGTTTTAGGTTATGATTTCGGTTCTCTACCCTAGCAAGCAAGCTTAGCGATAGTTTAGTTATCACGTAAATCAGAATTGTATGTTTTGACTAGCGGCTGGATGTTAGCTAACTTTGTTATTCAAGATACAAACACTTAATAACAAAGTATCTTGAATAACAAAGTTAGCTAAAACAAACAGCATAAAACTGTCTAACTAGTATAACTTCACAGTAAGGTTAAAAGCTAAATTTACCTTAGAGCACACAAAAGTGTGCTTGTTGATCCTTGAGGGGTTTAGCTGACTGTGAGGACGTCCACACACACAGTTTAATCCAAAGACGACACTTGTCAGGATTTGACTTCGGTTTTGGGAAGGGAAAAAAACGGACACCCCCCTCCAACTTCTCTGGGAAACGCGTATCTGTGTTACAAATGCCCCAGGCACAACGTTTAACCATATTTCTGATAAAACTACGACGGTAATAGCCTACCGAGACCAAAAATATGAGACGCCTGCGTTAAAGTCAATGGAGCGCTGTGAAAAAGTGTCGGACCTCTGTCAGAGCTCGTTCTTGGCTGCGCTGTGATTGGTCAATCTACATTCGAGGGTGTGGCTTAGCCAAAGGCGAATTGGGAGAAGTTTGTGCAATTTTCAAAGAGTTTAATTAAACGTTCATGTTATATATTTTGGTTGCATTTGTGAGTTAATAAAAATGTAACTGGTTGTGTGAACATAATATCTAAATATCGATTAATCGATCGATATAGCCCTGAATCGAATCGAATCGTAATCGTATCGCAGAATTTTTTGAGGTATCGGCAAATATCGTATCGCCGGCTGAGAGAATCGATATCGGATCGTATCGTGATGAACTGTCCGATTTACACCCCTATTATTTATATACTGTCAATATGTGTGTATGTGTCAATATGTATGTTTAAATGTTATATCTGAGATCAAGCAGACAATATTTGGGCAAGACCTGCAAACTTAGACAGGGAGAGCTCATTTGACAGACATAAAGCACCCAAGTATCTTAATGAAGGCCTAACAATGCACATTTTTATTCAAGTTTATGTCAGGGAGAGGTTTAGGGGTACAGCTCATTACTCATTAGAAATCAATAGAAGTCAGTAGAAAGTTCCCATCATAGAAAAACAAATGTGTGTGTGTGTGTGTGTGTGTGTGTGTGTGTGTTAGTATGTTTGAGTGGTAAAGTGAATATGCTTATATGACAGCAATCTCTGTGTTTAATGGACTCTGCTGTAATAGTGTTTATACAGCACTGCTTAATGCCTCCAGCTGCGTTGTGTTCTGCATATAGCAGATGTGTCTGTGTGTGTTTATGGGTATGTGTGTGCTAGAATTGTACTATACAGCATGTTTATGCATATGTGAAACTGAAATGTGCATTTTATTAGCACAGATGTATGTTTTTTGTGATTCAGTTGAAGGGTTCATTCTTGCAGCCTTTACTGACAGATGTTTTATTTCCAAAATTTTTAGTAAACGTACCTGTCACAAACTGCCTGTTTTGTTTTTGTTTTTATTGACTTTCTGTTTGTTTTTAGCAGTTAGGCCCTGCCTGTTTTCCTTTGTTCCAGTTTCCCTCTCCTAATTTGTTACTTTGGGTTATGATTCATGAGTCATCACCTATTTGTCATTTGAGTTCAATCACCTTGCATATTTAAGGGGCTGTTTACACAACACCATTTTCAACTAAAAACATAAGCTTTTTATTTTTGAAACAAAAACAAAGTTTTCAAATATATCTGGATTTATTCTGACATGTTCTGAAAACATAAATGAATAAAACAAGCAAATGAATGCAATTAAATAGTATAAATTATATATATAGAGAGAGCATTATAAAAATAATAATACATATATATATATATATATAGAGAGAGAGAGCATTATAAAAAATAATAATATAAAGTATTAAAAAAAGAAAGTCATTTAATGTGAACTTGACATTTAAAAAAAGTTGAAATATGTAAAAAAATAAAAAAAAAATAAAAAAAAAACATACACATTAATAATAAATATTAGTACAGTGTCAGAAATATCATAATGTAAGACAAGTGATGATTAAAAGCCTGCATATAAAGCCCAGGAGTTGCACCTGAAGACTTTTAGAAAAGTTGCTTGTGTTGTGTGACAAATGTGCTACATTTATTAGAGAGAAAGTGATGATATGCAATAGCATGATAGACACTCCAGGGGATCGAGGTGAGGAGAGACAAGTCGATAATCGTTCTTGAAGGCAGCGGAAAGAGATGGATAGATGGTAGCGCCTCAGCCAGCTGGAAAGGCCAGAAGAGTCACGGTGTGTAGCGTGTACCAGAATATGTGCTGATGAACAAGGGACAAAGGAAGTGAGATCAGGAAACGTCACAGCTATTGCCCACAGACACGACCTCACGGTTGGGTTGGAAACGGGCAGAAAGTCAGATGGGATGCGAAGAGGCAAAATATTAGAGACTGAAAGGAGGGAAGTGGGTACAGAGTGACAGGTAGGATGTCCCGCAGATGCATGGAAAGGAAACAGAGCAGAAATAAGCCAAAGCAATTGCAGCCAAGCCATGGTGGTCAATTCCCCGCCTGGTGAGAAAGACAGGGTGTTAAAAGCGGCATGGCTATTGAGTCCCCTGCGGTTGTCGAGCTGGAAAAGGAAATGCGACTTGTGCCATGGTCACCGGTTGAGCAGAAACAGATGGAGATGGAAGGATTAAGAAGTTGGCACCAATGGTCATTTTGATCCCATTGAATCTTTATCTTTTTTTTTTTTTTTTTATCCTGTCACCAAAAACATTTGTTCCGGTTCATTACTGAAACGTCTTTTGTTCAGTTACTGTCAGTCAGCAGATTCCTGTTCAGGGGTGTGCCGTTAGACAACTATGGGCAGCAGCAAGATAAAGGAGTCTAACGTTTTTATTCCGAAAATATTTCAAATACAATTTCCACCACAGAATTTTAGCAAACAAAATAACTTTAGGGTGCAAAATGCCATTTTAGAACTTTCCCTAAACGTCCAGGACGATGGTCCTCAAACAACCTCTCTAATATTGGACGGACTAAGAAATCCTCACTTCATGTGCAGTTCTGCTCAATATACCAGTCAAACACTCAACCTTAATTATAATTCACAAAACCCATATTCCATCCTCCACATTCACCAGTGGATGTCCAGGGAGGTTTCTGGACAAAGGAAGAATGTGTGTAAAAACTCGAAATGATTAATATATCTATGGCCGGGAAATTAAAAGTGACCCTAAATTCTCACAGTATACATCATATCAGCAAATGTGTTAGGAATCAATAATTCCTATTTCCAAGATGACTCTAAGGCTCCTCGTGTCTGCGTTTCCATTAAATTGGTTGATAATGTTTCATCGGAGATGCAGGGCATTAGTGTTGCAAGCTACTCTCTATGAGGAATATCACTGAAAAAATTGCATACTTCGCCAATATTCGTGTGTGATTTGTCTTGTGCGTGCTGCCATATTGCTACATTGTGTTCAACCACAAACTTTAAATTACATCCTAACCTAAAAACCTAATTGAGATCCAAACAGATCTCGGGCCCCAATCTGGTTACAAACATTCTTCCAAATATCTTCCTTTGTGTACAGTAGAGCAAGTACATTTATACAGGTTTGGAACAATTTGAGAGTGAATAAACAATGAAAGAATTTGTATTTCTGTGTCAGGTTCGAGAATAGCAGTTCATACAAACATTTAACTAACAATGTAACTAACAAATAACAACAAATAAACTTCTTGAGAGCAGCACTTTCCAGAGGCTTTTAAACTGTTGAGGCGAAAAGGTTGCCAACATAAAAAAAAAAAAATAAAAAAAATAAACCTGCTTGTGTTTCTCATTAGCAGAATACCAGCCTGTTAATTAATCGAATTGATTAATTCCTCTTGAAATGTTTCACCCTGGTGGCTCCAGTGTGTGTGTGTGTGTGTGTGTGTGTGCATGTGTGTGGACTGGACAGGGCACATGGCCAGTTTCTGTGCTAAAAGAGGGATATGTAATTAAGACTGCTATTATGTTCACCCACCACCTAGACAGCAGCTAACTATTTCTTCATGACAAAAAAGGGCAACTTTTTTGCTCTTTCTTGATATCACCAGCTATGGCCTCAACACAAATAGGTATAAATTTAAAGGATTAGTTCACTTCAGATTTAAAATTTCCTGATAATTTACTCACTCGCACGTCATCCAAGAAATGCATGTCTTTCCCTCTTCAGTCGAAAAGAAATTAGGTTTTTTGAGGAAAATATTGCAGGATTTTTCTCCATATACTGTAGTGGACTTCAACGGTTATCAACGGGTTTAAGGTCCAAATTGCAGTTTCAATGCAGCTTCAAAGGCTCTACACCCACATGTATAACTGTACAAGGCCAGAGTCACGTTTATGCATGGTTGATCTCAGTTTTAATGTGTGTGTGTGCGCATAGCATGTGTTCCAGAACAGAAGCTGCTTCATCACACACATGCACACACAAAGGTGTTTCATCTTATGATAAATGAGTCTGACCCTGTATCTCTCCGCTTGCACAACGGAAGCACAGCATGCTGTCAGACTGGTGTAGCCAGGCTGTAGATTTAGCAGATGCACACAAAGCCCACAAATGCAGACTTGCACACCAACACAAGAGCACTATTCATCCACAAACAGCCATCTGTAAATGAACAGCATCAACAATCCATCTAGAGCTTGTGTGCTTATCGTTTATAGCATGTAATAAGGTGTTCCATTGTGGTTGTTTTAAGATAATATTAAGTTTCGCTGAATTGTCACTGCTTTGTCTGGAGACACACACAGATACATTTTTCTCATTCACAAATTTTGCTACTGTCTCTGCCAGAGGTTTCAACCACTGGGATTGCGATCTAGAAGTCCAATTATGACTTCCTTTTATGAAGTCTCGATTTTGTTTTTGGGGTGTATTAGAATAGCTCTTCAATGCTTGATTGTTAAAAAATGCATTCTTTTTCAAATATTTTACATTTAGATGTATTGCTGCACCTCTCTTCCCAGTCTGTCTCAAACGCTCCATTTAGTTCCTGTTTTGATGAAGCCCCTCCTTCCAAAATACGAAATGTGCTCTGATTGGTCAGCTGGCCCAGTGTGTTGTGATTGGCGAATCGCTTAGAGCATGTTCCGGAAATGTCACGCCTCTTACCATAAGTTTCATCTGTTCAGGTGAATATCAATGATGCTGTAAATTTTGCAATACCAATTCGAGCCCGATTCAGACCCTGAGAATGTTGACGAACAAGAGGATCGTGCAGAACCTTTGCAAGCATGGATTTAACAGGACGTTTCAGAGTGGTAAGTTCCTATGGATCTGAGAACAATCTTACAAAAGCTAGAGCCCCATAGCTAAACACTACATCAACACTGTAATGTTAGTTAGCAGAACCAAACAGCTTTCCCCGTAGTTTACATCGTAGCAACAACATATAACGTGCAGAACCTTTGCAGAGAGAGAGCCCAACGTTCGCAATGAGCATGCTTCGCTCTCAAACAAACCATGCAAAAATAATGTGTATCAAATAAATGCAGCCGTGGTGAGAATAATAGACTTTCAAAAACATTAAAAAATCTTACCGACCTCAAATGTTTCAACGGTGTGCATGCACCATTCAAATCATTCAAATAGAATTATTGCATTTAAACCTAGGATCTAAACAAAAAGCACAATAATCATAACCTATTTCAATATTTATTGTGTGCAAATATTTTAAAATTATTTTGGTCATTTACACAAATGTGTTCTGTCACAAACATTGTCAATGAAGAACTTTGCAAATTAAATATGAGACGTGTGATGTGAAAAATCAAGGTAAATATCACTTGTAAACAGAGTATTTTTATAGTGTAATTTTCAATTAAACTAATTTAAGTTATACAAAAGTGTGAAATGTTATTTAATGTAATTTCATTGATTTATTATATTGTGTGTATTTAATATACATGAAATGCTAGCTATGAAACACATAGCAAGACAAAAGAGTCATCATTTGATGACATTCTGAAAAAAATGGCAGAATTCCCCTGTACAGTATGTCCACTTTTTGACATTTTTAATAGACAAATTAAACTAGTGAGTGTGTTTTTAAAAGATAGTTTACTTTCTAAAAGTCCACAGGGCCAAAAGTGTCCATATTTAAAGAAACACCCAATTACTATTTGCTAAACTGTTTAATTCGGCTGGTTTCGGGTTCACCTGACCCCAATCAGACACCACTCTTAGGGGCTTTTACATAAGATGCATTCTTGCATTCAAATAGCTAGATGGAGCAGAATAGAATGGTACACAATGCAGGTGGTCTCACAACAGCAAGATCTGCTGCTCAATAACAGGACCTAATTTTTTATTTATTTATTATTATTAACAAGACATAGCTGCTTATAGAAATTAAGATACCAATGACATGTATATACACACAAGTACACATAAAGGGGAGGGGGCGAAAAAAACAGCTAATTATATAGATGTATAGATATAGTACTGTTTACTGGGATGCCCATGCCGAAAAGACGTGCCAATCACACCCACCGACAGTACTAGTATAGCCGCCAGACCCAGGCAGCTTTTATTAATTATAAGTGTTTATATGTAATGTTTTGGAATCGGATTTTATAGGAAGGGGAGAGGAAAGGAGGATACATTTTTAAAGGAGGATTTAAATAAAATTTAAATTAAATAATAAATGAATTTCTCATGGTTTATGACAAAGAGGAATCAGTTCTCCTATTTAGGTATTGAAAAAAGGGGACCAGGTTTGTTCGAAGGAATCAATATCATGTGCAAATGCAGTTAATTACTCCAAGTTTGATTGTACTTATAATATTTTGAGCCAATGATTTATTGAGAGTTCTGTTCTGTTTTTCCATTTAAGTAGAATGTGTTTCTTTTCTATGGACCGCGAAATTAATAAAAAGGGTTTGAGATGATTAGAAATCTGTAATGTAGACATGTCTCCCAGTAAAGCTATTATGGGACAAACTGGGTTGTTGAGCCCAAGCTCATGACCTCCGACCAGAATGACTGAACAAGCAGACACCTCCACAATGCATGAAATTAATCATCAGTGGAGGCTGGACAGTATGGATTATAATATATATATTTTTAATATATCCCATGCGCTGTAGTTTGTATGATGTGATGTGTGTTCTATGGATAACCTTATATTGAATCATTTGGATTTTGGTATTGCAAGACATAGAATAAATATTATTGCAAACTTCTTGCCAGTTAGTCCATTGTTGAATTGGATATCATTTTCTGTAGATATTAAGAATGTATATATTTGTGATAGTATTTTATTTGGTTTTAAATATTTAATAGTTCGGTATATGGTGGAATATATGGAGTACTAGAACCAATTGATTTTTGAATGACTTCTTTTAACTGTATATAATAAAAGTAAGTTTGATAAGGTAACTTGTATTTTGACTGAATAAGATCAAAGGTCATGAACAGGCCCCCCATTGTATAAGTGGCTCAGGCTGGTTACTCCTCTTTGACTTGATGTGGAAAAGTTTTATTATTAATTAAAAAACATTGGGTTATACCATATTGGTGCGTTGGCTGATGGTTCAAAATTGCAATATAGTAGATTATGTACCTTTATGTAGCATTCATGGTGGTATTAATAGTTTTATTGTTTTTATAGCCGCGGAGAGTTTTTATTGATTTATTTATTAATGGAAGAAGCTTTATATCTAATGATTGTACCAGATAATTTTCTATATTTAACCATGGGAGATTTGAGTTATGTATCTAGATGTAAATTAACTGTTGAGAAATAAAGTACAGGTAAAGGTTGGGTGCTCCATGTCCTCTAAACTTTTTTGGCCTTTGAAGAGTGGATCATTTTATACTGCTTTTTTTCTTTTTCCAATAAAACTTAGATATTGTACTATTTAAAGAGGAGAACCAGTCTGAAGGTGGAGTGACAGGGATCATGGCAAAGAGATAATTGATTTTTGGAAGTATATTCATTTTTACAGATGATATATGGCCGTTTAGAGATATTGGCAAATTGTTCCATCTCTGCAAGCTATTTTGTATGTCTTGTATTAAGGGGACATGGTTGAGCTTAAACAGATCTTTGAAGTTAGGTGAAATATGAATTCCAGGGTATTTCATAGTTTTGGTTTTACATTTGAATGGGTAAGTCTCTAGCTCAGCCTCCCTATTCAATTTAGTAATACTGTAGGCAGAATCTCGGATTATGAGCAGTTAATTGAGTATCCTGTTACTTTACTAAAATAACTTAATCAGATTATGGGCTGACAGAAGTGATATTTAAAAGAATGTCGTCCGCATAGAAACTTATTTTATGATGATGATGTTTCGATTGGATTCCAGATATGTTGTGTGATTGTCGTATTGCAGCTGCCAAGGTTTCAATGAAGAGTGCAAAGAGTAGCTGTGATAGTGGGGAGCCTTGTTGGGTACCTCTTTTTAAGTGAAATTGATTTGGTATAATATAATTAGTTATAACAGATGCTGTTGGTGTATTATAGTGTTTTAATCCAGTTGATGATATATGATTTAAAACCAAAGTGACTGAGTGCAGTGAAGAGAAAGGGCCATTCAAAGGCTTTTTCCGCATCTAAATATACAATTATAAATAGTGGTTTGCGTGTGTTGGATGAATTGTTATAGAAATCAACTATATTTATTAACCTTCTAGTATTTTCTGAGGAGTGTCTTCCATTTATGAAGCCAGTCTGATCGGGGAGCATCACTGTTGGCATCACAGATTCTAGTCTACCTGCCAATGCATTTAATTTTTAAATATACATTAATTAATGGTATTGGACGGTAGTTGGAACATTGGGTGTGATCCTTGTTTGGTTTTGGAATGAGAGAAATTTAAGCAGTATTCATATGTTGTGGTATCATTCCTGTTTCATAAATTTCACAAATAGCTTTAAAGAGTATGGGTGAGAGCAATGGCCAAAACTGTTTGTAGAAATCTCACTTTTCCTTACAGGCATACACTTTTTAACCGTAAATCCTGATGTTGATGATAAAGTCAATTGACACGCTATTTCACCAACTACCCTTCTTCTTCAGCAATCTTCCCAGCTACTTTAGAAACACACACATCGGTTTTCACTCACATCAGTTTTACTTTTTCATGCCCAATGCTCATTTAAACCGTGCACAGACAAGCTGCTTTTAACAGTTACACACATGCTCATACACACACACAGACAAACTCACACTCCTTGCTGATCACAGCAGATGCGTCCTACAGCAGAAGGGTGGATGTAACATTTCATCAAGGAGGGAATATTTCATGCTTCTACATTCTCCCGTTCCCGTTCATCCATAAATAAAGCAGGTGCTCACTGTACGATTTTTACCACCATTTTGCTGTCTGAGACAAATTTTGTGAATGGTTAAAAGATTTCTTACATTAGTGCAAGTGTTTGCTTGCGTTTGTGTGGTGCCATTTCAATTTCGCAGCATCAGGCTCATTGAAAAAAATGTGCCTCTATCTACATTTTTGCAAAACTCCAAAAAACGTATACCTATACATCCAATTCACAGGAGTTTCCGGTTAAAATGAACACCAGTGGCAGTAAAACACCAACAACTTTAATACCTTTTCACACAGATGTTAAATGTACATGGGCAGATTATCAATTCATAAAGACTTATTTCTATCATGATAACTCTCTGAAGATTTTTAGCATGGTAATTGTTCATTTGTACATGACAGTGTTAATTTATTTGGTCTTGGCTAAATAGATCCGCTACGCTGCTGCTGAATTGCTGCTGCTGTTGATTATTTTTGTTGTTGTAGATTATTGCTGCTGCTGCAGTGCAAGTACAGGAACTTGCTACTGCCAATACATACGCTGAAACACTGCTGTGAGTGTGTAAGACATGCTGCTGCTGCACAAATAGCATATATCAGGTGGAGCAGAATATCTGGTCTAAAACCCTCCACCTACGTCCTACGTCATACGCCGGCATCCATCTGCCATGAACGCGCGTCGACCGTTGCCGGAAGCAAGATATTTTCATTTATAAAGTTTTAAATATGCATATTTTTATGACAAAACCGCACGGATTACCCTCAGAAGGCCTTCGTTTATCCCCCTGGAGCCGGATGGATTACTTTTGCGAAGGATCCATGCACATTTTGGGACTTGAAGGAGGTGGACACCATAACTTCACATTATAACCACTGAAAGATCTAAGACATTTTCTAAAATAACTGAAAATGTGTTCGTCTGAAAAAAAATTGACATATGCATCTCGAACGGCTTGAGGGTGAGTAAATCATGGGTTAAATATCATTTTTGGCCGAACTATCCCTTTAAGGACAGGTTCATGACAGAACTATGCATATGTTATAACGTCAAGACACTATTACCATAGTGCATGATTTGTAAACTAATACCTTTTTACGTAACCAGCTCCATATGTATGGCTTGTCTACCAGAGTAAACTTGTTTGGTAGCTCACACTGTAAATATTTTCATGATTTGTTCACAAATCTTTTGTCAAATCAGCTTCACAAATGTTATTGAGATAACATAATATTTTGAGTTTCTGTTGAATACACCAATCCATTTTCCTTTGTATCAACTCAAATGTTTAGTTTAAATGAACTCAAAATTGTAAGGCAACTTAGGCTACTTACCAACAAATCATTTTTACAGTAAGTAGAACAGCAGCGATGTAAACAATAAAAGATCAAAGACTTGAAGCAAGCAGCAATGACATGGTTACAATATTTTTTTTATTTTATGTTTGCTTTTGTTAAGACTGTCGATTAGGTTTCGGATCAGGTTTAGTGTAGGTGGTACTTTATTTTCAAATGCAATAGAGCATTAACCTTTTTAAAGCAACTCTCCGGACATTTCATTTCCGAACTGCCAACGTTATAAAATGTTGCCAGATTCACATTCATCTGTTTCGGATAAAACTAAACATGCTTTTAGCGACACTCACTGGACATTTCACTTTGAAAGTGTTGCAAAAAGTGCGAGAAGCAATGTAATATTATTCTGCAGAAATGTTGCCACAGGCATGTTTTTCCAATGAGCCTGAGTTGCAATACCGAGTGTCAATGAGAATGTCAGAACGAGACACGATTGATAATGTAAAATTTACAGTCAACACTGTTGCCTTATAAGTCACACAATTTGACGTCCATTAATGTCATAAAGTGTTCTTTAAATTTTAGCTAAAGTTGGATGCACTCTTGTTTTTTCTGTCCTTTTACGCAGACTGTCAGATTATTTATTATGAGCTCTATATGTCATACTGTGTAATATACCAGCTTGTAACTAAGACTTTGGTCAAGATTGACAGCATTGCATAGCCTTTTCACATAACTAATTGTATCACATTCTGACATCCTCATTTATGCGTGAAATTGAAATACAAAGTGTGTAATCAAGTGAGAATTTTCGCAAATGATGTCAATGTTTTGCCTGGAAATGAAAATAAAAAGTCTTAGTTCATTTCATGACAAGCAAAAATCATAAAGTCAAGTCAAGTCAAGTCAGACTTGGATATAAAGGATAAAAAAAAACACAAAAAAAACACCTGGTTTAAAGAGCCAGAGGAGCAGGAATGGTGGCCAAATGCTCTAATTAAAACTCTAAACTGTGGCTGTTGCCTGTGATTCTGACAGATTTGCATTTGATTTTGCTGAAAATGAGTAGGGCTGATTAGAAGAGATTAAACTGAATAAGCACTAATGATTGACGTAAGAAAGGGAGTTCAGCTAGAGAGTGGAATGAGACAAACACATACGCACAGTGCGCGAAAACGCAGATCATGTGCTTATGTACGAAAGAAACGCACGTTAAACGAGGTCAGGTGTTTATTTATTTAAAAACATTCGCTTCAGGAGAGCTCCATGTGGTGGTGCGGTTCATTCTCAGCTGCTGCTCGTGGGGATTGTCAGCGCATGTGAGATGGCCCAAATAGCAATGACACATTCTTTAAAACATACATGCTGTGACAACATCTGCAAAACCTGCATGATGTGACACCGTTTTTAAAACATGCTTGCGGCACAAAGCCTCATCCTGAGCCGGAGTGAATCTATGGATTGCTTGCTAGCAACAGTAGTACAATGTTCTTAACCATTCCAGAAATAATGGCAGTAGATGTCTGAAAAACTTGGTTAATCAAGTCATTTTAATAAAACAAGATGCGTTGTGAAGTCTGTGACGTTTATGTTTTGGAAAAGTAAAACATGAATTAAAACTGTTGTGCCAGATGTGAACAGGAGGAGATTTTACATCATTCATTGTCATCCTGCCAAAAAAACTGTGGAAGACAAATGAAGCTATGCAGTGCTAGCATTTGTTGACAGAGAGATAACTTACTGTGTTTTACACAATTGAATCTGCAAATGTTAGAGAAAGAGGTTTAATTATCATGGCATGTGTGACTCGTTTAAGAGTGTTTTCTTGGTTGCACTTTATTTTAAAGTATGAGCACTTTCAGTGTACTTACATTGTACTTACCCACAAAAGTACAGAGTTGTGTAAGGTAACTACATGAGTTAAGTTAAGGTTTAGGGGTAGGTTCAGGGTTAGTACCTAGTTATTACCCAGTTAGTGTCATTTCTACAATAAGTACAGTATGTACTTAAAAGTAAAGTTTATCCTTAACTTTGCACATCTCTCGGGGTGCCACCATGTTTGGTGAAATTAAGTTGTATTTGAGTTGTAACCTGAAGCCTGATGTAATTTAGTTTCTAGTTTTCCAAAAAGAAAGTTGGAATTTCAGACTTTCTGAATTTAATAAAAGTAACATAGTAGTATGCTATTACGGTTAGCGTGGCCATGTTAAGGCCCTCACAGCAAAGTTCTTTTTCTTTCTTCACTCAGGGGTAAAAAGACGTTCAAAATACCTGAGCATGTCAAAGAAGGCGGAGCCACAGAGCACACCTACATACCTATTACATCATCGCCACGGACTAAATGGTAGTTTGAAGGTGTTTGCCAGATTGAGCAGACTTTTTGATTTTTCTTGACGTATATCAGGGCCTTTAGCCTCTGCTGGTAGATGCTGTAACTACACAATCTGGTTGCAAAGACCATCTCTCAACTGAAAATTAGCCATTCAAGTCATTCAAAATTAGCGGTGTATTATGCCGTAATACAATTTGGTGAATTGGTGGCTAATTCATATGAACTTGTATGATCTCAGTTGTATGATCTGCGTACGTCCCAGTGACAGTATGTAAGGTTAGGGGTGGACCTTCATCCTTATTTTTTTCTAAAATCTGGTCATTTTCATACGATTCACAATGTACAAATTCATACGAAATTGGCACCTTGTGAAATAGTTACGTTTTTCAGTGAGATCAGGTTAGTAATTTCCATTGAGATTAATGGGAATATTAAAGGGATAGTTCACCCAAAAATGAAAATTCTGTCATCATTTACTCACCCTGATGTCGTTCCAAACACGTAAGACTTTCGTTCATCTTCGGAAAAACAATAATGAAGCGATTTTTGATGAAATCTGTGAGCTTTCTGTCCCTCCATTGAGAGTCTACACAACTACTATTTTGATGCTTCAAATGGTTCATAAAGAGATCGTAATACTAATTCATATGAATTGAGCGGTGTAGTCCAAACTTTCTGAAGAGACTCGCTTTATATGATGAACACATTGAATTAAGGCTTTTATTCACATATACACATTTATCAATTCATACATTAGTTGAGGTAAACGGAAGCTCAAGCATGTTCACTTGACATGCAAGAACCAATGAGGTTCATTCTCGTGTTACACAGCATGTTTGAGCTTCCTCAAGAACCAATGAGGTTCATTCTTGTGTTACGCAGCACATTTGAGCTTCAACAAGAACCAATGAGGTTCATTCTCATGTTACGCAGCACGTTTGAGCTTCTACAAGAGGTTTGTTCTTGCGTGTTGGTTGAGCTTCTGTTTATGTTCGCTGATCAATATTTATATCTGAATAAAAGACTAAATTAAATCTGTTCATCATTTAAAGCAATCCAATCTCTTCAGAAAATTTGGACTAAGCCGCTCAATTCATATGAATTAGTTTTACAATCTCTTTATGAACTTTTTGAAGCATCAAAATGGTAGTTGCGACAGTCAGTGAAGGGACAGAAAGATCTCCGATTTCATCAAAAAGATCTTCATTTGTGTTACGAAGATAAATGAAAGTCTTACGGGTTTGGAACGACTGAAGGGTGAGTAATAACAGAATTTTCATTTTTGGGTGAACTATCCCTTTAAAGATTAGCCTTCTCCAGGAATTATACCTCTTTGGTTTGCACTAAGAAGGTCTATGAAGCAAACAAATGAATTGTTCCACCCCTGCCCTCCATCATGGTTGTAGGGTTCTGGATGTTGTTTTTAGTCATGCTCTGGGTGAGGCAATACGCTGATTCATTAACACTGTTGTTTGCTCAGTGTGCCTGACTGACAGCAGTAGAGAGTTCCTATTCTCTCTTTCATTCCTTCACATCTCATGCCCCACTCGTTTAACCCTCCTCCAAGAGCTGCTTCAATCAGGCAAGACTCTCACCTCTCTACAGTGTGCGAGCGAGACAGCGAGGTCGAGCAAACAGCTTGGGTCAAAATAACAAGCATGTTTCCGTGTGATGCGTTGTTCACCCTCAATTTCACACCTTCTCTCTTTCTTTCCTTCACTAGCAGCTGAGTCAAATGGTTGTCAAGGCTGTAAGGATGAGGATTGTGGGTAATTATACTGAAGCAGCTGGGCAACCAGAGAAAGTGAGTGAGGAATAGAAAGACACAGGCGAAATCGCATACTTCTGGTAGGTCATGTGATAAAGGGCGGAGCTTCAAGAGCTCATGTGTTAGCAGCTCCAATTACCTCACACAGACACGCACTGAAAATTTCACACACTTTTAGCCTTATGTTCAAACCGGAGTCGGACAATGATGGAGAGACTCAAGAAGAAGTGACAACATATAGAATGCAACAGGACGTTTCTGAATGGTTAGTTGATGAACTGATGTAGCTGACGTGGAGTTAACTATCTTCTAGTCATTGATTAGCATATTCTGTCATGATAATCTATAAATCGCGTTCCCGGGGGCGGGGTTTATGTATATTTTAGGGTAAGTGATGTCACTAACCCATGAAGAAGCTCATACCAGCTGTTTGTTGTAGTCATTAAAAAACAATTTCTGTAAAAGAAAATCCCTTTGCTTTGAACTTTGAGCGTTGTAACTTTGCAGATGTTGTTTATGCTCAAACAGCAAAATTACACACTAACTAAAGTTAAAAAAGTGATGTCTGCCTAATATTTTGTGGAAGAACAATTTGTGCAAAATTATTAGTGAATGTATTTTTATTTGTTTCTGACATTTTTCCTTTAAACTTTGTGTTATGAAATAGGTTAGCTCATTAAAAAAGCATGTTAGGTGGGGATTTGAACCCTCACATAAACAAACACTTGGCCACGTGTTTTTTTATTAAGTCATATTAAGTTGTAAATGAATAATCATGATCGCCTCACAAACACACAGGGGGATTATGCAGTGTTAAGTTAAAATGCATTCCAATTAAATGTTTGGCTTGCACTTGGAGAAGAGGGTGGGATGAGTGAAGTTGTGTCCTAAAGCTATGTCTAAGATCCGGCGCATAGAAATCTTTTATTCTCATGCTTTTGTTCCATCTTTCTCTTATTCTGCTTCATGCCACTTGTATACGCACCCCTCTCCTCCATTATTTCTTTCTTTCTCAGAAAGAACAGGCCTGAGGAAAACAACATCCAAGCAGTCCTCAAACCCTGTAATGAGAGAACTAGCAAAGCTCAGGGCTTAAAGAAACAGACACCTGCTCTCCATCATTCTGGTGCTTCTGTCTTTGATTCTGGCTGTGAAGTGCTCGGATTTCTGTTGGGGATTTCACGCGTGTTTTTCGAATGTCAAATCCCTGCAGAACTACAAAGTGAAGTGGCTATTCAGATACCATTAAATAAAGATGCGGGACCACTTAAGGGCCTCTTTAAGGCTCAGGTAAGATCCTAACTGACTCATTCAAATAGTCAAAGTGAATAAACCGTAAAGTATACCCTTCAAAAGAAAAGTCTTTATTAGCTAAATTGCACAGCTTCTGAAAACTATTCACTACTTAAATTGCTTTTTCCCTGATCTCTTGAGATAAAAGAGTTCATTGTACTGTGAAAAATATACTGTAACTTCCAGAACTCAAAACAAAGATGAAACCAAGCTACAGCAATGACTTCTGTTCTGCACTTTTGCATCTTTCTCCAGTCAGACAGAAGAATATTTCAACATGAGACAAGGACATGGTTTTCATGTTAACCTGGTAATTTATTAAAAAATACATTAAAAATAACTTGTTTTTATTATTGCTGTTATTATTTTTGACTTAAAGTCGTACATGTCAGGGTGATACAACTATTAAAAAAAAAAGCCTCATAACAACTCAGTTCTTGAAAAGAAGACTTTTGTTTTCAATGTTTTTCTCTTTTTTTTGTAAAAGTTATTTTTCTCAACTGCTTGTATCCTTGCAAAATGTTTACTATGTTATCACTGATCTCTAAAGCATAGCGATTATTTAAAAACATTAACATCATGATTTTCTGTAATGCTGGTTTGAAATGTGTATTAAATAAATTGGTAACACTTTACAAGAAGTTTCATTTGCTAACATTACTTAACGACATTAGATAACATGAAAAATATTTAGCATTTATTAATCTTAGGTTGTAACATTTACTAATCCATTATTAAAAATCAAAAGTTGTATTTTAATATAATTTTATAGACCTGAGTTAACATGAACTAACAATGAAAAGCTGTGTTTTTATTAAACTCTGGTGTTTCTGGTCTTTATTTATTTTTTATTTATTTTTTACTTAAAGGTATAGCGGAGGATTTTCTTTTTCCGGGTGGATCATCAAGACTATTGGTCCTCCTAAGTGTCAATCATTCTGGTTTACGTAAGGCCGTCGTACGTGTTCGTCCCTAGGTAGTTTTCGCTTTCTGCGCACTTTCAGGTGTATATGTGTTGTGAGCTACGGTTTCAGCCATTCCTTTGAAAATGGCTGAGGGTCGCAAGAGAAAAAAAGTCTACGAGGTGTATGAGAAGAAGAGAAAGGCCGCAGAAGATAGAAACAAGACCAGAGTGTTTTTGGGAGAATATTTCACACAATGGCGTGCGCTCAAAACACAGGTTGGGCTTCCCACTGATGCCTCAGTCGCGAAGTTTCTACTCGACAGGTAAAGTTTGGCATGCTATTTGGAGAAATCCATTTAAAATCACTGCTAGTAAAAGTTAATGTAAGCTATAATTAGCGATGCTAGCCCTGGCACAAGTCACGCACCGCGTAGTGAAATCTTTTGGTACTGCGGCCAAACAAAATCTTACTGAAAGCTAATTTTTTTTAGATATTAAGCTCAAATTTGGAGCACAACTTGTTTAGATTTATTGCTTTGATTTTCTTGCCGTTTTTTGACTAAAACGTGTTTTTGAAAATATTGATTTAATATAAAAATTGAAAATAGTATTTTTATGCATTTTTCATAACAATAAACATAAAATTCTGTAACTTTTTTTTAAAGCTACACTGTGTGATTTTTACCCCCATCTAGCGGTGAAATTGTATATGACTACCCAGTGAATATTTGTTTCTGTTCCTCTCAATTCCGAGGGCGTTTTCACTCCTACGGTGGCCGTATTATTCCAAGATTAACATGGCTTCCAGTTATCACTTCGTCCATGACAATAATAAACAATACGTCTAAAATGAATAAAACTACAGGACAGATGTCAGGAGGTAAACGTCACCCTTGGAATCGGCTATCCCAGCATAATCAGATTAGGCTAACGTTACAATGTGTACAAAGTAAAAGCAATTAAAAATAACTAAAATTTACCTTGTCCTTTTTTTATATAGCTTAAAAAATTGCGCCTTTAAAACTATTCATCACCTGTGATCCGTCGCAGTATTTTTTATGCAGCACAGATTTATGTTACAAGGTAAACAATACTTTTTCACCATTGACGCGAGGATGAAGTTATACTAGAGGTCGTTCTGGCGTTATGCACAACCATGCTATGGTTAGACAAGCAACTATAAAACTTCGAATTTACACAAATGAATTACAACAGGCTGAATTACCTGTCGAGAAGAAAGCAGGCAACCTCGGCGTCCGTTTTAAAATCTTTTCTCCTCATGAGCTCTTTCCATCTGGGAAAAGTTACTCCAATATTGACTATGGTCTTGCTGATTTGTCTGTCGCGTTGACGTTTTAATTCTCTCTTTCAAGTGTGAGTACGCACGCACGCACACACACACACACCACACTATCTTTCAAATCTGCCGGCACTCGCGAGCTCGCGAGTAATCTCCCCCTTGCATTCGTCACGGTGTCACTGAGTGAAAAACGCAAAAGGCGAAGCTTGAATTTACAGGTATGTCCCTCTTTGGCTAATGTAGTTTCAAGATGGAGGGGCAACATGGCGACCGGCATTCGAACCCCTCACCCGTATGTACTTTCAATGGCAGATTATAAACTTAAGAGAATACTTTATTACTTGAAAGAAGTAAATATACATTAATGAGCACTTATATTTTTGAAAGAACTAAGTGTTTTTTGCTAAGAATCAACTAAAAAAGTTACACAGTGTAGCTTTAAGTTCAGTTTTTTTTTAAACTTTTTTCACTTCAGCAATAATTTGCCAAGTGGCGTCTTTAAAAAGAGATCAAACTTTAGTCTGTGCTTTAAAGCATTCAAGATTTACGTCAGTTTAAGTTGGAAATGTAATTTTCAGGTTAATGCTGAAAACATGAATAAATGGATTATAACTACTGCGTAAATATAATGTAGTACCATACAATCCCCTAAAAAAATATATTAAAAAAATTAAATAAAAAACATCAAACTAAAATATGGTACATTCCTTTCATTCAAATAATAGTAAAAAAAATCCGCCACGTGAAGAGCACCAGAGGGTTAACTAATGATAACAAAGATTAATAAATACTGTAACAATTGTATTGCTCATTGCTAGTTAATGTTAGTTAAGGCATTATCTAACACTAACTAAAGGGACCTTGTTGTAAAGTGTTACCAATACATTTGAATTGACTTCGGTGTGCTTTTTGTGGTGATAAACAACTAAAACTTCAAACTTCATTATAACAGCTTAAATAAAAGTATCTTCCAGAAAAGCTTTGCATAGTTAGTGCAACTTAGTATCTGTTATAAATACAGCAATGGAATATTTATTAGACCAGAATGACCATTGGATGAAGTGTAACTGTTTACCATATCTGAAACAATAAATATATGTCGTTAAGGTATTGATTTTAAGTGTGTGCTAGTGTATACATTGAGTATAACCTATAGTATAGACTGTGTGTGTGTGTGTGTGTGTGTGTGTGTGTGTGTGTGTGTGTGTGTGTGTGTGTGAGAGAGAGAGAGAGAGAGAGAGAGTGTGTGTGTGTGTGTGTGTGTGTGTGTGTGTGTGTGTGTGTGTGTGTGTGTGTGTGTGTGTGTGTGTGTGTGTGTGTGTGTGTGTGTGTGTGTGTGTGTGTGTGTGTGTTTTATTGATTGCTTGGCCCAAGGGTGTATGGATAAAGGGTCTGGTCCATAATGAAAATGACTGGAATGGAATGAGTCACACAGTAAATAGTGCGAAGCTGATACATGACTCTCAGCCTCTAATGGCACTGACATAAATCCATTGCCAAAGTTACCTATAGCTTATGCTCTGAAAGCCCCTCACATTCAGCCTTTGCCTGTCCCAGAAATCCCAACACATTTTGTGTGCATCACATTATTTTAACTCAGAGGAAGTCATTCCTTTCATTTGTCTTCTATGATCTGCATTTTGCAGTAATGATATCATATTTTTCCCATCAGATTTTTAACATAGCTGTGATAACAAAAAAAGAGAGAATTTTGAAGAAAGAAGGGAGAAAAAGAATAGAATTGGAAATTGTCTGTACCAAACAAAGCTTTTCTTTAAATACAATAATTTCTCTTTTTATCCATTTAATGCTTCTTTTATGAATTCATATTTTATTCACATGGAATTCTAAAAACAATTTTTTAGTGAATCATTAGAATTTATCATCAATGTTGTTCTTGAAAGCTTAACTGTTTCTCACTATTAAATTGTATTGTTTTATGTTATGCTTAAATACAATTCTATTACCATAATCATTGAATAAATGAGAGCAATAATATAGGCCTACGTGAAAAACAGCAAACAAAAAGCAAAAGTTCAGGGGAACCACACTGGAAGGACGGACGGAAGGAAGGAAGGAAGGAAGGAAGGAAGGAAGGAAGGAAGGAAGGAAGGAAGGAAGGAAGGAAGGACTTTTGTTCTGCTAAAATTGTCACCTTACACAAATTGACAAAAAAATATTCTAAATATTAATTTCCACTTTATCAAAGGGAAAATTATCTTTCCAAGTATACCTCCTGGAACTACATTCAATTACATTCCAATTTCAGCCGTAGCTTCAGCGTCTATTTATAATGTAGGGGGCGGGACGCTTTAGATTCTAGAGAGCATTTGATTGGACAGAAAAACGAATGAGAAGCTGAAGTGCAGAATGATGTCATCAAAATCATTGATCCATATTGGTGGAAGTTAGATACTGTAAGTTTTGAAGGTATCTTCTAAAAGCAAATTTTGTCATTGTTTTGGAGCACATTAGCTTATACCAGTAAGGCTAATATAATCATTCTAAAAGCAAAACAAAACTTCAATTCTGATTTCATGGGGGCTTTAAAAGATGCCATCAACACTAACTGATACTTGATGTCTGCAAACAAAGAAAAAGGAATGTTAAGACATAGGAAGGAAAAGAACATATAAGGGTAAAAATGTTGGCAAAAAAGACTGAAAAAAGAAGAATTTGCTTTCTTATCAAAGCACTGTCACAATGTGTCATACAGGATTGAGAAATATGCACTGAATGGAGGCAATTACTTGAGAGCCAAATGTGTCTATTTTGTAGGAGACAATGCAGCACAAATCATGCTGGAAGATGAATGTGTCTCTCAAACCACTGAAATTGAAATATTTCTCTAATGAGAGAGCCGTGTTTCTCAAATACTCCATTTCACTCCAGCTTTCTTCCTGGGAAATTAAATACTAAGCATTGATTGGTTAACAACAGGCTTTCTATGCCTTCCATGTACAAAGAATGTTTTGTTTGGGATGCTTAAAGGTAAAGTGCATAATTTCTGCACCACTAGCATCACCAAAATAAACAATTACAGTTGTCATACAGGTTTCCAGATCACCTGTCTGTCCAACACATTCTCATACCCAAGACGTCACTTTTTGTCACTTTCAACCATGCTTCAATATCTGACGCTCAAAGCACCCTTTAGCGTCCATATGTGACGCTTCGGTTATGGGTAGGTTTAGGCGTCATGTAACTGACGCTTTCGAAAGCGTCAATATCCGACGCACAAAGCACCCTTAGCGTCAATATGAGACGCTTCGGTTGGGTAGGTTTAGGTCTGTGGTAGGGTTATGCGTCTCATATGGACGCTAAAGGGTGCTTTGAGCGTCAGATATTGAAGCATGGTTGAAAGTGACGTCTTGGGTATGAGAACGGGCTGGTCTGTCATTGGTTGACAAACAGATAGCCCCACCCACAAACTCTTGCTATTGGTTGAGCCAGTGTTGTTGTGTTGGACTGATAGGGATGCGCAACGCCACATGAAGTCGAACACTCCAGATGTTTCTCTTGCTGAACAGTTGCAAGTAATAAAGGGAGGGAGATTTTAATTGTAGAGAGCGTTTGATTGGCCAACAAATCTGTGTAGTGCAGGTTGACCTCAACTCTAACTGTCATGGGCAAAAATCCACAAAACACCATTTTTTTACCAAGACAGACTAGTGTCTATTCACTACTGTTGAAATCTGTGCATAACTGTGAAGACTTACTCAAAGTGGCTGTCTTTTATAATTGAAACATCCATCCGTCGATTCTCTTTAGTAAACTTGTTTAAATCTAGGGCTGAGCACAAGCTCCGCCCCCACCACCTCTTTTAGCGGCTGATATATTAATGTAACTCAAACAATGTCTTGTGTATGACAGATTAATAAATGATGATTTTTGCTGATCTAATGTATCATTCAGGAAGACAAGAGACAAATGGAGTGAAGAAAAGGAACTGTCATATTGAAGAGAGAACAAAAATTAAATTTCTCTCTAGTCTTTGTTGATTTTATGATTAAACAGTGAAAAGCATCTCGCCTCTACCTCATCTCCCCTTTTTTTCCTCCCGTCCTTCTGGTTTTCTGCTTCATTCTCATCAGATTGATCATCATTTATATGAAGTTGGCTGGCTAACTCGATGTCACATTGTACCGACATGATGAGTGTTGCTGTGGCAATACGGCGTGTCCAATCAAATCGGCTTGTATCATCAGGACATTGCACACAGCAGGATAAATAACACAAAAGATTCTATAAATAACATCTGATAGCATCATTTAAAAAAAGACAGTCATCTTTTCATGGGCACCGCAGTAAATTCAAGCACAACACATCTACCAGAAAAGTCTACGCCACACCAACACCACACTAGTTGTTGTGATATAAACAAAGGTACAAGACAACTTAAAGGCCCACTGAAATCAAAATTTACGTTTTTTAGCTTTTAGTTTGAATATGTTAGCCTTAAGGTTATGAATAAGCTAATGTGCTCCAAAACAATGACACAATTCAAATTTAGGAGATAAAAGCATTCAAAACTTACAGTCTCTTACTTCCGCTAAAATGGATCACAGATTTTTATGACATCACCGCATTCTTTAGCTTCTCATCACATCTTCTGTCCAATCAAATGCTCTCTAGAATCTAAAGCTCCGCCCCATATGCAATAAATAACACCTGGCCAAAGCGACCGTTGACGCGTCACGGAGCAATATGGGTTGGAGATATGTTCGGTTGCTCAAACGCTCAAGTTTTATTCCGTTAACTGTACGTTGGTTAAGAATGAAATGGCTAGAATATATCTACTTCTCTACTATTGAATCCAACGTATCATCAGCGCTCGGATTCACTTCAGTGGTGCTGTCAAGTACGACTGCAGTCTGTGAGGTAAACTATACGCTATTGGCTGTTTGAAAAGGGGGAGGAGCCATTCAATATGTCCCACATTAGCTTCCTGTTTCAGTGGAAATTACATCAACGCCATCGTACAAAGCTGCGCGTTCCAAGGCACTTCAGTGGACCTTTAAACAAAGAACACAAGAACCAAGTAAATCAACAACAGAACTAAATACATCAACGGAACATCCTTGAAGCGACAACACCAACACTTTATTTCACTTAATTGGCCTTTTATTTCAGTAATATATTGTTTGCAAGTTTAAAAAATATATATTTTAACATTTGAAGTACAATACACAAAGTGTGTGTGTGTGTGTGTGTGTGTGTGTGTGTAAAAACAAACACAGGCCAATTTTTAAAAATTGGCTGTATGTAAATTTTGTGTTATGACAGAAGATGGCATAGCATTAATTACTGAAATTCTAATACAAAAATGAATATTGTAGGGAATTATAATTAAGTCCTGGTTGTCTCAAATGATTTTATAACTAATACTTGCTAGGCTTAACCACACTCCAAGATTGTTTTTGAATCAGAATTAATTGTTTGGTGTAAATTAGCCACAGCTTTTAGCACTAACTGGAATTCGAACAGGAGACATGTAGTTAGCAGACATCAATGCACAAGCCATTATGCTGATCTATAGACAGTGAACATGCTGAAAATCTATGAGCGAGAGGAAATGTGTGTCTGTGTGAGGAACTGCTGTGTATGTCTGTGTGTGTGTTCACCTTGGATTACAAAAATGGGGAAGTAAGGGCTGATGCAAATGTTATAGAATATTGAGGAAAAGTATAGGCTTATATAGAATATAAGGGGGGTTTAATACCTAAAACTAACTAAAACACTGGAGTTTAACAAGATGATATAGATGCATCTGTTGTAATTTTTAATATTTGAAAATGCTGCTGAAGCCCTATTATATTATTTTATACAGTATGAATGCAAAAACATCATACAAGTTATTAACAATAATTGGGAGTTAATTGTCTATGACAGCTAATATTTCCTCTCCCCTCAGCTATTCCTGTTAAATCTAACCGTAAGGTTTTGTTTGAGCTATCGTAGCATTTTACAGATCTGTGCACCTGTTGTAATCATACTCACACTGGAAACAATTGTATAATGGGTTGGTTTAATATATGCGCCTATATCCTTGCAGAATCACACCCCTCTCCTCACTTCCCGTTTGAAAAAAACCTAGTGCGATACCTTGTTGTAATTAATCAAAAGAGCTTTTCTTAACCAGCTAGCACTATGCTAAACTAGTATGCTAAAAGCATACCAATAACTATGATAACTATATTTCATATATTACTATATTTCCCCCCATGTTTAACATTTTTGTTGTAGTTTGTTTTTGTGTGAGCCTGGCCTTAAGCTGCTACATTTTTTTTTTACCGCTTTAGCTGTGTTAATATACAGGTGAAAAATTTGAATATCGTGCAAAAGTTCATTTATTTCAGTAATTCAACTTAAAAGGTGAAACTAATATATTATATAGACTCATAACATGCAAAGTGAGATATTTCAAGCCTTTGTTTGTTATAATGTTGATGATTATGGCTTACAGCTTATGAAAACACCAAATTCAAAATCTCCGAAATTTTGAACATTTTCATAAGCTGTAAGCCATAATCATCAAAATTATAACAAATAAAGGCTTGAAATATATGCTTTGGGTGTGAGCACAAAATCTGTGGGAATGAGTAAAATTATGCACAATCCCACGCTGAAATTCAAGCCATGTATAACATCAAGGATTATTGTATTGTATTGGAAGGCTTATTTCAGTATTGATATGTATAGAAAAATCTTGATTTTTGACAACAATACATTGCTCTTAGTTTATTATTATTTCAGATGCCTTTTTAATAGACTATATTTGAAAAATGTATGTATACATGAAATGTATATTAGCCTATATATAAAATTCAACCGAAGCCTTGTAATGTAAAATACATAAATGTACATATTTTCAAAATTAAGACTAAACTATAAAAAAACAACAAAAAAAAAAACATAAAATACACATTTTTTATTGACTGCCTTTGCGGACCAGACAACAAACAAGCCTTTGCTCATGATGTCTCAAGAAGTTGTTTAACAGACCGAGATAAAGTTGCTTCCTACCACTTGTATGATATTAATGAGGCAGAGGTATGAATAATGAAGAATTGCGTGTAGTAGATGTTGCGGTTGTACCCTGATTCTGTCTGATCCCTACTCTTAAACTCTGCGCAAGAGAGCTTGCTGGGATATTAACACGGTGAGGTCATCCCTCTGGACAGAGCCCTCGGGGCCGACAGCATGATTGGTTCTGACAGCCCCCTGGCCCACTGGGGAAAGAACTCATGTCCTCCGGTCCTGACAGAAGAGCAGCGGCTGGGCTGTGAAGTCCCAAGATGATGAAGAGTTTGTCTTCTGACCCTGACTGAACCTGTCAGAAGAATGATTTCTGAACATTTAAAAAGAGAAATAGAGCTATTCGAATGATTAACTTACTTTTTATCAACCTTTTGTGATAAAACTGAATATTTTTCTTACATTTACATCATCTAAATACTGTAATCGATTAACTTGAAAAAAAAAAAAATTGGAATCTATTAAAGCAAAAAAAATAAATAAATAAATTACAGTGCATGTTAAAGGGATAGTTCACTTTGAAATTAAATTTTGGTATGTTTTAGCTTACCTAAAGGGCATCCAAGATGTAGGTGTCTTTTTTTCCGCAGTAGTTTCAATTTGGATATTTTTAGGTCAAACCGTTCTTGTCTGTCAGTCATTTAATGCAGGTCTATGGTCACTATCTCAAAGAGCATGCACAGAGTCCAAATTAAAACAATTCCCCATCGTCCAAATTAAACAATTCCCCATCGTAAGTACACATTGATGGCCTAAGACACGAAACGAGCGGTTTGTGTGAGAAAACGAACAGTATTTATATCGTTTTTACCTTTTGTACACAGCCATGTCCAAGTGATCTGAGGGCGCGCGTGCTTCCTAGTGTGTGACGTGTACGCAGACTGGTGCATAGATATATACACTAGATGTCGGCTTGGCTACGGCAGTTCATTGGAACAAATGAATAAAAACGATATAAATACTGTTCGTTTTCTCACACAAACCGCTCGTTTCGTGTCTTAGGCCATCAATGTGTACTTACGATGGGGAATTGTTTAATTTGGACGATGGGGAATTGTTTTAATTTGGACTCTGTGCATGCTCTTTGAGATAGTGACCATAGACCTGCATTATATGACTGACAGACAAGAACGGTTTGACCTAAAAATATTGAAATTGAAAATACTGCGGAAAAAAAGACACCTACGTCTTGGATGCCCTTGAGGTAAGCTAAAACATACCAAAATTTAATTTCAAAGTGAACTATCCCTTTAAGTTTATTGCTTGTGACATGCAATCAATTATATTAGCTTGAAATGTTTCTTTTTAAGACAAACTAAATGAATCTTCAGAATAAGGTGGCTGAGGGTTTATGGACTATGAATTGTGGTTCTCTTCTGTGATGTTTTGCAGATGTTGCTTCTTTTTTATGTGTGGAAGTATATCTCATCTCTCTATTTTTTTTTTTTTTTTTAATGTTTCAGACCTGCTGTAGTAGGGTACAGTTTTAAAAGGCAGTTTGAGGAATGTCATGTTTCTCTGTGAGATGTCTTTAGTACCACCCATTTAAAGTTGCAACTCTATTTCTCAGAGCCGTGATTCAGACCTTGGGTGAAGGAGGTTTCCTTATAAATCTTTCTGGTCAATTTTTAAATGAACACTGGAAACTTGTTCTGCACCTAGCCATGATTTCAAGGTAACTGCAGTTTTGATTGAAATTTACTGGTAATGTGTCCATGTATAATTTTTGTTTTTACATAAAGGAGCATTGTGAGGGTGACCTAAACGATAAAGTTGAGGTTGTGTGATTTGGTTAAAGACCTCATGAAATAGACCATCCTGTCTATTAACATTTTTTGAAAGAAGATTTGACCAAGGCTGCACTGTAAAATTTTGAAATATTATTACAATTTAAATAACTGCTTTCTATTTTTATATCTTATAACACGTATTTTATTCATGGGATCAAAGCTGAATTTTCAGCATAATTACTCCAGTCTTCAGTGTCACACGATCCTTCAGAAATCATTCTAATATGATGATTTGGTGAATAGAAAGCTCAAAAGAACAGCTTTAATTTTAAACAGAAACCATTTGTAACATTATTAAAGTCTTTAACTCTCATTGATCAATTGAATGCAGACTCGTTGAAGAAAAAAAAAAAAAAAACTAATAGTGACCCCAAACTTTTCACCAGTATTTGTGTACAAAGAAAAGAAACCAAAGATATTCATGACTCTTCCTGCACTACACAGATTGTGTAGTTTTTGCACCACTTCTTTGTGAGTGGTAGTGCAATTACAACTTTTCTGTCATAAAGTGTGAGAGCTGAATTTACGTGGATTACTTATTAGAGCTATTTATCCTGTTTTCTGTCATGGTCAGTACTTTATCTGGAGCATTTAAGAGCCCTGACTCCATTAACTTTAATTGCCGCTTCATGGCTAAATAAGCCAACAGGGGCTAAACAGATACTAAAGAGAGGCCATCTATGTTAGAGCCACCTGCTAAAGAGGGATACGGCTCTTGATTCTCTTAGTATGTTCAGAATAGCATACTGCCATAGTACAAATATTTTTACAGTATGTGTGCAAAATGCAATTTCTCTGTAACCTTAAAAACTAGATAGCTGAACTAGTCAAGTCACCTTCATTTATATAGCGCTTTTAAGAATATAGATTGTTTCAAAGCATCTTTACAGTGATAATAGGAAATTTAAAAAAAACTACCAGACAAAGAGTGGAGAGAACTGAATGTCTTAAATACAAAGGCAAACAAACCACATACAAAACAGGTGTGCTCTAATTAGTAGCATACTTAGTAACCATGACAACTAATGATGGCAGGAACATAGGAACAAAGACAAGCAAACTAAGGGGTCACAGTACACCGTTTTCAACTAAAAATGTAAAAAATGTTATGTGTTTTGGCCGCTCGTTTACACGACAATGGCAGTTTCGGTGCCTGAAAACGCAAAGTTTTGAAAACGGGTTTCAAAGTGCAAGTTTTTGAAAATGGTCTCCGTGTGAACAACAAAAAAGCGAATCTCTAAAGACGATGACGTCATGCAAATGCGTATTACATGTTCAGTCTATAGTGTTTCATTGCCATCTAATGGCCAGGCTGTTTTTAACCGTTGTGAATGGGGATCGTTTTGACAATGGTGTCGTCTGTACGCGGAAAACTCAAAGGAAAAACTATATCATTGTCGTGTAAATGTACCCTAAATGTCCATCATGAACATGAAAGTGAAACAAAGGCAAAATGTGACAGTATGTAAACCCTTGTGAAAACAAGTACTTGCATACTTTTACATTATGGAAATAATATACTTTAACCCTTTCGCACGTATGATCACACCAGTGTGATCAGTCTAGGCTGGTCCTTGGAGCGTACGATCACACCGGTGTCAGTGCATCACGTGATCAACTGCTAAATTCAAATGTGCTTTCGCGCGTTGGCTGGTTGACCTTTCCAACGTGATGACGTAATACGCGGCGCGTCGCAGACCAGTACAAGACGAACAATTGTGGTTAAAAAGTATATACATTTTTATTTTTTTTTAGAAAATGACCGATCGTTTTGCCAGATAAGACCCCATTCCTCAGCTGGGATCGTGCAAAGCCCTTTGAAGCACTTCAGAGCCCTTAGAAACGGCATTGATTTGAACTTCAACATTCTGGTTGCCATTGAAACTTCATCTTGGATGGCATTGGGGTGAGTAAATTATCAGGAAATTTTCATTTTGAGGTGAACTAATCCTTTAATAGTGAGAATTGGACCCTAAACTAAAGTGTCACTGAATATATCTTTTTTTATATACATATACTTTTTTATTATTAAATAAAAATGTATTATATTTTACATTTATAATAAACTGACGAAGATGAACTTTGGAGTGCTTTTTGACCCACTTAAGTAGGACGTAAGTACATTTAATTTCATAGTTACTTCTATTGTCTTTCAAATGTGATTAGTTTGGAAATAAAAAAGATAATTGCGACTTTTTATCTCACAATTCTGACTTTTTTTCTCACAATTGCGAGTTTACATCTCACAATTCTGACTTTTTATCTTAGAATTGCGTCACAATAGTTGCAATTGCGAGTTATAAAGTCAGAATTGCGTGATGTAAAGTTGCAGTTGTGTGTTATAAAGTCAGAATTGCGTGATATAAAGTCACAATTGCGAGTTTATTCTTACTTTTTATCATGCAATTTTGACTTTATAACACGCATTTCGGAGTTATAAAGTCATAATTGCATGATATAAAGTCGCAATTGCATGTTATAAAGTCAAGAATTGTGAGATATAAACTCGCAATTCTGAGAAAAAAGTCAGTCTTTTTTGGACTTTTCAGAAATACATTGTCAGTATTTCTGCCGAATACTGACAATGTAAAACTAAAATGGTTTTATTATTGGTGGTTAAAAATGGTTAATGTCACTCAACCGGACTACATCCGAATCAAAATGATTCAGAAATGATGATCTAAAAAAAAAACCTTGACTTTGAAGAGGGACTTTCCATTTCAGAAGCCGACACACTACTGCTAGATAATATCAGCTGCCATCCGCAGACCTCTCTCGTCTCTGTGAGGAGATGAGAGTGAATAGATGATTGAAGCTGGAACTGCAATATTAAGGTGTCAGTTTGAGGTCTTGCACCCATGTCTGTAGTTATGGTGAAAGCTCTGAGCATGAGTCCGTCTGGGGGCTGAACTGGAGTAATTGGGACTCATCAGAAGATTGCTGTTGGTTGAGTCTGTTAGGGCAGGAGTGTGATTGAGGAAGGACTGGATCTGTAATACCAGCCAATTAGCAGCTTTGTAAAACATCGTCAGCCCTCTACTGTACAGTTATAGAGCTAGATTCAGCAGACTACAGGCTCTTTATTAGCTTCTCTCACCCTGACAGGGAGATAAAGCAGGGTCACGTCTTGTAAAGAAATGACTGTAAAGATGCCAGTCTCAGAGTAAGAAAAGTGTGAAGATGTGTTGATGTTCTTTCTCAACACATATTTAATTCATTGTTGCAACTTTAACTTTTAATTGCAACTAAAAAAAAAGTGTGACAGGCTATAGCTTAATCCTACATTTTAGGTACAACTCATTTACATTATTTCCTCCCTAAAAAAAGTGAACTATTAAAATTGTGACACCAGGAGATTATAATAATTTGGACCTTTGTAACAGTATGGTTGGAAAAGAAGTAAATTATATCATTCAATTAATCAGTTTTTACAATAAAAAGGAATGTGGATTGCACTCGACTCCGGACCATTCAACCCTTTTATACACTTTATTGTATAAGAAAAAGAAAATCGAATAAATATTGCTTTTCCTTTGATTTATGGACACGTACTGTTCAAAAGTTTGGGTTCTGTATGATTGTTTTATTATTATTTAATAAAATTAGTTATTAGTTTAAAATGGTTTGCTGCTTTATTAAATATTTGTTCAACTATGATAATAATAATAAATGTTTCTTGAGCATCAAATCAGCATATTAGAATGATTTCTGAAGGATCATGTGACACTGAAGACTGGAGTAATGATGCTGAAAATTCAGCTATTTCACACTTTTTACTTTATCATATAAATACGTCCTTTTGGTGAGCATAAGAGACTGTTAATTATTAAAAACAATATAAATGGTAGTTTAAGGGTTTTGGGTGACTTTGGCAACCTAATGCTGGGTCAAAAAGATACGAACCCATTGCCAGGCTGGGCTGTTTTTTTTAACTCAACTACTGTTTAAAACTTACTGTACTGCTGGAGTAAAAATGGGTTGAACTGACTACACACTAATGACTACAACAGGCAACAGTATTAATCAAAGGGTGAAATTGGTTACACACTTAGACATAACTTTGCAACTACATGTCAACTACAAGTCATTAAAAGTAATAGTGACTGTTATGTGAGTTAGGTTATTAAGCAGACAGTCTACTAATACTCTTAAGAGAGTTAGTTGAAATGTAGTTACAAAGTTACTTATAGTTAGTGGAATGTCTAAACTGGACCATCAAAATAAAGCGTACTACGTAATTTATCTGTACTGCTTTTATTAAAAGTTGTGGCAACTGCACACTGTACTTTCCTAATACTGTCAGTAAAAGCATGTTCATGCAGTTCTGTCCTGTGCTTTAATATCGCCTCCCTGCAAAAATCCCAAGTGCCCTTCTTCAATTCAACACATTATGAATGAAATCACTTTCTCTTTGCCAAATCTATTTGTGAAAAGTTTCTATTAAATCCCCACTCCCATAAGGCTTAAAGCTGAGAGCTTTTCAGAAGGACAATATCCGAGAGTCTCCAAGAAGCTGAGAGAGGCCATGTGTTTTTCAGCTCAAACCGCCATGAATCATGTTAAATATTACATGAAGGCTGAGCATCTCTCTGGCAGCCTGAGAGTGGTTCAGTTTCAGTGAATCCTGCTCGTCTGCATACCGGGTACATTGAGACGCTGATTCGGTTAAACACCTCTAAACAGAGTTTGAAGAAATCCAGGTTAATTGCACTGCAGACTGTCAGATTTCACAGAGATTTGTGAACCTGAAGCTGCTGGTTTAATATTAGTCCAGAATATATTACATAATGAAGACCAATGAGTAGAGCTGCACGATTAATCGTTAAAATATTGCAATCTCTATTCAAACACCCACACAATCTAATTCCTAAATGACAGCTATTTGACTGTGTCTATTAAACCTATTAAACAAATAAAATCGGATCATTCAAGTCTGTGTTGGCGCTGCCGCTAACCTAGAGCAGTTGTCATGTATAGGTATAAAACAGCTTCATCAATATCATTATTGGATAAAAGTTTATAGTTCGGATATAAACTGATGTCTACGGTAGCGATCAAAATAGAGGTGATAGAAAATAAATCACCTTATGAAAGTAACGTGACGCTTCAAATAAATATTGTATCAATTGTACCAATTGTACCATGTACCAGTAGGTGGCGACAAGTGACTGTTAAACAAAAGTATTTGTCATTGAATCATTCACTCAAGAGATTTGTTCAAAAATGTGAAAATACTGGCTGATTTAGCCAGTAATGAAACAAGTGTGGTCTTTAGAAGGGAGTCATTGAAACATTAATTCAAAACCACTTTTCTTTTCTTTTTTTAAATAATTAATTCAAAATAATCGTTTTTTTTAAATAGATTTTTTTTTGTTTAGTTGTCTATCCAGAGTCTTGGGAGAATCGTGATCTTTATTTTTTTTTAAATAAATTGATTCTTAGCTTATTCTGAATCATGCAGCCCTATACCAATAAGTGTGAATTAGTCATTGTATTACCAATCCAATCCCATGAGAAAATGTAACTATTGTTACAAAATTTTTAGAAAACAAAAAAGAAAACTAAGCTTAAATCTAACCCTCAATGGGGCATATGCAGACTGTACAAAAACGTACGAATGAAATCAAACAAATGTGTATTAATCTGCCATAAATTTGGCAAAACGTAAATTAGTTATTATGAAATGCCGTGAGAGTGTGTTGGTAGTACACACTTTCATCCAAAGTTCACCTTTCTTAGACTACTCAAACTAGGGTTGAATGCCTTTATCAAGTTCGATTTATTTTGACGATGCATGATGCTGCGCTTTAAAAATGGTTTAGATTGTTTACATTTGCTGGGCAACATCACAACTTAATATAGAATTCAATAGATGTGCAACAGTGCATGTTGGCTATTTTACAATAAAATAAAACAAAGCTCATCCAGTAAAATATGTATATGTATGGTTTACTTTTGAGAGTGTTATACTGATGCAACATGTATAAATCATTTGTTGTCTGGATCCAGTACAAGTCTTCAATGTTATTGTTAAATTTCTAAAAATAACTATATCATGATTTATTGATTTATATATGAATTTTACTGTGACTTGAAATTAGTTATATATGATTTTGGTCATTCTGTCCACCCCTTCAGGCATTAAACCAGCAAAACTTCAGTTATCCGGCCTTATCTTTAACCACTACATCTCATTACCTGTTGAGGACACGTTTTACCCTGCGGGCATTAGGCCACAGGCTGAATACTCTACACATATACACTCACCTAAAGGATTATTAGGAACACCATACTAATACTGTGTTTGACCCCCTTTCGCCTTCAGAACTGCCTTAATTCTACGTGGCATTGATTCAACAAGGTGCTGAAAGCATTCTTTAGAAATGTTGGCCCATATTGATAGGATAGCATCTTGCAGTTGATGGAGATTTGTGGGATGCACATCCAGGGCACGAAGCTCCCATTCCACCACATCCCAAAGATGCTCTATTGGGTTGAGATCTGGTGACTGTGGGGGCCATTTTAGTACAGTGAACTCATTGTCATTGTAACGAATGTGCAATAATCATGATTCTGTTTTCCCTGCACACAAAACTCCAGAAGCCTTGTCATTATAAATTTTGGGAAAACTTTTAACGTTTAACCTGTAAATGTAACTCATAGCCTTGGAGTCGCTAGGTCTGCCTTGTGGCAACTTTTACGGCTCCCCCGACACTATGGCACCCTGGAGTATTACCAGAACAACATACACACACACACGCAAGCCTCAAAGAGATAAGGACTCTCTCTCTCTATGTGACATTCCAGACACAGAGCATTACACACACACACACACACACACACACACACACCTTTGTATTAGAACTTAGAAATATCCTTTTGATATATGTACAATTCCATTATGCATGTGTGATTAGTTTTTGCTTTATAATAGAGGTATAGTTTTCTAATGTGTAATCTTGAATCAAAAGTGTTTTAGTTTAAGAATGTCACCAACATTGTCTGGCAATTGCCTTCCCCCCACTTTGTTTTTATTGCCCTAACGTAATGTCAAGCAAGCTGAGATTCTAGGAGAGGAGTAGGAATAAAGTGTTAATCCTACAGTTTCCATATGTATAACCACTTAAGAAATGTATAAACATGGATTTGATTTTCCCGTGTCATAGTAGCCGATATCAGGGCTTGATAGTCGTGTGAGGAAACTTTAAATGTGTGTAATTCTGCATATCTCATGTAACTTTGCATTTCTATAACCTTCATGTGATGTGTTTGATATCTCTGTAATTCTCTCAATCTAACGGAGTCGAATTCCGATAGCAGAATGCAGTAATGTACATTGTTTTACACATTTCATATTTCTGGAGCCGAAAGGCTTAAGTCAAACACCACTGTAACTCGAGCCAGGAGGCTGTTCCAAACAAACAAAGGAATCTTCCCGCTCGAAAAATCTCGACAGATGATTCCCTCAAAAGACGGAACTTGCCTGTTTCTCGCGCTCTTCCCTTCGGAAAACTTTGGAAACCCAAGTCCGGACCGGCTTCGGCCTGCTTCTCGTCTTCTTTCTTTTCTTTTAGTCTTTGTTTTTCCTATTCTCCTTTGTTCATTTCCACCCACGAGGGAAAATGAACCTAGCCTGAATTATTTCTTTGGTAACTTCACGGTCGGTGAACCTTTAAAACTTCGCGCGAACCTTTAAAGCTTCGCGCGAACCTGCGCGCTCCGAAAGGCACGAGAGAACACGCACCCCTTCACTCAGAACGACACACGCGCCTTGTGCCTCAACACAACAGACCACATGCAAGTATCAAAATCTAAATGCTGGTTAAAGTTGCCTATTCCCTTTTTCAAGGTGATTTGATTTCTTGTTGTCTCTCTCAAAGGTTACATTGTCGGTGATTTTTGCCATAGCCTACTGTGATCTCTGATCGCCCATTTTGCTTTCACTTTCTCTCATCTCTCTCATTTTCCGATCTCATCTCTCTCACCTTTTCATCCTCTCTCTCATTAATATTTGTTTAGTCTTGTATTTGTTTACGTGTTCTGTATATACATACATATTTACTCGTGTAAATTGTAGTATTTTGTATTCCTTAGTTTGATGTATTAGTCCAATTATTAAAAAAACATTATATTCTTGATTGATTCTGTCTGCTCATATAAAGTCAATGATGTGTTGATCCAAGCTACATGCTTCATCTTGTTACTTTCCAGTAACCTAAATTTTATAAGGACAGGAGAATAGGTTCAATGGCCAGAAACATTTTTTCCTGAAATTATAAGAAGTGATAACTTTACTGAGAAGTTGATAAGTTAATATTACGGCCGTTTTGCTGGACAAACCGATTGTTTGATAACTAAGTTATCTCATAAACTCGATCTGAAATAAGACTATTGATATATTAATGACGAACCATAACCCGTTGTGGTAGTCATTCATATCGATCTATTTTCAGCTTCGATAAATTATTGTAACTGTAATATGCAATATATTAATCATATTCATGATTAATTATTAAAATTCCCTATAGATCATTTGAGCTAATGTTAATGATATACCCAGTGCGGTTACATCATGTTCAAGAAACCAATTTGAAATGATTCAAGCTTTGTGACATGGTGCATTATCCTGCTGGAAGTAGCCATCAGAGGATGGGTACATGGTGGTCATAAAGGGATGGACATGGTCAGAAACAATGCTCAGGTAGGCCGTGGCATTTAAACGATGCCCAATTGGCACTAAGGGGCCTAAAGTGTGCCAAGATAACATCCCCCACACCATTACACCACCACCACCAGCCTGCACAGTGGTAACAAGGCATGATGGATCCATGTTCTCATTCTGTTTACGCCAAATTCTGACTCTACCATCTGAATGTCTCAACAGAAATCGAGACTCATCAGACCAGGCAACATTTTTCCAGTCTTCAACTGTCCAATTTTGGTGAGCTCGTGCAAATTGTAGCTTCTTTTTCCTATTTGTAGTGGAGATGAGTGGTACCCGGTGGGGTCTTCTGCTGTTGTAGCCCATCCACCTCAAGGTTGTGCGTGTTGTGGCTTCACAAATGCTTTGCTGCATACCTCGGTTGTAATGAGTGGTTATTTCAGTCAAAGTTGCTTGTGGCGAGCAGGACGAGGCCGAGGGCCGTGAGAGAGCGGCACGAGGCCGGTGGCGTGATTACTCTGATGAGCGACACCTGCGAGACGCACCGGTCTCGAATCTCTCACGGAGGAGCGGAAGCATAAAGGAGGAGCGACGACAGTGAAGAGAGAGAGAGGAACAGGCCTGTGTTTTATTTGATGTTTTGTGTTGCCAGCAGTCGTCCGTGAGGGGCTGCTGGCTTTTACTTTCGTTTTGTATTTGTTTTATTTTTGTCATTAAAATCTTTAAATGTTCGCCGGTTCCCGCCTCCTCCTTCCCATAACATGTCAACCCCGTTACATTGCTCTTCTATCAGCTTGAATCAGTCGGCCCATTCTCCTCTGACCTCTAGCATCACAACAAGGCATTTTTGCCCACAGGACTGCCGCATACTGGATGTTTTTCCCTTTTCACACCATACTTTGTAAACCCTAGAAATGGTTGTGCGTGAAAATCCCAGTAACTGAGCAGATTGTGAAATACTCAGACTGGCCCGTCTGGCACCAACAACCATGCCACGCTCAAAATTGCTTAAATCACCTTTCTTTCCCATTATGACATTCAGTTTGGAGTTCAGGAGATTGTCTTGACCAGGACCACACCCCTAAATGCATTGAAGCAACTGCCATGTGATTGGTTGATTAGATAATTGCATTAATGAGAAATTGAACAGGTGTTCCTAATAATCCTTTAGGTGAGTGTATAGGGATAAAGGCTTGAGGCCATTGACTAAAGCATTCTAAAGCTAACCAAGAACAGGTGGAAGAAGAATTCATAAAGCTGTGATCTTCAACAAGGTTCTCAGGAGCACCTGGTATCCAGTATGGAGTCAAAGTCACCCTCAGATCACATTCTTAAACAAGCCTCAATTTATCGTTATTCAATCTTTATTTCGTCATAATACTTGCATGCTAATTTAATATTTCATATACCATTGACAATGTTGTCATAATTTTACATATGTTTTCACACTTCAATGACTCCAGCTGCTCATAGGCCATCCAGAAAACTGTTAATTGTCTGAAAGTGATGCTTTTAGTTTCAACTTAAAAAAGGAAGTGTTCATGCTGCCTTAAAATGTTGTCAAGTTTAGTCAACTCAAATATCTAAGTTGTCACTTAGTACAACTTCACATTTCAAGTTGATTAAACTTAAAATTTTAAGGCAGCACAGACACTTTTTTGTTATGTTGAAACAATTTCTTTTTCACAGTGCAGTTATTTAATGTAATTTTGGAAAGAATCAGTGTAATTGTTTGTCATTATTAACTTTTACTTGTCCAGTGTTTTTGTCTTGTTCTCGTTCCTTTGCTTTTAGTATACCACCATATTTCATGGTTTGTATCGCTCGGTTTGACTGTCCCTACAGAACACTTTACACAGGTGGGTCTATCTCATTTTCTCTCAGTACACGGCACAGCGAGACCTGTGTGTGACAGGAAAAGATGCCTTAAGAACTTTAAGCTGACAGGTTAAGATAAAAGCATGCTATTTTTGAGGATATGAAATTATATTATATTATACAGGTCATTATATTGCCCTGCTGAAAAAAAAAAAAAAATGAAAAAAGAACAGGTGGCTTGCTGGTCTTATTTGCCTTGAGCTAGTCTAGATGATCATCCAACCTGATCAAACGGGTGTTGACCTGTCTTAGCATGTGTAACATGACAAAATACTTATTATGTGCATGTATTTTATATTGCAAATTCAGGTTTACAACTGAGCAAGGCAATAATCACACACAATGTCCACTCTCTCTCATGTGAAGAATTGTAAAGTTTGATTTATTTTAGTGAACCGTATTATTCATTTAAATGAATCTGTAGATAAAACAGATTCATTTAAATAAATTCACTGCAGAAGGTACATTTTGCGTCTTCTTATTTATTTATTTTGTGTGATATACAATATTTGTATATCACTACAGTATTTAGTGCAATAATTTAATAAAACTCAACAATATTTTGTTTCTGTTAATCCAAAATCAAAGAAAGACACAACAATGTGAAAATGCTCAGAATTGCAGACCAGGCATACAATACGCCACAATGAACAAAGGGAAACAGGCTCCAGATTGGAGAAACCATGGCTACATCCGCATGCTGCCTTCGAAGGATGCATTCCAATGTAGGAAGGCATCAAGGCACATCCGAATCCAATGTTAGCTTCACTTCCTGTCTCCTGAGATACCTTCATCTGATCGATGTTTGAAGGCAGCATAGATGTATCCTTCGCTGCCTTTGATATCCTACAATCCCGTGCTTTCCATTCTGTCACAGTTAACCCCCTGAGGTCGGCTATCGCGCCGGCGCGATAGGCTTGTTTTTTTCCGTATGAGTGCAAATTTTTTTTTTTTTTAATTATTAATTTTTATCTTATATGCTTGTGTTATACATCAATCGATCCTGTTTAGTGTGTATTTTTTTTGTGTATGCTCATAATAAAAACAAAGTGTTGTGCTTTTCGCCAAATAAAGAAAAATAAACATGATGCGAGTTCTGCCTACTCTCCGTCAGTGAAGTCAATTCTGAAACGCGTCCGAAAATGAACTGTAACTCAGCGAATACTCAGTCAAACAGGCATACAGTCACACAGGCATGAAGCTTGAATTCTCTTCTTTCAAATGAAGTAATTTTTATAAAAAACAAATATTCACAGTTTATATAATATGTATGTAAAGAGAGAGATGTCAGTCGTTCTCATCTCAGCTAATTAAGTTTTAATGTGACTCCGCCTACGGAGACCGCGCTATTCAAACGCAAATGTGAGGCGATCCATACAAACCTGTGAAACGCCCACATCCGCTGGATAAGGCCGGTGAAACACTGGATGCGTGGCGTAAGCGTCTCAGCTGCGTGGCGTGTCCGTTTTTATTTCGGCTCCCATCCATGTTAACAGTTTAGAGTTTGCATACTGCCTGTGTGAGACGCGCGTCTCAGGCGCGGCACGAGCCGCGTGGAAAACGCGTGCATTCTAGAAATAGAACCGACGCCTATTTTTCACGCGACACGCAAGCGTCTTGGAAGCGTTTCCATGCAAAATTGAATAGGAAAATCTGTTTATTTGTCATTTTGACACGAATACATATTAATAAATGTCCTTTTGATGTTTAAAAGTGTCTAGGTTTTGACATAAATGCAAATATAAATGTAATTTTACAAAATATGATCGATTTTCAAATACTGCTGTATTGAATGAACAGCTTTTAGCAAACTCTATTGCTATACTGAGATGAGGAATATATACTGTATGTGTTTTGTCAAAAATAAAGTCATCAACTAACTAATGAATCCTTTACTTTGAAATACGTATGATAAAATGTATACTTTAGTTTTGAAAGACGTTGACTAGTTTTGAAAAGATTATAAAGTATGTATGTGCATGCATATATATATGTGTGTGTGTATATATGAAGAGTTCAGATGCAAAAGCCTCTAAATGCCATCTGAAATTTTCTCCTAGAATGATCATTTTTATGAAGCTTGTATATTTAAGTTAGCTATAGGTGACACACCTGAATGAATGGCTCATTAAGTATGCAGGGACGTAGTCTCACCAGGTGTGAACTACTAAATATGCATGATGCTGTTGGAGCGTTTACGCCCCATCCGCATATTGGCTTTCCAAACTAAAAGTGTTTCACAAAACTAAAATCAATGTATCGTTTTTTTGTGAATGATTAGGCAGGATGATTTTCATATCATTTTGAAGAAAAAACACTAGGCGATGAAATCCATTAGTCAAAAGTCTTATTGCCACATATTTAGTATGTGTTTTGTGGCCTTATTTCAGAAACTTTAATTTTTAGTTTTTTCGATAACCATGCATAAACATTATTCTCTCAAAAATGAAAAAATGTACATACATGTGGCTCACATATTATGGAAGTCCTGTTTGTGCTATATAGAGTGAATTTACACCTTTGCCATTAATATGTTTATAAGCAACTGAAAAAAGCACAAATGTCAGGGCATGTCAGAACATCTCAAGGACCCCAAAAACACCCCAGACCCCAGAGGGTTAAGCTAAAATAAATAAAGTTGGCATCTGATGGTTGCGGTTGGTGGTCAGTTTTGTGAAAATGTACGTTATTGACCAATGTTTTCCAATTTTAATATAATTTCTAGCGAGAAATTATAAATGTAGTAATTACATATTTGTTTAGTTCTCACCACAGCTTGCGCTATTTTGCTGTAGATCACTAAGCCGTTACGCTGCCTCAGAAGTCTGTCCGAAATTAGCTTCCTAGGCAAACGCTGCCTCAAGACTCATTGCCTGATAGGGCAGTGAGGCAACAAGTCACTGCCTAAGCTTTGAGACACAGCCCATGTGACAGGAACAGAGGATAGAGTTCAGTATACAGGAGAGAGCGCCCTCTGGCTGTTAGGAGGGGGACCGCAGGTGGGGATGTTACAGCAGTTAAGATGTATCCCTAATAAGGACATTTAAACGTTCATATTAGCGCTCCCCACAGTCGCCACCTGTTTCACACTGCGCTGTGCTGAAACTATGCACTGCCTTATTCATTTACAACTACTTATTGCATAAATTGTTTTTGTTTTCCTCTCCATGCCTAATGTAAACAATCAGGCTTCACACCACATTTCAATTTTGCCTCCATTATCTCATCTCATCTCAGACGCTCCACATATTTTCTTCGGTTACCGTGGTGATCCGTCCTTTCGTGAGGTTGTCATCACAACGGTTGTTGGTATTCCACCTGTGGTTCTATTCCTGACTAATGGCTGCCCCCCTGATGGAGCCTCAGACAATTATACACCTCGAGCACGGTAGTTTGCCTTCAGCGACTGCATATAGAGGAGAGCTGAGCACACTGTGAGAGGCTTATGAGGACTGTTCTGAGTGTTGCCACCAAGGAGGACTATAACACATGAAGAAAGCTATCCAGCAGCTTTCCCATTCATCTCAATGGCAGCTGATCAGCTGGCACAGATAATATAATTATTAATGTAATAAAAGGCCACTTAAGTGAGCTTAAAAAAAGTACACTTTCAGGTAACACTTTATTTGGTAACACTTTATTTTACAGTGTCCTTGTTACACATGTTACAAGTTACTGTAGTAATAACTATAAATTGTGCATAATTACATGCAACTAACCCCAAGCCAACCCCTATTCCTATTCCTAACCCTATAGTAAGTACATGTAGTTAATTATTATTACTCAGTACTTAAATGTATAGTTACACTGTAACATGGACACTTTAAAATAAAATGCAACCCATTTTCATGAAGGTCTATTAAGACACTTAACACTAGAACGGCCATGGCGGTCATTTTGACCGTTTTGAATTTTATATCTGCAATAACTTTGTTGAAAAAATAAATACAATCCTGCTGGTACCTGACTTTTCCTAAAAGTGTCTGTATTTTCATTTAAAATGTTTTTCATATAAATTACACATAAGGCAAAAAAACAAATGAACATTTTTACCTATTTCGGCCATAGACGGTCATATTGACCGCACGGAATTTCGCGGTATTATTATAGGCTATACCAATATACACAACAATAAAATGTGGTTAAAAATACACTAAACATATTCAACAACAAATCATTTAAATGTAATGATATTCAGAACAGAACAAGAATGAAAAAATAACTATAAACAAGCCAAAATGAAATGCGTTATAAGCGAAAGTGAAAGTATGCGGCGTTAGGCTGACGTAACTTTCTAATTAGAATCAAAATGTTTCAACATTTGCGATGTATTTGGATGGTAAACTATTTCTTTATTATAGGCTTTGTACTTCACTCACGTTCCAATATCGACGGAAAAAATCATCCTCTTCACATGCGCAAAATGGTACGAATTGTAGGCTACTATGCAGAGCAGTGGAATTTTTATATGTTAGGTTGACTATTTTATTATTATATTTTATTGTGGCTATAATGAACAGGCTGCAATGTCAAGATTGCAATACTGGAATATGGTTGGTGTGTGTGTGTGTGTGTGTCGGCGGACGCGGACGCGATCGAACTGTGTAAACAAATATGGGCTACTCCGTCATTTTGTTCAGGACATCTACGGATATTATTTATTTATAAATGCATAATTAAACTTGTTTAAATGTACAGTTTGGTGTTGTTTTGTTTTTTAAAGACATATTAATACAATAAATGCATTAATCTCTCAATTGGGTATTTATCATTAAAGATATAGAGTTTGGAATATAGCGGTCAAAATGACCGTTTGCGGCAGTTCTAGTAGTTATGGAATTCTGGCACTTCTAGTGTTAAGTATTGTTTTTTTTTATTTAAAAATGTGCTTCATAATATGTCAAATGAAAAGTTTTGTTTTACACAATCAAGTTTTAATAATCTTTTGTTGTACTTTAAAATAAAAGAACTTGTTTTGATGTGTTGACTAACACAGTAAAGCACATACTGCTTATAATTTTAACTGTAGCATGTGACTTTTAAATTAATATATTGTAAGTGTATTACATTGCAACGTCATCATTACAAATGTGTAATTGCAATATGTTATAAATACTTATCAATAAGTATCAATAGAAATTACATTATATTGTGCCTCCCATATGCCTTTCAGGGCATTTGGGAGTACATTTTAACTGTACACAATGACAATAATTATGAATTATGAATTTTGAGTAATAATGAAATTACATGTAAATTATACTAAAGTGTGTCTCTTTCAACTACAACACATTTTCATTTATTTACAATTAAAACACAATTAAGTGTCTGAAAACATTACATTCAGTTTGCACTTAAGTATATTTATATTATAAAAGTATATACTTTAAAAATATATAATTGCTGTAATACATAATCTTTAAAAAGTATGGTAAAGTGTAAATGAGCACACACATATGCACTGTCTTAAATTTGGACATGAATGGCAACAGATTCTGTTCTCTTCTGTGTGATTTCTGATACTGTATTTTATTTGTTTCCATCATTTTACTTAAGTATAAACTTTAAAATGCTAAAATGAACGAATTCAAATTCCAAACAACAAAAATAGTTAAATATAACATCAAGCACTCACATACAATCAACCTTAAAACCAGTCAAATACTTTACACTTAACACACACACTTTTTTTTTTGACAATATGGCCCCAATAGCAGGTGTATGTTGTCACACTATATAGGATAAGCTGTCACAAGGGAACCTATAAAATATTGGGTTTCATTTGAGTCCCTGTTTGGCTTTGAAAAATGGAAGAAAGAAAAATAAGATTTTCTTCCTCAGTATTTTTGTTTTGTTTTCCAGTGCAAATATCTAAACATTATTAAATCAAGATGCATTTAAAAAAAAAATTGCGTGCGAAAAATAAACTCGTTGTACTTTGAAATTAAGATAATCTTTCTTTGAAAAAAAAAACAAAAAAAACCTATTGGCAGATTTCTTTTTCTTTTTTAAATACATTTTTTTTATATATTTTTTTCAGAAAACAAGACTTTATCTCAAATAAATGTATCTTTATTTAAGAATGTTTAGATACTTGTTCTGGAAAACAGGACACAGATCTTTTTTCTTCTTTTTTTTCAGTGCAATTAATGAAAAAAAAAATACAGTACATATTTAGTTTTAATTTCTGATAATAAATGGTATACTTTGACTCATTTCGACTCATGCATACTTTCAGCCATTTTTTTTTTTTTTTTGAGCTAATTTCCCTTCTGGTTTGATTTTATGGCTTTCTCCCATAAGCCTATTAATTAGTGCACTGTTTAGTAAATCATGTGCAGGTTGTTTTGCCCATCATGACTATAAGTGGACCCAAAGGAAAACCATAGGGTTCACATTAGATTATGATGATCTCACATGCTAAAAATAGGCCAGGAGATGGAATCCAATGTGTCGCATGTTCCTTTTCACAGCAAGGTAATGAGAAGAGTGTATTTTTGTCTCAGCAGGATTTTCGCTTATTAGCAATGAACCTGAGAGAATGGGTGTTATAGTATTTTACCGTGTCTAATGGGTGTTCTTATGCACAACATAAAGTCGAGAGACTTGCTTGTTTTTAAAAAGTTGGAGCTATAGCGTAAAGTGGATCTTAGTAAATTTCCAGTTTACAGGTCATGGCAATCTGTTGTGTTAGCCACTGCAAGCTGCTTCTGGAACTGCCATTACAAACAAACTGAAGCAGTTGAGGCTTTGAAATGTGTTTTATTGAGATGTTGTCACTGTTTGTCAGGACATTGCAGAGATATGCAGACAGTTACCTTCCATTAGTGCGCTGGGCCTTCTGATCTACAGGGAAAGAGGGTAGGCTTGTGTATGTGCTGGGTTTGTGTAGTATTTGTAAGTGTTATTCGCTTTATATTTTAAAAACCAACTCACTGGAAAAACGTGACTCTGCCTACATTTCTGCACAACTGCAAAAACGTACATACCTATGGGCCTACACATTTCACTGCAGTTTTCAGCCGAAATGAACACTAAAGGCAGTAAAACACCAACAACTTTTATTTAAAGCAGCACTATGCAGCTTTGCCGATTTCTTCTCTGTTTTCTCGCTTTTTGCTCGTGGGTTTCTCTATAGAGCTCCCCCTACAGCTTCGGAATAGATATTTGACAACACTGTCATCAAAACTCGTTGACGACTCTCCCCCCTCCCATCTTCTCCCGCTGGTCATGTGCATTTGTTTTCAAAGAACCCGTTGAACGCACAGAGCCATGTCCACTGAGGTATGTATGATACACAGAAGGCTAGCAAATAAATGTTTAGATAGTGTATGTGTGCAGTGCCGTAAAGCAATTCGTTACATCGCGAGGCCTGATATCACGCGATACTTCCCGCGGCCCAACGTTGCAAGTGTGTTTTTTCGGCTCACAGGCGCTGGGGGGGTGCGAGACGGCCATTCAACCCGAAAAAATGTCATATAACCATTCCAATGACTCCGAAGCTGTTCAAATTAAGCTAAAAAAAACTGCATAGTGCTGCTTTAATTTAGATTAAAGGTGCATCTTATCAATAAATGACGACTTATTTTCTCGCAGTTCCTCTCACAATGCTATGTTTTGACCACAATACGCTTTTATTATAGTACATGATTTGTAAACTAATGTAATTTGATGTTTGCACCACATAACCAGCTCCATATGTATAGCTTTTCTGACCTATTAAACTTGCTCAGTAGCTCACCTGATACATCATTGCTAGTAGGAGTCCAAATCACGACACTCCACAAAAGAGCTAAAAGAAACAAGCTAAACAGCATGGTTGGTTCAGCAAATGTGTTTTTACCTCAAGTTTGATTTATTAACACTGTCAGTTAGGTTTATAGTAGGCTTTAGTGTAGTTGGTACGTAATTCTCAAATGCAAGAGCATTAACCTTTTCATTTCACTCACGGGAATATTTCATTGCATCATCAACCAACATAGTAAAATGTAGCCACAGTCACATTCAACTGTTTTGGAGAAAATTCAATGCAATTTAGAGCCAGTCACTGGACATTTCACTTTGAAAGTGCCGTGAAACGTGCTACTAGCAACACAGGCACATTTTTAATGACACTTTTTTTTTTTTTTTTAAATATGCATATGAATGGCTTAGATAAGAGAAGATTATTGAAGAAAAAATATATACAACGCAGCTTTAATTGCATGTGATTCTCAACTCAACTCCAAATTACAGGCTTTGCAACATGTGTTATGTACAGTGCTATTGTTTCCTCACAAATTAGTATCATCAGGATATTCAGCGAGGCCGTGCTGTGAAAATATTCATTAACTCCACATGTGTGTTAAATGTTTGTGCATCGGTATGTAAATGGTTTCATTAAGGAAGTGATCTCACGGTACATTGAGGTGTGATGTTTGTCCTTTGGGTTTGCTAGTTTCCATAAGACAAACAATGACTCACAAACAATATTACATTACATAATAACATTTCTGTGCATATGTCAATGCTAAGCTGACTCATTTTTCATCACAGTTGTCCAAGTGGTGTACAATATATAAACACATGTAAACAATACCTAGCTTTCAGCAAAAAGATGCTTTTTTGTTCGTCTAAACATCTTGGAAGCAAAGTCAACAATTATCATTGTAACATATTTTCATCATCTCTTTGTAACACAGTTTTCTGCCATTTTCCTGACTGACACTTTTTTATTATGACTTTGAGGCTCAAGCGGCGCCTATTCCACTTAAACGAAGAAACAGCCCTACTTTTCAGCCTAACTGTTCTACATGCTGCAATAATGTAGCTGAGCAGAGATATTTCATAGATAACAGACAATGGAGTGCAGATACAGATAATGCATCACCTTACTTAAATATGCACGTTTAATAGGAGATGCTCCCCGAAAAACGCTCCATTAATCCAGGTTTCGGTTACAGTTGAACCGGCCGAGCTTTGCCGCGCTGCTCAAACTCACTGTAATCAATCATTGGAGAGCTCTGTGGCGTAGATTAATGCAGGACTCAATAGAGCTCTACTGTAAAAGCATCTGTGTAAATCAAACCCTTGGATGATATCCTGAGCCTCACACACACTCCCATTCAAACACACACATGCATTTTCTGTCAATATCACATCTAAACAGGATGGTGCCCTGATAAATATTGCATTTCAAGCTTGCCCTATATTAACATGTGTATAGTTACAAATTAATGTGTTTGCATGCTTTATGATGCTTTGCATGGGAACTGCAAAGCCATTAAAATAAATGTTGAGCTACAGAGTCATTGTTACGTTTCAGGCTGAAGAAGAAGAAGATGAAGCTTTTATTTTATAAAATAAAACGAAAGAGCGATATCCAAAAACGAGAGTAAACGAAACAGCTTGCAAAGCACAGACAACACTGAGCAAACTGAGGGAAATATATAGACAGCTAACAAATTAACTAAACAAGAATCAGATGTATGAAATCAATGAAACAATGAGTAACCATGACGACAAATGAAAACATGCTTAGTAACGGGATGCATGGGCTGGTTGCAAGTAACAACTTAGCTTAGTTTTGACTTTTTTTTTTTTGTATCAGCATTAATTTATTGATCCTTATTAATTTAGTTTCAAATACAGTTTCTGAAGGTCGTTTACATATAAACACTTGTGATATTCATGATTAAGTAGTATCGTATTTAATGGAAACTAATTTTTAACATTAGTTACTTGAGGCAAAAAAAGTTAGAATGAAGGATAAACTGAAATTCACTGCATTTACACAACTTCTGCTCACATGTTTGAAGGCTGCTATTGGATCATTGAGGGTAATGTCATATTATGCAACTGCGCATTACGTTACGGAGAGCTTACGACCTACTAGCTACGTTGTGCCTTAAGAGCAAATAGTGAAACCGAATAAAGTACAGAGTTAGTTACAAACTAGCCTGTAGTTACTAAACCTCTAGTGCAGGGATGGGCAACTTCGGTCCTGGAGGGCCACTGTCCTACAGAGTTTAGCTCCAACCCTGAAAAAATCACCTGCCTGTAATTTTCTAGTAATCCTGAGGTCCTTGATTAGCTTGTTCAGGTGTGTTTGATTAGGGTTGAAGCTAAACTCTGTAGGACAGTGGCCCTCCAGGACCGAAGTTGCCCATCCCTGCTCTAGTGTGAACTTTAGGTTCTATTTTTTGAAAGAACTTACAAACGGCAGGTGCAACCCAACCATGACAACGGAAAGGAAACACAGGAAATAATAATAATTAAAAATAAATAAATAACGATGTGTCTGAAATCATGTACAGTCTTGAGTAGGTACTCCATTTGAATTTGAACTTACTTTGCCACCATTAAAAAGTATGTTCTATATATTTTGATTATGGGTTGTATGAATGAAATCCGGACATACTACAATCGCAATGCTGTCATGTGACCTACCAGTGTCAGTTGCATCACTTCACTGCCATTCATAAATCCTCTCCCGTGGCCTCATGGGATAGTAAAGTGTCCATCATATGCACACTTCAGAATTTCGCCGGAAGAAGTAGGTCATCCGGGGACTTTTTGCCTACTGTTTTTTGAATACTATATGTATTCAGACACACTACTCTGTTGGCATACTGTTTTTTCCCCCGCATACTATATAGTAGAGAAGTATTCGATTTTGGATGCAGTCCATTAAAAAGAAACTGAAACTAAAACTGAACATGACCGTCATATACTTGTTATTATTATTATTATTATTATTATTATTATTATTATTATGCAATTTTAAGCTTAACTCTAGCTTATTTAGTTATTATCAAAAAATAGTATACATTTTATTTGAATATATATTTTATTTTCCATAAACATAGATTGGACAATGAACCATTTAGCATTTTTGCTGAAAATAATAAAATCAAATATAAAGTCAAATCTAATTCGATAGGCATGTTTTACAGTGTAACGGCTGGAAATGAAGTTGCTGTTAAACACTTATTTTGCTGTGCATCTTCAGTTTAACTGTAGCATTGAGAACTGAGTTCCAGGCAGGTCAGCAAAAGGCGCGGTGTGTATCGGGTTGATAAACACTTGAGTCTTGGATAAGTCGATGTACAGAGTCAAAGTGTGCAGACCTCTCGACGAACGCACTGCTGACTGGCTCTATTCATTGAGCTGTCGGAGCGGAACACTGAGAGAGTATCACCACACGTACACAATGCAGAAAGAGGAAGCACTTCAGAACACTCCACGTTCTTTTGCTCTTCTTCAGTGTGAGTGCTCGAGGGCACCTCTGTCTCTTCATCATGTATACAGGCACGGTTCACATAAAGAGTCAGAATATCACATATACAAGTATCCCCATATGGCAGGTGCCCCATAATACATTTTTTGGTGCTTTTTCTATTTGTGGATCTGTGGTGTGCCATTTTTTTTTTTTTTTTTTTTTTTTTTTTTTGGGACTGGTGACTTTAATTAATAAACAGAAATGTGGACAGACAGATGGAGCAAGCACACCCTGTTACATATTGTATACAAATGAGTGTTGCATTTCAAGCTTGGCTTATAATAACATGTGTATAGTTACATTTTAATGTGTTTACAGGCTTTATTATGATGCTTTGCGTGCGAACTGCAAAGCCATTAAAATATAATTTTTGAGTGACAGAGTCAAGTCACCTTTATTTATACAGCGTTTTTTTTACAATGCAGACTGTTTCAAAGCAGTTTTACAGTGATAACAGGAAAAAGATGCAACAAAGTTTGTTTCTGCTGCACTCAAAAAAATAATCTGTTGAACGAACTTAATTAAATTAAGGAAAGGTTTTCCACGAAATTGAATTACATTTTTCCAACAAAATCAAAATAGTTTGAAATAATTTGTCGTAATCTTGTTGTATGAATTTAAATTAATTTAGTCATTCCTGCTAGATAACGTTTTGTCAGGTTAACTACATTTAGTTTTTGTCCTGCCTTAAGTAACCAACATTATAATTTTAGTTAATTTGACTCTATGGTTACTTCTAATGATAGACACTGCTAGTGTTCAATTGAATTATTACTTGTGCAGGTCTGTGAGCGAGGTTTACACAGTGTATACTGAGTGCCCACAGCCTGAACACAAGGTTTAATGCACATAAAGCATACTGAGCCCACAGCCTAAACACAGTCGCCACTCTTCTGCAAAATGGTAACCACAAAATTCAAAAACATTACAGAAAGTCCTCTAAGTTTCTAACATAACTGAACATTAAACACTAACATTAACTAACAACCACTTTCCATTTACTGAAAAACTCATAAAATAACACTTTTTCCCTAAATTAACCTTCTTAATGCAGTCCCTTGCAAAGCATGCTGGGAACTACAGATCCACTGCCCAGTTAGATGTCAACAACAATGATTCATGTAGTTTTCACACAAATTAATTAGGTTGATTGAACACAATTAAATTAAGTTGTGACAATATTAAACAATCGTGTTACTTTTGCTTATTGTAATTAATTATTTTAACAAGAGGCCAAAATTCTTTTTTTGAGTGTCATCCGGTTAAGACGAACGAAAAATATTCATGTTGACTCAATTAAAAAAAATTTGGTAAACCAAATTTTTTTTAAATTACATTGATTACATTTAATGAAATTAAGCTGGAATCATTTCTATGAAGGGTTGTGTTGTATATGCTCATTTTAATTAATGAAATTGAACAAAGAGCTAAAATCATTTTTGGCTGTACAGCAGCTCTAGAAGAAAATAGTGTTTAAGTATGTTCAGTGATTGTTCATTTTTGTTGTAAAAAAGTTTAGTTCATTTATATATTGCCAGAGTCATAAACTTGTTTTTATTTACATTTTAATGTGGGAGGGGCCATGGTGATTTTAGCTGAACTTTATAGCTAAAAATAAGTTGCATTTATTATTTGAAGTTTCTTGATTTTATTTTCTATGTTATTATATTGGTTATAGTTATTATATTTATGTTTTTTTTTCTGCAAAAAAAGTTGGAGGGACAATGAAAGCATTTAGCTGAACTTTAGCTTATTTAGTTTTGTTTACTTTAAAGTTAAACTTTTTATTTTAAATTACTTTTCAAAGTTACTGAATATATTATTTTATTTTAAATATATATTTTTATGTTTGGCATATTTTTTATTCATCCATCATCCATTCTACCACTTATCCTAGGGCTGCGGATTTTCAGAAAAAAAATGGAAGGGACCTTGAAGCATTGATCTGAATTGAATTTAGTTTTGGTTCAAGTTGTATTCTTTGAAGTTACTCAATATTTTTTCCCATATATATATATATATAGCAGGTGTTTTAAAAACTCTAAATGTCCTTCCTGTGCATAAACTACTAATAGAGATGTAATAGAGGGTAACTGAACTGTCACGCCCACAGATGTGGTTTTAAATAGGCAGGTATGTTGATGGCCGCAAGTAAAACAAGATGAAAATTTAGCCAACGTTCCTTCATATGGAGAGTTGAAATTTTATTCATGCATGTTATGTTATATTTATGCAGTTGCAAGGACTTCATCCCTGCCGCCTTATTAATGGTGATCAGTTCCTCAGGGGAAGGACTTTGATTTTAAAGGCAGTTAAACTCTGGGATTTTACTGCCCAGCATCTCTCATATCTTTTACCTGTAGTTTAGACTGAAACTACTCAGCAGAGCAGAAAATCACTGGTAATATTACCCCCTGCTATTTTAGAGCGCACAATTATTTACAACGCATTACATTAAAAAAAAAAAAAAAAAAAATCAATATATTTTCATTTCATGAAGCACAGTTTAAATCGTTGATGTCAGCAGCAACGTCACAGTCAGTTAATTCTAAAATGGAAATTATATGATCACATAACAGCTTTGTAAATCCCCTTGAGTTTTTAAATGCGATTTCTCCTCTGTCCGTAAAGCAGATTGTAGACACGTCCATGCATAAAGCTATATTATTTGAGTTGGTGAATATGTTTGGAATGGAGTACTAATGCACACAGTGTTCAGTAATGTAGAATTTCAAACTGTAGTATGATGAATTGTTGTCACATGGTTTCACTGCTTTGCATGTTAGAAATAAGATCGTTTATTTTCCATACTTTTTTTGTTGTTGTAAAAATGCCTTGTAACTTTTGTCAGTCAAATGGCAGATGAATTCCATGAGATACATACTTCAAATATTGCCTGCCTCATTGTGTCTTACTTGCATACCTTTCTATTCATCTAATAAAGTAAAACGGTTTCCAAAAACAATTAAGAAGCAGCATTGTTCAGCATTGATAATAATACAAAATGTTTCTTGAGCACCAAATTAGCATATTAGAATGATTCCTGAAGGATTAAAATTACATTTTAAAATCATAAATCATAAATATTTCAATTGTAATAATATTTCACAATATCACTGATTTTACTGTATTTTTGATTAAATAAATGCAGCCTTGGTGAGCATAAAAGACATCTTTCAAAAACATTTTTAAAACAAATCTTTCAAACCCCACACTTCTGTACGATAGTTTAAATATCTAGTTCAGTCATGAAACTCTAGATGATGCAGGCTGACAAGTCCTTTACATGTAGACTGCAAGAAATCACATCATTACCACATGGCACAAGCTGATTGGCCTCTGCTGATCCTGCAGCCAATGAGATTGCTTGCTCAACATTTAAATAGTCTGGTTCATTGTTTACTGTAGTATAATCCGATATTAAAGTTTCTCTGAAACCCCCCACTTCCCCCAGCTCAACCTGTCTAGATCTGCTACAGGATTTATGTATGTCTATGTATGTCATATATTAGCAGCAGTGTAGCCTATCTAGTCCACCAAGACCAAATACATGAATATTGTCATATTCAGTAACATGCTAAAACTATTTAGAGAGTTGTCATGATTATACGGGTATATATATAAACGTATACAAATTTGCATAAACTGTAGACATACTGCATACAGTTAACGTTTTAAACAACTAGGTGTTCGACAAATTGTTATAAATTTACTTTTGTGTCTGAAGCTATTCATCTTTGTAACAAAAATATAGATTTGTTTTTTTCTTTTTGTAAGTCTATGAGTTTTGCACCAAAGTAATCATAACCAATTGCCCCAAAGGGAATAATAAAGCTCTAAACTAAACCAAACCAATTAGTACTAAATGGTATACATTACATACTGTGTCTGTCTCCAGGAGTTTAACCACATTGTCCCATTAAATGCATTTAACGCAGGCCTGTTCCTTCAGAGTTGTGCAGCGTGCAACCTAATAACCAGACAGCATCCGCTGCTCCTCGTGTCCTTACATCATAAGGTTTAGAGAGAGGCAGATCCCAATTAGTGTGTGAAAGAGAACAAGCAATCTCAGGTCCCTCCTCATTAACCTTTGTCTGTAGTTTCCTTATGACTAGGCCAGACCTGCTCTCTGAATCCTCATTACAACAGAGCGAGACCCGGCAAAAGTTCAGCTGTCGGGATGTGACGTTGTAGTTTGCCGTTCTGTCTTTCTTGTCCTCCGCTTCCACCTCTCAAGCATCCCTCCGTTTCTTTCCGTGGTTTTCTCTCTCTTTCCGAGGCAGTCTAATAAAAGCCTCTCTGAGAATTTTAATGTTCCTCTGCGAGTGTATGTGTGACATTTAAAGGCTGTAATCGTGGTGGGAGTGAGGTGGAGTGGGTTTAATGGGGGAACGTGTTGAGGGCAGGCGATAGATTAGATTAGGTTATGTTGGGTTAGGCTGCCGTGTTCACATTAAAGGAGACATTGTCTATGACATTGTCTATGTTCTTTTTCTTCTGCTGATGCTTTTATGAAATTTTAAAGGAGTAGCTCACTCATAAATTAAGTTTCTGTCATTATTTACACACCCTCATGTCGTTTCAAAACCCCTGGGGGTTGTTCACACTGAATGCCTGATGAGGAATAATAAAAAAGTGCAGCGCACAACAAATATAATTGAAAAGCTATAGTTTGGGAAAAAGCAGTAAGACCCTGAGATTCTTTTCCACGGCAGAAAGAACAGCAGGGTTTGGAATGACATGAAGGTGAGTTAATTTCAATTTTGGGTGAACTATTTCTTTAAATTCTGCTCAGTTTCATCGTTTATTTCAGCCTTAGACATTTGCTGATCTGTGAAAATCTTTTCAGTGTATCTGGATAAACAGCTTGAATTTATCATTGATTGATGTTTAGCCCTAATAGTCGGAAGCATTTCCCCCCTCACTTATCTTCACAGATCCAAATATACTCTGATCCTCATTAAATTAGTCTTTATCTACAAATGAAACGTCTACTGTATGTGTCAGAAAAAAATATCAACATGTGTCAGAAACAAAATCTCTATACCGACTATAATATCTAGTCACTGGATTTGATCTTTGTAACATAACATATGCATTAAAAAAAACCCAACACACATAAGCATTATTAAGCTGTTTAATCTGAAACCAATTTACACTGACATACTGTATCTTAAAATATGTCAGAGCCATTGTTTTGTCTCAAAATGCACACCAGTAATTTTTCGTTTTTTTTCTTTCTACGGCATGTTTAAAAAAGCTACTTAAATGTCCTAATTGAACTAAGGTCTAATCCTGACTTAATTCAAGCCCTGTCTGTGAAACCAGGCCTTAGAATATTAGTAGAATTTTAGGTTAGGGTTTGGGTTAGTAGAATAAGTTGACATGTAGTTTTAAAGTTACTTATAGTCAGTAGAATGTCTGTTGGGGAGCAAAGCAAAGTGTTAGCAGATGTTAAGCAGACAGTCTACTAATACTCTAATGAGTTAGTTGACATGTAGTTGCAAAGTTCTAGTTAGTAGAGTGTCTAAAGTGGGCCATCGAAATAAAGTGTTACCAAACTTTTTCATAAACTAATCCTTCAATAATCCAAAAGCCAATGGAAAAATCTGGTTTGGGTTTTTGATGGTCCTTTTCACATTCTGTTGACTATAAGCAATGATGTCTACTAACTCTCATTAGTTCGGGTTAGAATAAGTTGATATGTAGTTGTAAAGTAACTTATAGTCAGTAGAATGTCTGTTGGGGAGCATCACAATAAAGATTTAGCAGATATTAAGAAGACAGTCTACTAATACTCTAATGAGAGTTAGTTAACATGTTTGTGCAAAGTTACTTATAGTCAAGAGAATGTTTAAAAGGGACCATCAAAATAAAGTGTTACCAAATTTCTTTATGAGAATCATAAGGCCTTGGCCTAAGTCCGAGGCCTTGGTTTTCAGTCGGAAAAGGGTGGTTTGCCCGCTTCAGGTTGGTGGAGAGTTCCTGCCTCAAGTGTAGGAGTTCAAGTATCTTAGGGTCTTGTTCATGAGTGAGGGAAGGATGGAACGGGAGATTGACAGATGGATCGGTGCAGCTTTTGCAGTAATGCACCTTCGTGGTGAAGAAGGAGCTGAACTGTAAGGCGAAGCTCTTGATTTACCGGTCGGTCTACGTTGCTACTCTCACCTTTCGGTCATGAGCTTTCATGACCGAATTGACAAGATCCCGGAAACAGGAGGCCAAAATGAGCTTTTTCCGCAGGGTGGCTGGGCGCTCCCTTAGAGATAGGGTGAGAAGCTCGGTCACTCGGGAGGAGCTCAGAGTAGAGCCGCTGCTCCTCCACATCCAGAGGAGTCAGCTGAGGTGGCTCGGGCACCTGTTCCGGATGCCTCCTGGACGCATTCCTGGGGAGGTGTTCCAGGCACGTCCCACCTGGAGGAGACCCCGGGGAAGACCTAGGACACGCTGGAGGGTTTATGTCTCCCGGCTGGCCTGGGAACGCCTCGGTTTTCCCTCGGAAGAGCTGGAGGAAGTCTCTAGGTAAAGGGGGAAATCTGTGCGTCTCTGCGTAGACTGCTGCTCCCGCCACCCGGCCCCGGATAAGCGTTACCAAAGTGTTACCAAAAATCCTATATGGTTTTTGTAAAGGGAACCAGAGTGATGCGAACTTCCATGTTGGAAGTTCATCACTGCAGCACTCTACAGCAAGTAAGCTAGATATCCATAAACATTATTGTATATTCTACTCTTTATTATACACCATTACATGTTTTTCAAAGATGTTTCAGATTTACCCAATCCAAAATGTCTAAATGTAAACATAAAATGAACAGAGGATCTGTTGATGTGTGGGTGACTTTGTGAGACTAGCAAGATAATAAATAGTAAACAGTTTATTTTAGTATAGTGTGTAAAAGAAAAGATTTTTTCTCTAGATTTTTGTAAGCAAAAGTTGGTACATGTTGGTGGTGTATAGCATTCTATTCTCTACAATACTTGCACAAGTAGATCTTCACAAAACACATTTGAATTAATATTTGAAGAGAAGTGTGGAGAGAGAAATACTTTTTGCGACATGGGAGATTTTTATTTTATTTTATATATAATACTTGTGTCCTGAAAACTAAGAAAAACATACACGTTTTATGTGAAGATCAAAAAGGCGTCAAGAGACAGAGTCGACAAACTTTGCACATGTTTGTCTTTAAAGAAGACAGCCAAAAAGGCAACAGACGCACATAATACAAAAATACAATGAACCATGATGAAGTTTAGGTCTCTACTGTGGAGGAGTGTGATATTTCTGTACGCTCGTCTTAGTGTATAGGACTGATGTGGGTTGTGATGCTGCCCATGAGAGCACTGGTTTTCTCCGTAATAAGCATCTGCGTTGAGATGAAAACCCCTGCTGTGGAAATATTTACCGGTGCATTAAAGTGCCCCCCACACACTCCTTTTTTCTCTCTCATTTGCGCTCGCTCTCCCAAATGCACTTACAAACATTAAGAGCCATCGCAGGAGGAGGTCTGTGAATGGGTGGTCGCCAGGAAAAACCAAGTTCGGAGACTCTCAGTTTTATTGATTAAAGCTGCACTGAGTAAAAGAGGCGAGTCTAACCCCTCAGAGAGAGATCTATTCAACCTGCCGCCAGGAAACGCTCGCGACACAAAAGCTACATTAAAAAGAATTCTGTTACTGCCATGTTCTTCTCTCGTGGGGTTTCGCTGTCTGGCCCCACTTGTCAAAAAGTGAGAAAGTAATATAACTAACAAAAGTCCATTTTAAGACCTCTTGTTAAATCTGAAGCATGTAATTTCTTCTCTGAAGACCATAGCACAAAGATGCAGTGGATTACATCACATCAGCTAGTCAAGTCAAATAGAATCTATTTGTATAGCACATTGAGTCAAAGCAGCTTTACAGGAAATTGAAATGTTAATGTTTATAATATCTTAAAGAGGTCATGACTTGGATTTAAAAAAAAATAAAAATTTTAATGTTCTTTAGAGGTTCACTTAAAATATTAATGTTATTTGCAGTATATGTGGAAAATTTTGTATTTTCAACCCTCATGTCTGAAATGATCTATTTTAAGGGGCGGTAAACAGCACTTTTATGATTGGCTAACGTCATTGCGTACACTGCAAAAAAAAAAAAAAAAAAAAAAAAAAAAAATCCAGTACAAATATTGGTAACACTTTATTTTAATGTGTCCTTGTTACACGTTACATGTATTTACTAGTAATAACAATAAATTAGGCATAAATACATGCAACTAACCCTAAACCAAACCCTAACCCTATAGTAAGTACATGTAGTTAATTATTATTACTCAGTACTTAATTACACTATATCAGGGACACATTAAAATAAAGTGTAACCCAAATATCTAAACATTCTTAATCCGTTCTTGGATACAAAAATTAGTCAACAAAACTGTTATTACTTTTTTTTTCAGGTTTTGGTTAAATTTAAAAATAAAGGTTTTGGTTAAATATTTCTAAAAGTGTAAAAAAAAAAATGTTCAAAAACTTTTCACAGAACTGATAATAAATCAAAAAGTACAATGAAACAAGGTGTATAAACACAACTTATCCAACAATTATAATTGCGACAAAATTACATCAAACTATCTTAATAAATGTTTAAAACACACATTGTTTACGTGTGCGATGTGTGCGATACAATACAAAAACATGTAGCTAGTATGAGTAATAAAATGTTTTCTCTGTGTCCAGATTTGCCTGCAATAATAATGCAAAAACTGACATTTCAAATCAACATTTAAATGTCAACTTTTACAAAAAGTAGTCTTTACAAAAGTATAAATATATATCCAAATGCAAGTAAGTATTATGTCAGTAGCAACTGTTTATACATTTACATATAGGGGTATATCTATCTAGTGGTTACACCATGCGGTATTGCATAAATAGTGCATAATTTAGAGGTAAATATTTAGTACCCTAAAATCCCCTTAAAATACAAAATGTTGAATAAAATGTATTATAGCCTATATATATATATATATATGTATATATATTTGTTCTCATATAACTCTGTGCTCATTCATTTGTAAGTTCATCAGGTTTTTTTTTTTTGGGGGGGGGGGGGGGGGGGGATGCAGGGATGACGTCAGAACCCGGAAGACTAATTCGTCCCTGGTTCCCTCGAGATTTCTCTTTATTTTCATAAAATTTTCATTATTTTCTTCTCTTTTTTTAAATTAATAAAGCCAACAAATAAACAAACAAAGCCTGTAGTAAACATAACTTGACGATACTTTGATAATTTGTTCTACAACATAAAGTGCGCACACTCAAAATGTACGTTTTCAAAAATGAAAGTAACTACTTCAACGTCAACGTCAACGCCTGCCCCGCCCTGCAACATCAAACCCCGCCCCCAGAACCCCCTGATAAATTATGTTCCTGCGGCTATGATCTATTATGTCACCAAAATTCACTGCATAATGGATAAAAGTCAAAAAGGTAACTGTGAGATAATGTTAAAGATAAGAAATAATGCTGTACTTTTGTGTATATAAAATCTCAATTGTGAGAAACAAATTCACAGAGATGTAAATCACATTGTGACATTTAGTCCTATTTTGCCTTAAAATCATATTGTGAGATATATTGTGAGTTATAAAATTGCAATTATGAGAAACAAAGTCTCAATTGTGAGAATTGCATTGAGACATTTCTTCAAGTTTCTTTAATACTCCCTCTATGCAGAGATGGGGACTACCAAGATAAATGATGCCGGATCCACAACGTCGAACTTCATCAGGCACCTCAAAACGCACCCAGATAGGTCAGTCACTTGCTAATGTGAATGAGACGTTAAATTTAGCATATATCGTCACAGGTAACAAGCTGATGTGACAGACTTAGGTTCATATTTCACCAGGTCCGAGGGCTAGAGGGATGTGTTAAGTAGCAGAAGATTAGACTATACGATGTCGCAACACACTCACGGCAGTTCGTGAAATAGTCACGAAATTTAAATCTATTGATTCGTGTACATAGACACTAGTATTTTCTAATTTTTTCGTGTCTCGAAGCACGTTTCCAAATTCGTATCTCTTAGCACGTTTCCAAACGAATGTATTTCATTTAGAAGCATCATGACGCAGCATGTAATTAAATACTTTCCATGGTTGGTGTATTAACTTTCAATACAGATTTTTCCCTCAAAATTTAACACTGAAAAATGTAATGCATTATGAGGTTAGGCTTTACAGCCAGTTAGTAACACAGACAAACATGTATTCTTTGGTGCAGATAACAAAATGTTGAAAAATATAGTTATGAAATTGAAACAGAGTTCTTAATTTGTGTTTCTTCAGATTGCATTGCAGTAGACCCCATACAACTGATTTTGATACTGTACTGTATGGATGGTAGTAGCTACAGGACATGCTCTGAATGAAGCTGTAGCCATAATCATCAAAATTATAACAAAAATTCATAAGATTTAACAATACAGATCAGATGGCAAGAGAGACTTGAGACTTGACATGGACTTGTGGCAAAATACTTGAGAGTTGACTTGAACTTGCCCCTCAAAGACTTGAGACTTGACTTGGACTTCCAAAAAATGACTTGTGAACATCTCTGCCTCTATGTCTTTCATGGTTTGGACAAATGGTACCTTTTGTGTTATGGTTTCTGACTTTTCAAGGTTATAAATTGAGCAGTAGATCTTCTATAATGGATATTTCTGCACATCTGTCTGCACTTTTGCTCTCTTGTGAATGTGAGGGTGTGATTTGGTGTTGCTTTTTGCAGACAACGTAACGTTGTCTACCTCACAGGTTTGTTTGTGATCTTTCACTTTGTCGCTGTCTCTTTCTCTCCCTTCTCTTTCTGCACACTTGATCTTGTGATATTCTTTTTTTCTCTCTCCTGCTTTTAAGTCTTTCTCTCTCTGCAAGGTTTTGAGGTTGTATCAGGTTGAGCTGGCTAAATGGAATGTGCTCTATTTTTTATTATTGTTTGTCTGTGATTTTCTGTTTCACCGTTCTCACATTCCCAAACTCGGATCGAAAAGACGACACAGCCGTTCTGTGCTTTGTTAAATTGATTTCTTGCTACAAATGGATCTCATATCACTGCAGTAATATTCTACTGTTATCAGGGTTGTACAAATAATACAATGTAAATTCACAAATGCATTTTGGAATTTGAACTTTTTTTTTATTTTTTTGATAGTAAACGTATAAAAGACACCATGATATGAATATTGGATTTTGTGACTATGGGCCCTATCTTACACCCGGTGCAATGCTGCGCCAAGCGCAACGCAAATGTTTTTTGCTAGTGTCAGTCCGATGCAGTTATCAATTTCACGTCCTGTGCCACGTTGTTTAAATAGCAAATGCATTTGCACCCATGGGCGTGCTGGTCTGAAAACGAGGTGTGTTCTGGCGCATTGTTGGCGCGTTGCTGTTTTGAGGCAACAGAAATAGACTGCGCCATTGACCAACTGAAACCTGGTCTAAAGTCAATGGCGCAATATATATTTTTTTATTTAATGAGCGTGTTAGTTATGTGCGCCTATAGGCGGGGCCACAATGTGCGTACACTCTTATTAAACACACAGGGACGCACAGAAGCACACAAACATGCCAAATATTTAAAATAAAAGGATTACAATGTAAAAGATTATTATTGTGTACATAAAAATATGGTGGAATCCGGCTTGTCCCGTAGATGATCTGCTTGCGCACTTTTACCTCGCGCACGAGCAGTTCCGTTTGCGCTCTGGAGACGGCTTCGGTCTTTCCACTATCAAATTCCGTCATGTAGGCTAAATAGCAAATCTGCCATGGTGCGAGCGCAACTGGCATTTAAAGGGAATGGGAGATGAGACTGATTGGTTTAACGCACGTAAATCCCAAAACACACCCATTACTCATTAAGAGAATAGGGACAACCCTTTTAGACCATGCGCCTGGCACGCCGACCATTTTTCCCGTCTTTAAACTAGCAAAAGTGGATTCGGACACGCCCTAAGTGCACTTGTGCCGTGCACTTTAGCCCATGCACTTAGCTCGTTAAAATAGGGCCCTATGTCTGTTAACTTACATGTCAGTTTACTGATTTATTTACAAATTTATTTTTGCTGATTTTAGCAACTCCGCCCATCCTTCCTCAGACAATTTACCCATAATACAAATGATTTTTCAATTTTGTTTATTTGCACTTATTATACAAGAAGCTGTCCAAATATACAGAAAATAATATTTTAACAATGTATCTGTCATGATTCCTGTCTTGTGTGGACTTGTTTTGGACTCGCCATGTTTTGTAGTCCTTTGTAGTTTTTCTTGTTGATTAGTTCCTGATGTTCCCAGGTGTGTCTTGTTTGCCTTGAGTGTATACCCCAGTGTTTCTCATGTTCTTTGTCTGGTTTTGTCCTTAGTGGATGTATTGTGTACTGCATTGAATGACACTTTGGGGGAATGCCCCTCAGCGTAGCGCCTCTGAAGCATGAATGAAACTAAGCCAATCTTGATTGGTGTTGCGTCATGACGTAACGTGTGACGGCATAAGCGGAAGCTACAAAAGGACGCCGGCACACAACAGAGTTAGCTTTCTGTTCTTCAGCAAGCGCTCTCTGTCGTGTATGTCTTATTTGGTGTTGTCTGTCTTTACACAAGCAATTTATGTAAGCTATGGCGAGTGCTAGCTACAGGAGGTGTGTGCATCCCTGCCCTCGTTATATCACGGCTGGGAACACACACCTGCTTGCGCGGACTGTGAAGCACTACCGATCCATGTGCTGCGCTCCCGCCTGGCTATTTTTAATCAGGATGGCCAGGCTCGTGAGCCCAGTGGTGCGGGACCAACGCTCTTCATGGACTCGCAGATGGATCTGACAGAGGATCTTGAGACTGCTGAGGCACGTTCTTGGGATTCCTCTGCCAGCTCCGACATTCTCCCTCCCCGCGCGGAAGCCCGCTCTGCGGCTTCTTCCGCACGAGTGGAGAACCCGATGACAGCCGCTTGCCACCTATTTATCCCCCGAATCCGCATCATCACTGAAAACCCCGGTGCTGCCCACTAAACCCTGCAGGGATACATCATCTTTGGTGGGCAGGGCTTATATGGCTGCAGGTTGGGCTGGTGCTAGCCTGCACACTATGGCAGTACTGCAGGCGTACCAGCCGACCTTTTTCAGGATATTGATGAGGGTGAGGGTCCAACCCCGGAGGATATCGCGGAGTTGAGGAAGGCTGCAGACTTGTCTCTCCGAGTCACCAAAGAAACGGCCCGTGCTATCGGCCGTTCCATGGCGGCGATGATGGTCTCGGAGAGACACTTTTGGTTAAATCTGTCGGGCATCAAGGAGAAAGACAGGGCTTTCCTCCTTGATGCCCCGATTTTGCCTTCTGGCCTGTTCGGCGAAGCCGTAAACACCGTCGTCGAGAGGTTTCAGGAGGCGAAGAAACAGTCTGCAGCCTTCAGACAATACCTCCCTCGCCACTCCAAATCCAAGAAGTCTGCCCCCAGTGGGCAGCCGCAGCCATCCGCCAGCTCCTCCGCCTATAGACAGGCGCAAAAAGAGAATGTCGCGTCTAGAGCCCCCCCTCAAGGAGCTTGGGGGCATAGACGGCGCTCTCAGGCGAAGCCTCAGCAGAAGCAGGGCGACCTGGGGGCCGTCCTGCAGGCTAAAAAGGCTTCGTCAAAGAGATCCTAGCCAGTCTAGGATCTCGGCGGGCGGCCCCACCCGTGGCGGAGCAATCGATGTCGACTTCCCGCCGTCAAGTACGCTTCGGGACGCATCAATTTCCAGCGAACGCACGCTGCACTGTCCGCCCCACAGGCCTGTGACCAGGCAGCACTCGCGTTTTCGGTCGAGCCCTGCCAGAGATCCGCTTCAGGGGGTCGAGAACGAATCTCGAATGTTACCCGAAGCCAGCCTCGAGAGGCTGGTTCCCTTGGTAAAATATTTCGATGCATGGAAAAGTCTAACGAATATTTCTCCTTGGGCCCTGCGCACCATTCAAAAGGGGTACAGACTGCAGTTCGGTTTCCGACCACCGAAGTTCAACGGGGTGTTCTGGACTGTAGTCGACCCAGAGCAGGGTCGGGTAATGGAACAAGAAGTAAACTCCCTGCTGGTAAAGGAGGCTATAGAATGTATTCCTCCACCAGACAGGGAGTCCAGGTTTTACAGCCGCTACTTCATAGTTCCCAAGAAGGATGGGGGTTGCGTCCAATAATAGATCTCAGGCACTTGAATCAGTCTCTGAGGAGGTCCAGGTTCAAGATGCTCACTATTCCCATCATCGTGAACCAAATCCAATCCGAGGATTGGTTTGTCACAATAGATCTGAAGGACACATACTTCCACATTTCCATCCTTCCATCTCACAGAAAGTTCCTGAGGTTCGCTTTCGGGGGCGAAGCGTACCAATATCGGGTTCTTCCGTTCGGCCTAGCTCTCTCCCCTCGCACATTTACCAAATGTATGGATGCAGCTCTAGCGCCGCTGAGGCTTCAGGGTATCAGGGCGCTCAACTATATCAATGTCTGATTTTGGCCCAGTCACAAGAGCTGGCAGTTCGGCATTGAGATGTTGTCCTCGCCCATATCTAGAGCCTGGGGTTGAGACTCAACACGAAGAAAAGCATGTTGACACCAGCCCAGAGAACCATGTTCCTGGGAGTGGTGTGGGACTCGGTCACGATGCGGGCATAATTGTCTCCTGCACGGATCGAATCCATCCTGGCCACTGTGATCAGGATAAAGCTAGGCCAAGCCATCACTGTAAAACACTTTCAGAGAGTGTTAGGACTCATGGCAGCAGCGTCCAACATCATTCCATTTGGCCTCCTGCACATGAGGGCCCTGCAGTGATGGTTAAAAACCAAGGGGTTCTCCCCGAAGGGAAACCCAGTCCGCATGATCAGGGTTACGCGCAGATGCCTTCGTTCCCTATCTATGTGGAAGAAAGCTTGGTTTCTGTCCCAAGGCCCCGTACTGGGAGCGTCATGTCGCCGGAAAGCCGTTTCGACAGACGCCTCCCTCACGTGCTGGGGCGCGGTCATGGACGGCCGCTTTATGAAAGACCTATTGCAGGACCATCATTCCTCCTGGCACATAAAATGCCTGAAAACGTTGGCGGTGTCCCGAGCTCTGAGGAGCTTCCTGCCGGACCTGAAAGGTCATCATGTCCTTGTGAGGTCAGATAATACATCAGTGGTGGCCTATATAAACCATCAGGGGGGTCTGAGGTCTCGCCCTCTATGCAGACTGGCGCATCAGATCCTCCTGTGGTCCCAAGGGAAACTGTTGTCTCTCAGAGCAACATACGTCCCAGGGAATCAGAATCAGGGATCAGACATCCTGTAGAGGCAGGGGCTGAGGCCCGGAGAATGGAGACTCCACCCCGAGGTGGATCGTTCTGCTCCCAGGAGTTCAAGAGAGAGGGTCCGTCCCGACGGGATCAGTCTACTGTTGGTAGCCCCGTTGTGGCCGGCCAGAGTATGGTTCTCAGACATAATATCGCTCCTGGACGGCCCTCCATGGGAGATTCCCATCAGGAGGGACCTGCTGACACAGGCAGAGGGCTCAATATTTCACCCTCAGCCGGAACTATGGAAACTGTGGGTCTGGCCCCTGAGGGGGCACAGTACTGAGAGTCTGGCCTGTCAGCAGGAGTAGTGGAGACCATACTCAACTGTAGAGCTCCCTCCACTAGGAAACTTTACGGCCTAAAATGGAATGTTTTCACTGTATGGTGTAGAGAGTGTGGGGTGGAACCAGTTAACTGCCCAGTGGCTTCAGTGCTGGAGTTCCTCCAAGATCGTTACTTGGCTGGTCTTACCCCATCCACACTCAAGGTGTACGTGGCTGCCATTTCGGCTTTCCACGCTCCTCTGGGTGATGAGCCTCTGGGGAGACAGCAGTTGGTCGTACGTTTCCTCCGTGGAGTTTGGAGGATGAAACCTGCGGCTCGTACCAGGGTTCCCACTTGGGACCTGGCAGTGGTTCTCGAAGGGTTAGTTGAGGCCCCCTTCGAACCTCTGGAGTCGGCTAAGACCAAAAACTTTTCCATAAAGGTGGCTTTTTTGTTGGTAATTACTTCTCATGGAGAAACACTCCATGTTACAGAATCAACAATGAATAGGCCTATATGAAAACTAAACTAATATACCACATTACTAACATTTTTGTACGCAAAAAAATATTTATACAGACATGTTTTAGCACACTAAAAGCTCAGTATGGAGGCAAAAAGGCAAAATCATGAAGATTAAACAAGTTTCAAATACATTACTTTTCACTTTTTACTACTTTTCAACACGTTGTTTCTGACATCAAAGTGTTCCTCAATCAAACTCCTGCTCTATTTGCTACTTTAAACATTAAAACGTTTAAAAAGAGTATGGCCTGGTTTCACTGACAGGGCTTAGATTAAGCTAGGATTAGACCTTAGTTCAATTAGGACATTTAAGTAGCTTTTATAAAAGTGACTTGAGACATCATTGAGTCATATTTTAATGTCAGTGCAAGTTTCTTTCAGCTAAAACAGCTCAAACATGCATTTTAGTCTAAGTCTAGACTTAAGCCTTGTCTGTGAAACCAGGGTATATCAACAAAATATACTATCATTGCTCAGCAACATACCTTTAATACAAATCTGTCAGTAGAATCTGACATTATTTTTACTTACTATAAATATGGAGCTTATAATATGACAATATGATTTGAATTTGAATTGTGTAAATTTGAATTATTTACAAGTGTAATCTAACAAATTTGAATTTTATGTGGTATTTTAAATAGTTCTGAATTTGATTTCTTTAAACGAATATTGAACATTTGAAATTTAACGAATTGAAATGTTTTTATGGCTGAATTTTTTAGACATGTATTTTCAAACAGCTATTTTTTTTCTGAATTCTTAGACTGCAAATATTGAATTTTAAAAATACAGATTCAAGTTTTCAAGATGAAGAAGAAATTCAGAACTTTCTTTAGAAATTCAGTTTTCTAAAATTCAAACTGCGGAAAATTCAGATCTTACAGAAAGTAGGTCACAGGTCATCCACAGGGAAGAGTAAAGGATCTCAGAAAAGTCGAACAGAGCATTTTGGCTGCACTGCAGTAGTTTTCTACCGCAAACGTGGTGGTGGTTCAAGAGAATCCGTGTATCTTTCGTTCAGTCGTTTTTTTTTATTTAATATTAAGAGTAGAAAAATGAGAAAACAGCTTGAGTATTAGATTTCTTATATTCTAGTAATAATAGTGCTCCGCTGGTGCAGTTGCACGGATTCTTAACGCGCTCATTGCAACTAGCCTAACCTAAATTCAAATTTGTTAGATTACACTTGTAAATAATTCAAATTTACACAATTAAAATTCAAATCATTTTGTCATATTATAAGCTCCATATAAACAAGAAGCTATTGACAAAAAGCATGGAAATAATTTGTCGTTTTTATCCCATTGTTTACTTTATTTATTTGCTTGGTCAGTGTCATTGTGGGCTTTAGTTCTATTGCTGTTGTTGGCTATAGGAACCTTTAAAATAACTGAAATAATTTGGCGAAGTGATATTGACATGTAATGCGGTCAAGACCTGCCTGGAACTACTTTAGCCGTGCGTTTCCCTGAAAACAATTGCACACCTTATACGTTCGTCAACCAATCAGATTCAAGTATTCAACAGCCTTGTAGTATATATATATATATATATATATATATATATATATATATATATATATATATTTAAAGCTCCAATATGTAACAATTTTGTAATAAAATTTCCGAAAATAACTTGCACAGTGTGATATATTTCCTCCAGTTGTGTACTTACAATATCTCAAAAGTCTCCAAAGATTTTTTATTTCAGAGAAATTCCGATTTTAAATAACTGTCCGTCCCGGAAAATAAATGTCGCCTCTCAGTGACGCAATGTCCGCTCTATCCTTTTTTTCCGGTGTGGACCATGTGATAGGATATTCCACCACACCGGATTTTTTTTTTTTTTTTTTTACAACAACTTTATTGAGGTTTTTTTCTTATCACAATAAACAATAAAGACGTCTGACAAAGAATAAAATAAAATAAAATAAAAAATATGACCCACCACACCGGAATATCACATGGTCAAATGCGGAAGTGGTGGTTATAGCGTTATAGCCATAGACTGTATGGTTATAGCTGTTATGGATCACGATTACTCTTTGGCGAGTATTGAAGTGCCAACAAAACGAAAGCGTCCATATTCGGATACACGCAGACTGTGTGACAAACGGAGGAATAAAACCCGGATAAATATCGGCCAGGCGTTTTCGAGATGGAGAGAGCTGCGCGAATCTTGGACTTGACAGAGACTCTGCTCTCGCGAGTGTATTGATAGACAGGTAAGACATGCAACTGTCAATAATAGCACTTATAAACAAAGTTATATTGCTCTTTGTACTTCGGTAAGGCTTTTTATCACGTGTGGTGACCGAGATTATGGCAGTACAATTAAATACAATCGGATATGTGTTGTTAAAAAAATATATTTAGTCATTACTTGCAAATGTTCGTTCAAATTTACTTTTCGATATTGGTTTGAACACGTTAAACAACACGGCATTAACCATAAACACGTAAAACTGCACAACATTAACCCAACAAATCATTTGACAAATACGTTAGCTGTAAGTTGTAACGGGATAATATAGCATAACATTTCACGTTCATTGCAGTTCATTAATTATGATGACATAAAATAATACGATCAGACATACAGGTAATACAAAAACGAATAAATTACCTCATTCGTGATCATGATTCATTAATTCCATTTAGATACATCGCTAGATGGTGAAAACGCATTAAAAACGACATCTCCCATCGTCACCTCCTTCATAGCGTCATCAAGCTTCGCCTTTGTTATTGTTGGAAACTGCGCCCTCTTGTGGTCAAAAAATGTCACATAGTGGAGCTTTAAGGTGTCCTTTCTGTCCTTTGTGGGTCTGTGGAAGCTGTGTAGTATGTGGTGGTGTGTTTGTGTCTCTGTTCTCTATAACCAAATCAGTGACCCTTGGTGAAAATTACTCACCCGTCTGCTGACATGGATGGAGTCCCACAGATCCTCGGTTTTGCAGTGGAAAGAACTCTCTTCCTGTTCATCCACAGGTTGGACTCTGTTGTCACTATGCCACTTAACTTCCCTATTGCCTTGTCGAGTTTTCTGGTTTGTTGCTTTCATTGGAATTTTTTGTTGTGTTGTATTGTTCAAAGTTGATCTAAAATTATGTTGGGTGAGTGTCATCTTGGTTAAGTTTTCTATGCTGTTGATATACATCAGCCTGATTGACATTAAACTATTGATCAGAGACAATGTCAACTTAGCTCAGATAATAGCATTGCAAACACCAAGGGAGTTAACAGTATGGGCTTGCATAAATATGCTTGTTTGCATTGTTTTTTCATTGTAAAGAAAAATACTTTTAAGCGGAGACAGGCGACATTGGGGTCTTTTTTTCTGTATAGAGCTGCTGAAAAAACACTGTCCATGTTAAAGCTCAGTGCACATCTGATGTTTCAGTAACAGTGATGCACTAGGATGTGTGAAACAGGCTTCACTTGATGCTTTGCCCATGCACCATTGTTGGTTGTCACCTTCAAACCTGAGGATTTCTTGGAAGGTCACACCTTTATTCTCACCTGTCTTCACAGCTCTGAGTTACACTCATGTTCTTCTAAGCCTATCTAGACCTCTAAACCCTTTGAAACATCTCAACTGTTAATATAGTCTAGACAATGTGTGTGTGTGTGTGTGTGTGTGTGTGTGTGTGTGTGTGTGTGTGTGTGTGTGTGTGTGTGTGTGTGTGTGTGTGTGTGAATATAGCAAATGGTAAAGGATGCCAATAACAGTGCCATGGTTGTGGATTTAATTCCCTGTGAACACACATAGTGATTAAATGTAAATTGTCAATGTAAACACCTTTGCAAAGAAAAAGTATACTTTAGCACACTTTTAAAAACAGTAGTTAATTACTGAATAATAGTTATTGAAAAAAAAACACTTTAAAATAATGTGATCTGAATGTAACGTTTTTGAACATCATTAAAAATGTAAATGTACAATAAAATAAATTGTTATTTTAAATGTTTTCTAATTGCAGTTAGCTAAACTTCATTGTTTTTTTGTTTGTTTTTTTGACCCACTTAAGTAGGACTTAAGTACATCTTTGTATGTAATTTCACAGTTACTGAAAGTGTACTGACAAACATTTAGGATAAACAAAAATACCTTTATGTCATTTCTACTGAGTGTCCTATATTGAAAAAAAATTATATATATATACGTATATATATATATATATATCAGGGACGTGCAGTCAGGGTAGGCAGGGTAGGCAGTGCCTCACCAAAGGAAATGTTGACATTACATTTATTAATTCCAAGAACTTTATTAATTCACCACATTATTAATTGCATTTATTTTATTCCAAATATAAATTTTTGTAACAAAAATGTTCAGGAATACACACATAATATACTAATTTTGCCATTGTTTGCTCCTAAAACCATTGTTTCATGCAGGAAATTCAAAGCCATGGCCATTGAGTCAGAGGTTAGCAGTGCCTCTTCGGTCCATAGAACGTAGTTTACGTAGGTTTGCGCATGCGCAGTCAGTTCTCATGCTGTCTTGAATGATCAACATTGAGGCAGAGACCGAGCTTGCTTCATGTCACGTGACCCACTCGCTCTCGGGCTTGGCAACCGACGTCACTGCGCAGTGCATTCTGGGACGTAAACAAGAGTGCGCCGCCATTTTGTGAGGCCACATCGGGCGAGATTTAAAACAATCACTTACTACACGAAACAATGTTGAAAAGTCGATTAAAAGAACGAAATGTACTATACAGAGACAGACTTCTACCTGACGCAAGAAAACGGTACATGGAAAAGATGTCATTGATCGGAAATATGGATCCGTATGAGGTGCCTGCAAGAGAATATACTCGAGACCCCGACGATTTACCTCCTCTGACATTTCCAGATATTTTTGTTTATTTAGTCTGTGGTGTGAGTGCTTATTCCGAGGCTCAGTTTCGTAATTATAAATCTATGGAAGCCCACGTTCAGTTCACAAATGGCTGGGTTCATGACTTGGAAGCCTACAAACCGCCGAGTTGTGAAAACACTGTTGTTCGTACAAAGGTGCGTATCATCTTGCTTACCTAGTTGTGATTAGTAAAACCAGAGACAATTTATATGTAAAACTCCTGACTACCTACTATAGTGTTTTGTCCTCTGTAAGAGGACATTATGTTTTAGCGATTTCTCTGAGACATTACATGTCCTGTACAGAGCACATTCAGGGCTTTTCAGAGATAAGTTACCAAATGATTGTATGTTTCACCATGACAACTGCGTGTCGGTGTGTGCGCGTAGCGCAGTTTGTAGGAGCGAATAAGCTGTTTTTGTACTTTAAAGCTGTACTGCTGACACAATGTTTTCTGACTGTAGCCTATTCAAATCCTGGTGCGCCGTCACCAGACCAATAGTGTGGGTGTGTGTGTGGCTGTCTGTGCGCGTTTGCGCATTTTGAAGGAGTGACTAGGCTGGTTGTCGGTTCGCTGACACCGCGCCGCCTCCTTCTCTTACTGTGTCCCGCACAAAACATTTGTTTGTTGTATAAGTCATAAGATAGATGTGTCCATTAATTTGATTATTAGATTTGATTGGGCATTAGCCTCACATATGACTGACTTTGCTGTATGCAGGCAGCGATGTGATGATGCCTGATATTGAACTTGGGTTGCTGAATGAATATATGAACATATATGCCACATTGATAGGTCACAGCCTACCCATGACAAGATTTCACCGCACGTTACTGATATATATATATATATATATATATACTGTATATATATATATATATATATAAATAAAAAACATAAAAAGCATAAAAAAGCATAAACTATGCTTGTAAGATTTGTAGTATGCTACTAGTTCACATTCAATACAATAAAGCGTTAAATCACCTAAAAAAAATAAAAATAAAGTAAATTAAAAAAAGTCACCTTAAAATCTAACAAACTACTATTTGTGATTTTTTTGCTTAAAGTGTGCTTGTGCTATTTTTGTTACAGGTGCTGAGATAAAAAGCGACCCAAGAGAAGATCACTCAATTTATTGTCCAAAAAAAAAAAAGAAAAAAAAAAAACAAATATAAATGGCAGCCGAGCTACCAAGCAAAGGGCAGGACAGAGGCGAAATCCAAGGGGTAGGCAGGGGTCAAAACCAGAGGCAGATCCACAGCCCCAGGGATAGAGCCAAGGCAATAGTCCAAAACAAGAGCAGAAAATCGAAACCAGGTGAGAAAGCCGAAACAGGATTGAGTACAGGGACTAAGCAAATCAGAGGGGAAAAACAAGATTAAATAAACAGACAAGGCATGCAAGCTTGGCACAACTAGAACAAGACTGGTTTTTAGGACAGTAGTGAAACGGACAATAACCAAGACACACTGACAGAGCAGCAAAGAAAGAGAGAAGCATAAGTAGTGGAGAAAATCAATACAAAATGGGAGACAGGTGTGTGTTTAAGGAGAGCGAGCAGCACTGATTAGAATGAGGTGCAGCTGTGATGGCAGAGTGAAGCCTGGGGCACGTTCAAGTTTAAAACGGTGCACAACGTTTTGCTACGGTTTCCGGGTTGAACGTCATGTTTCCTGGAAACGGCGTGCACCGGTGTGCAACGGGGTTTGAGATACGTTTTCTCTTGTTTGGTGGGTGTGTCAGAACCTGGTCAGAACTGCAGTCCAATCAGCAGCAACATGTATATAAAGCACACAGTATTAAAGTGAACTCACACAATGGGTTCAAGGAAAGTAATTTACAAATGTGTTCGATGCAGCTCGGTATACGCAACAACTGAGGATATTAGAAGACATGTTTGTCAAGTTTTATTGTAAAAATATAGGATATCAACATAATGATGTAGTTGTTTATATTTTTAGCTTCATTGCAAGTGTATGACATTTGGTATAGAAATAAACAATGGTAATTAGGTGCTTTTCCTAAAAATGAGAAAGAAAATACAGGGTATTAAAACAGTATGAACTACAAATAAAGTCAGTATGTGAGGCTAAATAGATGTGTTTTAGTCTGAATTAGGTAAGATGTGTGCTTCCATTTCAGTTTCAGCAATCCCTTCACTCGATTGGGATGTTCTCTTTTGTTCTGGGCGGCAAATGCAGTAACTGTAACATCGGGCATATTTTGTAGTATTAAACACATATTTATACCGACTTCATCAGGCTCCGAAAATTCTTCACAAAGAACACAAAGAATGGCCTTCTCAGCTGCCATAGTTGCAACTCTTGCGTCATCAGAACAGTGTGTTCAATGCATCACCGTTTCTGTTTAAAAAACGTTGTGCAACGTTTTGTCGGGGCTGAACGTAGCCCAAGTTCACACGGCAGGATAATTACGCCGATTTTATCCCCGATTCACCCCTTCCGACAATCTTAAAGGTAGGGTAGGTAGGAATTGCCTAAAAAACTTATTTTCCAAATTTGTTTAAACTTTATTTATATATCAATACATAATTAAAATGTAAGTACTCTGGAAAAGAAAGTATAAAAATCGAGTGTCTGTAGACCTCTCACGACTGTTTTAAAGACAGCTCATTATTTCCATTCACTCCACCCCCTCCCTTCTGGGCTCCTTCCAAAGCCACGCCCCCAAAACACATGAACGCGCGACGCCGACCGCTGAGCTGGAGGACGCATTATTTACCTGAGACGAGTGGAGAGGAAGGAGCACAGTGCATGTAGTGACATCATGTCAGAATCACATGTAATAAAAAAATCTAACTTTATCATTATGAATATAAACAAATAAGATGTATTTTAGTACTCACTATCAAGCTAGCATATTGATATTGGTAAAGTTTAAAATATATTTTTTTTTGATTCGCTAACGAGCTAGTTATATCTATACGGCAAAGCTAAAAACAGGTTGCATTGATAGACGTTTTTCCATTACCATCAGTTACACTGTGATGAAGATGAATTTCGTGTAAGATTCATAACATATATGGTGTTCTGCATGTAAGAGTTTCCATGATGAAAACATTGTTGACTCTGATGAGGACTACACTCCAGAGACAAGTACCGCATCGTCAGCTCGAGGACAGGTCCGGGGTCGAGGGCGAAGCAGAGGAGGTCGTGCAAGAGGCCGTGCAACTTGGGTCTGAGGATATTGACACACGTTTTATTTCTTTGTTTTTCCAAAGACTTTTTGTTCATTACCTTTTCTAGTACTGTCTTCCTTTTTTGCCTTGTTTGCCTTCGCTAACTGCATATGCCGGTAATGTGAATTTTGATTGCTCTTTCTCTGCCATTGGTTTGCTATTCCTAGGTTCCATGCCTGCTGAATTCCTCAAATCAAACGGGTTCGCGCAAGTGGGCAGATCCTGTGTGGCAAAAGGGTGGTTGCCATGGTTGCGAGAGAGTGACAGTCGCCTAAGCCAATCCTTTGTTTCGTCCCGAATGGAAATAATGAGCTGTGTTTAATGCAGATTAAATGGTCTAGAGTCACTCGATTTTCATACTCTTTTTTTCAGAGTACTTACATTTTAATTATGTATTGATATGTATAGAAAGTTTAAACAAATTTGGAAAAAAGTTTTTTATAAAATTCCTACCTACCCTACCTTTAAGGATGCTCCGATTATCGTAAAATAATCTGATCAGATATTCCTGCCATGTGTGGTGTGTTAAGACTGCTCTCGTCTGCTCGGAAGGACGTCGGGACTGCTCCGATCTCAAATCGGGGATATCCAACATGTTGGATTTTTTTGGCCCGATTTCTCCTCGTGTGTGGTGTCCCCCGGGGACAAACAAGCACGCAGCCTGTGGACTGTGGCGTGTAGCCAATCAGAAAGCGAGGCGGCGAGGAAGCACCGGGAAACAAAATCAAAACAAAATCATGATGTAGCAAGTATAGTCCATGCTCGCGTTGTCTCCACTTCTTTGACCATCACCTTTTCTTTTGATAACGGTTTTTTTCGGTTAAAAACAAACTACAAACTATCGCCACTGCATCCTCTTCGTCCGCCATGATTGTTTACTCTGAAGTCACGTTTGATCTCAAGGGATTTTGCAAGATTTCCCGTCTGACCTGGGAATGCTCGGGAGTCAAATCGGTTCGTGTGTGATGTGTTGAATTTGCCGTGTGGCTGCGCACCACACACTGTACGACCAAAACTGTTAGACCCGTGATTTTCTATCGCCGTGTGTGGGGTCTCTCAGGTTTGGAAAATCGGCCGACAATTTTAAAATCGTCCCGTGTGAACCAGGCTTGAGAGAACCTGACAACCAAGACATAAAACAAACACAACAGAAAGGCTGACAATCAAACCAGAGTCCTGACTATCTTTCTTTATAATGTTTAATTTCTGTATATAATGCAATGACATTCAATGAATGTCAACATGTATTGGCGTTATATAGACATCTGTCTCCCATTTCTATAGATATAGGCAATGGCATCGGCCGCTGAAAAAAATGCATATTGGTCAACCAGGAAGAATTGATCAGACTCCTGTTGTGGACAGAAAGGGCACAGACAAACAGACGTGATCTCAGTTCGTCTTGCTTGGAGAATACAGACAAAACGATATCATGTTCAAAAGTGTTCCTGATGAGAGGGAGGAATTGAAAGGGCCAGGCAAAGTGAAAGTGCTGTAACAGAGTCTGTTTTAATCATAAGTAGTAGTTCAACCCTCTTAGTTTGATGTGATGTTTATATAAAGTCATTTTTGCTTATTGGTATGGTTGAATTGGATAATTTAAGGTCAACAGCAAAGACATTGGTTAATAAATTTAGATTAAATACATAAAGTTTGTATAATTGTACATATTTAATTATTACAGGTTTGTGTAATATTCTGAGTTTTGCATTTCACTGTTTTTATCCATTTTGAGGAATACTGAATCTGTTTTGTGCAAGTGCAGTGAGTAAATTGCTCACATTTAGGCTGCATCTGAAATTGCATACTTCCCTAATATATAGTACTGTAGGTGAAAAACAGTATGTGACAAAAGAAGTATGTCTGAATTCACAGTACTCATAAAAAGTAGGCTAAAAGTACCCAGATGACCTGCTACTTCCAGCGAGATTCTGAAGTGTGCATATGATGGACACTTTACTGTCCCATGAGGTCGCGGGAGAGGATTTATGAGTGGAGATGACGCGACGCATCTAACGCTGGTAGGTCACATGATAATGACAACATGACAAATGTAGTACGTCCAGATTACATTCACACATTCATACTATATATTACATACTTTTTTTAGCACTCGTGAAGTATTCAAAATAAGTGAAGTATGCGATTTCATTTGCAGCCTTAGTGTAGAACAGTGGGGATTTCTTTAAGACTGCAAGGGAAGCTCGGCTTCCCCTATAATGTCAAAAAATTTATGGTCAAATATGTATTATTGTGTTAACATTTTACTGACTAAAAATGCGTTAGAAAATGTTCATTTCAAAGACGAGTTCGTTCAGAATCAGTTACATTTAGCAGGTCGGCTGACTCGATTTCCTTCTCATACATTCCCGTAGCGTCACAGTGCATTTCCCTGTTGAAGCCCAGTGTCCATTGACTTCAATGGGGCTGCTTTGAACAGTTTTTTTCAGTGCTTCGAAACTAGATGGTCATTGGATAAATGCTGCGATTATGTCCCGCCCACGGACGCTCAGCGTCTCTGGGGGTGAATGAGGAGTGGGCTGGCCTGGACTCCGGGCTTCTGCGTGATGATTGGAGGGTCTGTCGAAAGGCTGCGTCTCCTTTTGATTGACAGCGATTTCATACAATAAAAAGTCGCTGATGCTGAAGCTATTCGAGCTCAGTCCCATCATGGATTTTTCAAGTGTAGTCGAAAGACAAACTGCTGCAACCTATTTCTTGGTATTTGCTTGTCGAAATCGCTTGCCAATTTTCATAATACATTTCACACAATTATACATTTATACCTTTATTATATTATTACTTATTATATTTTTGTATTATTATTAGTAATAATTGAAAAATAATTATTAAAATAATAAAAAAAATATATCATTAGTAGTAGTATTATTATACTTTATTATATTATTATTTATACCTTTATTATATTATTACATGTATATAATTATATTTAACTCTGCTGGCCATTGAGAGGACACTGGTCAAGTCACTGGAAAAGATGCCTAGTTGGTACGACAGGGTCACAGAGCATTTTCTTGAAAAGGAACGTAGAATTTACGTATAAATAAATGTACAATTTTTATGATGTTGCCAAAAATGAGCTTCCCCTCTTTGAAAGACCAGCAGCCGCCACTGGTGTAGGACTACAATAACCATCATGTTCACACTCTGCACAGCCACTATGAGGCAAGCGGAAACCGAGGATAACGCAGATACTACGTCATTGATAGGCGACAATGACAAGGGATGAGCCGTTATTTAAAACTGGAATTTCTCTGGATTTACAATTTACAAATCCTTGGGAACTTTTGGGATAATGTAAGTACACAACTGCATGAAATATATCACACTGTGCAAGTGGTTTTTGTATATCTTAAATATCACTCGTTATGCGATTTTATCACCAAATATTGGATTTGGCCACTAAAATATAATTTAAACAGATGAGTTATAACCCCCCCCGTCACTTCTGTGTTGTATTCAAGAGAGAGACCAGAAGGTTGCCGCTTAGTGGATACATGCATACTCGTGCACACACACACACACACACACACACACACACACACACACACACACACACACACACACACACACACACACACACACACACACACACACACACACACACACACACACTATTTTGAGTATTAGAGGCTTTCTTTTTCACAGAGATGAACTTTATCCTCAAATTTCAAAAATAAATACAAAACCTGTCTTAACTGAAAGAAAACAAGTTGACAAAAAGATTGAATCCAATATTTGGTGATAAAATAGCATAACGAGTGATTTATAACCTATTTTTTTGTAGGTGGGTCATTTTTGACCGGAAACACCAGAAGTGTGACTTTGTGTAATTTTGTACAAAAAACAAACAAACAAATATTTCAAACCAAATTTAATGGTTAAACATTGAAGCACACTAGTGTGATAATGCAAATTGTTTTCATATTTTATGTAAAATTGACAAGATTATCCACAAATAACGTTTTTTTTTCACTCAAAAACGGAGGTACATAAGCTCGGATAAATAAGGCCTATGATCGATCCGTTCCAAAAATAAACACAAAACCTGTCCTAATTGAAAGAAAACAAGCTGACAAAAATATTAAATCCAATATTTGGTGATAAGGTAGCATAACGAGAGATTTATAAGCAATTTTTTGCAGGCAAATCATTTTTGACTAGTAACACCAGAAGTGTTTGTAAGGTTTTTCAACACAGCACAAGGGTCAATATTTGGCTATATTAAATGTAACACTAATCTGAACGGCTTCTTCATTCATAAAATCGATTCATCCAGATGCTCCTTGATCATTTCATTCACCCAGAATAGCCTACCTGAGCATCTTCATAGATTAAATGGCATGTAAACGCACTCAAAGCCTCTCACACACACATACACACACAGCTTAGAGCCCCTCAATTGAATTGTCATTGTGACTGAAGCTCCTCTGTGGATTCTCTGTGTGTGGTGATCCCCGAGTGGCCCTCAGAAGAGCTCGCAGCATTATGTGTGTGACAAAGGCAGTTAGTAGAGCCGCTCAGCCCTCGGTGAAACAGGGAAAAGCTGCGGGATAAACTGCACTCTGACAGAATGTATCTGCTTTGTTAATGGGACAAGCAGGATCACAGGATGGAGAATGAAAGCGCCTCTATCTGTCTGTCATGGCCATTCAGCCTGGACACGTACACACACACACTGATTTCCTCTGAGAGGAAGGCCGAGAGAGATAATATGCATTGAGGATTAGCTCACACAGTTACTGTATGTGGCGAAACGTGATTTGGATTATCTGTCTGCCTCTTTGGAGTGAGTATAGCGACTAAGACTCAGTGATATAGCTGAACAATATCAGGCATATATATCCTAATATTTATCATCCCTTTGATGATATTTACTGTGTATATTAATATGTATGCTTTTGCTCTGTAATGCAGGGTTCCTCAAACTCGGTCCTGGAAGGCCACTGTCCTGCACAGTTTAGCTCCAACCCTGATCAAACACACCTAGCTGTGAGTTTCCAGTAATCCTGAAGACATTGATTAGCTTGCTCAGGTGTGTTTGATCAGTGTTGGAGCTAAACTCTGCAGGACAGCGGCCCTCCAGAACCGAGTTTGAGGAACCCTGCTGTAATAGGTTAATGGTCCACCAGAAGAAGTATAATTTCAGCCAAATAGCACTGAAGCCAAGAATAATCAAAATGTGCAACAAATCAAAAATAAAGTACAGTAAAAATAGTTTCATTAATATGCACTAACATAACATTAAAAGCCTTGTTTACCTACAGATATTTGTACTAAAACATTTTAAATGTGTCAAATATTGCCACTGTCTTGCCACAGTTGGAGTTTAAAAGACATAAATGAATAAATGAAGTAATATATACAGGTGCTGGTCATATAATTAGAATATCATCAAAAAGTTGATTTATTTCAGTAATTCCGTTAAAAAAGTGAAACTTGTACATTATATAGACTCATTACATGCAAAGTGAGATATCTCAAGCCTTTATTTGTTATAATTTTGATGATTATGGCTTACAGCTTGTGAAAACCACAAAATCAAAATCTCAGAAAATTAGAATATTACATGAAATCACACAGTAATTACACAGTGATACCATTGTAGCGTGTCACACGTGTCTAGCGTGTCATACTAGCGTAACATTCAATATGGGCCGATTGATCAGAAGGTAGATTCGACTACTGAAGAGAGGAAGACAGCACAACAGGTGAGTGAACAGTCAATACAAAGTCTTGCTTCTGGTTTAGTTTGATTTTGTATTGGAAGAAAATGTACTTTTGCTCAAATTGTATGAATCACAAAGGTAAACAATTAAAATACAATAAATGATAATATTCACACTCTTCTTGTTATTTCTTTCAGATTCATGGACTCAGATTTGGACAGCAGTAATGAACACTTTCGACTCTTATTGGATCAAAATAATAAAATAAATAAAATAAATCTGTGTCAAATTCCTTGTAACACAACAAAAATAAAGAAACAATAGATATTGCTTTCACACACAGTATTGCAATCAATAGTTCAAATACCTCAAAATCAAATGAACAATCAATTTGATTCAATACACAGAATGGGATTCTGAACTTTCACTTTCAGTTGCAATTGAATCACTTTCTTCTCAAAACTTAATAGTCTGTCCGATGTAAATCAGAGACTCAAGATTTGACAAATCATTCAGTTAACCAGAGTTCATGAATTGAATCGATGAGTTCAAAGAACCGTTGATTCTTTTAGAATGATTCAAGATCACAATCAATGTCTTTTTGTTGAGAAATCAAAAAGGAAAAAATAGAAAAACAAGATGATCTCAATGAGTCCGAGTCCCGATTGTCCAAAAATAAAATAAAAGATTCTCCTACCAGTTTGATGGCTCAAAACACAGTTCAACAGAGAAACGATTCCGTGGGTGGCTCGCCATATACAATCTGCACCTCGTGCGTCCAGCACGAATCAAGGAACTCATCACAGAAGAACTTGAATCTTACAAAAAAACCCAGCCTTGTAAAACACAAGGCAGAACAATAATTAGTCTTCAATTCAACAATTTCATCGTCAAATCACATGTATGCACTTCAAATAACACATTAAACATAACACTTTAACACTTAAACAGCATACTTCGTTAGCTCATTAGCATTCTCACACGTGCGTCAGCTTTAGCCCATGTGCTATCCACTTCGGCTCGCACGGCCTATATAAACACTGTATTGACTCTTTATCAGATTCGCGGCACTTTTTACATAAACGTCAAGTTAGTGTTTGAGTTTTTAACTCACCAAGGCGATGAATTTATATGTTTTAACAAGGAAGTTCATTTGTGGCACATTGATGTTCCGTGTATATCTGCATCGATCCGTTTCACAAGCCTCCGTCTCATCCGCTTCTCACTCTGGCATCAGCTCCTTCATATTATAGCATCAGATCAGAAATCCTGTTTTTCTGTCGTATTTGATCACTTTTCTCTGAATTAATCACTTACATGGAGGGGTTTTGAAGATCGCTCCGTGTAACTGCGTCATCTCACTCTCTCTATCGGTAGCAGATGGGCGGGGCTTAGCTCACTGCTGCCACTAGCTCTTAAAGAGCCCATCACCTCATTTAATCAGTGATTTCTTTCTGTTTCTTTCTTCCTTATTTTTTACTTTCATCTTGTTTTATTAGTAACCTGGGTTACATTCTCCCCGCCTTGAAGATATGCAGGTCCCACTGCATCTTCCAGGCTGTGAAATCACAGCAGAGGGGGATCCAGTTTCCATTTCCGGAGAGGCTTCCCAAAGGCAGTCAGACTCCTCCAGTGATGCAGTGAACGCTGTACCGAGTCCCTGCAGTAAGGACTGTATGACCAAGGAAAGAGGATTCCCTAATTGAGGGTACTGTAGCCTTTTTGGTGGCTCATGGCACCTTTGCGAACGCCTCAGGACACCTTCTCCAAACTGGTCAACCACTGTCTGGTCACTCTGAGGGTTTCTCTTATCAACAACACTGTTTTGCGGCAGGACATCAGTCCTATCATCCTCAGTGGAGATCTTAGATGCCGGTTCATCTGATTCTTCTCTCTGCTCCACTAGTCCTGGGTCATCTCCAACAGGTAAGTCACTCAACACATCTGCTCTTACGAGATCCATCACCCACTCATCCTCTCTGTCAGGCTCATCCTCTCTCTCAGGCTCATCCAGTGGAATTCCCTCCCCAGCGTCAGGTAGGTTAGGTAAGCTCACTTGCAACTTCACTGGAGTAGGTTGCTCAGGGTCTGTATTAATCACAGTTCTCATTTCAGGAGAAACTTCTGCTGTCACTCCGCCACCTGACTGCTTTTGAGGTCTGGAATTGGAGAGAATTCTGTTTTCAACACTTGGCAAGTACCTGGGTGTGTAATAATCCATACAATCATTTTCTGATTCAGAATCCTCAGTCACACTTTTGGGATCTTCTGTACCAGGGTTTGCTCGAGTTCTAGGCCTCCGAGGTGTCTTTGGTCTTACTGGTTCCTCAGGTGTGTTTTCTCGCAAGTATCCACAGGGCAGTAGCAAGTCTCGGTGCAACGTGCGAAGCGGCCCATCCTTGCCCTCTGGTTGAACGGTATAGACTGGCAAGTCAACAGCTTTCTTGATCACAACGTATACCTCTTTCTCCCACTTGTCTGCCAACTTATGTTTTCCCCTCAGCTTGACGTTCCTTACCAGGACCCGATCTCCGATTTCAAGGGATGAGGCGACCACTCGCTCGTCGAATCTCTTCTTATTACGTCTTGCCACTTTTGAGGCGTTCTCACTTGCCACCCTGTAGCTCTCCTGCAGGCGATCTTTCAAATTTCTGACATAACTTGAATGAGATGGGAACGACTTAGCAGGTAAACTGAAGGCCAGATCGACTGGTAGCCGAGGCTGCCTCCCGAACATTAACTCGTAAGGCGAGAATCCTGTCGAGTCATTGCGGGTGCAATTATACGCATGGACTAATGGTTTCACATAGTCCTTCCAGCAGGTCTTTCCCTTCTCATCCAGGGTCCCTAGCATCTGAAGCAGCGTCCTGTTAAAGCGCTCAACAGGGTTGCCCCGGGGATGATAAGGTGTCGTCCTCACTTTACGAATTCCTGCTATACCACATAGCTCCTTTATCAACTTTGACTCAAAGTCGGGTCCCTGATCGCTCAGGAGTTTCTCAGGAAATCCGTAGTGGATGAAGAAGTTATCCCACAAGCATTTGGCCACAGTTTGAGCCTTCTGGTTCCTGGTGGGTATTGCCACAGAATACCTAGTGAAGTGATCGGTGATCACTAGAATATCTTTAATATTGCTCCGATCGGGCTCCAGCGACAAGTAGTCCATACAGACTAACTCGAGGGGTCTGCTGGTCACTATGTTCACCAGGGGTGCGGCACGCTCGGGAGGGGTCTTCCGTCTCAAACAACGCTCACAGGCCTTTACCTTCTCCTCTACAGTCACTGCCAACTTTGGCCAGTAAAACCGGGACCTAGCCAGATCCAGGGTCCTCTCAATTCCAAGATGGCCCATGTCGTTGTGCAGGCTTGTCAAGACCATCTCCCGCAGATCCACAGGTAATGCTAACTGATACAGCACACCTCCTTGATCCTGTCTCCTTCTAAATAACACTCCATTCTTAAATTCCAGTCTGTTCCATTCTCTCAGCCATAAGGCTACTTCTACCGGCTCTAATTTTCCTTCAGGTTTCTGTCCACATTCAAGATACTTAATGACTTCTTTGAGTTCTGGATCAGCTCGTTGGCGTTCCCTCAGCTCTTCTTCAGACATGTGGGGAAGGATCGGAAGGCCATGGGCATCCTCCTGCTGGAACTCCAGGGGTACTGCACTAGTATTAATGCACAGTGACTCAAACACAGTGGGTTGGAAGCATGACGGGTCAGAATCATCACAGCTCTGATACACTTGGTGCCTCTCACAGAGGGCTTTCACTGCTGCTGGGAGAATTGTTGGTTGCTCTGATTCTGCTAGATGGTGAAGAGTGAATTGTTTGATTCGTTCACGCTCTTTTTGGGAAGCAAGGTCATCCACGGGCCTGCCATGAGGACGTCTGGAGAGTCCATCAGCGTCTAGGTTTCGTTTGCCTGCACGATATTGGATCTTGAAATTGAAGGTTGACAGGCTGGACAGCCACCTATAACTGGTTGCGTCAAGCTTCGCAGATGTTAAGATGTAGGTGAGTGGGTTGCTGTCTGTTATTACAATGAACTCTCCTCCATACAGATAATCACTGAATTTTGAAGTGACTGCCCACTTGAGCGCGAGGAACTCCAATTTGTGCGCGGGATACTTTGTTTCGCTTTTGGTTAGACCCCTGCTCGCGAAGGCAATAACTCTCATTCTACCCTCCTGCTCTTGATAAAGGGCAGCCCCAAGTCCTGTTATGCTTGCATCCGTGGTCAACACGTAGGGAAGTCTGGGATCAGCAAATCCAAGGACTGGAGCTGAAGTCAGCTTCTCTATGATGCTATCAAACGCCCACTGGCATTCATGGGTCCACCGGTCCCCAAACTGCTCCTTAGGATCCCGGTACTGTGCAACTTTCTTTGGGTCTCGCCTTTGGTTTTTCTGCAGAGGGGGATATCCGATGGTAAGGTCGTTAAGAGGTCTTGTGATCTTAGAGAAGTCTTTGACGAACCTCCTGTAATATCCCGCAAATCCAAGAAAACATTTGAGTTCTTTGAGATTTCTGGGCCTTGGCCAGGTCTTCAGAGCTTCAATCTTGGTCGGATCCGTCTCAACTCCATTCTGAGATACTATGTGGCCTAGATATCGGACCGACGTCTGGAAGAACTTGCATTTCGTGGGCGAAAGTTTCAGTCCATACTCTCTCAAACGCTTTAAGACTTGCAAGAGTCTGGCTTCGTGCTCCTCTAAAGTTTTAGAGAAGACTATGAGGTCGTCAACGAAGACCAATACTTCCCTCCTGTTGAGATCGCCCATGCACCGCTCCATAAGCCTTTGAAACGAACTCGGCGCATTTGTGACCCCTTGTGGCATTCTGTTGAATTCATAGAAGCCTAAAGGACAGACGAATGCAGTTTTCTGTTTATCAGCCTCTTCCATTTCAATCTGATAGAAGCCTGATTTTAAGTCGAGGACTGAAAACCATTTGGAGCCAGATAGAACTGAGAAGGCTTCTTCCAAATTTGGCAGAGCATACGCGTCTTTTATGGTCTGTGAATTCAATTTCCTAAAGTCAATGCAGAGACGTACATCATTGTTCTTTTTCTTTACTACTACTATCGGAGAGGCAAAGGGTGACTCCGATTCTCTAATGACACCTGCATCGAGGAGTTCTTTGAGGTGCCTCCTTACTGCATCTACATCCTGGGGATGGATAGGCCTAGACCTTTGCTTGAAGGGTGTGTTGTCATTAAGATTGATGTGGTGTTTTACCTTATCAGTCCGTCCGTAATCCAAATCGTGCAGTGCGAATACATCTGACATGGAGCTCACTAGATCAGTTATTCTTTCCCTCCATTCACTTGATAAGGGAGAGTCACCGAAGTCAGGGACAATCTTTGCTTGTGCAGGTCTCCCAACTTTGCACACAGGAGCACTCACAGGGTCTCTTCCCTCAATCACACTTTGGACAGTGTGTACTTCAGCCAACACTGCTCTAGGAGGGATTGTTAAATCAACTTGGGTCTCATTCTTCAACACTACCGGTATCTGGATGTTGCGCTTCGGAGGCAGGGAATGCAAACAGCTAGCCACTAACAGTCCGCCAGGCAAAGATGATGATGCTGATGGCTCTACGGTCACCCAGGTCTTTGACAGTGGCCCGATGATGTTGACACAGCCGTTTAGAACAACTGTGCTTCCAGCCGCTACTACTTCAGTCATTCCTCCTTTCACTTTTACTTGGCCCAAGACACTCGCACCAGCTCGTCGCTGTCTTGCCTCTAGGACTCTTATCACAGCCCGATATCCATGGTAGCACGACTTGGCTTTGAGTGTGGTTCCTTGTGTGTAATCAGCATACAAGACATCCAGAGTGTTAGTGCCAATGAGGATCTGGGGCACAAGTGTCAGGTCTGGGACTACTAGGGCCAACGTTGGAACTTCAGCTTCTGCTCCTAAAAACTCCTGAGGAAACCTCAGAGCCAATTCAACATATCCCAGGTAAGGAACAGCCTGGCCATTTGCCCCTTCGACTTCCAACAGGCGATTCAATGGCTGCAGGGGATGGTGCGACAGGTGACTGTTGTAGAAGGACAGAGGGATTGTCGTGACCTGAGATCCTGTATCTAACAGGCAGTTTACCTCCTTCCCTTCGACTCCGACTTGCGCCGTGCATCTCATTCCTATTAATCTATCTGGTAGCTTCGAAGGAGTTCCAGCACCGACATGCTCACTTAATACTTGTCGCTGCTTAGGGCTTTGCTTCTTAGTTCCAGTCCCCATCCGCCCTGCGACAGAGACTGCTTTTAATTTAAAGGCACCGCTGCGGCTCCATTTTGAATATCCCACTCGGCTTGTCTCTCCTTCAACTTCCGCTTCTTTTCCTCAACTCTAGATGGATTGGGTGCATTCTCACAATTAGCGGCCAGGTGGCCATCGTCTCCACAGCGAAAGCAGTACCATGGCCGAGGACGATTGGATCTCATCTCAGTGTACTTTGGTCCTTCATTCTCCTTTCTGCTGACTTCATTGAAATTTGATCTGCTCAGATTGCTTCTGAGATGAGGGGATCTTGCAGGTTGGTTTCTCTGTGCACCAGAAGCAGCAACTTGAACTTTAAGCTCCTTTATCTGGCTTTTCAACTCCTCAAACTCATTTGTCTCAGTACACACCCCTTCTTTCTTCCTGGTGTCTGCTTTCATGGCGGCGATTTGCCTTTGAAGGCCAGCAATTTCCTTCCTTAAAATGCCTACTTCTGACATGTCAGGACACTGGACCTTGCCTTTCTGCTTAGGTGCCTTCTGCTCTGCATTCCTAGGATCTGGGGTCTCTGCAACATCCTCTTCAAATGTGCTGAATGGGTAAACAGACTGTTGGTGCGATGCCGTCCTCAGTTTGAGGGGAACTGATGGATACTTGTTCACACCCAAATGCTTCCGCATTCTCTCCTCCTTAGAGGCCTGCTTATCCTCAGTTGTGCGAATGAGCGTCGCTAATTCAGCAAAAGGAGGTGGGTCTACTTTCCTCTTTTCAAGCTGCAGGTCAGCTATCAAGGTGTTGTCCCAACAGCCACGGCAAAACTGCTTCAACAGACAACGATCTCGTTCGCCCTCCGCAACACCTTCACGTCTGATGGTAGCACTCAGGATCACGTGCAATCTGTGGAGGTAGGCAGATGATTTTTCACCGGGATTCTGCAGGGTGCTGATGAACTTAGCCAATAATTCGTCTCCATCTTCCACTGAACCATAGACAGACTCTAGTAGTTTAAGGCACTCTGACGATGGAGCGACTGGATTCACATGTTTAATAATATCTGAAGCAGGTGGCAACAGGCTATCTAGAATTCTTCGTGTCTTGTGTGACTCGGGAAGGGATGGATCATTCAACAGGTAGTCAACACTTGCTCGCCAGGTGTCAAAATCAGGCTCATTGCTTGGACGGGGGCTCCTTCCAGAGAAAGCTCTTAGGCGAAACGGGGTATTGTGTGAGGACAAGGAGTCATTCGTTCTTATAATGTGTTCCATCACTACCTTCTGGATGCCTGGAGGGTGTACAGCAGTCATAGGCAATTTCAATGATACTGTCTCAGTAGTGCTGTCATCGAGGTCCCTTGAGCAATGCGGTGATGCAGCGCCCATGGCTTCCTTGACTGGGTTTTTGAGTTCATCGTTCTTCGAAGGGTGAGTCAATGTCTCTGCAGCAAATTCCGTTCTCTGTAGAGGTAGTGATTTACACACTGGATGCTGAGGAGTGCTAGTGGCATGTGTCAGAAAACTTGATTTACAAGGATGGTGCTCTATTTCAGGCTCTGTTCTGGACGGCGCATCAACTGAAGTTCTAATCTCACTTATCTTATTCAACTCTCGTTGGAGCACATCCTGAAGGGATTCTCCACTGGCATCCGCTATTGCCTGTAATTTCTCCAAATACCCTGTGGTGGCGCTACTAGCGGTAGGGGTGTATACGCTACTCAAGGTGCGCACGTGAAACACTGTGTCTGCATCAGTGGGACTTATGATGGTAGCGGGTAGCTGAGGCTTGAGGTTGGACATGGCAGAATTGCATGAGAACTCTATTACTGCGTTATGATGAAACTCAGAGCGTGGGTCATCAATTAGTAAGTTTTGTCGAATAGAGCCAAACTTCTGCAGATAAGCCTCAGGAGCTTCATCTAGTTCAGTTAATGTTATGCCACTGACAATCACTGCATTTTGCACATTGACATTTTCTCGTTCCACAACATCCATTTTTGTCTGATTCACTGTATGTGCTATTTTAATTGATTATTCACCTCAGCAGCTGCTACGTCCTCTCTCCTGGCTGGCTCGCCAAAGTGTAGCGTGTCACACGTGTCTAGCGTGTCATACTAGCGTAACATTCAATATGGGCCGATTGATCAGAAGGTAGATTCGACTACTGAAGAGAGGAAGACAGCACAACAGGTGAGTGAACAGTCAATACAAAGTCTTGCTTCTGGTTTAGTTTGATTTTGTATTGGAAGAAAATGTACTTTTGCTCAAATTGTATGAATCACAAAGGTAAACAATTAAAATACAATAAATGATAATATTCACACTCTTCTTGTTATTTCTTTCAGATTCATGGACTCAGATTTGGACAGCAGTAATGAACACTTTCGACTCTTATTGGATCAAAATAATAAAATAAATAAAATAAATCTGTGTCAAATTCCTTGTAACACAACAAAAATAAAGAAACAATAGATATTGCTTTCACACACAGTATTGCAATCAATAGTTCAAATACCTCAAAATCAAATGAACAATCAATTTGATTCAATACACAGAATGGGATTCTGAACTTTCACTTTCAGTTGCAATTGAATCACTTTCTTCTCAAAACTTAATAGTCTGTCCGATGTAAATCAGAGACTCAAGATTTGACAAATCATTCAGTTAACCAGAGTTCATGAATTGAATCGATGAGTTCAAAGAACCGTTGATTCTTTTAGAATGATTCAAGATCACAATCAATGTCTTTTTGTTGAGAAATCAAAAAGGAAAAAATAGAAAAACAAGATGATCTCAATGAGTCCGAGTCCCGATTGTCCAAAAATAAAATAAAAGATTCTCCTACCAGTTTGATGGCTCAAAACACAGTTCAACAGAGAAACGATTCCGTGGGTGGCTCGCCATATACAATCTGCACCTCGTGCGTCCAGCACGAATCAAGGAACTCATCACAGAAGAACTTGAATCTTACAAAAAAACCCAGCCTTGTAAAACACAAGGCAGAACAATAATTAGTCTTCAATTCAACAATTTCATCGTCAAATCACATGTATGCACTTCAAATAACACATTAAACATAACACTTTAACACTTAAACAGCATACTTCGTTAGCTCATTAGCATTCTCACACGTGCGTCAGCTTTAGCCCATGTGCTATCCACTTCGGCTCGCACGGCCTATATAAACACTGTATTGACTCTTTATCAGATTCGCGGCACTTTTTACATAAACGTCAAGTTAGTGTTTGAGTTTTTAACTCACCAAGGCGATGAATTTATATGTTTTAACAAGGAAGTTCATTTGTGGCACATTGATGTTCCGTGTATATCTGCATCGATCCGTTTCACAAGCCTCCGTCTCATCCGCTTCTCACTCTGGCATCAGCTCCTTCATATTATAGCATCAGATCAGAAATCCTGTTTTTCTGTCGTATTTGATCACTTTTCTCTGAATTAATCACTTACATGGAGGGGTTTTGAAGATCGCTCCGTGTAACTGCGTCATCTCACTCTCTCTATCGGTAGCAGATGGGCGGGGCTTAGCTCACTGCTGCCACTAGCTCTTAAAGAGCCCATCACCTCATTTAATCAGTGATTTCTTTCTGTTTCTTTCTTCCTTATTTTTTACTTTCATCTTGTTTTATTAGTAACCTGGGTTACACCATGGTCATTGAACCAGGTTTTGGTTCTTTTGGCAGTTTGGGCAGGTGCAAATCCTGCTGGGAAATGAAGTCAGCATCTCCATAAAGCTTGTCTGCTGAAGGAAGCATGAAGTGCTCTGGAAATGTCCTGGTAGACGGCTGCGTTGAGTGGACAGCACAGTGGACCAACACCAGCCGATGACATGGCTCCCCAAACCAACACAGACTGTGGAAACTTCACACTGGACTTCAAGCATCTTGGATTGTGTGCCTCTCCATTCTTCCTCCAGACTCTGGGACCTTGGTTTCCAAATGAGATGCAAAATTTGCTCTCATCAGAAAAGAGGACTTTGGTCCACTGTGCTTTATTAAATCCAGAGTCAACGCAGCCGTCTACCAGGACATTTTCAGAGCACTTCATGCTGACTTCATTTCCCAGCAGGATTTGCACCTGCCCACACTGCCAAAAGATCCAAAACCTGGTTCAATGACCATGGTATCACTGTGTAATTACTGTGTGATTTCATGTAATATTCTAATTTTCTGAGATTTTGATTTTGTGGTTTTCATAAACTGTAAGCCATAATCATCAAAATTATAACAAATAAAGACTTGAGATATCTCACTTTGCATGTAATGAGTCTATATAATATACAAGTTTCACTTTTTTAACGGAATTACTGAAATAAATCAACTTTTTGATGATATTCTAATTTTATGACCAGCACCTGTATATAAATGAACTAAATTAATGACTTTTTTTCTTACAATAAAATGAGCCATCACTGAACTTACTTAAGCTGGACAATGATGCTATTTTCTTCTAGAGCTGCTGTACAGCAGAAACAAACTTTGTTGCATTATTTTCCTGTTATCACTGTAAAGCTGATTTGAAACTCTGTATTGTAAAAAAGAGCTTTTTAAGGGTGCTTTCACAGCTACCTCATTTAGTTCGGTTGAATCGCATTAGAGTTCGTTTTCCCCATTGGTGCGATTCGTTTGGGCAGAATGCGGCAATCGCACTCGGGTGTGCACCAAATGCGGACCAAACAAGTGTACGCTTTCAAACGAACTCTGGAGCGGTTCGTTTGTGGTGAGAACGTGATCCGACCTCGAACAGAACCAACTGCCAAAGAACTGCGCATTTTTGGACTAAACCAGTTGCCGTAGTCAGCTGTCCTGTATGGGATGAGGAGAAATGTTTGTTGAGAGTCTGCACTTTAAGCATGGCAGCTCGCGGACAAACTTGGAGTTGTGAGGAGGTGCGGAGCCTGATAGAAATTATTAACGTTATTTTCGAGCCGCATCCTCGCTTCATTCTCAAATATTATTGTTTGTCTAAAGTGGTGTAGACACACTATATAATAAAATATGACCAGGGATACATTCAGCCCACGCAGTCGTCTTTCCATAGTAAACAGCGGCGTGTTGTCTGCCGGATTTTCCACCTCTTTGTTTACTTCCGGGAGTTCTGTTGGAATTTTCCCGCACGTTAATTCTGACCAATCAAAGTGCAGTTATAGAAGTGCGTTCAAGACACATCTGGCTAACGAGTGATGTGGATGTTGTCATGTGACTGCATTTTGGTTCGTTTTATCAACTCATAAACTGATCCGGACCAGAGCGATCAGTGTGGTGTGAAAAGGAACCAAAACGCCAGAAAATGCTACAAAATATCATTTTTCGCCCTTGTTCCGGACCAAATGAACCGAACTACAGATGTGAAAGCACCCTAAATAAAGGTGACTTGACTTGACAATCGATATTCAGTATTATTGATTTAACTGCACAGACACAGATGAGATGAGAACACAATTTAAACTGAACTGAGAAAAATGAGATTGGATTGAATCTGAACTGAGCTGGATGATGACATTATTGTCGAATAGTAAAGCTGAATTTAACTTCTTTCACAAATGATGAACTTTACAACTTTGACATTTATTGAACTGAATTGAAACAACTTTGAACTAAATTGAGATGAATGATACTATGTGTTATCTTCTGTAGAGCTGCTTTACTGCTGAAATTGAATTTGTTTTGTAATTGATTAATTTTACAATAATGTGTCATTTTCCTGTTTTTTTTATGTGAAGCTGCTTTGAAACCTATTGTATAAAGAGCTATAAATGAAGGTGACTTGAATATATATATATATATATATATATATATATATATATATATATATATATATATATATATATATATATATATACATACACAGAACCAACTTTACATTACCTGTCTTTGTTTATGGAGGCTGTTCCTCTCCGTATTTCATTTTCATTTGGGACACATTAGAGACATGATCTGTGATCTGACTTTATTTCTATTGCAATATTGCTGGTCCATGACCCGACTCAAGATGCCAGGAGAAGGAGTGTGATGATAACAAAACACTGCTGGAAGTGCTAATGCTTATTGAGCCACATCAGCATGCCATAAATCCTGCATTGACATCCACCCATTGAGTCATCCAACATTCAGACATGACCAGAGTTGGAGAAAGTTACTTTTAAAAGTAATCAATAATAGTAACTAATTGCGTAGCTTAGTTACTTTTTATGGAATGTAATGTTTTTTTTTTGTGCTACTTTTTCTTACCTGGGCATGCATGGGCTTATATAGTATGGTGTTCCTAATAATCTTTTAGGTGAGTGTGTATATATATATATATATATATATATATATATATATATATATATATATATGTATGAAGAGTTCAGATGCAAAAGCCTCTAAGTGCCATCTGAAATTTTCTTCTAGAATGATCATTTTTATCAAGCTCGTTTATTTAAGTTCAGTTATTTCACTTAAATGGCAACTAATAGGTAATTTTCATTGCCATTTAAGTGAAATTACTTAACTTAAATATACAAGCTTCATAAAAATTATCATTCTAGAAGAAAATTTCAGATGGCACTTAGAGGCTTTTGCATCTGAACTCTCCATATATATATAAATATATATATATATATATATATATATATATATATATATATATATATATATATATATATTAGGGCTGTCAAACGATTAATCGCGATGAATCGCATCCAAAATAAAAGTTTGTTTTTACATAATATATGTGTGTGTACGGTGTATAATTATTTTCTATATATAAATACACACACATGCATGTATATATTTAAGAAATATTTGCATTTATATACTGTGTATATATATTTATATTATATATAATTTATATTATATATAAATATTTTATATATAAATAACACATTTTTCTTAAATATATATGCGTGTGTGTATTTATATATAGAAAATAATTATACTCCACACACACATATATTATGTAAACACAAACTTTTATTTTGGATGTGATTAATCGCGATTAATCGTTTGACAGCCCTAATATATATATATATATATATATATATATATATATATATATATATATATATATATATATATATATATATATACAGCACTACAGGACACTTTTAGATTTGTGACCTGTTTGGTCAGACATGATGGAAAGGTTCAGAGAAAAATAAGTATGAAAAGATAAGCCTGTGAAAAGAAGACTCCCTGGTCTGCCACTCTGGATTTGAACTGGCCAGATGATGGGATTATCAAGACACCCGTCTGCCAAAAGAGCCTCTCTCTCCTCCACTCTCTCTTTCTGATGCATCTGTACTGGGTACATCAATGCCAGAAGATCCATTCTCCTACCAGACTGGGCCGGGACACACAGCCAACGCATACACACAGTGAGTGAGAAGCATTCCTGAGAGGTTGTTTAGCTAAAAAGCTTGTTTCATTGAATCATGAGTGAAGCCCAGCCTGCAAATAACACTGACTTAAGCAATAACCAAGCCAATACTGCCTTCATCTGCTTCAGTAATTATTAATTTACTGAATGGAAGGAAGTGTGTAAGAGAGAGAGAGAGAGAGAGAGAGAGAGAGAGAGAGAGAGAGAGAGAGAGAGAGAGAGAGAGAGAGAGAGAGAGAGAGAGAGAAAAGTAGTAGAGGAAAGTAGTAGAGGAAAGCAGAGAAACGATTGGGGCTGCAAATATTTGGTCATACCTCACTGTGACAAGCTCACAGCTGTTGGTAAATAATGTGTATACTAGACCATATTGCTTAAATTGTCTTGAGAAAAATACATCAAAATGTGTAAAACTCAAATAATCCTCAGTTTTTTCACCATGTACCACAAACTAAGAAGCTTACCACTGAGAAACGTCCTGTTCAAGATGTGCTTGCGATGGAGTTTCTGGTTGATTGACTATTTCTTCCAGGGTTAAATCATCGAACTTGGGCTGAAATTTATAAGGTAAAATCGACGCCCTCGTTTCTGTCCTTACAATCTCTGGGGATTTGAAGAAGTCTCCGGAGATGAAATTCAGTTATGAAAATGGACGTTTTATTTCCGACATGACCTGTAAGCAGTAGTAGACCAGTCACAACAGACTGGGCCATCTGGCCAATCAGAGCAGAGTATAATCTCGGAAAGGAGGGGTTTAGAGAGACTGAATCTTAAAACTGCTTCATCGAATCATTTCAGACTCTTTAAGAAATGAGGTGATATTAAATGTATATTATAAGAAAATTAAAGTGTTTTTTGTGTAAACCTATAGTTGGAGACCTTCAAAACAAACCTTTAAAATAGCATAATAGAGGCATTTTTACATTAATATCCAAATTCCATTAGTTGGAATTTAGGACTGTAAAAAGTACAAAGAAAATAATAATTAAAAGCGCAAACTCAACACGGACAGCGCTTTACAGAATTTATGGTGTAGAATCTCCTCAACCTTTATCAGTGTTAAATGTATGAAAATATTTCCTCCATTTCTGCCATACTTTTTCCAGCCGTGGAAGTATGCAAAGTAACCATTCCTTGGTGAATGGTTTTGTGGCTGTGCTTGAGTTCGGTGCGATGCATATGTGAGTGATGTCTGGAAGGTCTCCAGGAGCAGTCCTGGCCGAAGTTGAAGGTGCAGATGGAAGCTGACTGTAACAAGCCAAGCAGTAAATTAGCCTGCTAACATTAGCACACATCTTAATGATTCACTCCAGCACTTAACCTCAGGGTTAAAACTTTAGCAAAGACATTGCCAACATCAGTGTGCTTATGTTCTTTTAGTTTTCTGCAGCAAGCTCCAGGAGTACCAGCTGTATCTGTGTTAATTGTTGTGAATGTGTGCATGGTTCAGAAAACAAACTTTCTAAAAAAGTAAGGAGTCAATATAGGTTGCATGGTTGTGAAATTAAATTAAGAAGGAGCCTTTCGGGGAACTTGATTGTAGATGTTCAGGTTAGCAGCCATAACAATTTCAATAAAGAAATCAATCAGATAATTAATTTAACTTAAACTTTTTGAAAATTTTACAATGTCAATCATTACAAATTGTGTACCTTTAGGGGTAGGCCTACAGCAGCTTTTCACTGGGGCAGTACTCTTAAAGAGACAACTTTGTACCTTATCTTTTAGTACCTTAGAGGACAATTTCAACTAAAAACGTAAAACTTTTTATGTGCTTAGGCCGTTCATTTACACAACAACAGCACTTTGGGGGCCTGAAAACACAAACTTTGGAAAACGGGTCTCAAAGTGCAAGTTTTTGAAAACGATGCCGTCATCCTCTCTGTCTAAACTACAAAAACATGAATTTGTGAAAACGGTGACGTCATGCGCATGCGTATTACGTGTTCAGTACATAGCTGTGTAGTGTTTCTTTACAAAGTGACATCGCCAACTACTGGCCTGGCATGCACAACACAGTGTTTTAGTAATTTTCGTGGATCTGTGTGAACGGGAATCGTTTTGACAATGACACGTCTGTATGCAAAAAAATGCCAAGGAAAAACCTTTCAGTTTTTAGTATATTGTTGTCGTGTAAACGTATGTTACATCCACCAGCTGGACTGCACATGATCTCCATCAGAGGGCACTCCTCCCGACTCCCTTGCTTTCCCATTACGAACTTAATTTCCCCTAACCCATTGCCTGAACTCATTTTTGTTTGATCACTTCCACCTGTGTCATTTGCTGGTAAATGTTGGCCTATATAAGCTCTGTGTTTCCACTCGCTCTTTGCAAAGTCTTGTTTGTGTTACACTGCAATTCTGAGCGCTTTTTTTCTGGTTTCCATGTTATGGTTTTGATCTTCTCCCAGTCTCCCTGGATTTCCTTGTTTGCCTGTTTTGGACTCTGTTGTTATATGGATTTTTTGGGTTTTGACCCTATGCCTGTTATGTGGATTATGATTCTGCATTGCTCCCAAAAAAACTGCTTTTGGATCTTCAACCTGTGTTAATAGTAAGTAGTAATATGTACCCGTAAGGTATATATATTTTTGCTTTGACTGCTACTTTTGATATTGAACCAACCAAGAAAATAACATATCACCTACAGTACATGACCCTGACGGGGGCTCGGTAGTTAACTGCTCATGTTGAGCTGCATTATGGTCTCTCTATAGGGCTATGATTATGGTGATCACTTATTTAATTTCACCTGAAACAGGTTTCATGTTAAGAGCCACACAGCTTTGCTTTGTATTGGCATTGACATAGAATGTAAGTTAAGAATAATTTGCACACCAAAGTGGGAATTGCCTTTAACTAAAAACGTAAAACTTTGTATGCGTTTTTGCCATTCGTTTATACGACAAAGGCGTTTTGGTTTAGCCTGGCTCCGCCCTTTTTGCGGATCTGTGTGAATGGGGATCGTTGACAATGGTGTCGTCTGTACGCGGAAAACTCAAAGGAAAAACTTCTCCGTTTTTAAGCATATCGTTGTCGTGTAAACGTTGAACCCTTTGAGAAGATATAGCAGTAGAGACCAGGAACTGTAGTTGAGGAAGGATAAGGTGTGTGTGCACGCATCTGGGCTTCAGAAATTGTGGGGAACAGGTGAGAGGCCTGTGCTGTACCCCACTGTTCGCTGCAGTTGGTTCGTAAAGGTCCGCAGTGCAGGTGTGTTCTATTCTGGGATGCTGCTTGACTCTGGCTCCAGGCCCACTGTCAGATTTGGCTCTGCTGTCAGGAATGTATCTTATGGGAGAGGGTCTGTGACATTTACAATAGTGTTAGTGAGAGAAACAGGTGTGTGATGCAGCTGTACAGGTAAAGAGATAAAAAAGGATACAGAGAAAAATGACAGAATATATGTACTTGTTTTGAAGAGTATAGAGTGCAACAGTGCCCATCCCCTTTTTCAGCTTCACTGGTTCTGGAGGGTTTTTTTATGTTATTTTTTCATTCATTTTAAAATAGTCTTCATTAGAGAGACCATGAACCAAGCCAATCAGCAACAAGGTGAATCACAACCTTACACACTTTGATTTGAAGCAAAAATTATTTGAAAATCTGACAAAAAAGACAAAGGTACAAGACTGTGTACTTAACGGTTTTAGTGAGGGAAAAAAACTACAATCCCATGAAGCATTGCGAACAACATAAGTGAATTAAAAACGATGGAGAAACATAAAACTACTAATTTAAAAATGGCATTATTTGTAAAAAAAAAAAGAAAAAAGTTTTAAGTTTATTGCAATATATATATATATATATATATATATATATATATATATATATATATATATATATATATATATATATATATACACACACATCATTCGCAGTGGGCGGAGCTAAAGTGTGTTGCTTTTTTCGACTTTCTGATTGGTGAAATTTTCTGTACAGCATCATGGGTAATGTAGATGTTCACCAGGAATTCCACTGTTAATCATGATTATTTTAAAACTAAGTTGAAATAATGCGGGCTGATAGCTTCAGCAGAAGCAAATACCACGGATTAACAACCTTGTAGCTCACAGTAGGTCTGTCTTTTAAAGTTATAGTCTGTTGCACTCTATAGTACTTAAAGGGAGAGTTCACCCCAAAATGAAAATTCTCTCATTATCTACTCAGCCCCATGTCATTCACCAAGTGAAGAGGTATCTCAGCGTCAGATGAAGGTGAATAAGATTGAAGCATCATATTGAGGTGGGACAGTGCTGTGAACCCAGTGTTGAAGTGTGAAAGGAAGCAGGAGAACAGGTGTATTCCAGATATTATCCGTTTTCTAGGTCAAAGAATGAACAGTTGTTGGATTTTCCAGCATTTCTGTTGGCAGAATGTTCCAGAACACATGGGGGAGTCTGCTTGTCTTTTATATCAGTATATTATAAAGTGTTACCAAAAAATTATAGCATAATTTCTGTACATGCAACCAACCCTAAACAGCTGCATGTAGTTGATTAATATTACTCAGCACTTAAATGTATAATGACACTGTAACAAAGACACCTTAAAATAAAGTGTAACTTCTATTTTCAATTTGAAGGTCAAATTGTCACAAATGAAATGTTTCATTCCCAAGGAACACCTTAGGCAAATGAACAAATGAAAATCCGGATTTTTATTTTATTTTAAACAAATTTTTTTTTAAACAAAATACTGGTTTGGCTTAACATGTTAATTCAAATGAGTGCAGCTGGGTTATAAACTTTTCAGTCACTTTGTACAACATGTCACTTTTTACATTGTAGGTTATTATTTTTTTATTCTTCTCCCAGCAGGGAATCTCCCAGCAGGCACCTCAGTAATTTGCTTCAAAATCGTCTCGGTGTGTAATTGGTCTCTGTGGTGATAGTTATTCTGATTTGCATATGCTGCTATTCTCTGGAAAGTTTGTCAGCAGTTAATCACTGCCATAATGACTTGCTTAAACCAGTGACCGCACCGCTGCCATGGAAATTAAAGGTCACATGTACCTTTTTCTGTCCAACTTGGTTTCAGCAATCCCAAAACACTCTCACTCATACCCACTCATGCCAGATTTATATCCATTATTTTTATTTTTATTTTTATTACAGCTTATTGCCCTTTCATTCTGTGCCTAATTTTTACCCAAAAATGAAAGTTCTGCTTTAATTTACTTACCGTCATGCCGTTCTGTATGACTCATGGAACACAAAACGTGGTGCTCCAAAATGACAACAAAAAAGCATCAGGAATATATACAGATCATAAGACTTGAATGAATGTCATATGGTTTGGAATGGCATAAGGTTGAGTAGAATATTAATTTCTTAGTAAATTATCCTTCTAAGCAGTGATGGCCAAGGTAAATCTAATCCAGGCTGTCAATTCCCCCCAGATTTTATGTGGTATTGTGTGGTGCTCATACTCTTTCTTTTCCCTCATGCTTTGGAGTGAAAGATTGTACCAGAACTACTGAACAGAGCAGAACAGATCTCTGGCTGTGTGAGCTAGGGGTTATGATATGAGCTAGCCTGAAGCACAAGAAGCTCATAAATACCACAATACAGCCTGCAGTTTTTCCTTCCCTGTTCATAGCATCATTTACCAGGGACAAATTACAAACAAGCAGCACATTTACAACAGATTTGCCCAACAGCAGCTAGATTCCTGAAGAACGAACACACTCCGTGAAGTGTTACAGGGCTTTGGGTGGGGAAACAATAAAAGGTCTTCAATCAGGACGCTTTTGCTAATTTATTTTTATGAAACGTTTTCAGTGGGTTTCCAGCATGCTCATGGATTTATTCCTAAAGAAGTACAGAATCTTTCTTGTCTTGCTTGGTGTGCAGTTCTTTTGCAATTTTTAAATATATTTGAAATGTAAAATGATTTAAATATGGCAAATTTAGCAACTTTATTTTGTAACTCCCATTGAAACCTATGCAAGGGGTTATTGCCACCATTTACTTAAGGTCTCACAATTAAACACAGCAATGGCACCATGAATTAAAAGCCAACATCATCAGATGAAGTCTTCAGATCACTTGTCACAGGTTCTTCTTAAGGTGGTTTACTTGTACACCAGTTGTTTCTAAAACATTGCAGTCGAGAGGTTACCCTGAAAATTAACATTTTGCCATAATTTAATCAATGTCCTCCACAGAATACAAAATGAGAAATTTTGAAAAACCTCCTGGTTGCTCGTTTCCATATAATTGCAATAAATGGGAATTTGAGCTTTCAAGCTCAAGAAACAAAGAAAAAAAGATGCAAAAGCACAATGAAAGAATCATAAAAGTGATCCATCTGATCCACTCTGTCAACTGTAGTAAATGCTACACAATGCCAAGTGGAATTGGTTTAATACAGCCATATATGTTTGAACCAGAAACTTATTCAGAAGAAGAAGAGGAAGAGAGAATTATATAGGTTTGTGTACAAATCGATGTGTCAGTATGGTAATGTGTTTTATGTATCGCTCTCTACAACGTCAGACACATAAAAGTAACTGATATGATTAGACTTTGGCTTGACTGTAATCAAAACGCTAATAATGTGTTGCTAATGTTACACAAACCATGTTCCTGTTCGCCATCTCTCGTGATTGGTTACATGTTTGTGATGGTAGGAACTCGTTGTGTCAAACTGCGTTTCTGAGACTTCTCTTCTGCAGTTTTAAGGAGAAAATACTCAGCAATGGTGTTAACTGATAAATTTGCACGTGGTTTGTCTTAAAGCACATTAAAAACACCACACAGACATATAAAAAGTTGATTTTCACCACAGGGGGTCTTTAATATTTAGTTTTTTTTTGGTTTGGGGTTTGGGAAATGTTCTTCACAAGATTTACCAAAAAGCGTTGAATATATGAAGAATGTCAGTTAATAAATACCTGATTTTCAGTCTGTTCGTCACCACAAAGATATCATCCGACTTCAGATTATTTGGAATTCTTGTCATGTTTTTCTTATCAGGAGTTTAAAAAGTCATATTAAAAGATTGAGGGCAGTATATTCTGCAGAAATTCACCTTTTATGTACCACTGAAGAAAGAAAGTCATACAGGTGCAGTTGATTTAATAAGCCGCAGATCATAATGTGTTTGCTTTGCGTTTGTTGTGACATCTTTATTGAACCGAAGTTTAGTGAAATAGATAATTGTAGTCATTTCAGATGGTTAAATTACCTCTCAAAAAAAGGCCACAAAATGCATTAGGAAAACAACTTGGACCATTGCATTTCAGTGTGTGCAAAAGATGAAGAAAATCTTTTATTGGTAGCATGATAAATGTGTAAGGCTATTAGAAATGAAATAGTGACGATGCATCATTTTTCAACATAGCTTTGCTTTTTGCATCTGCTATTTTGGCTCTGAATACCATCCGTATATTCATGCAGCAAGAAACGAAACAGATGGCTGAATAACACACCTTGTGCATTTATAATAGTAAGAAACAAAGTGAAAAAAAAAACATGTACTTGATCTTTTCCCAAGCTATACAGGGAGTTTACATTATGAACCAGTAAATTTTGTATAAATAAATGTTTTGAAGTTTAATCTGTTATGTGTTTCTTACACTTGTTTCTATGCCAAAATTGAATTCTGCATGTGTCAAAGTTAATGCTTTAATATTATGACGAAATGCATGGCCCAAAAAGGCTGCACTGTGGCCAAAGCAATCATCCATCCATTTCCATGTCTATGCCTTGCTGTTTTACTTTGGAAGTATACTTTTGGGTGAAGTTGAGTCAGAACAAGGATAAAGATCTAGCCTGAATTGGGTCTGGTCTTACAGGTCTGGTCTTTACAACATTACTAATGCACATCTCCAATGCTAAAATGTCACTGAGATTAGCATATAAATTGCATATTTTGGAATGAGAAAGGGCATATTGTTGACTATTATTTAAGGTGTGAATGTGTCCTTTACCCAGAATCACACACACCGCTGCACAAAGGGCATCTCTGACGGAAGGTGAAATCCCTTGTTTCCTTCTAAATGTTCCTAATAACCAACACTAATGTTTCAGATCCGCCTTCAGCCCCAGGGCCAAACAGTGGCCACAAGAAATTTGCTGAACATATCTTTTTTTTTTCATTCTCTCTCACACACACACAGTCCTTATTCCCTTTAACGGTTTCTCTCTCACACACTCTCTCTCTCTCTCTCTCTCTCTCTCTCTCTCACACACACACACACACACACACACACACACACACACACACACACAGTAAGCTTTGGCCCAGTTCTAATCAAATTCAAACATGTAACAAAATTTTGTTTCTTCCAACTATGGACCCTTTTGGCACTGTGGACTTTTAGATGGGGTAAAATACATTCTTTTTTTTACTCTTTCACTAGATTGTTTACTTTATTTTGTATCAGTGTCTAACGGTATATGTCTACCAACAAATTTCCACATCAGATATTGTCTCGGTTACATATGGTAATCCTCGTTCCCCAAGGAGGGAACGAAGACGTACGAGTGTAACTAAAGGAGCCAATGCACATTGGCATTCGATAATTAAACCAGCTGCTGTGCATCGTGGTGCGAGCATAATGAGCGGCAGGTGCATCGCATCCTTGCTTTTCCGCTGAGGAGCTGGACTTGTGACTCGGCCGTACAGCGGGAGCTCAGCAACTGTGGCAAGGGGACGCATGTCTCCGTTCCCTCTTCGGGGAACAAGGGTTACCATACGTAACCGAGACGTTCCCCTTCGTCAGCTCACTATTACATACATCAGAAGTGATTCTGACGAATGGCGATTTCTACCAAAACGCCACGGCTGCTGGCTCTTCCAGCGGCCCGCTTGAGCATCCTGGCCTGACCGCAGTGTTGGGCAGAAAGTAGGAGCTCTAAGCAGAGAAGGTCAGTCACTGCTGTCCCGCAAGACCCACTCAGTGTGACTTATTGGATAACGCTGGGAAAGCATGCCCTTGAGGAAGGGACGCTCCGCAACGTCTGACTGCTGCAGGGTGACGGAGGAACTCGACAGAGTTAGCCATTTCTGGGGAACACTACTGGAGCAAATAGACGCACGTATCCGGTCCAGCGGGGTGGGAGTGGCGTTGCAAGCCGACACTAAGAACGGGTTCTTCGCGCTACTGGCCACTGGGGGCAAGTATAAGGGAAGATACCGGCTCTACACGGAGGCTATAGAATCTAGCGAACGTGTTAGGTGTCACCCAGCCCGCAGCTCTACATATATCTGTCAGCGAGGCGCCTTGAGCCAGTGTCCAGGAGGAAGCAACACTTCTAGTTAACTGTGCTCGCAACCCGAACGGGGAAGGCATGTCTTGGGACTGATACGCCAAGACAATAGCATCCACTATCCAGTGGGCTAACCTCTGCTTGGAGACAGCCTTTCCCTTCTGCTGGCCTCTGTAACAGACGAAGAGCAGATATGAGGTCCTGAAGCTTTGCGTTCTGTCCACATAAAACTGCAAGGAGCGGACGGGACAGAGAAAAGCTAGGGCTGGGTCTGCCTCCTCCAAAGGTTCACTTCACTTCCACTTACACGTTCACTACCTGGTCCCTGAAGGGAGTGGTAGGAACCTTGGGCACGTATCCAGGCTGGGGTCTCAGGACAACGTGAGAGTTGGTCGGCCCACATTCTAGGCACGATTCGTCGACCGAAAATGCTTACAGGTCCCCTACCCTCTTGATGGAAGCCAGGGCAGTCAGTCTTTAGTGACAGGATCTTTAACTCAGCTGACTGCAGTGGTTCAAAGGGAGGTCTCTGCTGTGCGCTGAGCACCAGAGACAGGTCCCAAGAGGGTATAGGGGAGGGCGAGGCGGATTTGCTCCGAAGAACTCCCATATCAACTGGACCACCTGGGGATGGAGACGCCACACTCCCAGAAGCATAGGGTGTCATGAGAGTTCATCGACTGCATAATTGAGCACACCAGGGATGTCACGAATGGCACGAAGCGACCTCATATGCTTCTGACTCCATAGGAGGAGATGGCTGGTGAGTTGCGACATGCAGCGGGAGCATAGACCACCTTGACGATTGATGTACGCAACGGTCGCAGTGCTGTCCGTTCGGACCCGTACGTGCTTGCCATGTAGCGGCCCTATGAGGTGACCCAGTGCAAGGCGTACTGTGAGCAACTCGAGGCAATTGATGTGCCAAATGCAGTTGAGGCCCCGCCCACAGACCTGAAACTGCATGCCCGTTGTACGTGGCCCCCCAGCCGGTGGCAGAGGCATCCGTGAAGACCACAGCATGCCTGGACACTTGTTCTTGGGGAACACCTGCCCATAGAAACAAAGGGTCTGACCACGAGCTGAGAGTTTGGCGACAATGCAGGGTGACGTGCACCCAGTACGTGCCGCTCTGCCACGGCCATCTTGGGACTCGGCCATGAAGCCAGTGCTGAAGTGGTCTCATATGAAGCAATCCGAGTGGCGTTACTGCGGCTGCGGATGCCATATGCCCCAGGAGCGTCTGAAAAAGTTTCAGTGGGACCGCTGTCCTGCTCTTGATTGTACTCAAGCTGTTCAACACTGACAGGACGCGCTCCTCTGTGATTCGCGCTGTCTGGTTGACCGAGTCCAGCTCCATACCGAGATAAGAGATCCTCTGCTCAGGGGAGAGTTTGCTCTTGTCCCGGTTGACCCGAAGACCCAACAGGCTGAGGTGACGGAGCACGTGTCGAGGGAGAATCGAGACATGAAAGTACGTGTCCTTCAGGTCGATCACGGAAAACCATTCTTTGGGACGAATGCATTTGAAAATGCGTTAGCATCTTGAACGGGAGCTTGTGCAGGGCCCGATTCAAGGTTCGCAGGTCCAAGATCGGTCGTAACCCACCGCCTTTCTTGGGTACAATGAAATATGGGCTGTAGAACCCTGTCCTCATTTTGGCTGGAGGGACCGGCTCAATCGCGTCCTTCGCCAGTTGGACATCGATATCTGCCCGCAAGACAGGGGCATCGCAACTCCACACAGAGGTGAAGTGGATGCCCATAAACTTGGGTGGGCACCGGGCGAACAGACAAATCGCACAGACGAATCTCATGGCACAGATGAGCCAGCGAGACAGTCTGGTAAGCGCTAGCCAGGCTCCCTGACACCATGCAAGCGGGACCAGCGGGACCAACGGGACCACAGACATACCCGGACATGCATAGCCGTGAGCTCTGGGTCTGACTCGGGCAACGCTGGCACACCCAAAGGAAGGAGCACAGCCAAATCATCATCCCCAGAGGACATTATCTCACCCTCCGATGCAGCAACCGACACCTGATCATCTGGTGGAGCTCCAAAAGAAACGATTGGGATGGCCCAGCGCACTCTCTTGGAGGCTCCACGGTTTGCAGCATTAGAGAGGAATGAGGGGCTGAGGAGGTTGACTCGGCAGGTTACCTCTCACCATGATCCTCAGGTCACCAAGGCTATTACCCGAAGTAGGCCAATTCTGCTGGGCAGAAGAAGCACTAGATCGGGGAATAAGCGAAGGGGCTCCACCTCCTTCGAGGTATCGGAGTCTCGACCCTAATGCCGCGATGGTCATGTTCCCGCTATGGGAACATGAGTCATCCATGAGCGCCATTTCAGCGTGCCTATAGCCCAAGCACGTGATACAGCGATCATGACCGTCAGCCGAGTCAGACATTGGCCGCAACCAGAAACAAATGATCTGAATGACATCTTGAAAAAGATGCAGGGTCAGATTGTGTTAGCTCTTTCAGAAGTGCTCTCCTTGGTGCCGAAGCGCACAGGGAGATAGCCGCGGCTACACACAGGAGATAGTGCAATCCTGTTTGAGCACTCGCTCTCTTTGGACATGCCCTCCGAACCAACAAAGCTGTGAAAACAGCTGTTTGCTCTAAACCGGGGATACACGGGAGAGATCGCGGCCACCACTGTCCGCGCCGTCATACCAACACCAGGAAACAGAGATTCTTCTCGCAGAGACTCGAAGACACACACAGTAGATCTGGCAGAAGACAGGAAAAGCTTACACTGTCTGGCTCCGAAGCGAAAGAACAAGGATGCAATGCACCTGCCGCTCATAATTTGCTCGCGCTGCGATGCACAGCAGTTAGTGCAATTATCGCATGCCAATGTGCATTGGTTCATTTAGTTACACTCGAAGTAGATAGGCTCTCGAGCGAGATCCCCATTCGTCAGAATCACTTCTGATGTATGTCATAGTGAGCTGACGAAGGGGAAATTTAGTTTGGTATTATTCATACAAAAGCACTTTGTATAGAAATGCACTTAATTGTATTGAATGTGCTCTTATTGTGTACCTTAAATCTTGAAAGAACATATTTTAAAAAAAATTGTTGCAGATATATTTAATGAAATAAAAGTTAACTTAGGTATACTCGTCACATACTTAAGTAGTTTTGATAATCTTTTGTTATATGATGTAAAGAAGTACAGTTATGTTGATGTTGACTAATGTACCAAAGCACATGATTATAATTTTAAGCGTGTATTTAAGGTGTATTTACAAATATATTTACATTAATGACATACAAATTCCAACAGAAGTATATTGTAGTCTACCACATATGCTTGTCAGTACAATCGGCAGTACACTTTACCCATATTTCAAAGACAATATAAGTAATTAACAAATTAAATATACTTAAGTCTTACTTAAATTGTCATTTCACTTTAATGTTCAGCTAACTCAATTTATTATCAATTTGAACTATAATACATATTGTGTATACCTCTGAACTCTTGAACAGATTCATCCGAAATAAATCTTTGTTACAATGTTTTTAACCAATAATTTGGGACAAAATAATAATGGACTACAGATACAGGCTTCCTTCTCAGTTTTGGGGAAATTGTGCACAAGCAAAATTTGGTGCTATGAAAGCTGTAAAGAGTGGGAAAACTGTGTGAAACTAAAAGTGCAGCCAAGTATGGATTTGAGTGATCTTCTGATTAGAATACTTATGGACATGAATTTACACATCTGCTGTTACATTTTTCTCACTTTCTCAAATGCACAAGGCTAAATTCTCCATCATATAATCTGAAAATGCAATCTGTTATTTACATCTCACTTGATCAGTTTTTCACAGCAGATGGTATAGAGACAGTCTCTCTCTGCAGAGCACATCCAGGTAAACATCTGATGCTGTTATTGTGAGTACTTATGCATAACATTATCATTATGATAGTGACACTCATGAGTTTCGTATTGTAATTAGTTATGGGCTTCAGGCTATTTATGTTTTGCTTTTATTTGTTTGTTAATCATATTGTTGTTTTATAGGTAATTTTTTAAAAAAAATCCATGTGGTTTGTATATCAGTTGATAAAGGTGTGGTACTTTTTCTGGTCTGAAAACAGGCATTATTTTCACTTTGGTATTATAAATTGCATGCAAATAAACACTAGTGTTCATTTTTTTGATTGTGTTATTTTATATATAACTAAACATACTAAATTAAAGTGTGCCTGTTAGGCTTTTTTGGATATTACCTCTCATGTAGTGTGTAATAGCTGTTTGTGAATGTAAAATGTCTGCAAAGTTTCAAAGATAAAAATGCAGAAATAATCGATTCTGAAATGACTGAGGTTTGTAACAAATTTGCATAATGCCAGCCTATAGTCTTCATTGGCTGCCTGCGAACAACGTTTACTTTGCCCTGCCCTCAAACACTAGTTGTATCTGAGGCCTGGAAGAGTTTGGTTCGTGTCAATGACATGTCGAGAAGACGCTATTTTCTGTGCTGTGAAAGCAAATCTACTTTGCTGCACTTCCAAATGATGAGGACTCACGCAGGAATTGATACAGTAAAACTGACGCCATTGTTACTGTTCGTATCACTGCGTATCAAGAGCTGATGAAGCCTCTGGAGCTAAAAAAAATTCAGATATACTAATGGACTGGGCCATCTGACCAATCAGATCAGAGTAGACCAATAACAACAGACTGGGCAATCTGACCAATCAGAGCAGAGTAGACCAATAACAACAGACTGAGCCATCTGTCCAATCAGAGCAGAGTAGACCAATAACAACAGACTGGGCCATCTGACCAATCAGAGCAGAGTAGACCAATACAAACAGAATGGGCAATCTGACCAATCAGAGCAGAGTAGACCAATAACAATAGACTGAGTCATCTGACCAATCAGTGCAGAGTAGACCAATCACAACAGACTGAGCCATCTGACAAATCAGAGCAGAGTAGACCAATCACAACAGACTGAGCCACCTGACCAATCAGAACAGAGTAGATCAATCACAACTAACTGGGCCATCTGACCAATCAGAGCAGAGTTGACCAACCACAACAGACTGAGCCACCTGACCAATCAGAGCAGAGTAGACCAATCACAACAGACTGAGCCATCTGACCAATCAGAGCAGAGTAGATCAATCACAACAGACTGGGCCATCTGACCAATCAGAACAGAGTAGATCAATCACAGCAGACTGGGCCATCTGACCAATCAGAACAGAGTAGATCAATCACAACAGACTTGGCCATCTGACCAATCACAGCAGAGTAGACCAATCACAACAGTCTGAGCCATCTGACCAATCAGAGCAGAGTAGACCAATCACAATAGACTGAGCCAAATGACCAATCAGAGCGGAGTAGACTCGCAGAAAGGAGGGGTTTAGGGGTTTTACTGTATTTTTAATGAAATAAATGCAGCCTTGGTGAGCAGAAGAGACTTATTTTAAAAACATTATTACAAAAATAAGTAAATAATGTAATTCCAAACTTTTGACCTGTAGTGTGATTTAAAAAGCATATTTCCAAAAAGAAAAGGCATTTGTTTCAATGAATGTCTGCTTACCTTTCAGAGAATAATTCAGTATAGATATCTTTTTTGTGAAACCCTTCTCTGCTTCCAGTATTTATGTATAAATTGCACAGCTAGTTTACACTGCGGCATCAAACATAAGTGAGACGTGATTGAATTTCACAACACGTTATTGATCATTTGCTGGACTGGACGCATTGTTGCTTGCGGCTATGGCTGATTAATTGTTCAATTATTAATTATGCTCAATTATGTTCAAAGCAAAGGTAAAAAAAGAAGCAGGGCAATCAGCCAGTAATATTTAGAGTAATGAATTTTTGGGTTGAATGCACCTTTGCGTTTCTGTTGAGTTCCATTAAAGTATTTAAACCTGTTCACTTTGGAGGTCATATTAGTAAAGCATGCAAGTGCAGCTGTTGTCTTCTAGAATGACTAAAATACCACAAACTTCTGGCTAAACTTATATAACATCAACTTCGCAATAAAATAGAAAAACAATGCATCATAAATGTTGCTTCTTTATTCAAAATCAAATCTTCGGTGTGCCTATGTGTTCTATAGCAATACGATGACCCTTGTAAAAAAGATGTACACACACTTTTAGCATACTTTAACCCTCTGGGGTCTGAGCTGTTTTCTGGGCCCTGGAGGTGTTCTGACATGCTCTGACATTTGTGCTTATTTCTGTTACTTGTGACATTTTCATGGCTAAAGTCTGATTACACTGTATTCAGCACAAACTCTGCTACAATAATATATCAGCAGCATGTGTGTAAAAGTTTGTAGTTTTGAGATAATGACATTTATGCGTGGTTTGTGAAAATACAAAAAAAAAAATTCTCTCTAAAATAAGGCCATGAAACCCATACTGATTATTTATTCACAAGACTTTTGAAAATTGTATCACGTAGCCTAGAATATTTGCTCCAAAACTATGTGAAAATCGCCCTGACTGCTCATTCAGCTAAGACAATATATTGATTTAAAATTTGTACGACGTGTTTTGTGTGAGAAAGCTTTATGCGGGAGGTGTGATCACATCATTAATATGTAAGCTTTTCACACCTGAGAAAGACAAAGACCCTCCCCTAACGGCCCTATTAGGAGCTATCAGGCCCTGTCATTCTGAGCAACCTTGCACAAAGAATGAGGAGATTTAAAAAATAATGGCTTTTTGATTGTTTGTATTTATTTACAACACAACATAATCCAAAGATACAAAACAAATGACAAAAAAGCACTTATTGAAAACAATGATCCAAAGACAGAGACCTTTCTGCCATTCCTAAAAACATTGTACATACCTTTCATTTCCAAGGTGTTTGATTTTCACTTTACCATGTTCATGTACAGATACTCATGTGAATGTTGAAGTCAGCAGGACTCAGTGGCATCTGGGCCCTGAAAGAAAAAAAAAAAGTGAACATACTGATATCAAGAGAAAGGCCTGCACGATTTTGGGAATAAATTTTAGATTTTTCTGGTTAAAATTGCTTTTTAAAATTCACAGAATACACACACACACACACACACACACACACACACACACACACACACACACACAAATGTTTCCAACAATATATAATATAATGAACACCAGGTTTGTTGTGCCTTGTAGGCATAGGCTATGCGCAGTGCTGCATAAAATAAAAATAATAACAATAACCTATAGCAGCATATAAATCTTCCAAAAGATTTCAGTAACAACTAAGCTAGAGAAAAATATATTGATTATCATGTTACTTCAAATGTTTCCATTCGTTATGATGATATGAAATGAGATAATAGTAAAAACATGAAGCCGTTTGGTGCGTTTTGCTTTTCAAACGCGATCGCGCGGCAAAATATGATACATTTAAACGCACAGCATGCTCCAAAATATGAAACATTATGGTTACCATATACATATCTACGTTTGAGCAGATATCCACAAACACAGTAACAGTAAACACGGGTCTAAATATTATAATATTCACCATATATCTAGCAACAGTTCAACTGCAATGTGAAATTTATGCAACAATAACAAACTAATATGTAAGAATTTCTTACCTTACATCTTTCTTGTCTTCAAATCGCGTTCTTCTTCTTCTGAGGTAAATCCAATGTAAGCTCACGGCGCGTCTTTCAAACTCGACGAAAAGCAAAGACTAGTGAAGTTTTTTCGTGCTTTGTTTTTGAGGTAACGAGTGCGTTCGCGTTCCATGGGGAGATTTGCATGTGAATCTCTTTTGCGCGCGTGGGCGTGGTCTAATTAAAAATAATGAGCAAGCGTTTGAGATACTGGACATCTTGTTGGTTTTATACAAATTACTTAAACAGAGAATATTTGTTTTCAGTTTGAATCCGATCATTTAAAAGTACACAAAGATATATGGCTTATAAATGTGTGACAAGTATTCGCTGAGTTTTGTTTCAGTTTAAAGACGGGCTCAAGAAAAAAAGTTCACCGCGACGGAGAGGCAGAAAGCACACCCTGTTTATTTTCTTTAGTTTACAAAAGCACAATGTTTTGATTTGTATGTGCTTTTTTCTGTAAGACCATAAATGACGGAGTAATTTAAGTTTATTGTGCTACAATGTGAAGAAAATCCAGCAAAATGCGCGGGCGCGTTTGCCGACCCCAGAGGGTTAAAGGGGACCTATTATGCAAAATTCACTTTTGCATGCTGTTTGGACATAAATATGTGTTGGCAGTGTGTGTACACAACCACCCAATAGTGATAAAAATCCACTCATTCCTTTTTTAGTAATCCCCATAAATCATCAGCAGTGTCTCCCAACGACCTGTTTTCAGAATACGGCTTTAGTGACGTCACTAAGCACAGGCCCCGCCCATGAGTGTTGACAGACACTGCCGTTTTAACATAGACCCGTCCTGATCGAGTTCACAGCGAGTTGTACACATCCGCCGTTGTTATTGACAATGTCTCCCAAGCGTTGTAGGTGTTGTGTGGCTGGATGTATAGCTCTCTCTCTATTTACTCCCGAAATCTGAGGCAGCCGCTGAAGACGAGGTGGAATTATTTTGTTTTCAAAGAAAATGCTCCCTCAACTCTACCGAAAATCGTTTATGTACTTACGCACTTCTTATACTGTGTTTACTCAGCTCTTACTTTGATTTTCTGGAGTAAAACTGACGCTTCATCTTTTGTGTGAGGTACAATACACTTTATTGAACTCATCAGTATATTTTTGATCATCATTCGGACCTGGTCCGAAACAGCAGACTATTAACCCTCTGGGGTCTGAGGTGTTTTCTGGGCCTTGGAGGTGTTCTGACATGCTCTGACATTTGTGCTTATTTCTGTTACTTGTGACATTTTCATGGCTAAAGTCTAATTACACTGTATTCAGCACAAACTCTGCTACAATAATATATCAGCAGCTTGTATGTAAAAGTTTGTAGTTTTGAGATAATGACATTTATGCGTGGTTTGTGAAAATACAAAAAAAAATTCTCACTGAAATAAGGTCATGAAACCCATACTGATTATTTCTTCACAAGACTTTTGAAAATTGTATGACGTAGCCTAGAATATTTGCTCCAAAACTATGTGAAAATCACCCTGACTGCTCATTCAGATAAGACAATATATTGATTTAAAAATTTTACGACGTGTTTTGTGTGAAAAAGCTTTATGCGGGAGCTCATTAAGCTTTCCACACCTGAGAAAGACAAAGACACTCCCTAATGGCCCTATTAGGAGCTATCAGGCCCTATCATTCTGAGCAACCTTGCACAAAGAATGAGGAGATTTAAAAAAGAATGGCTTTTAGATTTTTTAGATTTTTTGGATTTATTTACAACACAACATAATCCAAAGATACAAAACAAATGACAAAAAAGCACTCATTGAAAACAATTATCCAAAGACAGAGACCTTTGTGCCATTCCTAAAAACATTGTACATACCTTTCATTTCCAAGGTGTTTGATTTTCACTTTACCATGTTCATCACAGAGACTCATGTGAATGTTGAAGTCAGCAGGAGTGGCATCTGGGCCCTGAAAGAAAAAGAAAAAAAAAAGTGAACATACTGATATCAAGAGAAACTATAGGCCTGCATGATTTTGGGAATAAATTTTAGATTTTTCTGGTTAAAATTGCTTTTTAAAATTCACAGAATACACACATACACACACACATAAATGTTTCCAACAATATATAATATAATGAACACCAGGTTTGTTGTGCCTTGTAGGCATAGGCTATGCACAGTGCTGCATAAAATAATAATAACAATAACCATATCAGCCTATAAATCTTCCAAAATATTTCAGTAACAACTAAGCTAGAGAAAAATATATTGATTATCATGTTACTTCAAATGTTTCCATTCGTTATGATGATATAAAATGAGATAATAGTAAAAACATGAAGCCGTTTGGTGCTTTTCAAACGCGATCGCGATCCAAATATGATACATTCAAACGCGATCGCGCTCAAATATAAAACATTATGGTTACCATATACATATCTATCTACATTTGAGCAGATATCCACAAACACAGTAACAGTAAACACGGGTCTAAATATTATAATATTCACCATATATCTAGCAACAGTTCAACTGCAATGTGAAATTTATGCAACAATAACAAACTAATATGTAAGAATTTCTTACCTTACATCTTTCTTGTCTTCAAATCGCGTTCTTCTTCTTCTGAGGTAATTCCAATGTAAGCTCACCGCGCGTCTTTCAAACTCGACGAAAAGCAGAGACTTGTGAAGTGTTTTGGTGTTTTGTTTTTGAGGTAAGGAGCGAGTTCGCGTTCCATGGGGAGATTTGCATGTCAATCTCTTTTGCGCGAGTGGGCGTGTTCAAATTAAAAAATAATTAGGAAGCGTTTGAGAAGCTGGACATCTTGTTGGTTTTATACAAATTACTTAAACAGAGAATATTTGTTTTCAGTTTGAATCCGATCATTTAAAAGTACACACTTAAATGTTTATAAAGGTATATGGCTCATAAATGTGTGACAAGTATTCGCTGAGTTTTGTTTCAGTTTATAGACGTGCTCAAGAAAAAAAAGTTCACCGCGACGGAGAGGCAGAACGCACACCCTGTTTATTTTCTTTATTTTACAAAAGCACAATGTTTTGATTTGATTGTAAGTGGACACCTACAAAAGTAAAAATATCACAGATTCTTTTTTTATATTTCTTTTTTCTGTATGACCATAAATGATGGAGTAATTTAAGTTTATAGTGCTACAATGTGAAGAAAATACGGCAAAACGCGCCGGCGCGTTTGCCGACCTCAGAGGGTTAATAGTGGATACATACAATAGCCTACAAGCAGATGACAAATACGTTATAACCGTAATTAAAGTAAACTATACCTGTTCCATCTCCATACAGCATATATTCTCTGACTCTGTAGGCATTATTGTCCCACTCCGGGTCAAAATGAACACCGTTACTGAGAGTTTCTGATATTATCATCATTCCGTGAGATTAAATTTTCCTGAGACTGAGCGCGAGCTCATGAAGCTCCGCCCCCTGTGCCGTGCAGCAGCAGCTTATTTGCATTTAAAGGCCACACACTAAAACAGCGTGTTTTTCTGAGCACCAAAAAGTGACAATTTAAACATGCTGTAAAAAGTTATCTGTTGGGTATTTTGAGCTAAAACTTGACATACACACTCTGGGGACATCAGAGACTTATTTTACATCTTGTGAAAAGGGGCATAATAGGTCCCCTTTAAAAAGAGTACTTATTACTGAAAATATATACTTTAAACATATATATTTAAGTGTGAACTGAATTAAATTGTTACAGGGATGATTTCAGTTTTCAGTGATTTCAGTTTCATAGTAACTGCAATTGAAAAATATATATTGTTTAAATTTAGATTAAATTTAAAGTGGTTTAAGTGGTTAAACTTTTTTTAACCTCTTAAGTAGGACTTAAGTAGAGTTTTAAATGTAATTTCACAATTGCTTCTATGGTCTTTGAAATATTGTTAAAGTGTACTGCCGAATGTACTGACAAGCATTTATGGTAAACTAAAATATACTTTAATGTCAATTTAATTTAATTTCAATAAAAAAAATTGTATATCATGTATTTAAAGCTGCAGTCCGTAGTTTTTCCTCTTTGTCGCCATCTCTGTTCGAAATCCACAATTGAAGTTATTTGCGGAATTATCAACTTTACGTGGGTTGTGCCTCGGCACGGCACAGCGCGGATGAATCCAATGTTTTGAGGGGAATGTGCAGCCGTCAGTCACCGCGCGGTGTGGATACTGTCATTCGCAATCACAGATTCTACTTTTTGGAAGTATGACCAATGAAGAATTTTCACTGGAAAATGTGATCTGAACAAGTAAGTAACATCCACTTTTGTTCTGACCAACTAAGGAAAAAAAATATAGCAGTAAATCACGCTGGTTAATTCAAACGATCGCTTATCATATCTCGTCAAACCATGCAAATTATACTTTGTTCTCAAATTGTTAATGTTAACAACATCAGCATTGCATGACTACATTTAATGCCCTTCCGATATTTATCCTTGTTTTTGCATGGGCCCGGTTGCAGTCTTTTTTTTCCTGTAGTCACTCCGAATTCCAAACAAAGTCTTTTGCATTTTACAACGGGTGAATCTCCAGTTGTCACTGGTGATTGTCATTTGAACCTTTCTGGATCCACCATCATATTGATAAGTTTATATCAAGTGCTGTGAGAAAAGGCTATAAATCTCCACCTCCAACATCCTCACATGCAACATAGCCTACCAGCCGAGACTCCTTCTTTATGTGTACAGATGTGACGTAATGACACAAAGACATGCTCAAATTTCCCGCAGAAATCCACCAGTACCACTGGAATTAAAAACATTATTACAAGCTTGCCGTTTTGAATCGAGCTAAGGCAAGCAGATAGTTTTGAACACTGGCTGGTTATGTAATTGCTCAAACATTTATTTTGGATAATTTTTAACTCAAAAAAGTTACGGACTACAGCTTTAAATACATTTGGAATTAGACGTTTGGAATCATGAAGTTACTGTACAACTCAGAATTTTAAATAAAATGTGAAATAACACAGTTAAAATCAAGTACTTTAAATGTGCTTTAGGCCTTGTCCACACTAATACATATTCGTATAAAAAAGCATCTTTTTCTCTCCGTTTTGGCCTTCTTTTTGGCGAAAATTTTGCTTTTTGAAAGCTCTTTTCTAAGTACATTTGAAAACGGCATTTTCACATTTTAGTGTGGACTGTGGTAACTGAGGTATTTTTAAAACGATGTATATTTAGTAATGTGAACTGATAGATACAGTATGTATGTTTATACCATAATTGTGCCTATTATGTGCTATTCACTATCACACTGTTGCTAAAGGTATGTTTTCTTTGCACACTCTTCATATCACAGTTCTGCAAAGATGATAGAAAATGTACACTGTCATGTGGCAAAACATTAGGGCAGTTGTGTTTTAGACCAAACATTTGGTGACTGAGTGCAACTTGGACACATCAGTAAATAGTGAGATATTTTGCTAAATAAAATGATCCTGCCAGAAGAATAGGATGAGAACTTAAGTATGTCTGTTCCGTCTGTATCATCTCAGTGAGCTTTTGTGAAGTTGTACTCATGCACAGTTAGGTGAATTTAGTGTTTTTCAACATTTCAGCATGGATGAGAAACCTTTGGAAAATGCTAATGTTGACGGAGAGCGTTTTGAAATGAAGATGCAATTTTTCAAATGTATCCGGATTAATGTAGACATAGCCTTAGTATGTCAGTTCAAGGGATATTTCACCCAAAAATAAAAATGTTCTTATTATTTACTCACCCTCAAGATGTTGTAAACCTGCATGAAGTTTTTTCTTCTGTTGAACATGAAGATAATTTGAAGAATGTCGGTAACCAAGCAGTTGCTGGTCCCCATTGATTTGTATAGTATGAAAAACAAAACAAATTTTTTTTTATGTGTTAGATGCCTTCATATTTACATGATTTTATTTAAAATCAAACGTTTCTTTTATCTTATCTATTCACACATATAGTGTTGCTTTATGTCCTATTTAAAGAAATGTATTTTTTACACTTATTTCATACACTTTGAGACTAGATGACAGGATGGAGTTCACAAGTTTTTCTAATGCATCCAGTAGTGTAATCATGGTAAGAGAATTGAATACATCAACAGCCTCTTTTCATTCTTCTTCTCTGTTTCTCTATCTCTCTTTCTCTGTCACTTAGAAAATAAATCATTGTCTGGCTATGTCCTAATTCTCTCTTCAAAGCCCCATCACTCTGATTGGAACACACCCACTCTGACCTAATAATAGCCCTCATTGACAGGACGGCTTGCTCGTTTGTTGAGGTAATTGTTTTAAAAGTGGAGGTGTCACCGCATGAATAGACTGTTTGATATATGACAGTGTAGATGCTAGTTTTGTCATCATGTAATATGGGCGTCGAGCTTGCGAGCGCGGGGAAGCAGATTGAGACTGACTGTGAATATATGAGTCAATCAGTATCTGCCTTTATTTTGATGCTCCACCAACAGACATTCTACTGACTGTAAGTAACTTTGCAACTACATGTACATTTTTCTACTAATCCGAACCCTAACCTAACAGTCTACTAATACACTAATGAGAGTTTGTTGACATGTAGTTGCACAGTTACTTATAGTTAGTAGAATGTTTAAAGTAGACTATCAAAATAAAGTGTAATCCCTACTCTTTGTTTAGCTTTTAGATTTCCATAATGTTATATCATATATATTACAAAATGTCACTTAAGTAAATGATTGCAGTTCACTTTGAGAAATTGGAGCTGTGTTCTACTAGGAGACATAATGGATATGTCATTATATTCTGGTTTTAAATCTGTTCAAACATAATTGAAATTGAATTGATACATTAATCTAGGTGTATCCCATTATCCAACAAGTTAATTGCATGCCACTTTTTTCTCCATCTCTATGCAGCTCTGTATTGACCATTACTTTCTACATTTTTAGACGATTTTCGTATGATCGAAGCAGCAACTGCTGTTATAAGGTACTTTTAAACTAAACTAGAGGTCGGCAACCTATGGCACATGATAATCACTGGCACGTGACAATAGCTAAAGAGGTGTATGTATTTAATTTCAATAAAGTCCCTCGAACTTGCAATTCCTCAAAACTCTGAAGCAGCACAACTGTTGATAATAACAAGTTAAGTTGAATTGAATTGAGACAACATGACAGAAATGAGTTGAATTTAAAGTCCAACTGAAATTGACAAAATTGACCCTATTTACTTTGTTAGCACATATTGTCTTGTGGTGAAAAATTAATCCGTGCAAGTTAATACACAGAAAAAAAATTGTTTGCCGTCGTAATCTTTAATCAAAGTCTGAAAAGATACTTCCAGTCTGGAATGGCGTTCCTTCTCTGATGATGTAGGTTTGACGGCTTGTTTTGGAAAACGCTTAACCACTGCCCTCAAACCGTTAGTCTGTTATGAGCAAAGATGGAGAGGAGGAGCGCTAAAGTAAAACCCTGCCCTCTTTTCAATATTCCGTTTCACTGGGAAATACGTCACAACACTGGAGAAAAGTTGTTTGCAACTTCCGGTTCACGCAGACTTTAATCATTTTTTAAAGAATTTTAATTTGATGTTAGTTATGTGTAACTGAAAAACTGAGTTTAGATGAACAGAACTGAGTTGAGTTAAACTGAACTGAAGACTAGAGATGTGATGAACAAAACTGAGCTGAACTGAATCAAAGACAAAAGAGATAAACAGAACTGAGTTGAGATTAACTAAACTGAGTTGAACTAACTGAAGACTAGACAAGAGATGAGATGAACAAAACTGTTTAGTTGAATTGAATCACTGCCAGTGGCGCGTCCTCCATGGCGTCCTCCATGATCTGATGTTACTCTGTCTCACTGATGTTACTCGGCCTCCAGACCTTCTGGCATGTGGCTGTATTGGTTCTGGAAAAAAAACTCATCTAATCTAAGCTTTTTTTCTTATCTGATTATTCCTGGCCATGGCAAGCCATGGAGGTCTGCATTGATACATATTTTGGCAGTGGTCTTTTGAGGAGGACTGGGGATCTGGAGACACACAGGCCTTGGCATGTGTGTGTGTGTATTAATTAAAGCCGTCTGGCCTCAGAATGCACTGTCCATGTTTGTGTGTGTGCATGTACTAATTAGAGCAGTCTGCTCCCAGTGTGCACTTGTGTTCAGTGTTTTATGGTTAAACAACAGATCTGATGTTATTCAAGAACAGATGAGAGGGGGGGGAAAAAAGAGTGAGTTGGATGAGAGGAGAGAAAAATAGATAAAATAGATAGAAAACGCCCCTCGAGCAGATGCGTTGCATGTTGAGCACTTCAGATGAGTTTTAATGAGAGATCATCAACAAACGACATATTGGATGGAGAGAATTGAAGGTCTTATGTTTTCAGGGTTTTAAAAATGTTGAATCTAAACATTTTAAATAAGGGACAGTTCAGTTCAAATTCTGATTGGATGAGCCATGCTGAATGGAATGGTAATTGTAAGGAATTCAACGTTTCTAGTTTGACTCCTCAACAATTCTTCATGTCTATGTAAACCTTCTTACAAAAGGTTTACATGGACATATTAATGACTTTTCAGATGTGAAATAATTGCAATCCATTTGTCTTGATTATATATTACATAACGATACTACAAAAATGACATTAGCATATTCATTTATTTTCATACAATACTGACAAAAACTCACTACAGACTTAAGTAACTATACTGAGTCTCTAAGTCTCTCAAGCCTTAAAAGTGGGGTAAGCAACATTTTAAAAAATTCAAAAGTTGGTCGGATGGACACAACCAGACGCAATAATAAACGTGAAGCCAGTCAGCATTAGGGGGCGTATGACAGTGGATGAAAGAGAACGAGCAAGAGGGAGATTTAAAGAAAGACTGTAGAAAGAGAGATGGCTGAGAGACATTATAAAAGAGAAAAGATCAGAGGAATAATACTTGAAAATTAAGGTTTATTATCAGGAAAGAGCTTTAGGACCTGCGTTAATATTAGAACATTTTTCCAGAATTGGATAGAGCTAAGCGGGAAGGCCTGAAAACAGACGCGGAGGTCGCTTTGATGTGGCTCTATACGTGAGTAACACTGGTTTGAACGGGGTTCAAGACCGACTCAGAGCAGGGCGGTTAGGATTGGAGGGTGAGCTTTGGAGGCAGAGCAATGAAGAGAGGGGTGTGTTTGTTTGGATTGATTTTAAATATCAAAAATGTTCAGCAATGACTCTGAGAAATATCTTACTGCACAATAAATACAATAATAATAATAATAAAAAATGCTCACAAGAGTCATTCAGTCAGAAATCAGTTAGATTTGGTTGTGCTTAATGGGTTTGATTCAATGAAAACAGCAGCTCATAAGAGTCATCTGTAAGATAATTGGTTGTGGTCTATTTAACTGAATAACTAAAAAGAACTGAATAAACTCATAAGAATTTATGAAGAACTCAAAAGAAATTTGTTCAGGAATCGACTGGACTACAGTGTTTGCGCTGTATGCGTATGATTCACTAAAAAGAGCAGCTCGTAAGAGTCATTTGTAAGAGAATCAGTTGTACTACACTGGTTGTGCTACATGTGTTTGATTCACTAAAAAGAACCAGGTCATAAGAATCATTTGGTCGAGAATCGGTTGGTCTACTCTGGATTGCTGTATGTGGTTGTGTTTGATTCACTAAAAAGAACATGGTCACAGGAGCCATTCTTTTAAGAACCAAAACCAGCAATAAGTCATTTATTTTGGTCATTAAAAAGATCTAGTGTCATGAACAAATATGGGCTGCATTTCCGCAAAGTATTGTAAGGCTTTGACCACTGGCACCAGTAGGCTTTACGATTCTCCAAAATCACATGTAGTATGTGAAAAGAGTAGTATGAATGAAATCACATATAAATCAGTAGGCAAAAGTGCCTATAGATGACTGACTCCTTCCAGTAAGTCCATTCTGAAATGCGGGTCCAATGGACACAAAAATGGCAGATAATTTCTAAATGGCAGTGAAGTGACTGCATTTGAAATTGCATACTTCCTTACTATATAGCAGGCGAAAAACAGTATGTGACAGAAGTATAACATTGAAGTTTTTTATTATTATTATTATTAACAGGACTGTAGACAAGGCACAAAGAGAGAGAGAGACATGCAACACAGTTCAAACAGTAGGGCAGGGCAGACGACATGACAGGCAGGAAGACAGACCACTGAGACCAGTCTTGGGTGAAAATGGACAAGAGGATCGCTTGGGAGGCAGCACCAGAATGGATGATGATGGGAAGGACCAGGCAGGAACACAAGGAACCTGAGGCTTGATGCTTGATCTCTCAGGAATGGTTCTAAACAGTGCTAAATTGGGGTTATTTGGCTTGTAACAACACCAGAACCCTTTTCGGTGCAAAATAGTAATCTTTTTACAAGGTTCCATTAAGAACCATGCTATGAAGGTGCTATAGGACGTTAATGGTGTTATAAATAAACCTTTTCAACAATATTTTTTTCATTAATATTAGCATCTTTATATTACTATAATTAATATTATTTTTATGTATTCATATATATATAAATAAATAATGTCCTCTATCTGTCTGGTCTTTTATCTTGTTGAAAATTGTATGTGGTTAGCCCATTACCTTGTTAAAAGGAACAAGTGATAAAGTCATTGGATAGCTTTAATGTTTTTTTTTTTTGTTTGTTTCTTTGTTACTGGGTATGTAGGCATAAAGTAAAAAAATATATAAATATAAACAAACAAACATACACATATAATTATATAATATCTCTGTTACATACTTTGTGGAGATGAGCATCCTTAACGGAACAGAACTGCTCACACTTACACGTTCAGTTAAAGGAGAACTCCGGTCAATTTTAACATTGAGCTAATTTTTTTGTAAATTTGGAGTGCTGTCAGTACAGAGAACAATGACAAAAATCGGTGTTGCCTACACCGTGTTATCCTCTTTTTAAAATTTGCACCCTGTTGACTTCGATGGGGCAAGTTTTAAACCGGCTTTTAGCCGGTTTAAAGGTTGTAGTCCACAGTAGTCGATTGTCGAGTTCACGCGCGTGATAACCTATGCGCGTGAACTCGACAATCGACTACTGTGGACTTCGACCGAAAACAGGAAGAAAATACAGGTATGTGCGCTGGCTGAATTAACATCATTTTTATTCATATCTTTCACATCTACTGCAGTCAGATTCACCCGCGTTCACTCTGAAGGAATCACTCACATGGCTGGGCACTTGTAATGACACATCAAGGATGTTAAGAGGCTAAAAGCAGGTTTAAAACTTGCCCCATTGAAGTCAACAGGGTGCAAATTTTAAAAAGAGGATAACACGGTGTAGGCAACACCGATTTTTGTCATTGTTCTCTGTACTAACAGCACTCCAAATTTACAAAAAAATTAGCTCAATGTTAAAATTGACCGGAGTTCTCCTTTAAACTAAAAAGAGAATGATTAATAGGAAACCAGTTACAATCCTTAAAATTATAATTTATAGACATTTTAAGAAATAAATCAATTACCTGTTGAGAGTATGTTGACAGTCTGCATAGTTGTATAGCTGAGCTCCAGAAAATCAGTAATGAGGTTGCTTTGACAGTTACAGATTTGAAAAACAAAAAGGCGGGAATAAAGAACCCTAAACTTAAAAAAAATAAAATAAAAAAAAATAAAAAAAAAACCATTTCAGCATATTAAGGGTTCTTCAGGGCGGTACAGTTCTAAATAGAACTGTTACTATATGTAAATAACCATCTTTTTTTCTTTTTTTAAGAGTGGATCTAGTCTTGGTTGGTTGGGAGTTAAAATCAGTGGCCAGAAAAACTCAGGACACAAGGCAGGGCAGCAACGGACAAGACTCACAATGAACAAGACAAGACACAAGATAAATAGGCAAGGCACAAGAGAGTAAATAAATAAAACAAGAGGCAAAATAAAAAATAAAACAAAAGTACAAATTTGCAGGGAACTAGGAACTGGAGATGAGAATCTAGAGTGAAATAAAATCAAAAGAGAAAAGAAAACACAACAAGATTTTTGAATCACAATGGCAAAAACTAACTAGAAAAAGCCTGGAAGGAAAGAGCTAGAAACAAGATCAAATACACAACAAGAACAACGTTTAACCATAAGCACACAACAAACCAGCAAATACACGAGGGAAAGAGACAGGATAAAGGAGGCACATGAGGATCAGGTGAACACAATCAAGCAAATGAGGACTAAACAAGGGGGTGTGGTAACGGGAAACAAGGAGAAGGGATGAGAGGAGAATATGGCTAACACAAACAAAGAATGAGCCATGTGCTCAGGCACAAGACAAACAAGGAAACTTTAAACAGTGACAAGACAGACAAGACTGCCAGGGCAGGACCCTGACACAAGGCTTTAAATTTGAATGTCATGGTTTGCCTCAATCAGATACACAGGACAAGAAGACAGCAGGTGGATTTTATATTACAATATGTTGCAATGATCGCTGTTAGAAACCATATTACAATTCACAGAGGTTTGTCATTATGACTTGTTTTAAGGTTTGACAGTGTGGCAGAGATGTCACACAGTTTGCATGACGCTAAATTATTTTCTCCCAAGCTGTGGAAGTCTAACCGTAACTTTTTTTTTTTATATATTTTTTTTTAGTGTCATATTTTTGAATCAGTGGGATGGATGGCAATCATGAATTGTGGTAAACAATTTCAGGCTGATTGTGTAAACAAATGCTATTTCTTTGTCTTTGCCTCGGCATTTCTCATGCTGGCGGATGCCATTGTGTTGTGCATTAAATGTTCAGAGCATAAGTGATTTGTGCGTAGTGTGTCAGCAATCTTGTTCAGGGGTTTTGATTGCTGGGTTTTGATTCAGGCAGACAAACGTTACCTCACAGCTGTTCTGTATTGTTCTGACAAACACGCATGCAGAGCACTGGCTATTGTATATATTGTATTGCATGCTGACATGCAAAATGCATTCCAGGATCCATTAAGTGCAAATAACAACTAAAACATATTTCTGACATATTAAGTGCTCAGTGGGGATGGGTGATAGAGCTAAAATGGTTATATCTAGACATTTTTCCAAATAAAACAGTATTTTTCTTTAACTCTTTTCCCACCAGCATTTACTAAAAATGTTGAAAGCATATTCACAAATCTTTCACGGTTAAAGGTCAAAATAACTCCAGTATCATACACCAGAGTTGTGTGGGGTGAAGGTAAATTAAAGGAGAAGTTCAATTTAAAATGAAAATTATCCCATGATTTACTCACCCTCGTCCTATGTGTATATGACTTTCTTCTTTCAGACGAATACAATCAGAGTTATATTAAAAAATATCCTGACTCTTCCAAGCTTGGTAATGGCAGTGAATTGAAACCAACAGTTTGAAGCTCGAAAAAGTGAATAAATCCATCATAAACAAACTCCTGTGGGTTAATAAAGGCCTTCTGAAGCAAACATGCCTGCTATTAACATGCCTAAGACTTTTACACAGTACTGTATGTCTAAAAGTGGAGTTAAAAGCAGCCAAGGTTTATGCTGCTCTTTTTCTTAGCTTGTTTTTGGATCCGGAGATGCTGTATTTCAGAAGATCCGTAACAGCGCCCCCTACCATATAGCAGTGAAAAATGGAGAAAAACCCATCGATGTTGGGGCAGTGTTGCATGATAAATGGTGGAAAATCTCATCAATGGCAAGAAAAGAGTTAATATATTGTACAAACACAATATATCTTGGCACTTACCACTCAGTGAGCACACACAACTGCAAAAATGCACTCACATGCATACTTGCATCCACCTGTTCCTGTAAATTATCAAGCTCTCATAAGCATTTCTCAAGTCAGTGGACCAAAGGGATTCAGACACAAATAGATCATAAACACACTTGCATACTGACAACCAAACCCATCCAGTTTAAAATGCTTACACAGGTGTGTTATCTCTTAAACAGCCATCTGTGTAATGAGACATATCCCTCTCTCACACACATATACACAATATAAACCAGATGAGGACAGACAACCATCTTTCCTCCCAGCTGTTCATTCCTTTGCTGTTTATATCCTGACCTTAAGAACTGGCAAAGACATTCACTTGTGTTACTGTATGAGCAGTTTTATGGGGTTGTTTTTTAATAAACATGTCAGTATATGCTATAAATGTACATGTTCATGTAGATTCACACAGTCCTCGTTCTGAAGGATCATGTGACACTGAAGACTGAAATAATGATGCTAAAAAATTCAGCTTTGCCATTACAGGAATAAATTGTTTTTTTAAAATAATACTCAAATAGAAAAGAGTTATATTAATTATAATAAAAGTATAATCTCTCTCTCTCTCTCTCTCTCTCTCTCTCTCTCTCTCTCTCTCTCTCTCTCTCTCTCTCTCTCTCTCTCTCTCTCTCTCTCTCTTAAAAACTTAATATTTAATAAACTTAACTATAACACATATTTCAAAAAACTTATTTAAAAAACAAAAGCTACTAAAAATGACAAAAACACAACACAATTACTAAAACTTTAACAAACATTAAAAGAGGTGAATCTAAATGGCAACCAAAATATTGTGTATTACACTAATTACACTAAAAGATAATCCAAAAACAAAAACATAGCATAAATAACAGGAGCAAACTCAAGCAACAGCATAGAAAATATATCATTAGTAAATAGTGATACAAATTTATGAAATTTGTGAGATACATTTTTATATTAAAACAACATTTGTATCTATTTCATACTAATTTATTTTAATTATTATGGCATACTGTTGCAATGCTTATTCTAAAAATAAATGTTATTGGGTTATTTGATAATGTGTACTGTTACTTGATCCATTGTAACCATCTGTTACACTTTATTGTCCTTGTTACACGTTACATGTACTTATGTACTTCAGTCGTAACGCAAGAACAGCCTTGGTAACTCATAAGCTTACAGATGATATGAGATGTAAATAGTGACTGTGTTATGGAGGATGATCAGATATTTCTTTCAATTTTTTTATTAACTTGCGTTCATTTATTGTGTTAACGCTCAAATATAGCGTGCTTGGTCAGCTACAGAGAAACTGGTAGCCAAACTACAGACAAGTGACCAATCCTGAGTGGCGACGTCACTACAAACATTCTACCAGAACGGTTCGGCACGGTTAGACAAACATGCTGAGTATTCCCGGCCGAGAACGGTTTGTAATCGAGCCAAGCTCAAGTGAAAATATAACTGCAACCGTTCCTTACCATTTAGAACCATTCTGCCTGACAGTAGTGGGGCTAAAGACACCTTTAAATAAAGTGCAACCAAACAGTCACATCTTGTGCACTTTAAATTCACAAACTACCAAGCCTGAAGTAATTTATCGACGTACACTTGTTCCATATGGCATTTGCAGTGCCCTTTTGACTGGACGCTCCCTACACAATTAGGAATCTCACAGATGGTCCACTTCATAGGGCACTATGAGGAAAGTGAAGGGTACCTTACAGTATATGTTGAACTGCATGTGTCTAAACATTCACATCACATACATAAAAACAATTAAGGCACATACACCATCCTTTTTTGTAATATAAAATCATTTTGGCCTTCTTTTTTTTTCTTTCCAGTCCCAGATGTGGGTGATGATACTCAGACTTAATGAGATTTGGACGTCTTTTTCTTTTCCTCTTTTCCACAGCTGTGCTGCTCTCAAGGACGTCCTCTCAGCCACGTCCCTCTCCATTCCTCAGAAGGGCCCCCAGGGGCCCAAACACTCAGCCTGCTGATGCTGGATGTTATAATCTGAGAAAGAAAAAAAGAACAAAAAAACAGTAGGGATGTGTATGACATGCATCATGAATACAACTGACAAGTATTTTCTTTCTTTCTTTCTCTTTCTTTCTTTCTTTCTTTCTTTCTTTCTTTCTTTCTTTCTTTCTTTCTTTCTTTCTTTCTTGTGGGAATATTTACATACAGAGATACTCTGCATGTAATATTTATTTGTGATAAATTTCAACAAGATTAATTTGGAATAATTTAAAATGGATGCCATTACAAAAGCTTTATCTCACTAAATAAATATATCTTCAGTCAGTTTGGGCTGTTTTCCTCCTTGCAGCAATTTGTAATAGACAGACAGACAGACAGACAGACGGATGGATGGATGGATAGATAGATAGATATATAAGCTCTGGAGAAAACAGTGATGTCATCATCCCGCTTAGTTCAGTTCTCATCCAATAGTGTCAGTGCAGTCAAGTCAGCAATATTGTCAAATATTAAATCATCAATATTACTTTAACTTAAAGATATTTCATTATAATGAATTTCACAAGATCTGAGAAATAGGTTAGTTGTTTTTAATATTTAACTGTTCAAGATAAATCTTTTGATTAATCTTCTGCCTTGTTTTTCATTTATTCAATGCAATTATGATAAATAAACACAATGTTTTATTATTATTATTATTATTCATTTTTAAAATGTGGTCAACAAACCTAGTCAACTGTAAGATATGAATATATTAATAGCATGTGTCATAATAGGCATTGAGTTGGGAGGATATCAGATTGATTCATGGAGTAATTATTTCTAAAGGTGTGTTTCTGCCTTAAGCCTTATTAACAGTAGCAGTGTGAGTTCTGGCCTGATTAGCATTCAGATCTAAAGGTTATTCCGTCACTGAACGCAGGTCACACAATTCCTTTGGGGTATGAGGGAAATTAATTTCTGATATCCTGCATTCACTGACTTGCTGCCATAGGTTAATAATAAATTTAAAAAAAGAGCGGTGGGAAGAGGCCAAAGAGAAAGAAATTTTGTCATATGAGATATAATATTCATTGTTTGATAGGCCCTAAAAAGTATGACTGACTATAGAGAGACAAATGCAAAGGTATAGGACACATTATATGTCAGTTCCCCCCAAATTCACACATGTGCAGTTCATTAAATCAACTATGAACATTGATATTTTGCCATTTATTCTAATGTTAGCAAAGTGAATTTTTTACTTTTACTTCACTACATTCCAAAGCATAATATTGTATTTTTTACAACACTACATTTCATAAAAACATTCTTTGTATCTCGAAGATGCAGATGTCCGATTCTTTCCAAAGAAACTATTGAATTGGTTCACAAATCACACTGATCGATTGATTCATGAATCAGACTGATCTGATTGCAGCTGTTTTTGAGTAAACAACTCACTGATTCAACGATTCAAGAACAGAGATATTGTGGGAGCTTGAATGTGCACGCAACTGATGGCGTGAAAAATTACTACTGCCAGATTTTAGTATTGATTATAGTAAATAAAAATCATATTTAGGTCATCATAACTGTCAGTTACTGTGAACTAAATCTGCTGCAAAATAACAAGCTGTTTAAGCCAGTGCTTGAATGTGGAAATGTCTACATTTGTGCGTTACCGTTTGTACGAGGTGGGCTATTTCAGTTAAAATAGCCCAAATTTTCAAATGACATAAACTAGTAAATTTAAAAGTTAATTTTAAAATGTTAATGTATTTTGCCTCATGTGATGTCTGTAGATTGTATTTTTATATTATTTGTTGCCACGTTTACACAAATGTAGGTTTTCTTCACTTTTTAAATACTATTTGGAATATTATTTAACTTCAATTTATATTTTAGTACTGCATATTGAAGTTTTTTTTGTTTTTACACTGGTGTATAATGTTTTGGTAATAAAATAAAAAGTAAAGTAACAATTTATTTTGCATTGCCCTTGTTGCACGTTACATGTACTTAGTAATAACTGTAAATTATGCATAATTACACGCAACTAACCCTAACCCTATATCAAATCCTAGCCCTAACCCTATAGTAAGTTCATGTTGTTAATTAATATTACTCAGTACTTAAATGCTGGAATTTGTGAAAACGGTGATATCATGCACAATGTGTATTACGTGTTCAGTCTATAGACACATACTGTTTCTTTACAAAGTGACATCACCATCTACTGGCCTGGCATGAATAACACTTTTTTTTTTTTTCATTTTCACGGATCCGTGTGAACGAGGATTGTTTTGACAACGTTGTCGTCTGTACGCAGAAATAACACAAGGCAAAAGATTTTCCCTTTTTAGTATGTCGTTGTCGTGTAAATGTACGATGAGTGAAATTAGCTGTCTGTAACTCTGAGAGGTTTAATTTTGGCCATCTGGTCAGTGATTTCAGTTTTTTTTTTTTTTTTTTTTTTTTTATCTTTCCATCACTCTCTGTTTTCCCCCTTCCTCATTTCGCACCGGTTTTTTTTTTTTTTTTTTTTTTTTTTTCAGTGTTTCATTGATAACCAGGCAGTATTTTTGTGATGAGTAATATTCTGGATTCAGTCCACTTGATCAATACAAGCTGACATTCACAAACAATGGAAAGCACTGTGGTCATTAAAACCATATGGATTATGTTTAAAGCACATAGACAGAGAGTGAGAATTGATGGGAGGGAAGGTGGAGATGGGAAATATTTCCACAGTGCTCACTTTGTCACCAAGGAGATGAGTGTTTGGCCTGAAAACAAAAGCTCATGAGAAAATATTTTGACCTGTTACATTTTCCGTTAGTCTTTTAGAGTGTGTTGCTGAATTAAAGGGATAGTTCACCCAAAAATGAAAATTCTGTCATCATTTACTCACCCTCATGTTGTTTCAAACCTGTATGAATTTCTTTCTTCTGTTGAACACAAAATAGTATATCTTGAAGAATGTTGGTAACCAGGCAGTTGATGGTATGCATTTGTATGAATTTCTTCCTTCTGTTGAACACAAAAGAAGATATCTTGAAGAATGTTGGTAACCAGACAGTTGATGGACCTCATTGACTTCCATTGTAAGAAAATACTATGGAAATCAACTATCTGGTTACCTACATTCTTCAAAATATCTTCTTTTGTGTTCAACAGAAGAAAGAAACTCATACAGGTTTGGAACAACATTAGGGTGAGTAAATGATGATAAAATTGTCATTTGTGGGTGAGCTATCCCTTTAAAACCAGGCAATTAAGAATGAGCAGATCTGACTCATCGAATTACTGTCATACCTACTTCAGTTATCCAGAACATGACGGCAGAGTAACAGTCACGCTGCTTTTGTTTTCTATATAAACCTGCATAAAATGGACATATTTGACCAATGCAATGAGCTTCATGCCACAAGCAATGCATTTGTAAAGCCTTATGCCACAAGCAATCCATTTGTAAAGCCCTATGCCACAAGCAATGCCCTTTTACAAGGTCTTGAGTTTGATTTTGCTATATACTAAAGTAGGTTTTCAAGCTTGAATGTTCAAGAAGACTATTTTTCCACATTTTGCATTGGTGCAGCACCTCTCTTCCTAATCTGTCAGTAATGCTCTGTTTAGTTCTTGTCTCTATGAAGCCCCTCCTTCTGAAAAATGAAATGTGTACTTATTGGTCAACTGGACCAATGTGTTGTGATTGGTCAAGCACTTTTAAAATGTGTTTCGGAAATGTCATGCCTCTTACCATAACCATAAACTTTTCTTCTTTCTTTTTTGCATATCTCTTGGCCGGGAATTATTTAAATACAAAGTTCTGACTTCAAACTCTACATGACGCAGACTAATAAGTCCTTAAAATAATCTGCTTGCAATCTCATCATTCTCTATAGGGCACAGCTGATTGGTTCCTGTGGTATCAGCAGCCAATGAACTTGCTGCTCAACTTTCAAATACTTGGTCAGTGTCTGTGTAGTAGTTTACAGCACGCTTTCAGAAACCCTCCACCATCCCCAGCTCCACCTGTATCGATCTGCCATGGGTAATTCATATACGCTATATTGTACAGCAGCAGCAGCATGTCTTACATGCTCACAGCAGCGTGTCTGTGAATATATTGGCAGTAGCAAGTCTCTGTACTTGCTCTGCAGCAGCGGCAATAACAGCAGCAGTATAGAATATATACTCTGCCAAGACCAAACTTATTAACATTGTCAGAGAGTTGTCATGACAGAAATGAGGAATGTTGTGACATGTTCACTCCCAGAAGGAGTTCAGAAACTTAGTGAAATAGAGAAAAACTCCCTTTGGAGTTTAACACTAAAGAACATTGAACATGTAGAAAAAGGAAAATAGGTCTTCTTTAAGATGCTGTGTCATACAACAACAACAACAAACAACAGTTAAATACAAATAATATGACTTGAATTCTACTAGCTTTGCACAGGGGGTCTCAGTTCTGGATTCTTGTTTTGTAAATGCCATGTGACTGATCATTCTGCAGCCACACATGATCCATCTCCGGTGAGATGCTGTAGTTCAGTGTAAGGAAGATGGACAGGTTCATGTTACTTTGAGTGTTTTTACTCTTCTTTATTATTTTTCTTTGCCCACATGCAGGGAAGCAATTTAAAAAAATGATCAGTTAGAAAACCGTGTCAGAAATCGTCGGCATTTAGGGTGAGATTGATTCATGCATTGATAATCTTGTTTGCATTGCTCATGTTGTCCATGATATGATGTATTATATGCTGCTGCAGTTTGGAAATGCAATTTACAAACACTTTCCCCACTTAAACTGTTATTGTCGTCATAACGAAATGATATCTTATATTTACCAGCATTGCATGTCATTTGCGATCAGATTTTCCAAAGCCAGTTGTGCAACCCTCTAACAACCCCAGCAAGAATGGCTGCTATGACCTAAAGTATACTATTCAAACTTCAGTGAAATATGCGTGTGAAACCCCCATGAAATGTGTGTTTGTGTTTGTGTATCCTCTCATGTCAAACTGTCAAAATTTCTTAGTTTTATCCAACAATTAAAATAATAGAAAAATGTAATAATTTTGACATAATCAATTGAATTGTTGTGTAGTTCGATAGTTTGTTATATTATCTCTTTCCCCGCCAACGTTTTTGATAAAAGTTGCCAGCCAGTGCCTGCATTTTTTATCATTTTCACAAAAGTTTCATGGCCGCCAGAATATTTTGTTGTATGAATATCTGAACATGCAACATATCAAAAGAAAGAACTGACCCTCTGCTTTTTTAAAAGCATTTTATTCTAGCTTCAAGTTTCATAAAAAATCACCATTTTGAGTTAAAATCTGGATCGGATTCAGAACGATGATCAAAACATAGATGGAGTATCGAGTCCATCAACACCCTCAAAGCTCCACAATACTATATCTCGTCCTGGGTCGACATTTCATTCAGTAACAGCAGTTTAGATTTATATGCTGTTTAATGTTGATGATTGCATTATTTCACTTATGCATCTGCTTACATATGTTATCGCTTGTTTCTGCTTATTCTTTGCCTGTGTTTTGATCTGGAGATTCAGTACTCTTTCAGACATAGCGCCCCCTAACGTATAACAGTGAAAACATGGATTGCCAGAAATTCCATCAATGGCGGAGAAAGAGTTAACACTAGATTTAATTTAGTTGTCTTAAATCTAGTTTTAAAATCTAGTTGTAGTGTTGACAACAATCATCAAACTCAAACATAAAAATAAATAAATAAATAAATAAATGAAAAATTTTATTTTTTTAATTTATCAGTAATTTCAAATCAAAATTTGGTTCCAACTGGTAAACCCCTATTATTTATTTATTAATTGATTGATTGATTGATTGATTGGTTGGTTGATTTAGTCTATTTAATTAGGCTATATTAATGTTCTATTAATAAATACTAGCCTACATTTAGATAACATTGTTGAAACAACTGCAAACCTGATAGACAATTAAAGGAGAACTCCGGTCAATTTTAACATTGAGCTCATTTTTTTGTAAATTTGGAGTGCTGTCAATACAGAGAACAACGACAAAAATCGGTGTTGCCTACACCGTGTTATCCTCTTTTTAAAATTTGCACCCTGTTGACTTCAATGGGGCAATATTTAAACCTGCTTTTAGCCTCTTAACATCATTGATGTGTCATTACAAGTGCACAGGTCATGTGAGTGATTCCTTCAGAGTGAACACGAGTGAATCTGACTGCAGTAGATGTGAAAGAAATGGATAAAAATGATGTTATTTAAGCCAGCGCAAATACCTGTATTTACATCCTGTTTTCGGTTGAAGTCCAAAGTAGTCGATTGCCGAGTTCACGCGCGTGATCATAGGTAACTAAACCTATGCGCGTGAACTCGACAATCGAGTTCAGTTCACTCTGAAGGAATCACTCACATGACCTGTGCACTTGTAATGACACATCAAGGATGTTAAGAGGCTAAAAGCAGGTTTAAATATTGCCCCACTGAAGTCAACAGGGTGCAAATTTTAAAAAGAGGATAACACGGTGTAGGCAACACCGATTTTTGTCGTTGTTCTCTGTATTGACAGCACTCCAAATTGACAAAAAAATGAGCTCAATGTTAAAATTGACCGGAGTTCTCCTTTAATAGAAAATAAAACTTTCTGAAACAGATCAACATTTTCTGAAGGATAAGCATTTAACCGAACATTAACTGAAAAAAGGTCCTATATTGTATTCATGAGAAGTTCCTAATTCCATGCTACAGTATTTGAAAATGCTAATCATTTATACCATGCACTGTATGAATCAAAGTACTGTGGTATAACCATTACACCATCATTTTTTTTTGTTAGTGTTGTGTACTTTCTTGTGGAAATTATGTTTTTGGAGTGTTTGTGAATGTGTCACTAATGTGACTGGAACTGCTGATTAAGTAATAAACTAATATTATTAGAACAAGTGACACAAAGAGCAGGTACAGTGAAAAGGACAGGCAATGTGCGAAAGGCTGGTTGTAAAGTCAGAGAGAAAGACAATTGTGAAATATAACAACTGAGAAAAACAAACTTTACTGATACAAGTGTTTCAGGTCCTGTCAACACAACGACGATGTGATCGCCATGACAACTCCTCTTCACACTGATCACTGAAAGTAATTAGACTGTCTATAGCATGCAAAAAACAACAACAACAACAACAACAACAAAAAAAAACACCCACACAAATGCACATTAACAACTACAGACGGCACTTTAAAGTGTGTGTTATGTATCTTAGGGTACACATTACAGACGGCACTTTAAAGTGTGTGTTATGTATCTTAGGGTACACATTACAGACGGCACTTTAAAGTGTGTGTTATGTATCTTAGGGTACACATTATATACATACATATATATATATATATATATATATATATATATATATTTATATATAATATTTATATATTCTGCGGCTATTACACAAAGTGCAAGTATAAATAGATTCTTTTTACACTAGCCTATGAAAAAATAGCAATATTTTCTTTGCAATAAGTGTAAATAATAGCCTACTTAATTGATTTTATACTTATAAATAGTGGGAGATACTATTTTTACCTCATTGTTACTGTACATTAAACGGTATGCAATAATAACATAGAGTGTAAATTATTATATTATTAAAATTGGGACAATAAAGCCCTCCCTACACCTGACCGATAAACACACGTTAGACACTTTATTTCCTCTTTCGAATATTTTTTTTCATTTGTGTTGAAAATAAATGCTTTCTGATCTGATATGTGACAGAAAAAGGGGAGTCGAGCAGGTTTGGCAAAAGGCAGATTCAAACTCGGGTCAATTTGCGGCAAAACTTTCTGCCACGTGTCTTACCCATAAACTATTGCTATTGTAGAAAATCCAGCATCTTCCGTGATTCTGTCTTTCCCAACCAGACGTCAGTAAGTGGAGTTAGTGTAAATAGCTTCTACCAACAACTGCGTATAAAATATATCAAATGTACTATTTGTATAAAAAAAATTAAGCACCTGCCCTCCCAAATGTAACCCCTCAGGGGTCCAAGAGCAGATTGTACAAAAACGTATGCATTAGGATAGATGAATTTGCCACAAATCTGTCACCAATGGTTGTGAGGAAAACACGATGAAGCTCAGGGCTGCGTTCAGCCCCGACAAAACGTTGCACAACGTTTTTTAAACAGAAACGGTGATGCGTTGAACACAGTTCTGATGACGCAAGAGTTGCAACTATGGCAGCTGAGAAGGCCATTCTTTGTGTTCTTTGTGAAGAATTTTCGGAGCCTGATGAAGTCGGTATAAATATGTGTTTAATACTACAAAATATGCCCGATGTTACAGTTACTGCATTTGCCGCCCAGAACAAAAGAGAACATCCCAATCGAGTGAAGGGATTGCTGAAACTGAAATGGAAGCACACATCTTACCTAATTCAGACTGAAACACATCTATTTAGCCTCACATACTGACTTTATTTGTAGTTCATACTGTTTTAATACCCTGTATTTTCTTTCTCATTTTTAGGAAAAGCACTTAATTACCATTGTTTATTTCTATACCAAATGTCATACACTTGCAATGAAGCTAAAAATAAAAAACAACTACATCATTATGTTGAAATCCTATATTTTTACAATAAAACTTACGACAAACATGTCTTCTAATATCCTCAGTTGTTGCATCGAACACATTTGTAAATTACTTTCCTTGAACCAAGCGTGCCGCACAAGCCCTGAAAAGTGAAGCCAAAACGTCTCGATCGCCCCCCGGTGACTGGTCCTAGTATAGGTCATAAGCCCTGCCTCCCCGTGTTATTCAACGGGATGTGAGACCAACTAAACAATTAAATTACACTTCAAATATCTTTTTCCAAAGGTGGTTTCTTTCATTTGCTGTCGTTTTTATCACGCTGATGTAAGTTCAAGTGTCTGTTTCAAAAATAAGTTGGTTTTTAGTTAGTTACGTGATGCGGTGGTGTAACGTCATGATTGACAGCTGTGATTGACAGGTTCTCCGAGCGAAGTAGTCACTGAAGCACCAACGGACATTTTTTCGGGATCTTCGGAGGACTGAGGAGATTGTATTTACTTTATTTTAACAAGCCTCTTGTCGTACTGCAATCAATTTTTAAAAAAGTGTGCAGAATGCACTTTCCCTGAGGCGAGTGAGGGCGGAGCGTTGATTTCGCGGCTTTACTTCCTGCTCACGACTGCGCAGGTCTGGTCCCGAGATCGCTACTGCGCAGACTCAAGTTCCAATATGTCAGCGCCATATCGGGACTCTGGCGGCTTCAGTTCTCATCAATGGAAGAGAGCGAAGGGGCGTCGTCCATCTTTTTTTACAGTCGATGCCTTGAACCCATTGTGCGAGTTCACTTTAATACCGCGTGCTTTATATACATGTTGCTGCTGATTGGACTGCAGTTCTGACACACCCACCAAACAAGAGAAAACGTATCTCAAACCCCGTTGCACACCGGTGCACGCCGTTTCCAGGAAACATGACGTTCAACCCGGAAACCGTAGCAAATCGTTGCGCACCTTTTGAACTTGAACGTGCTCCTGGTATAACGTCTTTAATAATCCACTCAGATGCCAAAACATGACCAGACAATGAGTGAACAATCACAGCCACTTTAATAGCAAGGCAAACGAGGGCAAATAATGACACACAGCTGAAAACTAATCATATCTGTTACCATGACAACTAGAGAGTGGCAGTAAAACTGAACAAAGGAAGACAGGAAACTGGCGAAAACAAACTAAAAGTCCATGATGGTGAAACTAAGAATAATCATGACAAAATAGTTATGAATACTTATGAAAAATAGTTATGAGTAGTAATGTATTGCCATGACACAAACATTTTTAAATTTTAGATTCAATTTAGAATCTATTTCTTAAAGTCCAACTGAAATCAAAATTGACCCTATTTACTTTGTTAGCGCATATTACTAGTCTTGTGGTGAAAAATTAATCCGTGCAAGTTAATACACAGAAAAAAATTGTTTGCCGTCGTAATCTTTAATCAAAGTCTGAAAAGTTACTTCTGGTCTGGAATGGCGTTCCTTCTCTGATGATGTAGGTTTGACGGCTTGGGTTGGGGAACGCTTAACCACTCCCCTCAAACCTTTAGTCCGAGATGAGCGAGAGATGGAGAGGAGGAGTGCAAGAGTAAAACCCTGCCCTCTGTTCAATATTCCTTTTCACTGGGAAATATGTCACAACACTGGAGAAAAGTCGTTTGCAACTTCCGGTACACGCGGACTTTAATGTATCTACATTTTTTGAAAAATAAACATTATAGTCATTAAATACTAACCTGGTTATCTCTAAGGGGCTGTTTACACTATACTGAAATAAAAAATGTGTGTGAGTTTTGGCCATTCATTTACATGACAACAGAGTGTTGGGGGCCTGAAAATGCGAACTTTTGAAAATGGGTTTCAAAGTGACATTACAGTGCCTTTGAATCTTGTCTGAAACAAATTTGCTTTGGAGGTTTTTGTACACAAATGCTACCTGTAAAGTCCTAGGTTGACTGGACAGTTGCCTTTGGTTTCAGACACAGCCCTTATTTGCTTAAGTCAATGAAACAAGACTTAAGTCAAAAATATTCGAAAGGAAGACAGAGAGAGATGTTGATGTTAAAGCCTTTTTCTTTTGTGTGTCTCTATTGCCCTTCATAAATATTACACATCCTTTGCATTGTAAATTTCTAATGAGGACTGTCGTGTTCACTGCCATGTCAAATAGTAGGTTTTAAGCTCCACCTGTCCACTGGCAGATCATGAATAATTGATTAATATGATAATTAATCTCTACAGAAATCACTAGGGAGGCGGACCTGTCCAAGGCAGACAGGTTGATGCTTGGGTTGAGCTTGTCATGTGAATGCAGTGCTGTCTATGTTTAAAGATGGATATTCATCTTAACACACCAATTGCCATTCTGGTATCCTGAAGTGCTTTTGTGTTGCATAGTCAGTGCATGGCAAGATACTCATAAAATACAGCTAGCAAAGACACAAACAAAGACAAATTTACAAATGTATATTCACCACAATATTCTTTGGACACGTGTAACAATGTATATATATACATGGCCACAATACTTAACTTGTTTTCATGTAGTTCACAAGCCGTTTTTCATCACACAGGTTTAGTTTCAGTGGATTGTGGGTATATATACACTTCATCCAGTGCTGTTTTTGACCTGTCCCAATGAATCAGTGAGAAATTAAATGTCCAAATGATTCAAACTAAATTGCTAGATTAAGACAATTTGCCAATCATGAATCAAACATCACTAGTTCTGATTCTAAAGAGCCAATAAAATTATGGGACACACTTCATGGCAGGGTAGGCAATTTGTTGCAGTTGCAGTTGTTTTTTTTTGTTTTTTTTTGTTATGCTGGATGAAAGTCACTTCACATCTGGATAGCACATCTTTATGCATTTGATGCCATGCAGAGTTAAACGTCATGAGCACTGCAACTTGAACGGTTTTTACAGTTACACCGCAACCTTTTACAGTTCCTCCTGAACCTAAACAAAGAGCTTATGCTGTATTCACGCCATAACTACTGTAATTTTGAAGAGATGGAAACCTGTCATCTTATATTCGAAGCAGTTTGTAACTCGAATTTATGCGCTTCAATGGCAACACTATCAACGCTGAAATAAACCTGTAGCAGTCAGGTGGTACAGGTCAGTGCTCTTTAAGTTGTTTACATTCATTATTATTGTACTGAAAAGCTACATATTTTAAAGCAAAATCTAAAGCAAATTTCGCAATTCTGCTACCTGAAAATAGGCACAGCATCTCAATATTGTGAAATACAGTTAATAATCACTTGGTATTTACACATTTACTGAAAACGTTCCTATTTTATAGAACAAGACCATGATAAAGACATAAATGTACCAGTTGTTCAATTTTTTATTTTGAGCCTTATTGCTTTGAATAAAATAAAGATCTTCGGGAGTTGAAATGGTAACTATACAGTAGACTGCGCATGTGTGTGTGTGTGTGTCTGAGAGGACAGTCGTGGTTTATAAGTGGTGTTTCTGTTTCCACATTGTGCCTAAAGTGTGTGTGTGAGTTTGGTTTGTAAGTGGTTATTATTCAAGCATTTATTTACTGACTGCCATGAATATTTCATATTTGATGTACAGCACGATTCCATCTGATAAAAACGACTGATTAAAAAGAAAGAAAATCAATAAGATCCTAATGGGCGAGAGCGGTGGAGTGTTAAGCCATGGAAGACGATCCCTTCTTCTACTGCTGAGGAGTATGAAATCTCATCAGACAAGCTTACTTCTGTCAAGGTCAAACACACACGGGAACCCAGCTCTTGTTTGCCATCGTTTTTCCAGCTTTCTTTCTGTCTCTCTCTGTTGGTTGAAAGTTTTAGTTTGTTATGCTGTAATTTGACAGGTTTGTGTTGTCTGACACACTGTGATTTGTCTGCAAGCTCCTCTGTCTTCTTTTTGTGGGACAACAGGATGATGGACGGTCTTTTTCTGTCTTCTTTTCGCCTTGTTTTTTAAGATTTTGTTGCAGTATTTCTGTTCCTTCTGTGGGATTTGGAGTCAAAAACAAAGTGTTTTTTTGCAAAATATCATCTGCAATTATGAATACTTATTATGGTCTAATTGGTAATGGAATAGTTTTAAATGAAAAATTCTGTCACCATTTAAAGGCCGTTCACACTAAGGATGAAAACTATAACTATAAAGCTTTATTAAATGTTCTAATATTTTGAGAATAGAGACATCCTCAGCACAGCTTTGATAACAATACAGAGAAACAATTTTTCTATCTGATAAATGATAAAAAACAATGATAGCCAATCACAATCCATCCTGCTTTAAACAGCTTGAGCATTTAAAGTGGCAGACAATGTTACAGAAATGTTATTATCTGTCTAGTTGTGGACTTTAATGTAGTTCCCTTTCACGCCGGTCACTCCAACGTTTGTCGGAGGGATCCGACAGAAATGGGATCTTCGCAGAGAGACCAATCTACTTCGAGAGAAGCTAATCGAGCCAATGCTAATCGGGCCAGCTGCTTCTATCACACAGTGCGGGTATATAATGAGCAGCAAGTGCAACGCATCTTTGCATTTCGATTCGGAGCCAAGCTGATTCATGTTCTGTTCCAGCAGTCATACTTCTAAAGAAGAGACAACTTTTCGAGTGTTCTCTTTGGAAGAAGCCCTCTCCTTCATGTTGGTGTCATGGCGCGCTACAGCAGGATCACCTCAGAAAAAAAACAGCTATTTTCACAGCTCTGAGCGTGGCGGTTCGGTTGAGTGCCTCAGCGGATTGCACTATTTCCCGCTGTTGGCCGTGGACCTGTGCGCTTCAACACTAGAGAGAGCTAATTTTCCTGAAAGAGCTTACACGATTGTGACATTCCACTCGTGTGTTTCTGGATGCGATCGTTCCCTGTCCTCATGTGACGACTACGATCACTGTCTCACATGCCTGGGCTTAAGCATGCTGAAACTGTGTTCGTGGGTGGTTCATGTTCTCTCAGGAGAACATGACCACGTCGGCACGTTGTTCGTCTTCCCTTTCTCGCAAGGGCTTGAGCGTTCAACACGCCATGTGCCGTCCAGCTGCCGGTGCGCAGGTTGTCACGGCAACCCAGCGCATCGTGTGTGCTCTACATGCGCGGTCAAGACTCGAGTACCTCACACAAGATGGAGTCCCTTTGCCTATTCCCCGATCTAGTTCCTCTTTTGGTGGCCACCAGAAAAGGGCTACTTTGTCTAATAGCACTGCTGATCTGAGGATTACAGTGAGCGTTTCCCTACGAGACCACCTCCTCGGGCCCCTCACTCCTCTAGCGCATCGCAAGCATGTTGAGATTGTATTCATGGGTGGTTCATGTTCTCTCAGGAGTGCATTGTTCATCTTGCCTTTCTCATAAGGGCATGAGCGTTCAGCGCACCGTGTGCCGCCGAGTTTGACGGCCACGTTCACGGTCTCACTTGCCTGGCAGCTTACGGATAGGATTGCTGGTCCTTCTCATGGGGGAGATAGCGTTTCATTCGGGGCTTCAGCTGAGGACAGATGTCGACCACTTCATCGGAGAGAGGGCTGTTATACTTTGGAAATGATGATGCTGAGCTTTCCATTAGAGTGGTTTGTGCTCATGCTGAGTCAGATTCAGACTTGACACCCATGCTTTCCCGGGCTGCTCTGGGGGCGCAGCGCAACGCGTAAATCGCATTTCCCGGGCTGCTCTGGGGGTGCAGCGCAACGCGTAAATCGCATTGCCTGCTTCCGTGCTGTTTTCCTGGATGTGCATGAAGAACTTTGGCAGTATGGAAGCATATTGGCACCAATATGGCAAGCCAAACATGCCTAAATCTGCAGAATTTTATTTTTCTCCCTCACTACCCTCGGTGGAGGGGTGGCAGTGCTACGCTCAGGCCACCTACACCCTGCATGTGATGGCTACCCTGAAACTATGGAAGGCCAAAACACTCATAATGCAGGGTAGTTCTGAGCCGGGGTTGAGCTGCGCATGTTGACTGAGATTATGTCAAAGTGTTGGCCCTCGGCCAGACAATGTCCACCCTGGTGGTCCAGAAGCGCCCCCTGGCTAAACCTTGCAGAGTTGCGAGATATCGCTAAGTATGCCTTCTCGATGCTCTCATCTCACAAGGTGGCCTTTTCGACTACACTGTCGAGGACAGGGCCCAGCAGTTCTCCACAGTTCATAAGCAGGCTGAAGCAATCAAGATCTTGCCCCTTTGTGCTTCAAGAGCACTCTTGGGCTGCCCCTCAGTCTGCTCGTCGCCAAGGGCGTCATTCCCCTGGAAAAAAAAAAAAAAAAGAAAGAAAAAAAAAGGGGGGACTCGGCCACAGCTAGCTCTACTGTCATCACCTCTGAGCCGGGCGACCCGGACCGGGATGAAGCTGCTCGTTCCCCAGTGGAGGGCTGGGTGCAGAATTTAACAAAAATTTAACAAAAAATTTGAAAAAAAAAATATATATTTGAAAAACTCTGGCAGCTCAGCCAGCTTCAATGAAGAGCAGTTTCTGAAATCACTGGGTGCCACGAGCGTGAGGGCGACAGCATGCACCGCTATGCCTCGCAGCTCTCGTTCACCTCTTGGCACAAGGGTGAGAATGACATTGCACTACGCTATGCCTCGTCACTCTCGTTCCCCTCTTCACAAGAAGAGGTCGACAGTGTGCGTAGTTACGAAACCTCGCCACTCTCATCCCCTTCCGCAATCACCAGCGGACAGCAGCATCTCAGGTTCGAGAACGCAGTCAAGCCTTCCTAGCATCCTCTGTCCACCCATGGAGCCAGGTGAGTGTTGCACTGCACACCCAGACCCCACTCCGAGTGCCTCTCGGGTCAGGTCCCTGTCCTCCACCTCGCTGCCCTTCCGCGGTACGTCTGTGGTTCCATTGGTCCCGCTGGTACGGTCTTTCGGAGCCTGGCTAGTGCTCCCCAGACCATCCGGCTGGCTCATCCGCACCATCAGACTCGGCTATGCGATTCAGTTTGCCCGGCGCCCTCCCAAGTTCAGGGGCATCCGGTTCACCACAGTGATGGCTACAAATGCTCCTGTCTTACGGGCAGAGATCGAAGTCCTACTGGCGAAGGACGCGATTGAGCCGGACCCTCCAGCCGATATGAAGTCAGGGTTCTACAGCACCTACTTCATTGTACCCAAGAAAGGCGGTGGGTTATGGCCAATCTTGGACCTGCGAGTTTTGAATCGGGCCCTGCACAAGCTCCCATTCAAAATGTTCTTGCAGAAACGCATTTTCGAATACATCCGTCCTGCAAGTGTCCAGGCATGCTGTGGTCTTCACGGATGCCTCTGCAATTGGCTGGGGGGCCACGTACAATGAGCAAGCATGTACTGGTCCATACGGACAACACTGCGAACGTTGCGTACATCAACCGACAAGGTGATCTGCGCTCCCTTTGCATGTGGCAACTCGCCCGTTGGCTTGTTGGCTCATTTAGTTTCTCTCGAAGTAGATTGGTCTCTCTGCGAAGATCCCATTTCGCTCCGACGAACGTCTCCGTTCCCTCTTTCAGGGAATGTGGGTTACCATACGTAACCAAGACTTTATCGTTATAGTTATCTTTATAGTTGTAGTAAAGTAAACAAGTATTTGCTCATCTTTATGTTGTTACAAACCTGTATGACTTTTATTATTCTGAGGAATGCAAATGGAAAAAAATGTAAGAGCTCCAACTCAAAAGAGTGACCATAACATTCCTACAAGAAAGAAAAACAAATAATTTACATAATTTTTATCTGGCCTACTAAAAACTTACCAAACTTTGCATGCATGTAGGGTGTATGTCTAATTGTTTTGTGTGTAATTTTGGAACGAATGTGATCAATGTTTTCTTAGCAACTAGTGATCAAATTTGCAGCATTCAAATTGTCAACACCACTTCCACATTTGAGTTAGAGACTTTACTTTTTACATGAAAGTCCCTCTTCTCATGACAATTTAGGTAAAGTCTTTAAAAGTCTTCTCAGCTGATCAACACCCATTTGGTATAATATCTTCACACATGGAAGTCAAAATACAGATAGACTGAATTCTGATTTGTTAACGAATCAGACAGATCCAGTTTACAGAAAATGAGAGACAGTGTTGATGCTCAAAGCAGTTAAAGCGCTGTTACATTTTGTACATGTTAAATTTGACATGACTGACAAAAGCCAATGTTGATATATTCAATATTTAGGTTGAAAGTCAACCACACATACTCTAAACACACCTGGAACTTTGAACTGATTTTCAGTTATTAGCACAAAAGTCACTAAATCCATTTCATCTACTTTTGTAGTAGATTCCTACACTCAATGAGCATTCGACTAATTTTTGCTAGCCGCTACATATATAGCAGTCTACACTGTTGTGTTGGTGCTGGATTATGTCATTTATGCTTTGAGAATTGTATCACCAAGTGCCTACAATTAAAACTATGAGAAATTATTCCACACACAATTATTGTGCATGTTACAGAGGATTTTAACCTCCCTTTGAGGTCAGTCTAACATTTTGTGCCATGTGACTTATTTTTAAAATGTGTTTTGAATGTTTTCAACACAGGATATTGAATTTTGCAGAACAAAAATGAAACCCAAATGGATTTATTTTGCAATTAAAGACAACATGAAATCAATAATAACACCATGACTTTTTTCTAACCAAGGACGTTCTGCTGATTTTCCATTGTAATCAGGATGTTTGAGTGGAGAAATATCCATCCGTCCACCATTCTCCAAGCTGCTTGTCCTATGTACACTAGGGACCTTATATTGGTAAATCAAACAGATAACCCCGCCCCAAACTCACACCATTGGTTGACGCCATGTTGTTGGGTCAGGCTGATTAGGATGCTCAAACAAACAGAGTACAACAAAGGTATTTACACTTTTCTGGGGTATCATCTTACGAATAGTTTACTTGCAGTTGACTGCTTATTAAACAGGGATAGTATTTTATCATCCAAAATATATCCATTCAACACTCTAAATGCTTGAAGGGGAGAACATTCTAAACAAAGGAGAGATGATATAGCCCAAGTTCACACAATCCTACACACTAAACTTTCAGAAAGTCTCTAAACACAAATTAATCTGAAATATACGGAGCCCCTAAAGGGACATGCTGGTGGGAAAAATTTGGGATGAGAGAATTTTTTTTTTTCAAATCTTTTGCGTTCCCCCGAGAAACTGTGCGTTCCCTCGAATAACTTTTGCGTTCCCTCGCAAAGTTATTTGCGTTCCCACGCACAACTTTTGCGTTCCCTCACAAAACCTGTTGTGAGCTCAGACAGACACCTCCTGTTTAATGTCCCGCTGGCAGTGTTTCAGAGCTCCGTAAGTTAATGGAGTGTTTCATAGTGTTTGAACTTGGACTCAAATATAAAGAAATGCGGCCAGTGCTTAAAGCTGCATTCCCTAACTTTTTTGGGTTAAAATTGATCCAAAATAAATTTTTGAGCAAGTACATAACCAGCCAGTGTTCAAAACTATCTGCTTGTCTTAGCTCGATTCAAAACGGCAAGCTTGTAATAATGTTTTTAATTCCAGTGGTACTGGTGGATTTCCGTGGGAAATTTGAGCATGTCTTTGTGTCATTACGTCACATCTGTACACATAAAGAAGGAGTCTCGGCTGGTAGGCTATATTGCGTGTGAGGATGTTGGAGGTGGAGATTTATAGCCTTTTCTCACAGCACTTGATATAATTAAACTTATCTATTTGATGGTGGATCCAGAAAGGTTCAAACGACAGTCACCAGTGACAACTGGAGATTCACCCGTTGTAAAATGCAAAACTTCGTTCAGACTTCGGAGTGGCTACAGAAAAAAAGAGACTGCATCCGGGCCCATGCGAAAACAAGGATAAATATCAGAAGGGCATTAAATGTAGTCATGCAATGCTGATGTTGTTAACATTAACAATTTGAGAACAAAGTATAATTTGCATGGTTTGACGTGATATGATAAGCGATCGTTAGATTTAATCAGCGCGATTTACTGCAATTCTTTTTTCCCTTAGTTGGTCAGAACAAAAGTGGATGTTACTTACTTGTTCAGATTACATTTTCCAGTGAAAATTCTTATGTTGGTCATACTTCCAAAAAGTAGAATCTGTGATTCTGAATGACAGCATCCACACCGCGCGGTGACTGACAGCCGCACATTCTCCTCAAAACATTGGATTCATCCGCGCTGTGCCATGCCGAGGCACAACCCTTAAGTTGATAATTCCGCGAATAACTGCAATTGCAGATTTCGAACAGAGATGGCGACAAAGAGGAACAACTACGGACTGCAGCTTTAACTCAAGGAGTTCAGTGAAGTTGGTAATATATTCATATATTCAAACTTCCCAGATCAATATTCGTGAGCTAAACATTGTTAAAACACAAACTACACCTATTTACAATCACAGTAACCTAGACAACAAGCTACAACCCAAATGTCCTCAAAACGAGCTTTATAATATAAATTTGTCTCTATAACCAGGCGATTGAGGGACAAGTCTGAATAAGGGACTGTCTGCAAATTGTAAAACTCAAAACCCTTTTGCACATTTTATATTATTAAACATATTCAGTAGCTTCACTGTGACACTGTACTGCAACCAAATTCAGTTCACATATCACTGCTCTCCTGCTGGTTATACTACAACACTTAGTTTGATAAACTGCATTTGGTGTGTAACATTGAAGTTAATTACTGTTTTTGTAGTCACGTTTTTTGGGTTATACCTATTGCACTTTGCAGACGGTCCCTTCGGACTCTCCCTCATTTTGAGGGAAATTTGGGTTGTAACTCGTTGTCTACTGAGCTCACAACAGGTTTTGCGTGGAAACGCAAACATTTTGCAAGGGATTGCAACGTTTCTCGGGAGAACACAAAAGTTTTGCAAGGGAACACAAAAGATTTGGGGGAAAAAATCCCATCCCAAATATTTTCCACCACCACGTCCCTTTAGGGGCTCCGTAGAAATAGGCTCTACCCTCAGATGTAGATTTTAGAAAAGAAACAGTGAAGAGTCAAATGCAAGAGAGACAATGTTAAAAACCAACAGAGCTAGATGTAGGAACTAGGGATGTTAACCGATGACCGTTTGACCGATGGTTGACCGTATCAACGTTGACCGGTCAAAGTTGTCGGTAGTCGGTTAAAAAAAAAAAAAAGTTATCTCTAAAAATTAGGCTATTATAGACAGTGGACTTTACTCTACTACAGTTAGCCATCTCATTCCAAGATGTTTTTGTGTGAAGTGAACAAATCCCTCACACTCAATTTTTCATAACTCACCTGTTTGTATTTAATAAACCAATAAAAACATTTGGCGCGAGGTCACAGCGTTTGGGTTCGCGCGCTCACAGGGTTTGCGAAAAGTAAAGGCTACAGGCTAAAACACTCGAGGTTAGAGCCAGGGCAGACGACAGGATGAAGCGTGTAAAGAAGTGTGTGGGACCATTTCACCAAAAAGAATGACACAGATGTAAGTTGCAACTTGTGTGATACAGTGCTTAAATACAGTAACACATCAACTATGATCACCTTAAAACTCGACACCCGCAAGCCTCTTCGGGTGAGAAAGGTAGCCAAAGCGGGAGGCAGAGCGGCAGAGAGATGCGACAGAGTTGCGAAATTGCAGGGACGATATTGTACAATATTGGGAAAATATTAGATATTGGGAAAAAATTAGCCTACATTTCGATAGTTTTTTCCCAACGATATATATTGCGAGTCATGATCAATCCAGGCTAAAGTCAATAATTACCATTCCATGATATTAATAATTTCACTAATAAGCAAGCTTCATTACAAGTGACAAAAAGGTCACTTAATATTTTATTCCAAAATTAGAACATATTTCTGTCAGAATTCGGTGAACGTTCTACGCAGTCCAACGTGGCGGCGCTCTTAACAGATGTTTGTTCATTCCTCAAAATAAGTACAAAAAAATCTTATTCTCTCTCTCTCTCTCTCTCTCTCTCTCTCTCTCTCTCTCTCTCTCTCTCTCTCTCTCTCTCTCTCTCTGTTTTCGGTGCTGGTGCAGTGACGCGTTCATGTAAACGGCACCTAAAAGCTGTCACAAAGAACCAGCAAAAGTAATGATTATGAATATGTAAAATATTGCGATGAGACATTTTAATTATCTATTAATAAACAAGTGTTTTCTGTGTCGGCTGCAAAGATGAAATCTGACTCGCGATCTTCGCAGTAGTGAACGCGCCGGAGAGAAATACACATTTCACGGATTAAATCGTTTTATTTTGTTTTGAATGGTTCTGTTTAAAAGTAGAGATTTCTGTAGATAATAGATATATTTCTATTTTTTTTTTTAGGTGTGTGAGGCGAGTAAGCTACCTTATACGTTGAGTTTCGGTTTATGGATGATAGCTTAATGTTAGCTCCAGTTCAGGCGCTGGCGCCTCCGTGTCGTGATATCTATCTGCTATATTTACTTTTTTATTATTAAATCGAGAAAATTGGATAATGAAACGCTGATTAAAATTAAGATACAATTAATACAAAACGTAATTCGTTTTAAAGAAAGGCTTTGTGCTTTCTGTTTGAGGTCTCTGTGAAAGTTTTAAAGCAGTCTTTTAGTGCCGCTTTGAGCGGTCGCGTCCGTAATGGAGAACTGTCACGTAAAATTGTTTTTTCCTCATAAATGCGAACACGAAAAATAAAAGACAAAAGACTTTTTAAAAAAGACAACCATCCACAACTTTATAACACTCCAGTCAACATCCTCCTTTTTGTAGACGAAATAGTCCCAAATAGCTGATTTAGACTTTCTTTTTAGTACGAAATATCATTCTCTTAATACACCATGGGTGCTGCTACTACCCTTCACATCGCATGTTCCGGCGATGTGACTATTGCTCATGCGCACAGCCCTATATTTTAAACTAATCGGTTAACCGGTTTCAACCGGCTAATGAGGCTCGGTGGTCGGTCAAGAAAATTTTTAGTTTTCGCCATCCCTAGTAGGAACCCTTAGCTTTGGTGGCAAAGGGTTTCTCTTGTTGCCATTTTCTCTTTCTGATAATTCTCCAAATCTGTAATCATTTACTCACTCTCATTTGCAGGTGATTTAACGCTTCAAAAAGGATGCAAAATACCATACAAATATTGTGAAAGTAGCCCAAAGTATAGTGTTGTTGTTGTTGTTGTTTCCTTTTTATTAATGTTTTTAACTATTTCTTTATTTGTAAAAAAATATATATAATTATATAATTAAGAATTTTCCATCTAAAGTATAAATCATTTTTTTACCAAATATATTTTCCAATTAATTATTTCTAATTTAATAAATATTTAAAATAATTATACATTTTATTGCAGCAATTATTATGCACATGTTATTTACTATATTTATTAAATAGTGTGATCAAACACCCACCCTGCTTTCTAAGATTAAAAAAAATAATCCATATGGTCAATCTTTCACAAATATTTCTTTTGAGTTGGTTAATGATCCTTGTTTGATCTAGCTCACAATATTCATCCTAATGATTCATTCACATATTGAACTAGTCTTGCTCTTGACTGACTTGATTCGGTGGCAGTGGTTAACTTCTCCATGAAGAGACTATCAATGAATTACTGTAAATACTGTGGACTTCTTCTATCATGCTTTTATCTAGATTTGGTGTCTTTTTTTTTAGATTTGAAAGCTCTCACCAGCAATAAATGAATGGGATAAAGCGATTTTTTCTTTGGTTTTCATCCTTTCATGGTTCACAGAATAAAGCAGGTCAACTGGTTAGAGACACCATGAGGGGGAGTAAATAAGTGCATTATTCCTTGAAAAGTAATAAAGCAAAAATAAAGCAGATGAACACTGAGAAACTTTATATATATATACATGTATATATACATAAACTATGACAAGAATGGAATGTGGAAAGATTGTTTCACTTTGCTAGCAGGAAAGTTAAACACCTCTACACCGTCTCAAGGTCTACTTTTCTTTTTCTTTCGTATTTATAGTCAAGTACGAATAATGAGGTGCCAGCATCTTGACATCACTCTTCTCTAACCTCTAAAGCTATGTATAACAGAACTTAGTAAAAGAGCGGTTCTTTTGTTGAAGACTCTTGAGAAGTCTACAGTGTGAGTGTGAAACATGCAGAATGATATACAATAGCTAGTTGCATTACAGTGTTTTGATTGCGAAAGGAGGAAAAGAGAGTGTGTTTTTTTTGTCCCGCAGAGGCCGGACCAACCTCCTTTTTCTCACACATTTCTCAGTCCCCTCTGAAGTTCAGGCGACTGGAAATGTCAATATTGCAGTAAACGAGCCTGTTATAATACATGCACACCTGCAAACAAACGCCGTCACAAGACGTGTTGACGCTCTCTTATATGCTGGCGCGAAAGCCTAAGATTCCACCACTGAGCCACAGGGGGAAATTTGTTACATTTATATAGCGCTTTTTCTGGGTACTCAAAGCGCTTAACATGGAAGGGGGAATCTCCTCAACCACCACCAATGTGCAGCATCCACCTGGATGATGCGACGGCAGCCATATTGCGCCAGAAAGCCCACCACACACCAGCTTTCTAGTGGAGAGGAGACAGTGAGGAATGGGGCCAATCAGTATATAGGGATGATTAGGAGGCCATGATGGACAGAGGCCAAGGGGCAAATTTGGCCAGGATGTCGGGGTTAAACCCGTACTCTTTCGAAAGACATCCTGGGATTTTTAATGACCACAGAGAGTCAGGACCTCGGTTTAACGTCTCATCCGAAGGACGGAAACACATAAGCTTTCAGTTAGCGCAAGCATATAAGAGAGCGTCAACACGTCTTGTGACGGCGTTTGTTTGCGTGTTCGAATCCCGGGTCTGCCGGCAGATAAAATTATGCCGTCAAGGCTTTCGCTCTGTCAAGTTCCCTTAAAAGGCGACTGCAGGTGTGTTTTGCAGCCAACGAGCGCGTTGTACTACCCGCTCGCCTGCACCCAAACACCGTTTCTAAAAACGAGGCCTCAAAGTCTTCCTAGCCCGCCTAGGAAAGCGACAGTGTTCAAGTCCCGCTGCGGCCAGACTTTCACCAAAACTTCCCACTCGTTCAGTTCCAGAAAATGCGACTGTCCCAGTGTATTTTGCAGAAACAAGCCGGTACCACAGCCCGTTTGCCTGCACACAAACGCCGTTTTCACGTCGGCCCAAATCTCATAAAGAGAGTATTTCTGGTATTCCAGCCACGGCCGATGGTGTTATGAGTGTAGTAAAATGCCCACGCCCAGTGCTCATTCCTACACACAAGCACAGCCCGCCACATTTCAGGGCTCGCACACATGAAATTGACTCATGTCAATTGTGCATTAAATGTAGTGAATGTGCCCACGACCCAGTGCCCACAAACACTGCACACTGCATGTCTCACGGTTTCTGTAAAAACGAAACCAACGCACATACAGTCAGCTCAAGCCGACGGCGTTCTCAGTGTAGTAAATGTGCCCGCTGTCCTGCGCCCACATTCACTCACAGACATGACAAGCCCAGGCCTCGCACAAATAAAATCGCCTCATGTCGATTGTGCGTTAAATGTCCGGCCACGGCCGATGGTGTTATGAGTGTAGTAAAAATGCCCACTGCCCAGTGCTCATTCCTACACACAGACACAGCCCGCCCCACAGGGCTCACGCACATAAAATCGACTCATGTCGATTGTGCATTAAATGTAGTGAATGTGCCCACGATCCAGTGCCCACAAACACTACACACTGCATGTCTTTCGGTTTCTGTAAAAACAAAACCAACACACATACAGTCAGCTCAGGCCGACGTTTTTTTCAGTGCAGTAAATGTGCCCGCTGTTCTGCGCCCACATTCACTCACAAACATGACAAACCCCACGGGGTTCCCCCCGCTCGCTCTCTCTCAGCTATCCGCCGAAAGAGAGTCGAGCGCGGACAGGCTGCCCGCTGTGATCAGCGCGTCCCCCGCCTCAAACGCTGCAAGCACTATGTTACAGCATACCGAAGCTCTCCGGCCGCCACTATGTCACGGCCAGAGCCCAGATCTCATTCAACCCCTAGCCCTTTAAGGTACGCACCATGAAAAAAGCAAAGGAAAAATTATTTCTTTGCATTTTTTATTCAATTATGATAACAATAACAACAATCAATATTTTTTTTTAAATTAGATCCTACAGTATTTTAGATACAGTGCTCTACCAAACGGTTGAGATGTCTGTTCAAGGTAAAAGAACAACATTCAGAACAAGTCATATTAAGTGCAATTTCTTGACCAATAAAAAATCTGATGGTTGCTATTGATGGCTCCAAACACATCAAGATTGTGTGTGTGTGTGTGTGTGTGTGCGTGTGTGTGTGTGTGTGCGTGTGTGTGTGTGTGCGTGTGTGTGTGCTGGTGCAAAAGTTCAACCAAGATTTGATTAGTACGGAGCCCCCCCAAGTCCCACTTTGTCAAAAAAAATGTATTATAACTATCTTGTGGCCTCAGGATAGTAACTCGTGGCCTCAAGATTTTGTTACTATCTTGAGACCACAAGTTACTATCTTGAGGCCACGAGTTACTATCTTGAGGCCATGAGTTACTATCTTGAGGCCACGCCCACGAAATACTATCTTGAGGGCCACGAGTTACTATCTTGAGGCCACGAGTTACTATCTTGACGCCACGAGTTACTATCTTGAGGCCACGAGTTGCTATCTTGAGGCCACGAGTTAGTATCTTGAAGCCACGAGTTAGTATCTTGAGGCCACGAGTTAGTATCTTGAGGCCACGAGTTAGTATCTTGAGGCCACGAGTTAGTATCTTGAAGCCACGAGTTAGTATCTTGAGGCCACGAGTTAGTATCTTGAGGCCACGAGTTGCTATCTTGAGGCCACGAGTTAGTATCTTGAGGCCACCAGTTACTATCTTGAGGCCACCAGTTACTATCTTGAGGCCACGAGTTAGTATCTTGAGGCCACCAGTTACTATCTTGAGGCCACCAGTTACTATCTTGAGGCCACGAGTTACTATCTTGAGGCCACGAGTTACTACCTTGAGGCCACCAGTTACTATCTTGAGGCCACGAGTTACTATCTTGAGGCCACCAGTTACTATCTTGAGGCCACGAGTTACTATCTTGAGGCCACGAGTTACTACCTTGAGGCCACGAGTTACTACCTTGAGGCCACGAGTTACTACCTTGAGGCCACGAGTTACTACCTTGAGCCCACGAGTTGCTATCTTGAGGCCACGAGTTACTACCTTGAGGCCACGAGTTACTATCTTGAGGCCACGAGTTACTACCTTGAGGCCACGAGTTACTATCTTGAGGCCACGAGTTACTACCTTGAGCCCACGAGTTACTACCTTGAGCCCACGAGTTGCTATCTTGAGGCCACGAGTTGCTATCTTGAGGCCACGAGTTACTACCTTGAGGCCACGAGTTACTACCTTGAGCCCACGAGTTGCTATCTTGAGGCCACGAGTTACTACCTTGAGGCCACGAGTTACTATCTTGAGGCCACGAGTTACTATCTTGAGGCCACGAGTTACTATCTTGAGGCCACGAGTTACTACCTTGAGGCCAAGAGTTACTACCTTGAGGCCACGAGTTACTACCTTGAGCCCACGAGTTACTACCTTGAGCCCACGAGTTGCTATCTTGAGGCCACGAGTTGCTATCTTGAGGCCACGAGTTGCTATCTTGAGGCCACGAGTTGCTATCTCGAGGCCACGAATTACTATCTCGAGGCCACGAATTACTATCTCGAGGCCACGAGATACTATTTTGAGGCCACGAGATACTATCTTGAGGCCACGAGTTACTATCTTGAGGCCACGAGTTACTATCTTGAGACTACGAGTTACTACCTTGAGGCCACGAGTTACTACCTTGAGGCCACGAGTTACTACCTTGAGCCCACGAGTTACTATCTTGAGGCCACGAGTTACTATCTTGAGGCCACGAGTTACTATCTTGAGCCCACGAGTTACTATCTTGAGCCCACGAGATACTATCTTGAGGCCACGAGTTACTACCTTGAGCCCACAAGTTACTATCTTGAGGCCACGAGTTACTTTCTTGAGCCCACGAGATAGTATCTTGAGCCCATGAGATACTATCTTGAGATACTATATTGATCAAATATTTCTCATCAAATATGTAATTTAATAATATTAAATGTATCATTTTACCAACACTAACCCTTTTGTTCATTGTAAATAGCTAATTTTACCAACATTAGCTAATTTTACTAACATTAGCTAATTTTACCAACATTAGCTAGCTTCTCTACCCTAAAAGGACTACTCAACCGTTTGGTAGAGCATTTTTTGAAAAAATTATTTGACCCTTATAAGACTTATTTTTGTTTAATTAAGTTACATAATTCTGTTTAACATCTCCTCTGAAACGATAATATGTCAACAAAATAGTTTTACCTTTAAAAGTCCCGCCGATATGCGTCATCAAAGGATGAGTAAATTTTTGCTGTGTCACATGCTGTTTGAAGGAACAATAAAACGGCATGCTGCTCAGACACAGCGCCATCTAGTGGATTTTTTTTTAGCATTGCACAACTACACCAAACAATAGAGATGACTCATTCAGGTTGAGTTAAGCTTGATGCATTTTTCAATTAAATATAGTGACTTAAAGTGGGGTCTACCAAACGGTTGAGTAGTACCTTAAAGGGCTAGCTATTCATGCGAATGCATGGGCAAAGCTTCCCGGGGTATCAGAATGGGTGCTGAACATTATAGAAAGAGGCTATTCGCTACAGTTCACTCGACGCCCCCGCAGTTGCGCGGCGCGAATCGAAACCACGGTGAAAAAGGAAGTAGCACATCTACTTCGAACCGAGATTGCGAAACTGTTGAGCAAAGGGGCCATAGAGCCTTTATCTCAAGCTCAGAGCGAAGGGGGTCTGTACAGCAGATATTTTCTGGTACCGAAAAAAGACGGGGGTCTCAGACCCATTCTAGATCTAAGACAGCTGAACAAAGCGCTTGCAAATCGCCGGTTCAAAATGCTCACAACCAGGAAAATCCTCTCGCAAATTCGCCAAGGGGACTGGTTTGTGTCAATAGATCTGAAGGATGCGTATTTTCAAATACAAATAGCGTCACGTCACAGGCGATTTTTGAGATTTGCCTTCGAGGGCCAGGCATATCAATACACAGTCCCGCTCTGAAAGTTTCAAATGATGCCGGGTCTCATGGCCTCAGCATCATCAGTACTTCAGTTGGGTCTGCTTCGCATGCGCCCACTGCAGTTCTGGTTAAAAGCGCGAGTGCCGTGCCGAGCGTGGACCTCCGGTCTTTTTCGCCTCAAGGTCGATCAGAAATGCGTCTCAGCTCTGAAACCTTGGAAAGCGATCGACTGGTACCAGTCAGGTGTAAGCCTGGGGACTTCCTCGAGTGTGAAGGTGGTGTCTACGGACGCCTCCACCTCGGGATGGGGAGCGCTGCTCGAGGGCAGACCGTTCTTTGGCCAGTGGTCAGAACGGGAAAAGCTTCTACACATAAACTGCTTGGAAATGATAGCAGTTGACAACGCGCTGAGGCGCTTTTTGTCCCCAGATAGCAGGGCACGACATCTTGGTCTGTTCGGACAACATGTCAGTGGTGGCCTATATAAATCGCCAGGGAGTTATCAGGTCCCGAAACCTTTACAGGCTGACGGAACGCCTCCTGGTCTGGGCTCAGCACAATCTGCGCTCGCTGAGAGCAGCGCACGTGCCCGGCCACCTGAATGTGGGACCAGACAGACTGTCCAGGAACAATGTTCCAGCAGGAGAATGATCTTTACACCCACAGACAGTCCAGCTGCTGTGGGAGACATTCGGCAGAGCGGAAGTAGACCTGTTTGCGTCTCAAGAAAACGCTCACTGTCCGAAATTTTTCTCCAAGAGCAAGGATGCGCTGGCCCATGTCTGGCCCCGCTGCCCGCTCTATGCTTTTCCCCCCATCGCGCTCCTACCTCAGGTATTAGAGCGGATCAGGGAAAACGGATGCTCAGTGCTACTAGTAGCTCCGTTCTGGAAGAACCAGGCCTGGTTCCCAGTTCTGATGCACCTGATAAGCACTGCCCCATGGCCGATACCAGTGAGGAGGGACCTCCTCTCTCAAACCAGGGGCTCGATCTGGCGTCCTCGCCCGGAACTTTGGTCCCTACATGCGTGGGCCATCAACGGGTACCCGCTAGCCTCCCGGAGGGAGTGTTAAACACGATCACGCAGGCTAGAGCCCCCTCTACGAGACGGCTCTATTCCTCAAAATGGTCTGTGTTCTCTAGCTGGTGCACAGCCCGTGGCATATCACCCCCAGATTGTGGGGTGATGGAGGTTCTCTCCTTCCTGCAAGAGCTACTGGATAAGGGCAGGACCCCATCCACGCTCAAGGTTTATGTGGCGGCTATAGCATCGTTTACTAAACCAACGCTTGGCCAGTCACTTGGAAGGAACGATCTGGTCATTCGCTTCCTTAGAGGAGCTAAGAGGTTAAATCCTCCCAGACCTCCCTCAGTTCCCATATGGGACCTTTCCACGGTCTTGGAGGCCATGAAAGGTGCCCCATTTGAGCCAATCCAATCAGTGGATATCAAACACTTGTCTTTCAAGACAGTGTTTCTTCTGGCTCTCGCTTCAGTGAAGCGTATTGGGGACTTACAAGCACTCTCAGTGAGCGCGACATGTATGGAGTTTGGGCCAAATGACTCGAAAGTCATACTCAAACCGAGGCACGGGTACGTTCCTAAATCCCTCAACACACCGTTCAGGTCTAGGGTGATTTCCCTGTCAGCCCTGCCGGTCTCTAACGAGGAGAAGGACGCCAGCTTCCTTTGCCCGGTCAGGGCATTAAGGGCTTATGTGTCTCGCTCATCTGTCTTCAGATAAACAGAGCAGCTCTTTGTCTCGTTCAACGGACGTTCTAAGGGACTAGCCGTGTCGAAACAGAGCCTATCCAGATGGATAGTCGATGCTATAGCGCTGGCTTACACCTCTAAGGGCTTGCAGTGCCCGTTAGGTGTTAGAGCGTACTCCACAAGAGGCATGGCCTCATCGTGGGCTTGGTCTAGTGGGATTGCCTTACAAGATATCTGTATGGCGGCAGGCTGGGCCTCCCCGTCTACATTTATAAGGTTTTATAACCTAGAGGTTACCGCTTTGCAGGCTAAGCTGCTTTCGGTCTGATAAATCGGTATTGTCTGCCCCGATGTTTTCGGCCCAGAATACTGAAACTGCTTGAGCAACGCTCGCTGATCGATCATGCAGCTCTATGGGCAGTGTGTAAGACCCATAATATTCACCAGACTAGGCCGAGTTTTCGCCCTGGCTGTGTGTGAAACACTATCTATATAATTGCTCCTTTTAGGTTGCTATTTATTACAGGAATGATGCTATTCTAGCCCCTCTTCCTGGACTCTCTGTGAGATCATGTACTATATGGGCCCCGGGCACCTACCCTTGGGACTTTGGTACTGGATCTCAGCATGCACGGCGTTTTACACTGTGTTCCCCATAGCGTAAGATATTACGCAGTACAAGAGAACCTCTCGTAAGAGAACGTACTCGGTTACTAACGTAACCTCGGTTCTCTCTAGAAGAGGGAACGAGTATTACGTATCTTGCCGTGCCTGCAACATGCTCTGGTTCGCTCCGGCGATGAAAAACCAGCTATACCAGCCTCTCGAGCTATATTTGTAGCCCAAGGCCACGCCCGTTTCGGCGGGACGTGATGCAGTGGGCGCGAAGCGCCCCCATTGGAGCTGACGTCACGACGGGGCCTTTCAATAGGCTGCTGCAGTTGCCGCAGAGCAGCCAATAGGCGCGCGAGCTGTTTCGCCTATGTCTGCGTGCTGCCACAACGCGTTTTACATTATTTCAAAATTAAGGATAATTTTTGGCTTCAATATCTCGCAGAAAAGAGATTTCCCCATAGCGTAAGATATTACGCAGTACTCGTTCCCTCTTCTAGGGAGAACCGAGGTTACGTTAGTAACCGAGTACGTTTTGTATGGTTTTGGTTGTGTATGAATTTGTTGAAAAATGTAAGTAATTGTTTTCCCGGTGAGCAGAGACGGGCCATTTGTATTACAATGAATGTGAGAAATTGGACACCCGATATAGTGGTTCTATTAAGGAGAAGTCCCATTGTAGAAATAGCCATAAAGCGATTGGTGTTGTGAAATTTGCATTCACACTTTGCTCTACAATGTACATGCGCATTGGCTGGTCCAACCTGATATCAGTTTTTAGCCTTATTTGAAGGTTTTGATTGGAGCTTTGGCCATATTGTCCAATAAGTTACAACATTTGCTTTGTTACTTACTTGAAGAAGAAAAACAAACAGCAGTGCTAGTAGCCTGCATGTATTGATGCTGGTTTATCCTGACCAGGGGTTTCCAACATTGTTCAATGGCTCAGTGTTACCCAAAACCATAGTTCCAGTGAACATTAAATGTTTGCCGAAATTATGTTTTATTAACAAAGTTTGGGAGGAGCGCGTTCAAATGATCTTCCCAATCAGCACTAGAGGAGGACTCTCTCTCTCTCTCTCTCTCTCTCTCTCTCTCTCTCTCTCTCTCTCTCTCTCTCTCTCTCTCTCTATATATATATATATATATATATATATATATATATATATATATATATATACATAGCAGACTCACCTATGTTCCTCAACAGTTTTTTTTTCTGCATCCCTTCGCCACCCCCATTCCTTACACTCGTCTGGTTCCTATCCCAGCCAGGGATACGGGGGAGTACTCTGGGTTCAGGCCACATACCAAGCTTGGAGCCCTCCCCTGGACAGCACGCCAAATATGCATACTCTTTCACTCTATATGATTATTTGTAAGTGTAACCTTAATAAAACCATACTTCCAATGAAAATTCACATCCAGAATCGCAAACTATTAAGGTTGGAATTACACCAGTACACTTTCGACTTGTGGTTAGATTAACATCATGCCTTCTGTATTTTGTTAAACCAATGTGGTTCAAACGACGGAAGTGTGACCATGCTAGCTTCACCAGCAAGACATCCTTGGCCAACCAGCTTGACCAGAAAGACCTTGCAGGTTGACCAGCATTTTTCGCCTATGAACAGCATGGCTAGACTAGTACCAATCCAGCACTTACCAGCATTGGTCCCGGCAAGTCTTCTCATTCATAAGAATAAATTCTTAAAATAACTCAACAGTAGCGCATGGAGCTACAGTAGGTTAGCAATGCCAAAGTCCCCATGACTTTGGCGTTGCTAGTACCGTACTCTACTGTTTGATTCCCATTGAAAACATGAACTGATTTTGTTGACTGAATTGTAAGTCTCTTTGGATAAGCATGTCTGTCAAATGCATATGTAAAGGCTGCAGCAAGTGGAACATGCAAGATTGCCACAGTGGAGCTGGAAAAATAAAACAGCGAGGTACAGTCTAACAGCGACAGCTTTTTCCCATGGTGTGTGTGAGTGCTCATGGGAGAATACACAGAGAAATTGTCCCTTGGGCAGGTGGAGGAGCTGGCAGAACGGTCAGAGGATCAAACTAATGTTTGCCCTAGCCAATAAGTAAAGGGCAGGTGATGCCCATCATGGCAGAAAGCCTTGACGAGAGAACGGCTGTGTCTCATTCCACTCCCTAACCTCCTTTGATGTAAATCAGTATATTGGGAACATGAACCTGGGTACCATCAAAGGCCTTGATCCACTAAACATATGGACACAAAGGATTAAATTACCTGCAACATAATAGCGAGGATGCACATTGAAGCTATCAACCACATTTCTCTACACGATGACAGTGGTCAAGGAATCATATAGCCATTTTCAGCACTTTATTTAGGAAAATTAAGCATTGTAAACCTTACTGGTAGCTAATGGACCTTTCAGTTCTGTTGATGGACCTTTCAAGTTCCATTATGAAATATGCTCTCGTCTTCAAATTCTGATGACTTGAGAAACCAAAGAAGACATTTCCTGTGTGTGAAGAGTAGCTGATGCTCACTGGTTTGCACCATGCATTCTGAAAATTTCTCTGGAACAAATGGAAGAGAAGATGGAACAGCCCTAAGGATGGGTAAATTCCTATGCTGCATACTTACTAATAAACTAGGGAGTGGATTGAGATGTCTAATAAAATCTGTATCTTATTTGGAACATCCAATAACAAAAGAATAAAAAGGGTCAATTTTGGAATAATTTTAAGGAGTAGTGAGGTAAGGCGTAGTTTACGTACTTGTTACATTGTGGTTAGTGGAATTTCTCTGAACAGGCTCTTCCCAGTCTGTGACCTTTAATGAGGACAAATGTAACATTCAGTTTCAAGAGAGAGCTCAACCTCTTTTTTTTTCAACAAAAGAACATCTGTCCATGCCTTCTGCTTTCTTTCTTTCCCTCTCTTGCTCTATATCTCATTATAGAAGTATCTGTCAGTATTAATAGTTGTTCTTAGAGAAATATGTCAGCGCTCTTAAAACTCAGCTAGCGAGAGAGTCAGTGTGAGTGATATAAAGTGGGTGTACATGTAGGTAGGCAGAGAAACTGAATGAAATTGAATGAAAAGAAGGAAGTTACTTTTAGTGAATTCAGTCAGAGATAGTCATACATACAACTGGAATCACAATTTGAAAAAAATAACTATTGGGCCTGGAATAATATATAATGACACATCACTGGTTTAAGTTTAAAATTCCAGTTTTAGAGAGAATGCTATATAAGCCTGTGGGTGTGAATCATCTTTTTGCAGGTTGTTTTGAGCGTAATAGCTTTATTGTAAGGGCATGTCCTGCAGGCGAGGGTGTGGGATGGGCTTTTTTGGGGGATTTATGACATATCTAGCCTTATTGATCCATAAATATACTCACACATAGATATGTTTCTGTCCCCTTATTGTCTGTATTTCTCTCTCTGTTTATGGGTCAACCAGAAATGAAAATCAGTCACTTACTTACCTTAATGTCTGTATGTTGTCATACTTCAGGACAGCTGATTGGTTGAACTTTTACACACTTTATCATGGCTCGACAAACAAGTTGTCATGAATCATTTGAATGTGTTTTTAAGTCTTGCCAATTTACACATTTAAGCCATTTGTAAGCCATTCAAGTTCAAAATGATGCGAAAGAGAACTCGCTTCGATACTGTTGCATGCTGCCTGAAGTTGTCTGTACGCACACAGAAAACCACTTCTCAAACAGCATGCCAATACCGAATTGAGTTCTCTTTTGATTCTTATCTGGCTTGAACAGACAAATAGGCTACACACAAAATTGTCAAAATGACAGTTTTGAGTATCCTAATAAGCATAGTCTTAAATGCGTTAAGTTTAAATGAACGTTGGGAGAAAATCGGGTGTGCATTAGGTCTTAAAGTGACAGCAGCCTAATCCTGCTGCAGTGTCATTAATGTTAACAAAAGAATAACAAAAAAAATCACACTGCTCTTGACTGAATAACTTCTGTATGATTCATTTATATTTAATTTACACAGGGAAGACTATGCATTGTCATTTCACGTTTGATTAATTTATTCAAATACTGTAGTATTTCTTACAGGAATACTACTGTTAGACCTACCCTACCTGAAACAATAAAAATGTATGTTCACCAATTTTCAACCCTTTGCGTTGTATTGTTACAATATCTGTACTAGTACACTTTTTTTGTCTTTTTTTTTTTTTTTTTTGCCTTTCTACCGCATAGACAGCCAAGTTTTATTGAATGCCCTTTTCGACATTGATAAATTACCCGTTTATTTCATTTGTACCTTTTTCTATTGTATGTATTTGTGCTATTGCTTAGCTATAATTTGTTAATTTGTTCTTATTTTATTACTTACTGTTTACTTGTCTTTAATAATGTTCAAACTTATATTAGTTAGGCTTGTACAGTAGTTTTGTTGAGGTATATAAATGTTAATCGGGAATTGTGAAAATTCTCAGATATTTTAATTGTTGGTGTCCAATGTTAAAATAATACAAGGTTAAAAAGGGTAAAATACAAGTAAAATACAAGGATACTGTCACATTCACCACCTTCACCGTCTGTCTTCTCTGCACTACATTCCCCAGGATCCTCTTTGGTGCACCTGCACTCACTCTCCCCTGAGTAATTATCATCATCACCTGTACCTCGTCATCTCACCCCTTTATATTCAGCACTCAACTTTCAGTCAATAGGCTTGTTCGACTTCATGCAGCTCTGCGCAGACCGATCGGTGGCTGACTTAAAGCAGTGCATGCCGGTTAGAAATTTTGTCCGACTTGATACAGCGCCGACGCCACGTGACTGTGACGTATGCCATCAAAGTAACGCGAGAGCAATTCGAGAGTAGCCGGAGAACTCAGCCAGCGCAGCTTCTCAAGAGCGGCTGCACGAGGGCTGATGACGACACAGCTGTTCTACGATTGGCCGGATTCACCGCATGACAACGATCACGTGTGTTTCGTGTTTATTCGAACACCTTTAGTTCCTCTAAAGCTCACAAATCAGTTTTTTATAACAGTAAACACTCTTTTCATGTAGTTGCGATGTTATATTGTGTCATGTTTATCAAATTAAAACTGATTAAAAAACGTAGACTCCACTTCATTGATAGTAGCTTATGTTGAACTTTATTCTTGTTCAAACAGACGCTGTATGAAGCAGTACATAAAGTATTGAATGAAAATGTCTCTGAAACATCTGTGCATTATTAGGCAAATATTGCATTTATTTCACTTCAGCTGTGGTAAAGTATGCAAACACCACATGAGCGGTCACTACGGGAACCAGAAAGTGTCCGACCTCACGTCTCCGTTTGCAGCTCCTCCCCGCCTGCACGCGGCTACTCTCGCCGATCGGTTACATCCAGCAGCAGCCGATGTCGAACACACCTATTGTCTGGTCTTGTTGATTCATGACACACAGACCCTCTACATTACCTACCTGCATACTCACCGGTGATCCCGATCTTCTTCAGCCTGTCTTCATTCCGTCTTCAGAGAAACTTCATCTTCATCTGCAAGAGAGAGATAGACTTGGTTATCATTCAGTTAAGCTTCATCTGATTATCTACTTCCTGTTTACTCACCTTTCACGCTGTGTCCAATCCATTCTGCTATTAAAATATCAAACCTACCATCTTGTCTGCTTCACTTGTGCAAACCTGACAGAAGACCAGACCAAAAATGCAGAATCTTTTGGATTCCAGAGTTAACCTGTTGTCCCTATTCAACGCAGCCCCGTTCATCATCCGGTTGGTTCCTGCCGAGCCGGCATTCCAGTTCGGGTCCGGAACGCCACCATCTCCAGCCATCTTCGCCACGCCATCAATCCTCATCCATAGTCCAGCCGAGCCTGCACTTCACGCCAGTCCAGCCGAGCCCAAGGCAGTATGCGTCATGCCCGCCGCCCCTGAGACAGTGAGCGTCATACGCCCGTCGAGCTTTTGTTTTCTTTTATCCCGCCAAGTTTGAAGCTCCCTTCGCCGCTGGTTCCGTCCAGCTCAAAGCCCTCTTCATCGCTGGTTCCGTCCAGCTCAGAGCCCTCTTCGCCGCTGGTTCCGTCCAGCTCAAAGCCCTCTTCGCCGCTGGTTCCGTCCAGCTCAACGCCCTCTTCATCGCTGGTCCTGTCCAGCTCAAAGCCCTCTTCATCGCTGGTCCCGCCCAGCTCAAAGCCCTCTTCGCTGCTGGTCCCGTCCAGCCCAGAGCCCTCGCCGCTGGTCCCGTCCAGCCCAGAGCCCTCGCCGCTGGTCCCGTCCAGCCCAGAGCCCTCGCCGCTGGTCCCGTCCAGCCCAGAGCCCTCACCGCTGGTCCCGTCCAGTACAGAGCCCTCTCCGCTCGTCCCGTCAGCCCAGCCAGAGACTGTTCATGTCCCGGTCCCAGAGCCTGTCCCAAAGGCTGGGTTTGATGGTTTGATCACTCGCCCCAAGAATTTTTTTTGGGGGGGGGCCATATGTCCTCGCCGTGGCCGCCCGAGGGGTCTCCACCGCCGTGGCCGCCCGAGGGGTCTCCACCGCCGTGGCCGCCTGAAGGGTCTTCACCACCATGGTCTCCTCCTCGTCCTGCTCCGCCATGGTTGGCGATACCATCCTGGAGTCTCCTGTCTGTCGTTTTCCCGTCCACCCTCCGGTCACAGACTCCAGGATGCCCACCCCCCCTCCCGTGTTTTGCCTTCTACGGCGCGGTTCGCGCCTAGCGGGAGGGGGGAGTAATGTCTCATTCACCACCTTCACCGTCTGTCTTCTCTGCACTACATTCCCCAGGATCCTCTTTGGTGCACCTGCACTCACTCTCCCCTGAGTAATTATCATCATCACCTGTACCTCGTCATCTCACCCCTTTATATTCAGCACTCAACCTTCAGTCATCGTCTGGTCTCGTTGATTCATGACACACAGACCCTCTACATTACCTACCTGGATACTCACCGTCGATCCCGATCTTCTTCAGCCTGTCTTCATTCCGTCTTCAAAGAATCTTCATCTGCAAGAGAGAGATAGACTTGGTTATCATTCAGTTAAGCTTCATCTGATTATCTACTTCCTGTTTACTCACCTTTCACACTGTGTCCAATCCATTCTGCTATTAAAATATCAAACCTACCATCTTGTCTGCTTCGTGTATGCAAACCTGACAGATACATTGGTCAAAAACAAATAAACTATTATAATGTTATAATTTATGGTGTGAAAGTGAACATTTTCATATAAATAAATAAACTGGCCCATCAGTAGAAAAAAATATTAGCACTGATCACTGTTAAGTAAAGCATAAATAGACAGTGCTGGTTTAAATGAGGAAACAAGTTGTAGTTTCACCGTTCATGTATCGTGGATGATAAGCTGACGTTTCAGTTTGGTCTTCTCTCTGATGAAGTGGCCCAGTCCGCTTCACAAAGGCAGGGCTGTTGACCCCTGGTCTGTATCGATAACACATCGATGTTTGAATTGCGTTTCCTGTTTCATTTTCTCCCCGTTTAACCTTGACAGGGCCGGATCACAAGGCGAGAGTCAGAGAGAGCGAGAGACAGATGGAAGATAGAGCCCCGTGTGGCTGTTTGATCCAGTGTTGTTCCTCTTCCATTATTCAGCGCACATCTCCAGGGGGGGATTTCAGACGAGGCATCGATAGCCCAGCAGTAAACAAACGCTAGAAATGACACGAGCGACCCGTCACGACCTTCGTTCAGTCGCGCTTTCTCTGTGCTTGTCAATTACTTACACCAATACGCTTAAGAGAGGCTCCTGCCGCCTGGGCACGGCTGTTTGTTTTGGTGATGAGGAAGGAGCCATGCACAGCCCAGTCATGTTTGTAAAGCCTTGATTCGCTGTCATTGGCAGTTTGTTGTTTTAATTGAGCTTGTGTCAGATGGATCTGGGGATTTTTGGGAAAGCAGTGGCCATAATGCATAGGTTGATTTTTCAGTGTTTTTCACAACCCTGAACATGAATGAAACATTTGTGTTTCTCTCTCTCTCTCTCTCTCTCTCTCTCTCTCTCTCTCTCTCTCTCTCTCTCTCCTCTCTCTCTCTCTCTCTCTCCTCTCTCTCTCTCTCTCTCTCTCTCTCTCTCTCTCTCTCTCTCTCTCTCTCTCTCTCTCTCTCTCTCTCTGCAGTATTTCGGTACAGAAAAGACCTATTTTATGGAAACTGTAAAAATAAGTTTTGAAATCTGTTGTAAAAAAGAAGTACACTTTAGCATATTTTTACTATGGTAATAATACACTCTAAAAGAATATATGTGATCTGAATACAATTAAATTAAAATTAGTTTAATTTGTTTAGTTGAACTTAAGTGGGTAAAAAAAAAAGCACTCTTAAGTAAGACTTAAAGGGATAGTTCACCCAAAAATGAAAATTTGCCCATGATTTACTCCCCCTCAAGTCATCCTAGGTGTATATAACATTCTTATTTCAGACAAATACAATTGGAGTTATATTAAAAAAATTTCCTGGCTCTTCCAAGCTTTATAATGGTAGTGAATGGCCGTTTCTTGAAGTCCATAAAAGTGCATCTGTCGATCCTAAAAGTGCTCTACACGGGTTTGAGGGGCTAACAAAGAACTTCTGAAGCGAAGCGATGCGTTTGTTTAAGAAAAAACATTCATATTTAACACGTTATAAAATAAAATTCTAGCTTGTGACCATAAGCAGTCTACTTACACCTAAAGCACAACTTACGCAGTCTACTTACACCTAAAGTGCAACTTACGCAACTTGTGATGTCACATCATGGCGTAGCGTAAATATCAGCAGTACGTCATATTACTCGTATAAGTTGTGCTTTACACTTAAAGGGTCATGAAACCCCCCTCTTTCAGCTCAAGTCTAGCTCACAATCTTTTTGAAAAATGCAACTTAAATGGGCGTGGTGGCTGTGAGAAGAAGGGAGGGGAGTGGGTGTGGTATGGCACGGCAGGGGAGAGGGGAGAGGGGGAAACTGTCATCGCAGTGGCCCATGCATATCGACTGTCACTAAAAATCAGTGGTACATATCCTAGATCTACGCGCCCCCTAAACCCACATAGTAAAGATGGACAGTGACAGAGAAATTTGCACACATTAAGCATACGTTCCATACAATTGAGGTATTATCGAAATATCTAAATTTTAATAACGAGTGATTATTTAACAAAAGGCATGTAAAACGGTCAGGGTTACATTTTAGACACACACACACACAGGGACGGACTGGGGCTAAAAAACAGCCCTGGACTTTCTCCCAAATAGGCCCATCATCCAGCCATTCGCCTAGCCGTGTGCGACAGACACTAGCCAGGATGTCCTGATATATGCCACAATACTGTAGCCTATCAGACAAGGTATTCACAGCAAGTAACATCTCAAAACCAATGATGATTATTGGGGTTGTGTTTATTAATGAAGCCTCAGCCTTCAAATAAAAACAAAAAATGTACAATGCCATAAAATACAAATAATGAAATGTCACTGGCTGTAACCCCAAATTACACAAACTTGTAATTATAAAACATATAGTTACTATACCAGGGGTCTCCAACCTTTTTGTGTGCGAGGGCTACCTCCAGGGATAAAATAATCTAGAAGGAATTTTAATTTGTTATACTCCAATATTTATTATACATAACATGGTGAATCTTTTTTACTTTTCACCATCTTATGGGAAATAATAAAAGATCTTGATATTCTGGTTCAGACTTACAAGCGTTTAAAAAAAAAAAATCCTGAAAAATTATGAAAATATTTGATTTTTTTGGTTGATTTTCTATAAACCTATTGTATGTGTTATCAAAAACAGTAGCCCAAACATTTAGTATAAATATAAATATAAATTAAAAAAATAAAATAATAAAAATAAACTGCCATAACTTCTAAACAAAACATTACTGCATTAGGCCTACATTTAATACATTTATACATAACTATATTAATATAACAGCATTTTAAATATGAATACAGGCACATTTCTGCCAAAAAAAGTTTGTTTTACTAAAGTTAATTCATAAGTTTTGGTGTGAAATGTCTTCTAGCTGGTTTGTTCTCGGAACAATGTTTCGCCTGTTTTTTGTTTTTTTGCGTCAATACGTTGAGAATATCAGCGCTGTTTCATCTGGCTTTTTACAAGCTTAAATCTAGTTATTTGTGGGTTTATAATAGAGATAGAGAATTCTGCGCTGAATTTAAATGCTTCTCAGTGGTTCGCGCAGCTCTGTGTAATAGCCTAATGTTCGCGTGATCGAGATCAGCCCGCACAGCTGCTTTGTCCGCGATCGCTGTTTTTTGGGCCGAGCTGATAATGCGCTGCTCAGATCAAACAAGTTTTGTTCCGCTTTTTGAGCGTTTGCCATTTGATGTTTCTCATACGCAACGCAAATGACAGCGTATAATCAAAGAGAGTTAGGTAATTTTGTAGAGGCAAAAGCTCAAATTGAAACGTTTAGTTGAAAAGGTCGCAAAATTATACCATTTATTCGAAGTCTGGAACCCCGACGCCGGCAAGTTTGGCCTATTTATAGAATGTGTTTAGCGGGCAACTCACAGTTACCACGTTGGAGACCACTGCTATTCAAATATAATGTAAGCAAATTTAAAAGTGCAGCCTTATAAAACTAACTTTCTGTCAGTGGCTATAGGCCGACTCTTCTTCCTCAGTTGTTGTTTTTTACACGTAGCATATAAGTGATCATATTAGTGCCCCTGCTGTTGGCTGTTCATATTGCTTTATTAGACTTTTTTTTTTTTTGTGCCGACGGCCCTCGGTTGGACGGCCGTTCTGGACTTTTCCAGAACGCACAGATTGTCAGTCCGTCCCTGCACACACACACACACACACACGCACGCACGCACGCACACACACCTCTGAAGTGATAGAAAAGTCCTCGGAACCGCATCACTCGCAAGACGAAACCTGCATTGGTGTACAAGGCCGAAGTCCACCATTCTCCAGTTGAATGGTTGCTACACACACATATTTAGATGTGTCCGTGGGTGATGGCCGGAGTCCAGCCTGGGCAGCATCGCGGGGAAACATGCACTGGAACTTTTGCACCACGAAAACAAACGCGCGTCCCATCATTGCCTCTCTCATCTACTACGCGATATCACAGTTTGACATGTCATGTCTGTCATTGGAAAGTTCCCCGTGGTGTCATGAATAATTAAGAGAAAGTGTCTTCTCATTGGATAAGAAAACTCAGCACATTAATAATTATGAGACACCGATGAGTCATCAAAATACTATAGTGCTCTGCTGTGACGTGGACACGATGAAGATTTTAAACCCGGAAGACGAAAATAGCGGAAAAAAACTAAAATTTAACCATTTTCCCCCTACTATTAAATCTAACAGATGCTAACATTGACTTCAATGGTGTTCAACACACATACCTGTGTTAAAATCTCAGAAAATTTGGTTTAGGGTTTCATGACCCTTTAAGTGGAATCTGTATTTTCGTTTGTCTGGAAGCTAGTTCCCTTTCAGTTCGGTCACGTTCAAAGTAGTCGGACATACCGTACTGTTTGGGATCACGCTTAAGGAGCCTGTCATCTTTGAGTATTGAAAAAACGAGCCAATGCACATTGGCGTGCGAGATTTGCATCTATATATAAACACGGAAGCGGATGCACACACCACTTGTCTTTCGCTTCTGGGCCGATCAGTGTCGATGTCTCTGAAGAGTGTTGTTGTTTTCAACGAACGAGTGTGTCTGTGTTCTTCTGGAAGACTGGTTCTACAGCGCGAGTGCAGCGGTGATCGCGAGCTTCTGAGCTCTCAACTGCTGTTTTAACAGCATCCTTTGTGTGTGTTTGTTTGACGGTCAGCAAGAGGGCAAAGAAATCAGTACTTCACTGTTAAAGGCTGCACCATCTCCTACTCCGGCACTGGTGAGGGTCCCATTTTCTGAAAGATCAAAACTGGTGCGTTTGCGTCTTTTTCAAGATGCCATTCCATCTGTGCATTTCTGGATACGGTCGTGCCCTGTCCCCATCTGATGGTCACAATAGTTGCATCACGTGTTTGGGCTTACAGCACGCTGAAGCAGCTTTTGTGGATGGTTCATGTTCCCACTCTGTCTCGGTTGGATGATTGGTTTCTCGAGGTGGGTTCTCAGCCCGCCACCCCAGTGCCTTTCTTCCCCGAAGTGCATGAGGAGCTTACCAGGTCGTGGACAGCACCTTTCTCTGCCAGAAACTGCCTGAGTAGTTCCTCCCCCCTCACTACCCTTGACGGAGGAGCGGTGAAGGGTTGTGAGGCTATCCCTCCAGTGGAGCAGTCTGTCGCGATGCAACTGTGGTTGGGCCATTTCCCAGGTTGGGCTGTTCGGCGACGTGGTGGAGAACTTCAGTTCAGCACTGACCGGACAGAGGAGTGTGTCCAGTCAGTGCTGAACTGCTTGAATACTGTCAAGAGCAGAACAGTGGTCCCTCTGAAAACTTTTCAGAGGCTCCTGGGGCATTGGGCAGCCACAGTAATGCCACTCGCCACTGAGACTGCTTCAGCATTGGCTTCACGGCTGAGTCCCGAGGTGGGCGTGGCAGAGCGGCACACTCCGTGTGACAATCACCCCGGCCTGCAACCAAACTCTCAGCCCGTAGTCAGACCCTTCCTTTCTCCGGGCCGGAGTGCCCCTAGAACAAGTGTCCAGGCATGCTGTGGTCTCCACAGATGCCTCCAACACCGGTTGGGGGGCCACGTGCAACGGGCATGCAGTAGCAGGGATCTGGATGGGCCCCCAACTGCATTGGCACATCAACTGCCTTGAGTTGCTAGCAGTACACCTTGCTTTGAGACGCCTCAAAACGCAGCTGCTCGGCAAGCATATACTGGTCTGTACGGACAACACTGCGATCGTTGCGTACATCAACCATCAAGGTGTTCTACGCTCCCGTCGCATGTCGCAACTCGCCCGCCACCTCCTCCTATGGAGTCAGAAGCATTTGAGGTCGCTTCGTGCCACTTATATTGCCGGCCTGCTCAATTGTGCCACCGATGAGCTCTCACAACAGCCTGTGTCCCAGGGAGAGTGGATACTCCATCCCCAGGCAGTCCAGCTGATTTGGGACCACTTCAAGGCCGCACAAATAGATCTGTTTGCCTCTCCGGACTCGTCTCATTGCCAGTTGTTCTACTCCCTGACTGAGGGGACCTTCGGCACTGATGCACTGGCACACAGCTGGCCGCTGCGGGGCGGAGCGCGAGATGCAAATCTCGCACCCCAATGTACATTGGCTCGTTTTTTCAACACTCGAAGGTGACAGGCTCCATAAGTGTGATCCCAATCAGTACGGTACGTCCGACTACGTCCGACGTTATTTTACTTTATATAAGTTTTAAATATGGATATTTTTCTTACACAAACGCATCACTTTCCATGGACTTCAAAACAGAATCTGCTATTCACTGCCATTATAAAGCTTGGAAGAGCCATGACATTTTTTATTATAACTCTGATTGCATTCGTCTGAAAGAAGAATGTCATATACACCTAGGATGACTTGAGGGTGAGTAAATCATGGGCTAATTTTTATTTTTGGGTGAACTATCCCTTAAAGTGCATTTTTATATGTAATTTCTATTAAAACTTGGACGTATGCATATATGTACATGACCCCTCATAAAACATGTTCACCCATTTATGTACCGTGTGTTTATATGTAAGACTTTTTATGCATCTGGAATCCTTGAAGGAGTTAAATAGACCAAAGCATGTAGCAAATGTTCCAAAATATCTGCTCTTTCTCCATTACAGCCTCTGTTCATTAGAGCTTGTCTGAGTTTTAGTACCAGTGACTGTTCAGTGTGTGTTCTTGACATACTGACACGTTGTCCTTCCTGTTTTGTGTGTATTAGATCTCTGAGAATGCCAGGTAATTGAGTTTTGCTCACTAATAAGATAATGATCAGGTCTGCAGCAGTTCCCCTTCTCTGTGACTCGACGCAGAGTAGCATATGCTTGAGTCTGCCAGAGAGAGTGCAGGCTTTCATTAAAGGCAAACACCACTTAATGTTCCGCTGATAAGAAACCCCAGGATGTACAAATATCCACTAGCACGCTTGCTGAATTATTCACATGGAGGGAAATAAATAACTGAGGGAAAGAGAGAGAGACTGACAGAGAAAGAGAGCAACTTTTTATGTAGTCAACCATCAAGCAGACACAATGCATGACAAGAGGATTTGGATCATGTCATCAGATTTGGACGCAATATAATCGAAAAAGCATTAGTGGGAAAAAATGTGAGTAGGTTGACCTGAAAATGCAGACGAGAAATAACTCTGACCCCCTGTCGGAGTTTAACATTTTCTATTGCGTCTTATTAAAAGTCTAGAACAATAGTGGACTTAAAGGTGCAGAAACACTGTTGATATTTGAAATCAACAACATCATATCTTGGTTCTGTGAAACTTTACTCAACGTAACCTCTGCGTCCGTTTTCAGGCATTACCGTTTAGGTCTCTCCAGCTCTTGCCTTTGATATTCCTCTGAGCTTTTCTCTTTTGTAATGCCATCTCTCGTTCTAAAATTTCTTCAAATCTCCATCTTGCTCTCTCTCCTCCCCCATCATGACTGGGCACACCCCTTATGCTGATTGGCTCTCTCTCTCCTCCTCCATCATGAGTGGACACACCCCCTTCTGCTGATTGGCTACAAGTGTGTTTTGCTACTCGGTTCGATCCACTTTTAACAGTGTATCTCAGAAATTGCTTACTGCACCTTTTAAATAGAGTAAACAGCTGAGAAAAGCCTTTTGGGGGGCCCAAGCAAAATCTTTCTTGTTTCTCTTTGGTTACCTGGTGTTTGAGTTTATTTTTGTACTTTTATCTTTATTTAATATATATATACATTGCATTTGGATCCTGGCCTCCTGGCTCAGCTGGGACTCGAACCAGGGATCTACTTTCTGTGAGGCGACAGAGCTACCCACCCTGTGTGTGTGTGTGTGTCTATTGGAATTTTATTTTATTTGTTTGCTATTATTATGTTGTTGTTGTTAGTATTATTATTATTATTATTATTTCACAATGACAGATATTTGACAAATGCCCACCTCATCATTTTATTGCCCACATCCGCTTGCTGGCCAGAGCCTATAGGGAGGAACTTGCAAACTGAACAAAGAAGTGATCCTAGTCACCAGTTTTTTAATTTCCTGTGGACAATAATAATGGTCTCCTGTTGAAAAGCAGAAACTCTTCAATGAAACCACCACTAAGCACACCAGGCATGTGCTATCCTTAAACCAGACTTGAAACCCTGCTGGGACGACGCTAATAATGCCCAGTGCCTTTTCACCCTCCACAGTTTGTAGTGTGACCCAGAGTTCTCTCAGCAGCTTTTTCAAGGACTGGCTTCCTAGCAGACCTTTAACTGGCATATTCTTCAAAATCCATCTTCTCACTCAGAATACAGCCTTTTGCTACATTTTTAATTATTGTGACATCACACATATATCAACAATCCATATGGCAGCTGCTTCTTCTTCTTCATCAAAAAAAAAGAAAAAAAGAAAAAAAGAAAGTTTCAAAGCCTGTTAACACCTAGAAAAATAACTATAAAGATAACTATATTAGCATCCACTCCAACAGTCAATAATGTTCTGTTAATTCAAAGCATGCTACAGTTTTGTCGTCTGACGCTTTATTTATCTTTAACCCTTAAATGCATGAATGTTTCGCCTATCATAATTATATATTCGGGTCTTTAGCAACCTGGATCTACAGTATATCTAACACAGATGGATCACTACCTGTTGCTATAATATAAAACTCTCCTGATATTAGAGTAACAATTACAGAAGAATAAAATAAAGCATATTTTGTTATCTTTTGGGTCTTGGAAGGGTTCAGTTTGAGCAGATGTTTTATACCATCATCACTGTCCTCATCAGAGCTCATTTCCCAGTACATTCAGCATCAGGCTCATATTCGCCATCTCAAAACTATAATTTTCAACATCTTCAAAATCAATATTTTGATTGCTGACAACTTCTTCACCAGCTCCACCATCAAGTGACAGTGACAGTAATATTTGGTTGCATTCAGTACTTGATCTGCAGTAAATCGCTGAGCCATTTCAAGTTTTGCTGATGATACATCCTATTCTTTTGTTTTCTGCCTGCGGTAACTATGAGTGAAACGTCACTTCATCATTGTGTATCAGACATTGCTAACTTCTGGAATAAAGGTGAATTGCACTTATTCAGACATCAAAGATTCAATTATTGTTTCGTAAGTGATAACAGTTCTGTGGTGCTAATGATTTTTTAGATATTATGTTTAGCAATAAACCGACCATTAACCAATGTGATATAACATGCATTCCTAAGAATCATTTCTAATTTAAGATGAATTTTATCAGTATTTTGTCAAATTAATTTGTTGATCCTTTCATAGAGAGCCAGTACAAACCTGGAATTATGAATCATAATTTGTATGTCAAATGCACTAATTCACAGATAATGATACAAATCTAAACATTTCTTTTGGAAAGGAGGTGTTTCAACTAACAGCTCTTTTAGGTCATTTTTAGTTCATTATAAATGAAGCGCTCGTCTAAAGCAGCAAATCTTAGTCAGCAAAGAGCAAGAGCAAAGTACAACCCAAGACCATCCTGGATGAAACCTCCATCTGTTCAATGTGCTGCTGACCTGTGTTCCCTGTGTCCTAAGGCCTCAATATGTCCACAATCTCCTGAGGAAATCCTGCAATTCCACCACTTCAATCTCCAACGGTACCGATAGACCAAGAAATGCTTCTTTTAACTTTGGAGGTGATGTGAGGTCTGTAAACACTTAGAATGAGTTTACACAAACTCGTTCACTTTATGCCCCATAAAGCACTAGTTGCTTGCCTGTTAAAGTTTAATTTTCCTGCTGATATTTAAGATTAGTTGTTGGTGCATTGCAATATGTTAATCAAATATTGGATCACTCTGACAGACACATTTTTTATTTTTAAAATAAAATTTTAATTAAAATTATGTTATGTACGCTAATTAAAAAAAATATATTCATTAAAAGTAAATTATTATTTTTTGCGTGTATGTTTTTGTTGGCTCCAGTGTTTCTCTGTGAAGATAGTGAGCCAGAGTCAGAACTCTATTGCATGTTCCGCTCAGCAGTTCAAAGATAAAGTTCACGTGAGCACTCAAGATTCAAATACCGTCTCTGCTCTGCTGGCCTCAGACATGCACTACATGACATATTTAATTCATACGGGAGATTAGAAGACTGACTGACAGGAATATGGAGTCAAAGTGAATCAGCTGCTCTAAAGGTCTGTCAGTATCAGATCGGGACATGCAGCAAGGCTTGTTTTGGTTGTTGTTTGTTATGGATTCGGTAGAATGATAAAATCAGTGGTGCAGAGAAAAAGAGCTAGATATGAATGCTAAACATGTTTATATATGGGTGAGTCCGTCTGCTATTTCTTTTTCTTTTTTTTTTGAGTGAGTGAGTGAGTTCTCCTTGGGATGTGCGTGGGAGAGAGTGAGCTCAATTTGATATTGGAAGTAAATGTGTATGTGCGTTTGATTTGATTTGCATCACTCTCTGCGCTGACCACAGGGGAATAGAATATGATTCATTGCAGCAGTAATAAAATGAAACTATTATTATTTTAGATTCCCTGGAAGGTCATCAACAAACCAATCACACATCACTACAGCAATACACCAGCAGCCAATCAGCATTCGACAAGTAAACTAAGGGGAAATTGCATCGATTTTAAAAAAAATTGATTTATGTGTTTTTGTGTGTGTAATTTTCAATAAAAATAAATAAATAATAAACAGTATGAAATATGAAAGCAGTAAGGGAGATCACTTAACTGATGGCTTATGACCCCATGAAATTAAAATTATTTTGTGTTTATAGTGTTGAGGTCATCAAAATAGTTTACTCTTGACAGTCTTTCACTTTTGGCCGAATGGATGCTTATACAATTTTTTTGTGAAACAATGAGAATGTGTCCTCCTTCTAATATGTCCCACCTCAGCTTTCTTTTGAAATGTATCAGAAAATTGTGTTTGTCATGGCCACTTCATTTCGTTGAGTCTTTAATGAATGATGTTTGCATACATGTTTGTGCCTTTTTGGTAAAATAAAATGTCTAACATTAATGAATATGACATGGCAATACAGTCTAAATTGAAATGATTTTGTCATCAAACATCCCTGCAAAATCCTTGTAATTATTACCAACTACTAAGATAGTGAAGAGCTTAGGAGTGAGTGCTTTTGTAACAGGGTTACAAATTTAGCTTAAATTAAGTTTACTCTGTTAATTCTAGGTTCTAGCACAGGGATTCTGAACTCTGGCCCTCGAGAGCCACTTTCCTCTAGAGTTTTTCTAGAAACATAATGTCTTATTTCAGTCTTGTGATTTTAGGGTAAATATGAGCCACTCGTGTTCTTCACAGGTTCAGTGAGGGTTTGGGACCACATGTTGGTTTGTAGTAAATAACATGTATAATGTTATTAGGGGTTCAAGCCCTAATTTATTAGCGCTGAAACCCTAGCCTGGAAATCCAGACCCAAATCCGAAAGATTAAGGGTCTGTCATTGAGTAATGAAAATCGCCCCAACTCGAGGGGCGGCACCAAGCATGCATTTGAAAATCTCACTGCATGAAATTGGATAACACTACGACCAATCACTATCGTGATTGCGCTGCCACTAGCGCTGTCGTCATCTGTTTAGCTCGCCTCTGGCCTGCCTATATCAGATACACCGATGTGATTGGTGCAACTCGGCTATACAAGGGCATAGTTAATGAGCATCATTACTCAATGCCAGAGTGACTCGCTGAGCAAATTCAAATTGTGCTCTCGCGAGAACTCTGGATTTCCAGGGTACTGAAACCCTATTATAATTATTACATTTTCCTATTCTCCACTGAAAGTGATCTGGCAGACAAAACCATAAGTCGTAGAGACTTGAAACTTTGAGGGCTGGTAGTACTACAACGTCACCAAGACTCACCCTCCGATCAGCCGGACAGGGGCCCTACAGCAGTGGAAAGTACAAAATTGCTCATAACTCCTGGCAAAATTTTCGGGTATTTGAGATTTTTTGAAAAACAGACTTTTGCAAACTAGTCCTTGGCTTTTGGCCTGATCGGAACCAAACCAGTTCAGCAAGATTCTCTGGAGTCTGATTGTCAACTATTCATTTTTTTTTTTTTTTTTATTAGAAATTTCGATTCACGGTCTCCAAGGGCTGCCAAAACTTTCGAAGTGGAAGGAGCCACTTATTTACTAAAATGGATATAACTCATGAACAGAATGATATATTTTCACCAAACTTGGTGCACATATGTAAGAGCTCATTCTGTTGTCATGTGAAAAAGTACATGGTGACTGGTCACTTGGTGGCGCTATAACAGGAAAAAAAGCTATAATCACCCAAACATTGTCCAAGGTGCCATGATTTTTTATTAGGACATTGGTGCATCTCAAAAAACATGGCCACCATTGGCCAATGAAGTTTGAGCACCTATTAGACAAGGTTATTGGAGGCCGATCAAAGCAAGACTCAGTGGGCATGTTCGACTCATGGTCCTAGAGGTCTGTGAGAATTTTAAAAGAAATCGGCCACTAGGTGGCGCTAACGAGTTGTATGCCTATGTAATCATGTGGTGTTTCACACATACACACACTATTCATATCGTTTGTTAGATCTTTTCATACTGAACAACTTTGCCTCAAGAACCACTGCTATCAATCAAATCGTTCATTAAATATTCACGATTATGTAAAAAACCTACTTCTGCAAACTAGTACTATACGCTCAACCTCAATAAAACCACTGCAGTTCAATTCTCTGGACTCTCTAGGTCAATAATCATCAAAACAAATGTTGAAATTTACCATCTGAGTAGCTATAACAGGATCATTTAGAAAATGGTCGTGGCAAAATATGCTCAAAATCCTATCCTAAAAGAAAACTCAAAACTTCACGAAATTGGGTGAGAACATGCATCATATGATTCCAAAGAAGCATTCAGTATTGTATGGAGATTGGACTATAGGTGGCGCTATAACTGTTAAAAAGCTTTAAAAACCAAATATCTCATATGGTAAATTGCCTATATTGGCTGTAAATTGTCTTATTCCCTTCAGATCTTGGTAGCTACAGGCTTGTTAAAGAATACATAATACCATGTTGAATATTTTGTAATAGAAGGACAGTCATTTACAACAGGGTTACTGTTTTTTATTGTCAATGATTATGCCATCACTATCAGCACTATATGATGTAATTTTCCTAGTGATTGGCTCAAAAGTTATGGCCATTTTAAAGCTACAGGATGACTTAAGTGTTTGATAAAAAAAATATGAAATGATCTGGTGTTATACAGCTTGCAGTCCTATATTTGGCAACAGGAGCTTATCTTGAGAACAAGGCTTATCTACACCCCTCACAAGAGGCATCTAATGACATTTATGTGCTTCCAAACTAATTACACTGGAGTACACCAACGACAAGCAAAAGAGAAATTAAATTAACACTCAAGCATTTATCAGTATGTTAAACAGTTTTCTAATCCTTGAAGAGCTTGTGTGAGCTCTATTACTCGACTCTAATGAGGGCTGGCCTGAGCGTGTGCAGCACGCCGAGAGGACTTTATCACTCGTCTTCTGAAGATCTGACTGTCACATTGGAAAAAAGCCAAGACAATCGTCCCATCTGGACCCTTACACATCTGTTGTCATCACTCTCTCTATTCACTTCAGTTCATTGTCTATATGACTAGTGGGAGAAAAAATAAAAAGAGAAGCATCAGATGTTGTTCATTTCATGCAATCTTAAAACTGTAAATCACTTTGTGAATCATTGTGTGCCAGTATATTAGGCTAGGTGCGGGTGTGGTCTATTAAAGTGCAATTAATTGAAATCCTGTCCTAAGCTTTCTGACACTTTCCAGAAAGGTACCAAATATTTGTTACAATTGTTACTATTATGTTAGTAATTTTAGTATACTTCAAGATAAACATTTTATTTAGTAGAGGAATGGTAGAGGAATGTTGGAGATACGGTTGAAAGGCCCTTTGTTAGCCCATTGAGGTTGGCTGGAGGGGCTTTGCAGGACAGTCATTACATCAGGCATTCAATCTCTTTGGCATCAGAGGGTTGCAGGAAAGGAGAGACACCAAGAACATAATTGAAGCTGCAGAAAAAGCATTGAGGTGGCTGTGGATTAAGACGGGGAACCATGGTGTAGTGCGCCACTTGGACTGATGATCACCCCAGCTGGGTTGCCCGGGTGAGGGTGTCTGATGATCTGATCTGAAACACCCCATGACTGATGATGTGTCCAAAGAACCCATGTTGGTGTTTCAAGGAACCAACATATTTTATTTTAGTTAGTTGCCAAGTCAACATTTCAAATTTTTAATTTTAAAGGTTATTTTTTCAATTAACAAAAACATGATTTTAATAGTTTTAGTTAATGATAAAAACAAAGGATCAAACCAAGTATTATAGTATAAGCAGATTTATTTTTGTATGCATATGCCAGAAATGGTAACAGGGTTGAAGGTTTTTTGGGACCAAATGCTTGCTTGTAGTTGATGATGAACATATGTTTCCCTTTTTTTTTTTTTTTTTTTTTTTTTTTTAAGTAAAAAAAAAAAAGGTTTTCCTTTGGTAACAGGGTTGTCGCTCAGTAGGGGCTAGCTAGTTTTAAAACACAGTTTGTAGTTATTTATACAGTATATTTTGCAAAAAAATCCTTCATAAACTTTAGTAACAGGGTTGCTTGATGTGCGAGAAGCAGTTAGTTTTGTTCTTGCATTTCAAGCAAGCAAGTTTGAGCTTCTGCAAGAACCACCAAGCAAGTATGGTTGAGCTTCCGTTTACCATATTTGCTCTGTGTGTGCTTTTCTCAATGTTTATATGTGAACAAAAGCCTAAATGAAACCTGAAATTGTGTCTCTTCAGAAGACTTGGATTAAACCGTTCAATTAATATGGATTATTTGACTGTTTTTTTGTTTTGTTTTTTAAACCATCAAGGTTTTGATGGAATGGACTTTTATTTGAAGGACAGAAATCTCTCATGTTTCATTTAAAATATAGGTAACACTTTACAATAAGGTTCATAAGTTAACAACCTTAACTAAGTAAGGAATAATTGACGACAGGCCATTGAATTATTAGAAAAATAATGCACACCCGAGGTGGTAATGCGGTCACGACGCGAAGCGGAGTTTGAGCCACTGATAGCAGATTAATGCTGGGGACACACGACTAGCTGACACATTCTCTGACTGTTTTCATCGCAGCATATTTTAAACACCGACTTTGAACACAGACTGAACGCGCTGAACACACGTTTGGGCATGATCAGTCATCAAATTACATTCATAACCGGCCTTAAAGTGTGTCCTCGGCTCGGCTTTATGCAGTTATTAGAGAGAGATGTTGCAATAATGAGACAGAAAAGCATGTGCGTCAATATTATTATTTATTTATTAATTCAATTCGTTTTAATTAATTCGTTCATTCTTTGTTTTTCTATTATTGACAGATGACAGTAGACTAGCCAAATAAATGAAAAAAAAAAGCCTTTTAACAAGTAAGGCCTATTAATAATTATTTATTTGTTATATTATCTGCAATAAAAATCTGTGCTGCAGGACTATCCATTTATTTAGCCTATATTCAGATTAATTTTCTATTGATTATAGATAGGAATATACTTTATTTATTCAAATTAAACTGCATGTTTCCATTGATTGTGAAGCTAGACATTGAAAATTGCAGATCAAGCGCATGGGGCTAAATGTTTTTTCTTGTTATGAATTGTATCCTATTTTCCGTTATTAGGCCTACAGTTAACTACGCGAAGTGATATGGAACTGTAATGCGGTCAAGACCTGCCTGGAACTACTTTAGCTGTGCGTTTCCCTGAAAATAATGCACACCTTAGAACGTTCGTCAACCAATCAGATTCAAGCATTCAACGGCCCTGTAGTATAACAATGAATAATACTTCAACAGCATTTATTAATCTTAGTTAATATTAATTTCAACATCAACTAATACATTATTAAAATCAAAGGTTGTATTTGTTAACATTAGTTAATGCACTGTGAACTAACATGAACAAACAATGGAACGTTGTATTTTTATCAACTAACATTAACAAAGATTAATAAATACTGTAACAAATGTATTGCTCATTGTTAGTTCATGATAGTTAATACATTAATTAATGTTAACTAATGAACCTTATTGTAAAGGTTTATTGTAAACTAATGAACCTTATTGTAAACAAAATATATTTTGTTTCAAATAATTTTTTTTAAAAAAAGTCTTACATTCTAGCATTTAGAAATGTGCATCTGCCATTTACAGATGATATTCTGTTGTCGGTGTGCCCTGTCCTTCAAGCTCAAACACGCTCCCGATCGTCATGCTGGAAAACTGCTTCATTATGTAATTAGCATGTGATTGGGTAGGCGAGAGAAAATGCACTTTGATTCCACGCCTTAATCATTTAGTCACAGCGCTGCGCTGTCTGTGATGGTCTTGAAAGGGGAACAGCCACTCTGTGTGAGGTTTCTAATGTGACTGATACTACGTTTGAAGTGAAAGCCGCAGACAGCGAACCACTACTGCACTGATTTAACAGCATGTGTCCAATCCTTGTTGATTTAAAGAGCCTGGACTCAAACTCTGGTGTGCATAGAGGGTCGATTTTGATTATGTTAGATTTATGATATTGGATGATAAAATGGTGCAGAGATTTGATATTGATGAGGTTATATTGAATCATATTTGTGGGTCAGTGGTGCAGAGATTTGATATTGACAGGGCTAAATTTGATAATATTATGGGTGAACAGTGCAGAGATGCTGTTTATTCGATATAGTAGAGTGAGATTTGATTGTGCCGGTGTGTGATTAATGATTTGATAGTTGAATTTATAACAAAAGTGATTATTATGTAGATAAAAAGGAATGTTGTCATGTGTTATTTTGCAAGCTCATTGTATATGCGGACTATAAGTAAACAAGTATTGGTGTTCTGAAGAGTTGACCTGTTGCTATTGATAGAACATTATGTGGGCCAGGGAAATACCTCAGGCACATCATTTGTAATGACAATCCAGTTGTTATTATTATACATCCCAACCAATGCATAAAACCAAGTCTTTGACCTAAGATTTTCGAAAAAGAAAAAATTTGTTACACTCGAATGTACATCACAATATGGAAGAAAATTACATCTTCTGCTAATTATATTTCATTGCAACTTTAAAGTGTGTCCTTACAAATCATTAGAATGGTTTTGAGTATGGCCGGTTCCAGGTATAATTGCTTCAATACGAAGCAGTTGAATTTTCAGGAATGTGCTTAAAAAATATGAAACACTGGAACAGAAACGTGGCAACTGATTCCTGTGGATGATCCATGGATGAACATTCATTGCCACAATAGACCTTATGCGCCAGAGAAACGAGGGCTCCGCCATCTTTAGAATATTGTCTTTGAACTTCCGTTTTTGCGGTCGCTCTGTATATTTCTATGGCATTGCTGTCCAGGAGTAATTAGCTTTTGAAGTGGATTTAATTAATGTAAAGTTAACGAAAGTTATCATGAGGATTATAATGTTTAAAGCAGATGTTTTAACAAATGTCAGTAGACCGGGAAGATTTTAAAACGAGCCGTTCATTCATAAATACGCAAGATCGCTGTGAAAATACAGACCGGAAGTCAAAAAGACAATGAGCGCAGCGCTGAAAAGGGCCAGGGCTACATAAGGTCTATAAAAATTGTTTGTCAGTAGATATACATTAAGTCTATATTGGTGATTGAATTTGGTTGTGGTTTATTTTGAGATGGAACGAAGACTGCTGCCTTGTCATCTGGTCCACCACTGAGGATAATACAGAAAAAAGGATAGTACAATAAAAAAGAGGATAATACAGTAAACAAAATAAAGTGTTTTAACAACTGGTATAATGCGAAGAGAGATTACATAATTACAATATTTTATTTGTAATTATGTATCCATTAAACGTCACATAAAATTAGAGGTGGGCATAGATTAATTTTTTGAATCTAGATTAATCTAGATTAAAATGGCTCATTTGAATTCTGCCGAAGACATTCAGAATATGTGTGCTACCCAAATAATGACTATAAAAGTAAGTCTTTGAGAACGGGTTTCTCCAGAGGTGGGAGTAAGTCACACATGTGCAAGTCACAAGTAAGTCTCAAGTCTTAACCTTCAAGTCTCAAGCAAGTCCAAGTCAATTTTGTGAAAAGCAAGTCAAGTCAAGTCAAGTCACTGCTTTATGTCAAGCAAGTCAAGTCAAGTCGTAGCTTGGGTCACAAGTCACGGCAAGTCATACAAACGTTTGATGATTTCACAGAATTTATATATTAAAATAAGTTAAAACTACATAAGTTGTGGACTATGGTTTTATTTGCAACATTTTTTTAAATATGCATTTCCACATACAGCTGAGTGGTTAAAAATCTAAAAAAGAAATAAAATTTCAAACTACATAGCCTAAAATGTAAATGTAACTGAAATTAGGCCAACATTAAAGCATGAAAAATAAATATGCCTCAAACATTGCAGTAGACCATTAAAAGATATTAAACAATTCACAATTCAAGTATAATGGTTCCTATGCCACCAAATGGCATTCTTCAAACTGGCATCCCCTTTATGGAACATGAACACATCCTTAACAACAAGTTAGATCTTTCCTTTTTAACAAAAGATTAACAAGAAATAAACAGTAATAATTGAATTAACACAAAACATAAACCTGTCAATCAGGTGGATTGACTATTGTACATTATTAATCTGTGTGAGTGAGTGATTTATTAATATTTGTGAATGTGTGTGCATGTGTATGAGTGAAAGGTGTATTGTTTGCATGTCCATGGTTGTGTTTGACTTTCTCTGTGTGTGTGTGTGTGTGTGTGTGTGTGTGTGTGTGTGTGTGTGTGTGTGTGTGTGTGTGTGTGTGTGTGTGTGAGAGAGAGAGGTGATTTGATTGAGTGTGATTGATTCATTAATATTTGTGAGTGAATGTGTGTGCGTGTGTATGAGTGAAGAGTGTATTGTTTGTTTGCATGTGTGCATGGTTGTGCTTGCAAGTTTGAATTTTTGTTTTGTTTATTTGTGTATGCATGGTTCGGTTCGAAAGTCTGTATGTTTTTTTTTCTTTGTGTGTAGGTGTCTTTTTTTTATGTGCATCCCCAAAAACTATCCAATTATTAGACACTGTACACATGCTATTATGCTATTAAAGGACAACTCCGGCGGAAAATGAACCTGGGGTGTAATAACACATGGGAACCGAGTCGACCGTTCTCTGGGATTTGTTTTCATGATAATCGAATGTAAAGAGTTTTATCTCTAAAAACTGATTAGCTTATAACGCTAGTATATGGGGCATAGAGTAAGTAAAAAGAAATCGCTAGTTAATACCACTAACAAGGCTCAAAATAGCCCCACACTAACACGGTAGCATAATGAGGGTGCTTGTTAGTGGTATTAACTAGCGATTTCTTTTTACTTACTCTATGCCCCATATACTAGCGTTATAAGCTAATCAGTTTTTAGAGATAAAACTCTTTACATTCGATTATCATGAAAACAAATCCCAGAGAACGGTAGACTCTGTACCAATGTGTTATTAATTATTATTAAATTAGTTACATTTTTTTTATATTTCTTTTAACATTCAAGTCAACCCTGGGATAGCAGACTATATTGGTAGCATATAACTAGACAGTACAAAGGGATGTATGCAGGTAAGAAAAACTGGAATATGGCATATTTTAACATATTTTAACCCGATTTTAATTTTCAAGAAATGTTTTGTTTTTCGCTGTGCTTTTGTATGTAAGGGATTATTCAGATCATAAAAAAATCATTAATCCAAGGCACTCGAATATTATTAAAAATATATAGAAAGCCTTTATTTCATCATGGCTTTAATATTTTAAAATCAGGTGACAAGTAGTTACTTGCACACCTATGCGTTGCGGATGAGCCTTCGTCAGGGTGTGTGACCAAAGCCCCTTTCACACAGAGATTCCGGAAAATACACGGATAAAGTGACCCGAGATTTGACTCGGGTTAGTTTGATTTAGGTTCATTCACACTGCCAGTGATTTTCCAGAATAAGATAGTGCGTTCACACACAACCCGTAAAAATCCCGTAAAGACACATGACATCGATGTGACTTTAATGTCTCAGCAGCGTCTTAAGTTTGCTTATGAGCTGCGATTTCTCTCTCGAGAAACCATGCTTCTGCATTTTTTTCTCTCTGATTCGATCATAAACTTGCGCATTACATACCGTTTCACAGCTGGCGAACGATCCCGCGCTTCAGCGTCATCACTACGACACGCGGCTTTCACACAGTGCGCGTTCCTGCTGCGTCACGGGATTGTTGCGGTGCGTTCAAATACAGATATTTATTTTTAAAAAGACAAGTTATTTCGAGTCATTTACCTCAAGTCCGAGTCAAGTCTCAAGTCATGAATATCAAGTCAAAGTCAAGTCAAGTCTTTTATTAATATTTGTCAAGCAAGTCTCAAGTCCTAAAATTTGCGACTTAAGTCTGACTCGAGTCAAGTCATTGACTCGAGTCCCCCATCTCTGGGTTTCTCAAGCCAGGTGGCGCATTAGACCAGGGGCTCATCTCCTGTTTCCACAATGCATCACAAACTGCTTGAGAAAGCTGTTCCACTCATAGACTTTAAAAGGTTACTAGTGTACTGTTACCGTCCGTAGGCAACATTAGGTAGGCCCATGTTATTATCAACTACTATAGGCTATCAATTAGGGATGGGCGATATGGCCTAAAATCTATATTGTGATATACATTGCAGCCTCTTGCGATAACGATATATATTATAATAAAACCATTTCAGAACAGGTTACACAGACCCTGCTAAACAACTGCTAAATGTTTTTTTTTTGAAAGGGTGTATGTACTTTTGAGAACATATATTGTGCAAAACTGTAAGTATACAACATAATTTTGCAGATAAATAAAATTTAAGTACACTATAGCTGCAGAGACTTAAGTAGGTCTAATGTTTAATATGGCTGGGAGCTTATGAAACCCCACATTTAAAATTAGAATATTGTCTAACTGATGTCTTTTCAGTTAAAAAGAAACACAACAACGATTCTTAAAATCGGGCGCTTTTAATAAAAAGAGATTATGTGCTACACCACTCACTAAGATATATTGGGAATAATACGCGCGCGCTGGTATTCAGCGCAATGTTTCGTTTTGAATTTGAGGTGGTAGAACGGATTAGTCGTGTGTTAACTTACCGAACTGTTACACCACACAGTCTACGTCGGACGGCTTAAATCCGAACCAAGTCCAAATAATGGATATTGCACGGATCTTTTACACCAGCTTTCACTTTCAGCCGTGTTTACTTAAGATGACGACGAATATGATGCGTTGCAGCCGGGTGTTCCACGCGGCCGCGTGTAGATTGCGTCATCATAGCTTGTGTAGCTTGAGCCAGCTCCCAACCCAACTGGGAGAATAGATTAACGGCGATATTTTTTTATCGCGCGATAAGAGTCTCGCGTTAACGCAGCGCGTTAACGCCGATAACGGCCCACCACTACATAAAATAAAAGAAAGTGAGGTTGTTCTCTTCACCTGTTGTCAATAGGCCTCTTTCTGAGAAGACTTTATACTTTGGCCGCGTGTTCACCAAAGCATTTTTTCCCAAAGCTAGAATAGTTTTTATTTTTTTGTTTTAAATGGCAGCAATGTGACGAGGAGCTGGGCGTCTCTCAGCGTTGTTTTTTTTTTTTTTCAAGTAGGTATAGCTTCCGACCAGAGATTAACTCCAAAAGTGGGCAGAACCTCCAAAAGGGGGCGGGGTCTCCACGCACAAAGACTTTCGCCATTGGCTCTGGCTTCAGCCAGTTGTCATTGACTTACATTTAAAAATAAAAGTTTGTAAATTAAACATTGTTTATAGTTGATCTAAAATAAAAATTCCTATAAATCAATATCCGTGAGAGAGGAGCCCGGACCCCGTGGCCAGTTCGGATTGGAGTTTGAACCTCTGCTCAACAATAAGCAAGAATACCCTGTGAGCCGTCCCAGTGTTGCACGTGGGAACGTTTTACTCTATCGTAGTGTTCTAAGTAAATGGGGTGTCCAGGGGGTCTGAGATTTGCATGGTAAAAGGGGTTTGTGGTGCTGAGCACAACTAAAAAGGTCCCATTGTCCGGTGAGGTCCGGTTGGGGAGTTACGGACGGCCCGGCTCAGCGATCTCATTTTGCATAATCTTACTAACTGCTTATCTCATAAACTGCCATTTTCTTTAGCACGCTATTCAGCACAAATCCTGCCCAGCAGTCAATTGAACTGATTAAGGTTAGGGTATAGGGTAGGCTTAGGGGTTAGCAGTTGTTGTAGCATAGAATTGTGTAGGATATCAGCAGTGTGATTGACTTGACCAATGAAATCTTTAGAATCTGCTGCGGGGCGGAGTTTGCACGGAACTGTGCTGGGGGTAAAAATCATCCATGCGTGTCATGTGCCTGTCTGTCAATGGGAGGAAACCACGCACTATTTTGGAGCTCCCACCCCCATTTGGAGATCACCAGGCTGCAACTATACCCTTCTAGGTTTTTTTGTACGGTCGCTGAGAGATGGAGAGTGTTTGATTTTTGGTCAAATGCAGCGCTCATCACAGTCACTTTTTACCCAGCCATCCAATAATAGAATAGTAATACAGTGGAGAAGGGGCGGGACAAATACCACAGCGATCACATCCTGCTTGGACAACAACAACAACAACAGAACAAAATCAATGAAAATAAGAGCCAGAGCAAATACATACATTGTATCAACATTTTTGTATTCAGAAACAAACTATCTGGGAAATCAGATACTAGTAACACTTCCGTGGTTATTTTGTAAATAGCTAAAAAAAAAAAAAAAAACCTACAAAACAGAAAGGCTTTTTCAGAAGAGTGCTGGCGTTTTCAGCTGGCTACAAACGCTTTGGTGGACACAAGGCCTTATAGTCAAAAGAGTTCTTTCTATTGATTTCCCAGAAAGATATTTCAAACTGCTTGATTTGCATTAACTGATTTGCCTTTCCCTGGTTTGGCAGTGTTGTTAGCAGACATTCTTTGTAGGTCTTTTCAAGATATGAATGCCTGTCCTTCTTTTATGCCTTGTGGACAAGTATTGATAATGAGAATGCCTCTGTGAGCTTCTTTTGTCTGTTTAGTATATTTAATGCCACTTTTGTCAGTGGTGATTAAGCTAATTGCTGTTTGCTAATGTATGTGGAGCCTGAGCGACAGGCTGTCATGGCCGGCTATTCTTTAGTAATTACTCGTACCTTTCAGAGAGCTTTTTAGGTTTCTAAAGCACAGATCCAAGGCATTGTTTCAGTAATGGCACCATGAGTGCTGTCAGACCGAGCTGTCTGGCGTATTTGTCAGGGTTTGACAGATAAACTGGTTTGCAAATCTCCACAATCAGCCATCCTAACGAAATTAAAATTGCCACCCTATTGCTGTCCAATGTCCTTGTCTTGGAAAGTGGCTAAAGTATCTGTGTTGCTGTGTTTTTCATGAGTGATCCCTTTTAAAAAAGTGCACTCGCACTTATAGAAAATTTCAAATCTTAAAAGTATCGTTTTAAAAACTATACTTGCAGATAATATAATATGAATGAAATAAAAGACCACTTAAGTGTACTTAAAAAGAGTAAACTTTCATGACCAAAAACGCTCTTAAGTTCAACTAATTAAATTTAATATAAATTTAAAATTTATTCTGAAAAAATTAATTAGCGATAAGGCAAACACGGGGCTTATGTGAAAAAGCTGCAGTCTACATTAAAGCTAATCTACACAAAAAGGAAGGGTTTATGACCTGGTTAAACTGGATTTCAGGTGATAAGTGAATATAATGCTTTTTGAGTTTTGTGCTGAAATACAGCATGCTAAAATGGCAAAACTATTCAGTGAGCATTCACCCAATAATGTTTAATGGGAGGACACAGCATAAGAAAGCATTGATTTTAAAAGTATTTTTGGCATTAATGGACTGAACATATCAGTTTCTACTACACTGGGTTAAAGCCACATTATTTATGATGCAATGTCCATAATATGGTAAGAAAATTAAACTGTACCTAAGGGAATTGTCTGAACTAAAGTAAAAGGTAAGCTTTGTGCTTTGAAATGGAAAGTTATAAGCATTTCATGTTTTATTCCATTGGATTGCTTGTAAAATCATACCATATAGTCAAGTCAAGTCACCTTTATTTATACCACGCTTTTTTACAATACAGATTGTTTCAAAGCAGCTTTACAGTGATAACAGGAAAAACAATGCAACAAAGTTTGTTTTATAGCAGATCTAGAAGAAAATAGCACCATAGTTCAGCTTAAAGGGATAGTTCACTTTGAAATTAAATTTTGGTATGTTTTAGCTTACCTGAAGGGCATCCAAGATGTAGGTGTCTTTTTTTCCGCAGTAGTTTCAATTTTGATATTTTTAGGTCAAACCGTTCTTGTCTGACAGTCATATCATGCAGGTCTATGGTCACGGTCTCAAAGAGCATGCACAGAGTCCAAATTAAAACAATTCCCCATCGTCCAAATTAAACAATTCCCCATCGTAAGTACACATTGATGGCCTAAGACACGAAACGAGCAGTTTGTGTGAGAAAACGAACAGTATTTATATCGTTTTTACCTCTTATAACACACCCACGTCCAAGTGATCTGAGGGGGCTGTGTGACGTGTACGCAGACTGGTGCATAGATATATACTAGATGTCGCATTAAAGACATTCGTTCCAATGAACTGCCGTAGCCAAGGCGACCTCTAGCGTATATATCTATGCACCAGTCTGCGCACACGACACACACCAGGATGCGCTCGCGCCCTCAGATCACTTGGACGTGGTTGTGTTATAAGAGGTAAAAACGATATAAATACTGTTCGTTTTCTCACACAAACCGCTCGTTTCGTGTCTTAGGTCATCAATGTGTACTTACGATGGGGAATTGTTTAATTTGGACGATGGGGAATTGTTTTAATTTGGACTCTGTGCATGCTCTTTGAGACCGTGACCATAGACCTGCATGATATGACTGTCAGACAAGAACGGTTTGACCTAAAAATATCAAAATTGAAACTACTGCGGAAAAAAAGACACCTAGGCCCTACATCTTGGATGCCCTTCAGGTAAGCTAAAACATACCAAAATTTAATTTCAAAGTGAACTATCCCTTTAAGTAAATTCAGTGATGGTTATTTTTTGTTGTAAAAAAGTTATTAATTTAGTTAATATATATATATATATATATATATATATATATATATATATATATATATATATATATATATATATATATATATATATATATATATATAGCCGCTCTGGAGAAAACATTGATTTCATCGTCCAGCTCAGTTCAGTTCTCATATATTGGTGTCAATGCAGGAAGATCAATAATATTGTTGAATATTAAGTGTCCCAACTAAGCAAGCCAAAAGCCAATGGTGACAGTGGCAAGTAACCAAAAATCATCTTATCACATCCTGCTATATCACAGAATGTCATATAATCTCACAGATGAAGTGGTCTCACCCCTCGAAATTGAGAACAAGACAGGGTGAACCACACAGGGTTTGGACCACAACTCCATCATGAAGTCATAACAGTCCAAATAAATCTGATACATACATTGTTCACTTTTGGTGCTTTTATCATGTAAAGGGTTTAATTTGCTCATCGTTTATGAGCTGACTCACAAAGAACAAACTAAAGACATGAATGTAAAACAGTCCATCATTGGTAAGAAATTTTAGCTGCGAAACAAAGAATGTGTCATTTCATTCCCACCATTAAATTGATAGTTTTGAACATGTTAGACTTCTCACATTTGTTTTTGTCTAATTGCTGGCATTTTTCTCAGCAGCGAGGAGTGAATTGACATTTTAACACAATTAAAAGATGTCAAATCAAAGACAAGAGACAAAACTTAGAAGACTGCCCTGCTTTATTGTTCCAGAAATTTGAAAAAGGCAATTCTGAGTTAAACTAATTGCTTTTTTAATAATTAAATATTGATATGTGTTCACAAACATGGAATGTGAATCAAGACCAAAACAAATGAACAGTTGTTCGAATGGAGTTTTAACTATTGAGTCGTTATCTATGGAAACTTTATTTTCTAAACATAGCATGACTTAATCAGCCTATAACTATAGAGCCTATAACTATAACTATTTACCCTAATAAAAGTACAAAACATACATAAATAACAGGAACAAGAATTGTTTGTGCAATAATATGATTGAATAATAACCTATTGAACTAACTAAACTGTGCGATTCACCATCTTGGACATAGATCTGGATGCAAGCTAAAAAAAATGGCATAGAGCAAATTGTGTAATATCAATATGCAAGCAAATGTTAGAATATTATAACACAACATGTAAAGAATAGCCTACTTATGGAAGTTTAGGGTCCAATTCTCACTATTAACTATTTGCTTATTAGCATGCATATAACAAGGATATTGTCTGTTTAAAGCACATATTAATGTATTATTCTGCATGACCATATTCTACATTCCTTAATCTTACCCAATCTTAACAAAAATTAATAAGCAGTAATTAGGAGTTTATTGAGGCAAAAGTCATTGTTAGGTAATAGTGAGAATTGGACCCTAATCTAAAGTGTGACCAACAGGTATTTTAATCTCACAATTCTGACATTTTATTTTGGAATTGTGAGAGAAAAAAAAGTCTCACAATTCTAAGAAAAAAGAGTTTATACCTCACAATTCTGACTTTTTTGTTAGATATAAAGTTATAAAGTTTGAATTGTGAGTTATAAACTCACAGCTGCATGGAAAAAGTCAGAATTGTGAGATAAAAAGTCAAAAGGACCTTTTTTATATTGGGGTGGAAACAAGCTTCCATAAATACCTAAAACAATTTGAACGTATGCTGTGACCATTGTCTTGTATTTGCACACTAATCCTGAATAAATTAGATGTCATTCTGTGGTCATTGTCAAGGGTCAACAATAGACTATATGTCCAATATGTCCATGTGTTGATTGCTAATATAATAGACTTCATGTCCAATCTCTTGCCAGTGGCAGTTTTGAGCCAAACTCTCTATGTGAATCCACATTTGCTGCTGTCTAGGCTGCCTATTGGCTCACTGGATGGAATCAGTGCTTTTAATGGCTAATAGAGGATGGATATGAGTTCCACTCCAAGACTTACATTCATCTCAGGGGGGCGTTTACAGGAAACGGTATTCAACTGAAAACTTTTTATGCGTTTTGGCCGTTCATTTACACGACAATGGCGTTTTGGGGGCCTGAAAACACAAACTTTTGAAAATGGGTTTCAAAGTGCAAGATTTTGAAAACAATACAGTTATTTGGCCCTATCTTGCACCCAGCGCAATTGACTTTGTACACCGACGCATGTATCATTCCTATTTTGCTCCCGCGCAAAGCGCGTTTTTCCCTCCCCAGAAGCACGTCGCTAAACTAGGGAATGAACTTGCGCTCCCTGGGCGGTTCAGCGCAAAAAAGGAGGCGTGTTCAGGCGCAAACGTTCCTTCATGCTATTTTGCAGGTTTAGAAAACAGTTGCGCCACTAACCAGGAAAAAATAGTTTAAAGTCAGTGGTGCGTTGCGCATGTTATTCATATGCTATTTTAAGGGCGCATGCTTGGCCATAATCAATGTAGAGTGTGCACAACGCGCATACACTTTGATTATCTCATCTACACAGAAGCAGCAGTTTTCATTTTTGCAAATCATACATTATTACGATAGATAGATAGATAGATAGATAGATAGATAGATAGATAGATAGATAGATAGATAGATAGATAGATAGATAGAGTTTATTATAAAAGCATACATCTAGCTTACACATTTACCCAAATTATCATACGCCTTTTTAACCGAAGTTAATTTGGGTGGGTTTCTCCATCCCCAACGTCCCTGACGAGAGCGTTGCTCTCCTTGGCTGTGAACCGATCCTGGCGCGCGCCTGGCAAATCCGCCGTTATAATAGGAATCCGCTTTAGAACAAGCGCGTCTGCTCTTAAAGGGAATGTGAGATGACGCTCTGATTGGTTTATTTCACGTTACGCCCAAACCACACCTATGAATAATGAAGCTACTTCAGACCAACCCCTTTTAGATTTGACGCCTGGCGCAAGAGTCATTTATCCCGCCGGGAAAATAGCAACAGCGCCGAGACCCGCCCACAAAGTTACTTGCGCTTTGCGCTTTGACACTTGCGTTTCAGATCGTTAAAATAGGGCCCATTGTCTCCATGTAAACTACAAAAACTTGAATTTGTAAAAACGATGACATCATGCTCATGCGTATTATGTGTTCAGTCTATAGTCGTGTAGTGTGTCTTTCCTAAGTGACATCGCCATCTACTGGCCTGGCATGAATAATACAGCGTTTTTAATCGTTTTTGCGGCTCTGTGTGAACGGGGATCGTTTTGACAACGTTGTCATCTGTAGGTCCAAAACGCAAACGAAAAATAAATAATTGTGATAAAACGGTAGGTCAAAAGTACTGCCGGGTACACACTGCACAATTTTCAAAGTTGTCGGATCGCTGTTCTTCTCACACTACACGACTGTCTGGTGTACCATTTAGTTGCTGTTGTGTGCACATTACATGACGGAGTGGTGACAGGGGGTCACACATTACACATTTCAATAGTAAGAATTACTACTTTACAGGCAAAGAGAAATCATGCGAGAGACTGGGTTTCTTCCCGTTAAACGCTGTTTTGTCTGTTGTCTGCGCTGATTTGCCACAAAAAAGAAGAAGAATATGAAGGAGAGAATGCTTGCTTGCAGAACCCATGCTTGCTGATGTTCTGTTGCAAGTCTATAGGCCAAACACGTTTGTTGGGTTTTGTTGGATCAGTGTGTAAACCCTGTCGGCGTCTGTTGGTGTTGGTCGGGGTTTGTTTTCACCTAAACATGTTCATTCAGTGTTTGTTGGTGTCTGTTGGGGCAGTGTGAACATGACAGTTATTTTTCATAAAATTCTAAATCCAACTGCCAACTTGTTTGTTGGTGTTTGTTGGCATTTGTCTGTGCGGTGTGAATTGGCCTTATAACCCCCCTGAACTTTCCCTGTATCTTTATCTTGCTCTCTCATTGGCTGTAGGTCGTCGCCGATGTAATTTCCAGTCAAAGCACATTTCACACCGCAGGACTCTGAGGCGCAGACAGGACTGCATATTTGGCATGCTAAATATCTCACGGGCATCGGCGACACATCAAAGCTTCTCTCCGTGTGTCTTTGATAATTCACACACGCAATTGTCACTCACATGAACGTGCACAGATTTGCCTACAATTTCAGGCATCAGTTGATGATTTCCACAAAACTGTCGGCAAGTTAAAATCGGGGCTAGAATCATGCTTAAGAGTATTCAAAGACACAAGGAACTACTTAACAAACAAGAAAAACCTGTTTAAAATAGCATAAAAACATACTACTCTTACCATTGTTGCATAATATAGTATGCATAGGCCTACTGTGTGCATATTTTCTGTATAAATACCTGTATGACCTACTAGATCAAAATGTGCTGCAAAAACCTAGAGCACACTACGTGAAACATACTTCCCTACAGTATGTAGTCTGTAATAAACAGTACAGGATGTCTGAATACACGGCATTCATGAAACATATAGGCAAAAAGTACCAGGATGTTACGGTACCTGCTGAGAGTGTGCAGCCACATTAATATAGTAGGCAGTATAAAGTGTATCATGCACATTTTTTAGTAAGTTACTTCTACAGGACTGTTGTTGTGTGGTTTTTTTTTGTGTGCGTTTTTTTTTTGCAAGAACTGCATAACATCCTCTCTCACTTGTGTGTCTCATTCACTGAATCCTGAAACAATGAATTAATGAATCTTTTCTCATTACTACATGCCTCTTTGAGCAATGAAATAGTTTTCTTTGTGCACTTGGAGAGCCTTTTGGCTTTGATCCTGAAGTTTCTTTTCATGTACTATCAATACTGCTAATGAATTCCTAGAATGTTTACACAAGTTGAAGGACATATTAATGCATTAAAGAAACATTTTACTGAAAAATTTAAATTTCCCCAAATGTGCATGAGTTTCTTTCTGCAGAGGAACAAAAGTGAATTTCTGAAGAGTACCCTGACAAACCGTTACGATAATGAAAGTGAATGAGGACCGAAGCTGTCTCAAACTTCCAAATTAGAGGGAAAAAAAGCACCATTAATGTATCATGCGGTTAGTCATCAAGTTTTTCTCTGTTCAGTTAACTGTTGCAAGTGTTTCCCTTGTGAAAAAGAAGTACACTTTTAGAATACTTTTAAAAAGATACTTATCATGGAAATAATATACATTTGTACTCTTAATTGCATGTGATTTACAATTAAATTAACATATATTATAGTTAAAATTTATAACTATGTGTTAGTGTTTTTTGACCTTCTTAACTACATCTTATATGTAATTAATTAAAAAAATTACATAGGCTACTTAAAAAAATAAGTATATAATTAATTATTAGATTAATGATTTATAATGCACTTTAGAATAAAACTTAATTTGACATTATTACAAAGTGCATGTAACACGATGATCAAAAGAAGAAGAAGAAGATGAGGATGATATAACAGGGGGCCTTATTCAAACAACACAGAACAAGATACATTGTACTGCACAAACAATATAGGACAATGCATGAGAATATATACAGTATATAGAGAGGAACTGAAATACACAGTGATGATGAGACAATGACGAACAGCTGTGGTGATTATGTGTCCATGGTGACTGATCAGTGGTGGGAAAACAAAAACAAAGAAATGCATGTGCTGAATGAAAATAAACTAAAAGTCCTTGAACTGAATACAACTAAACATTATGGTGACAGTACACTTTTTAAAAGTGTGCTTAAGTGTGCTAAGAAACAGTCATGAAAGTGGAAGATTTGAATACATGGTTTCAGAGGCGGAGTGGGGCCACTTTTCAGCCCGGGAGTTTCAGGCCCAAGACCGGCCCACTTTTTCCATGGTGGAATTCCAAATTAGCACTTTTTTAAAATTGGATAAATGAAGCAACAGTTCAGCTCGTACTATTGTGTAGTTAGTATTAATACCATGGGTTAACAAATAATGTAAAGGTTAAATAATAATTCACTTAGACTTTATAAGAAGCATAAGAAGCAATTGCAACTTTTTCACACAATTCTGACGTTATATTTCGCAATTCTGACTTTATATTTCGCAATTCTGACTTTATATTTCGCAATTCTGACTTTATAACACGCAATTGCTACTTTATATCACACAATTCTGACTTTATATCTTGCAGTTCTGACTTTATAAGCAATTGCGACTTTATTTCACACAATTCTGACTTTATAATTTGCAATTCTGACTTTATAACACGTTTTATGATTTTATATCACACAATTCTGACTCTATATCTGGCAGTTCTGACTTTATAAGCAATTGCGACTTTATATCACACAATTCTGACTTTATATTTCGCAATTGTGACTTTATAACACGTTTTATGACTTTATATCACACAATTCTGACTCTATATCTTGCAGTTCTGACTTTATAAGCAATTGCGACTTTATTTCAGGCAGTTCTGATTTTATATCTTGCAATTCTGACTTTATAAGAAGCAATTGCGACTTTATATCACGCAATTCTGACTCTATATCTCACAATTCTTTATAACACGCAATTGCAACTTTATTTCAGGCAATTCTGACTTTATATCTCACAATTCTGACTTTTTAACACGCAATTGCGACTTTATTTCAGGCAATTCTGACTTTATATCTCGCAATTCTGAGAAAAAAAGTCAGAATTGCGAGATGTAAACTCGAGATAAAAAGTCGCAATTATCTTTTCAAATGTTTTATTCTGTGGCGGAAACAAAGCTTCCATAGCCTACCTCCTGGCCTCTTCCTCCCATCCATCCTCCCTGACGCGTACCGTTACGGCCGGCCCAGCTATCAGTAGGCGCCGGCGGAGCCGCGGTAGCCTCCCTGAGAAAACGTTTTGAAAAGACGGGCTATGGACCCAACCATTTCTATAGGAGGGGAGGGGAGCACTCCCTCACATGGTACAACCCATGCTGAGTTGCGCGCTGTGGTGGCAGAATGCGGAACGTGTGTATCCTAATGTAACTAATGTGACATTGAAATGTAAAAAAAAAAAAAAAAAAAAACAATTCCTCGACCGGCCCAAAAGTGAAGCGGCCCACCGGGAATACTCCCGATTCTCCCGATTACCCACTCCGGGCCTGGTGTGTATCCTAATGTAACTAATGTGACATTGAAATGTAAAAAAAAAAAAAAAAAAAAACAATTCCTCGACCGGCCCAAAAGTGAAGCGGCCCACCGGGAATACTCCCGATTCTCCCGATTACCCACTCCGGGCCTGCATGGTTTTAAAAAACCATAGCAAAAACAACTAGCCTAACTAATATAAATTTCATTATTAAAGACAAGTAAATACTCAATAATTAAAAAAGAAGAAATAAACTAATTAGCAATTGCACAAATAAATACAATTGAACAAAGATACGATTGAAATAAACAGTGTTTTAAGATTTCCAGGTATTCAGGAACAGAAACTGTAATCTTAATGTAAAATAACATTCCACTTTATAAACAAAATATACATTGCAAATATAGTTACAAAAGTTATTCAGTCAAAAACAGTGAGTGAATTCTCTCTTTATTTGATTGTTTGATTCACACTATTATAGAGACGGCAGCAGGAATATTAGGTTGCTGTCACTTTAAGAGCTGCACGGATCCAGTATACTGTTATACGTTTTCTGTCAACTGTTTATGAGGGTTTTTGACATATTTGTGTGTGTATTTGTCTGTTCAAGTGCACAAAGACTCGGAAGAGAGCTCAGCTAAGTAGTGCACACTATACAGCAGTGGTCGGCAACAGGCGGTTTTGGCCCGTGCACACAAACAGAATATTTTGATAGTGGCTGGTTCTGGAATAGATCTGTCATGACAGCAACAGTTACTCACAATCACTTTGTCTTTAGTGATTTTGCCTTCAAAATAAAAGTATGAGAACATTTTTGAAGCAATGTTTTATTTTGAGATGAATTGAGAGCTTTTAATTTGAAAAGTTCTGAAAGAAATTCAAAAGAGTCTGTGGATCGCTTTGTTTCAGATAAGACACACCGGCTTTGCATTCACATAACTAGGTAGGATGAATGCATAGTTGTCTTTGCATTCGTCTTTCCATCCATATTTTCGTTGTCAACTTTCCTCTTTAGACTCTTTGATAGTGCCATTTTCCCTCACCAGCTAGTTTAAATGTTAACATCACTCTGCACACCAAGTAATAGCGTACCTCCAGCACACAAACAATAAAAAAATGCAGTTTAGTACGTGAGGATGCCAAGGAATAATTCTGAGTGTAAAAGTAGGCTACGTCAAATAATTATTACAATAGGTTAGGCTCCATTGTGTAACAAGCAAATTAAAATGATACACATTTATTATTCACAATATGGAAAGAGGAAATAAAACGTAGTTTGTTAAGCGCAATGACTCAAACATGCCATTAATGGGCTTATTCAAATCCTCTTATTTTTTTTTAGTTATTTTTATCCGTTCCGCATGTCCCACATGTGTGTTTTAGCAAGGCAATGAAGATACTTGCCACTACTGCTTTATTAATTGATCCAGTGTAAAACCCAGACACCACCATACAAATGTGCCTTTTTGTTAATGACTGTCCTACTACAGGATTTAACACAGAGTAACAGCTCACTGCCAGTTACAAAAGTCACAGGCAATTCTAGTTGCATTTTTCATCATTACTTTCTTAAATTATCCTCGATGCCAAACTTACTTGCCCATCCCTGCTATACAGAACAAGAGACTGCTTTCTGTGCGCACGTTTTGGATGTGTGTGCAGCACAGAAAACAGTGCACGTGTCTTCTTGCGCTTGAATGGTTTTAAAATGCACACAAATGAATCAAAGGAATTAATTTCTTTTTTATTTTGTAACAAGTATCCGATTCCTGACCTTAAGTATCAGATTCCAGAATTGGAATCGATTTTCAATTCCCAACCCTAGTGATAAGTAAAACAACCAAATGTAATAAAACTTTGCCAGATTCACATTCATCCGTTTCAAATAAAGCTAAAAATGCTTTTACTGTCACACATTTCACTTTAAAAAGCAATGTAAAATGTGCCACAAGCTTGTTTTTCCAATGATGTTGTTTCGTGCAAGTTGTATACAGGGTTTTGCCCTGTTTGTAACACCAGTCCACTGGAGGCAAGTTTGCAGAACCCATGTGCAGTTTATTGCTCATCCAAAACAAAGACTTGACATTGAACTATAAACTTAAACGTGAACAGAAAACTCACCAACATCAATACAAGACAAAGACGCATGGCAAACATGAGGGCTTAACACTAATGGACTAATCACTAAACAAGACACACCTGTGAACATGATTAGACAATTACCCAATGACAACATGAGAATAAGGAAGCACATGGCAGGATCACATGAGGGCTAGAGAATCAACATGAAAAGAAACATGAACCAAAAAACAAAACTAGACAGATTCCAACCTCTATGGGTAGCTCCCGACACACAACATTAAACCAAAACTAGACTTAGTCCAGGAGAGCAGTCTTGGGTGAGGGATGGCGGACCAGGCCCGTGAAGGGGGACAGGACTTGGACCGTGGCATGGCGGGCCTGGGTTGTGGAGCATGGGCAGTCCGGGGCCATGAAACATAGGCGGACCTGGCAGGCTAGCACATCTCCAAGGTGGCGCCAGCAGTTCAGGGGACCAAGACTGCGCCTCTATGGACCCCTGAACTACTCCTACACCTCCTTGGCAACTGCCTGCACCTCCATGGCTTCCTGAACTGCCAGCGCCGGTACCAGTACCGGTACCTCACTGCGTACCAGAGAGGAGCAGCCTCAACAAGGGACCTATATCCCTTGGCAGGCATGACGTGAAGAGTCTCTGGCTTGGAGGGTACTGTGGGATTGCGGGGCTCCTCTTCCGCAAAACCCACAGTAAATGATGAGCCGCTCAACAGAGGGGCATAGTCCATATATTGTGCTAGGGAAAAGTGAATTTTCCCCGCAGACAGTCAAGAATGAACGGGTTAATTTAAACCATGACAAAAAATGTATTTTAAGGCAATATCGTTAAAGTCAACCTTGTCACAAAGTCCACAGAATTCATCCATAATCCTCTATGCATTGATTTCCTTGACAGAGGTGAAGCAAACAAACTGCTAGGTTCATGGTTGGTTTTGTATTATGTAACATCAGTCCACTGGAGGCTAGTTTGCAGAACCCATGGGCAGTTTATTGATCATCCAAAACAAAGACATGGAACTAAAACTTAAACAGAAAACTCACCAACAGTAGGTTGCAACATCAAGACAAATATGCATGGCAAACATGAGGGCTTAAATACACACATAGACTAATCACTAAACAAGACACACCTGTGAACATGATTAGACAATTACCCACTGACAAAATGAGACTAAGGAAGCACATGGCAGGATCACATGAGGGCTAGGGAATCACATGACAAGACAAGAAATATGACTGTGACATGAAACATGAATCAAAATCCAAAACTAGACGTTATACTGTTAGCCCTTGCTGGTAGATCACATAATTACACCATTCTGCAACTAAAAAGCCTCTTTCCCCATTGATGACGATTAGCCGTGTAATTCTGGTGTGTCACTTGGTATTGTGCGAGTTCTTACAGAATACATTTCACTGGGCATAAATCTGTGGACATTGTTGACAGTCAACAACAGACTGCTATACTTCCATGTGTTCATTGCTAAAATAATATTGAGGTCACATCCATTCTCTTGCTGTTTTTAAAACAACATCTTCCTCCTGCCGGCGGCAGCTTTGAGTCAAACTCTCTGAGTGTAAGCGGTGATATAACTCATCTGCTCATACACAGCTGCTGTCCGTGCCGCCCATAGGCTGTTATCTGAGGGGTCAGCGCTTTGACTGCTACTAGAGGCCAGAAATGAGTTCCACTCTATTAAACTTAGCCAGGAAAAACTGTAATGAAATCTAGTAATATATATAACCTGATGTGTTTTTGTGAAGTATTTGGTTTTGAGGTTAATTGTATGCGAGTGCTTGATGTTATATTGAAATATTTTTGCTGTTGTTGTTGTTGTTATTGAAGTAGATCTTTATTTTAGTTATAATTGAGTTTCTGAGTTGATTGTCGAGTGGAGGTTATTTGTGAGTTGGATTTTAGTTTTTTTCAGTTGAGATATGTTTTTACAGAACTCTTGATTTGATTTGGGGTTTGTTCCAGGGAGTGCTGTTGCAGCAGTATAACTGTGTTCCAGCTTTCTCCTCTGAGTCCTCTTCAAAATGGACAAGCCGTCTGGATTGAGTAGAAATAGATTGGTGTGACAAAGAGCAGGCAGGTGGGAGTTTTGTGCTTAGAGAAACTCAGAGCTACAGCGGGGGGAAATGATTAAAAACACAACCTCTTAAACCTCCTGAACTTTAGACCGAGACTGCCGAGCATACCTTTTGAGTAAAAATTAAATTTGACTCATTTGATCGAATCATTCATTTTCTCAATCCTGCATTATTATAACGTTTTTACTGCTCAGTGGATGAATTTGGTCTTGTTTTAAACCTGAAGTTTAATTTTTACACCACTAGCTTCACTAAACAGAATTACAAAAACAACAATTGCTTTGTTTTTTTCCTAAGCTGTTAATAGATACATTTGGTGGTTATTATAACATAGTAATTAACTATAATAACGTAAAATGTGTCGTTATTAAACCAGTTAAGCAAGAATTAATTGGTCATGTTGATCACAGTGCTGATTTCCTACAAAATTCTGAAACAAATACTAACTCCTATCTCTTGGTATCACATCCTGATAGATAGTATTAGCCTACTGTTTGTCATGATCAGCTCCATCCATGGTATTTCCGAACTCTGCTCTGAATCCATGAAGTCTGAACTTTTCTTGACAGGTGACTGCACTGCGTGATTGAGTTGACCAAAGAAATCAGCTTCCGCTTAACTTGTTTTGGGGAAATTATGCTACATAGATTTTGAAATCTTGTCTCAGCGACAATTAAAGGTACTTTAAATGTTAAATAATGCTCTTGTTAAAATATAATTACAATTTAGGTATGATTTAATATTGTTGATAGCAGTTACACAGCGAACTGCAACACAAAGAGCTGAGACTCAGCACACACGGGAGGAATGCTTGAAGCAGTCAGCTGTTTCTGACTCAAATTCGGTTACTTGGATACAATAAATGTCAGTTTTCATCAGCTAAATTTATGAAGTAAATGATTGCTGATGTTGCGACTCTTTCCTTATGGTCATCAAAACCAAAATTAGTAATTGGTCATCAAACCTCTAACGTTTGCAGTTTGAAACAATTAGTCCCATCAGTTCCTTGTTTAAAAAGCGTCAGATGGTAAATAATGTGCCTAGACAACAAATGTTGTTTTGCAATGCTAATAGCTGTTTTAAATTGACACAGATTAGTTTTATTTGAAGAATGTGTTTATGCATACAATTTCATCAAAGATTAAATTATTGTTGTGCAGAAAAAAATAAATGTAAAAATACTTACACTGTTACACACCTCAGGCCATTATTCTGGTCACCCCATTCTCGGTCACACCATACAAAAAAAAAAACCAAAATGAATGGGAAAACAGGCTTTTTTTTATATATATATATATAATGTTATTATTTTTTTCTTGTTATGTGGTTTATAATGAATTGATTGAGGAATACTAAGAAGGCTGATGTCTAACTTTAAAAATTAAATGAGGAGGAGGTTAGTGAATGACGTCCCAAGTAACTAAAGGGTATTTAAGGGTTAATGCAGCTCCTTTTTTCACTCCGTCTTTTTCTTTACTTCCTATAATGGTGGCAATTCCAGAGCGAATAAATGCAAACGAGCAGCAGCATATTGCATTCTTAAGAATAATCTCTCTCAAATTTAAGTTCAAAAGATGCCATTGCAGTACTAGCAACACTAAACGCAATTGCAAACATAAAGATTGTTTTACTTGTCTAGAGCTACCTGTAGATATATATGGTGGTTGTTATAACATAGTAATTACGTATAATAATTTAAAATGTGTTAATTCAATAGCTAATACATGCAAACAAGCTCCAACATATGCATGTATAACAATAATCTATCTCAAAATTAAGATGTCATTAAACAGATATTATGTAAATATATTTATGATAGAAAAAATAATAGTATTGTGATTATTTGTGATTAATCTTACCTAGAAGACAAGGAAATATTGTTGCGCTCAGATGAAGGCTAGTTGTAAGTCCAGGTGCGTGAAAACCAATGATATGTGTAAGAGGCTGTAAATGGTTCGCACTCTGAAAAACTAGACTTAATCTTTTTTAGATTAATCTTACCTAACATTATTAATCTTTTTTTTTTTTACGTTTAAAAAAATACATATGTTTGCTGGACAAAGTATGTGAATCTCTTTTAATGAATATTCACATAAATGATTCTTATGAACAGAAGCTCATACTTTGGAGTGTTTTTATTGGACAGTCTCTGAATAAAGCCTTCAATCTCATCTTGATTAGAGTTAAGTGGTTAGTTATCAGGTTAGTGTCTCATTAGTCTAGGAGTTCGAGTTCACTTCAAGCATGCACTGTGAATGTTTACTGAGAGCATTTAATATAGCATAGACAAATGACTGTACGTTATTTGTTCAACCAGACTGTGCATCTATTATTGTGACTTTGATGAATATCAGGAACTGGGTGAATATTTGAATGCTATCGTTCGTTGGCCAGATTTGTCCTGGGTCTGTTTAGTTCATTTCATTTTCATGGACTTTTACTTTGTTATTTTCAGTCACATATGTTCCTTTGTTTGGTTTATCCCGCTCCCTTAATAGTTATCATGGTGATTAATTTACTCTCATAGGTGTTTATTATTATTTCCCTCATTTGCTTTGCATTTAAGTTGCAGTCTTTTCAGTGTTTAGTTATCCGTTCTCTTTAGGCTAATGCATGGGTTGATCTATCCAGGTTAGGTAATTAAAGACTTTTAACCTAATCTTCTTCGTCATCGTCTGCATCTACAACTAGGCATGACATGAATATTCATGAATATGGATGATCGGATTGATTGGTTCTCGGATGTGAATTGGACGGCGGCGCTCCAGGTGGTGACTAAATTTACAGGCTGAAATTCTCATGTATATATGCAGATCCTTCACGCAGTAAATGAGCAGTATCGAAAGGATTACTCATCCGACGTGTCTTGCCATTGTAAGTCACTCTAAATCAATTAACTCTGAATATCTGTCAAAGAAGAGAATTAAACAGCACTACATATCCCATTAAACTTTATCTGAGTCTGTTCACTCAGGAGTGTAGCAGTGGCTTAGCTCTCCACACTACTGAGTCTTCAATCTAGATATTTTGCTCTTTAAACGTAATGTTGGTACACTCAGGGCCTTTATTATGTGACAGTCACCTTGCTTGTGTGTTGGGTTTTAAACACATTTCCTCGAGCACACAAAAGCCGTTGAATAATGAAGTGAATTGAATCCAAGCTCTTTTCTAATCCTTCGTGGAGAGAGATGGTTCCCTCGGCTCTGCTGTTAAACCCCTCATAGAGAAAAGAGGGGATTTACGCTCTTAATGCATATTGTAGCCCAAGAGTCTTGTGACTGAATGTGAATATTGTCTTTCACTTCAAGGAAGGACTCAGCGAGAGACACTTATATGTGCAGGTGTAACATCACAATGAATGTGTCCTTTTAACCTTGAATTAAAGGTATATAAGTCAATAGTTCTTTCCATTCAGTGATAGTTCATAGTGACTAAAGCTGTCCAGATTAAAAAAGGACAAAAATGACACCATGGAAGTATCATAAAATAGGCCATACAACTTGTGCGATGCATTCCAAGACTTCCGAATCATATCAGTGAAGTCATAAATCACTAGTAACCCTAACCTCCCAAAGCTCATATTTAGCTTAACCCTGTAACCCTGACATATGAAATAATAGTCCAAAAATTATTTTTTGTTTTAAATGGAACAGTTTATTGAACCGTTTGAATAAATCTAAAGAAAATCTGCATACAATATGTGTTTGCATGTGTTTTTTGTTGAGTATCATGTTTGATACATCAGGACAACAGTATGATATGGAGCTCATACTTAAATTGAATTAAATTTAGGAAAAAAACACCTCAATTTAATTCAAAAACTGAGCAAAAATATACAATTTGGTGCAGTTGCTGATATTTATATGGCATCGAGCATCTTTCTGCTCAGTTTGTGATCAAATGATACATTTTGGAGCTTGACAGCCCCTTGTCATTAGAGTCGAGTAACAATTATTGCTTAATGATTCACAAAAGTTCTACTTTTGTGTTTAATAGCATAAATAACAGCATACAGGTTTGATGGTTAGTAAATAATGCCTGCATCACCCTTTTTGGGTGAGCTATTCCCTTAAAACCCTGTGGTCCTGCTTAATTTGTATTGACTAGCGTTAAATATTTTTGTCCAGTTGATAACTCAATATTTCACTGTCTCTGAGTGTCCTCACATGGTTAACCAAGTGTTTGAGATTAGGCATGGTGAGCTAAGAAGGTTTCTCCACAGGGAACCACACAGAGATTCTCTGCAGATAGAGATGCAGTTGTTTTCAGTCAATCCATTTCTCTTCCTTTTAATCTGAATTTATGAATCAATGTATCATTTATAAATCCAATGTCACCATTAATAGTTAACTTTAATGAAATCAAGGATTAATTAGAACCATCAATCATCAACCACCAGGATCCAGGTTGCACTTTATGTCCATCATTCTACACTGTAGAAGCAGGTTTAATAGAGTGCTGCTTGCCTTGATCGCTGCAGTAATTCCCATCACATTGTGGTGCCTGAAGGTTGCAGGTAAATCTGAGAGAAACAAACTGGGCCTCCACTGGCAAAACATTGCCATGGTGATGTGTATCTACAAAACGGGAAAAAAGAAAGATGCAGTTCACCCTCATGTGCCTCTAAAGATTCATGAATTTGTCATCTGTGTCTTAAATGACTGTGGGAACTGTGTCATCACAGGGACATATGATCATACTTAACTAGTTCCACATTTGGAGAAGAAAGGATGTATATTGCTTTAAAGCCACTGTAAATCACTTCAGCTATGTTGGATTGTACATAACACATGACATTTTGAAGATTCAGTTTAACAAAGCAATACATTGGTGTTTTGGTCCAAGTGGTTTACATTTATAGGGCCCTATTTTAACGATCTGAAACGCAAGTGTCAAGCGCAAAGCGCAAGTAACTTTGTGGGCGGGTCTTGGGCGCTGTTGCTATTTTCCCGGCGGGATAAATGACTCTTGCGCCCGCCGCAAATCGAAAAGGGGTTGGTCTGAAGTAGCTTCATTATTCATAGGTGTGGTTTGGGCGTAACGTGAAATAAACTTCTATAGCGGATTCCTATTATAACGGCGGATTTGCCAGGCACGTGCCAGGAGCAGTTCACAGCCGAGGAGACCGGCATTCTCGTCAGGGACGTTGGGGATGGAGAATCACACCCAAATTAACTTCGGTTAAACAGGCGTATGATAATTTGGGTAAATGTGTAAGCTAGATGTATGCTTTTATAATAAACTCTATCTATCTATCTATCTATCTATCTATCTATCTATCTATCTATCTATCTATCTATCTATCGTAATAATGTATGATTTGCAAAAATGAAAACCGCTGCTTCTGTGTAGATGAGAGAATCAAAGTGTATGCGCGTTGTGCACACTCTACATTGTTTATGGCCAAGCATGCGGCCTTAAAATAGCATAATGAACAACGCGCAATTTACTTTAGACTAGGTTTTTTTCTGGTCAGTGGCGCAATTGTTTTATGGAACAGCAAAATAGCACCAGGGATTGTTTGCGCCGGAACACGCCTCCTTTTTTGCGCTGAACCGCTCAGGGAGCACAAGTTCATTCCCTAGTTTAGCGACGTGCTTCTGTGGAGGGAAAAGCGCGCTTTGCAACCAAACGCTGGATTTTCAAAAGTATTTGAAGTAGGATATGTAAAGTTTGCGGTATGGACTCTTTAAAATACGTCCTAGAGTTTTACACACGGTCTGTTATTGTGTGGACATTGACGTTACATTTTGCCCCCCCTAAACATGATGCGGAAAAAAAGAAAGAAATGTGATTGGTTGCTTTACATGTCAGTCAGGCGGTTTCTGGTCGGTCCTTGGCCAATAAAAGCTGCTATCGAGTCCAGACCTTCTGCTGTCAGTCTGAAGGTCTGGCTATGTGAGACTAACTAACAGGTTTTATCGTAGTTTTTGTCCAAGTTTTTTTTTGTGTGTGTTTGACAAAAACTACGATAAAACCTGTTGGAAAGCATCTTTTGCAGCGATTTTTGTGTGAGCATATCAGTGAACACCCCTGACCACTTGGTGAGTTTCACGTCTTTGTAAACGAAAGTTTGATGTGTTTTTAGGAAGGATTGTTCCAGTGCCCATAGGCAGCCATTCTGTAGGTGGTGGGGAGAAGCGAAAGAAACCTAAAATTCTCGGGACAGCAGCATGTGTCCAAATTTTAATCTTAACCGTTCTATTTCATCAGAAACGATCTGTAAACAGGGCTTTAAGTGTAAAATACCGAACTTGTCCTTTAACTGAATCAGCACGTGTACTTTGTCTCACTTCATTCATCTCTCTGGCCGTCTTTTTATCCTGCTGTAATTAGCTTCTGCCTGGCTTCACTGAGGTGAAAATTAATGTTAAATATATATATATATATATATATATATATATATATATATATATTTTTTTTTTTTTTTTCCCTGCTGAACAGTCGGTGGGTTTCACATTACTGTAACCCAGTGAGATTTCACACAAAGCTGCTAAATCTACTCCTGCCTGACTGAAACAATCTCAAGAACCTTGTCATTCTTCTGAGCCCCTTTATCTTAACAGACCATGGATCCAGATCAGTGGTTCTCATCTGGTTTTGCTTCAGAACCCAGATTTCACATTGGACATGTTTTTTGTTTTGTTTTGTATTTGCACAAAGTTGAAAAAGTTCCTTATGATTAAACATTTGTTATTATTTTTACTATTAACTGCATAGACCCATGGTATTTGCTTTTGTGCTTTCTGCAACCAATAATGCAATGCACAAAATACATTTTGGTTAACACAGACCATTTTTTATAAAAAAATAAAATAAAATAAAAATATGGAATATTCCTGATTTAATACAAGTAAATTGTATAAATACCAAATACATTTTTGGTGTAATGCCGTTCCCCACAAAAAAAAAAAAAAAAAAAAAAATCTTTAAAAAAAAAAAAGGAAGTCAATGGGTGCAACAACGATGAAGAAGATGATAACAGGTTCCAATATGAAATGTTTTTTAATAATAAAATAAACTTTTAATAAAAATAAACAGATAGAAAGTGTAACAGTGTGTGCATGCAACAATGCAAACACAAACATCGACCGGCAAACACAGAGTGAACAGGGAGGAACTTAATACATGGTGGTGACAAACTAAATGAAAGGAAAACATGTGATGATTGAAAACAAACCAAAAGTCCATGAAAACGAAACTAAGAACAAACACAACTGAATGAGTGTGACAACTGGACCAATTATGGGATGATTTAAAAATATAAATGTCAAGCTAATAATTATGACCGCCGCTAGCGTAGCTAGCGAAAGCGGTCATATAGGGATTGTCAAAGTTTTTTTTTTTTTTTTTTTTCCCGTCACCTTACTGAATTTTTCGTCAACGATACCAGGGACACCGAAGCACCGGGGAACATGAAATTTGGTGGGCATGTAGCCCCACTAGACTTCTAAGGAAAAATTTCGTTTGGTCCCCGGGGGCCACTCCCCCCCCGCGCTGGGCCCCCCCAAACCCAAAAAAATGCAGTTTTTCCTAAATAACTACCTGAACCGTGGCACCGAGGATGAAGACATTTTTATGGTATGTTGGTCTACTAGACTTTTACGGAAAAATTTCGTTTGGTCCCCGGGGGCCACTTCCCCCCCGCGCTGGGGCCCCCGTAAATTTTTCGTCAACGATACCAGGGACACCGAAACACCGGGGAACATGAAATTTGGTGGGCATGTAGCCCCACTAGACTTCTACGGAAAAATTTCGTTTGGTCCCCGGGGGCCACTCCCCCCCCGCGCTGGGCCCCCCCAAACCCCAAAAAATGCAGTTTTTCCTAAATAACTACCTGAACCGTGGCACCGAGGATGAAGAAATTTTTATGGTATGTTGGTCTACTAGACTTTTACGGAAAAATTCCGTTTGGTCCCCGGGGGCCACTCCCCCCCCCGCGCTGGGGCCCCCGTAAATTTTTCGTCAACGATACCAGGGACACCGAAGCACCGGGGAACATGAAATTTGGTGGGCATGTAGCCCCACTAGACTTCCAAGGAAAAATTTCGTTTGGTCCCTGGGGGCCACTCCCCCCCCCCGCGCTGGGCCCCCCCAAACCCCAAAAAATGCAGTTTTTCCTAAATAACTACCTGAACCGTGGCACCGAGGATGAAGAAATTTTTATGGTATGTTGGTCTACTAGACTTTTACGGAAAAATTTCGTTTGGTCCCCGGTGGCCACTCCCCCAGCCGCTCTGGGGCCCCCGTAAATTTTTCGTCAACGATACCAGGGACACCGAAGCACCGGGGAACATGAAATTTGGTGGGCATGTAGCCCCACTAGACTTCTAAGGAAAAATTTCGTTTGGTCCCCGGGGGCCACTCCCCCCCCGCGCTGGGCCCCCCCAAACCCAAAAAAATGCAGTTTTTCCTAAATAACTACCTGAACCGTGGCACCGAGGATGAAGACATTTTTATGGTATGTTGGTCTACTAGACTTTTACGGAAAAATTTCGTTTGGTCCCCGGGGGCCACTCCCCCCCCCCCCGCGCTGGGGCCCCCGTAAATTTTTCGTCAACGATACCAGGGACACCGAAGCACCGGGGAACATGAAATTTGGTGGGCATGTAGCCCCACTAGACTTCTACGGAAAAATTTCGTTTGGTCCCCGGAGGCCACTCCCCCCCCCGCGCTGGGCCCCCCCAATCCCAAAAAAATGCAGTTTTTCCTAAATAACTACCTGAACCGTGGCACCGAGGATGAAGAAATTTTTATGGTATGTTGGTCTACTAGACTTTTACGGAAAAATTTCGTTTGGTCCCCGGTGGCCACTCCCCCAGCCGCTCTGGGGCCCCCGTAAATTTTTCGTCAACGATACCAGGGACACCGAAGCACCGGGGAACATGAAATTTGGTGGGCATGTAGCCCCACTAGACTTCTACGGAAAAATTTCGTTTGGTCCCCGGGGGCCACTCCCCCCCCCCCCCCCCGCGCTGGGCCACCCCAAACCCAAAAAATTGCAGTTTTTCCTAAATAACTACCTGAACCGTGGCACCGAGGATGAAGAAATTTTTATGGTATGTTGCTCTTAAGGCCCCACATCAACCTAGCCCATAATCACTCATTTGTGATTTGCGCCCCTCCCATAAAAAATGAAAATGCAATATTATTCTGCTTTAATCGCCCCTATCTTCAGTGGAGATGTTCAGAACTGCACCATATTTCATGTGTATGATTAACTTGACATCCTCTGGGGGTATCCTCTGCTAAGTTTCGTAGAATTTCATCCATGGGGGGGTATAAAATAAATTCATTTATGTGCACATTTAGTGACTGTACACTCATCGGCCTGTAGATGGTGCTGTTGAGCGAAAGGGTTGCTGGTTTAGGATGATACTGTCACACACACACACATGCAGGAATACAAACAAACGCAAGCATGCACACACACTGACATCCACACGCACAGACACACACCCATACACACACATACAAATCCACATGCACAGACACACACACACAAACACACACGCGCACACATGTACGCACACATACATACACGCACAGACACACACACACACACACACAGACACACACATACACAAACACACACACATACACACACACACACACACACACACACACACACACAGACAGACATGCACATACTACTACTTTTTTTAGGTATATACATAAACACGCAATACAGCCAAATTACTCCACGTCATTTATTTTTGTGGAAAGCCAGTGCAGGCCTGAGCGGCGGTCATATTTTGTACCGCGATGCGGTACATCTAGTTTATAAAAGCAAACACATTCATAAAACTTGATTTGATCTGTAAAAGCTGTTTAAAACATTATTTGGTTGTCATGGCGACAAAGTTGTGAAATTGATTTTGTTTTTACTCTCAAATCATGTTAACATGCATTGTTTATCTCTTATGGTTATAATAATGGTTATAACAGTGAGTATTTTGATAAATGTATAAATTGGCTCCATTCACTTCCATTCAGTATTATTATCGTTAAGTAAAACTAAAACCAAAACCATAAAAATAATGTCAGTTAATTAGAATAAAATAAATGTTAATTTAAATAAAATATTTTAAAAAACTTATTTAAATTTTTAATTTAGAAAAGCAGTTTTTTTGTGTGATAATTAAAATTATGTCACAAATGCTGTCGTTTGAGCATGTACTCAACCCAAATTATTCCTTTAATGCATTTATTGTATTTTCTCAAATTTTGTCCATGGTTTTCAATAATAGGGGCATATTAATCTGTCAGAATTTGTCTAATTTGGCTAGTTTCTACAAAATGACAGATGAATGTGCACCAAAATACTGCACATTTTATTTAAACACAACATTTGACATCAATTTCAAAATATAGGTGTTGTATCCTTTTAACCATTTTTTTTTATTATTATTATAATTATAATTATATGATAAGTTGCAATTTATTATTTGCATTTATAACCACTTTTGAGTCACGACCCACCAGTTCAGATGTGAGCCTACTGAGCCTGCCGCTATGCATTGTGGGTTTTGCTGATTATTTTTCATGGTCTAATTCTCTAAATCCAGCAAACATCAACAAATCTCCTAAGGTTGATTTTTTTGTATTTAAATAGAGAAACAATAGAGTGTTTGTCTACAGTGGAGCATGAAGCAAGCACATTATCTGTGTCATTACAATGGAAGAGGGGAAATCGATGTGCCCCATGTGCCTCAAAGGAACCAAAGAAGCAGCGAACAAACGCACTAACCCATGTCACACACACACACACACCGTTGCGCAAACAGCACTGAGCGCACAAGCTCATTCACAAGTGTCTGTGCTTCTCCAGATAGTGTTTGCTATGTAAATTGCCATTGTTGTTATTACAGTGGTAATTAGCTAGAGCAGAGAGTGTGAAATAAAAGCTAGAGCCACAAACACGGAAAACTGACAGCCGACAATATTCTCACACCGTTCAGTTTATGACTAACACTTTTATTTGCAGTTATGCATCCCTTTGCATTTGAACCTTTGCATTTATAGAAGTAATAAAGAGAGGATCTGTTTGTGTTTACTCTTGTGCTTCTCACATTTGATATGTGGGACAGCCTATGTTCCTGATATTCTCACTGGCATGCATGAGATAGGTGATGTACTGTACATCTGCCTGTTTGTTTATTTTTTAAGGTTATTATTAATAAACAAGTCTTGATTCCAGTCCAAATATATATATATAAAAAAATCTTAAATCAAGATGCATTTACTAGATGAGTAAAATGTCATAAGTTATTTTTTCTGGTTTTCTGGGGAAAAAAAGAAGAAAAAAAGAAAAGAAATTAAGTGAGTTTTTGCTTAAGGCGAGACACGGCAGGAAAAAACATCGATTTTTCATGCAGTGGTCAGTTTTGAGATTTTGGGCTAGTTTACTCCTTCAATATGTGTTCTTTCAAGATGCTATAAAGAAAACGTTGAAAATATACATTAATATGTTTATTTTATTACATTTTGTTTACTTGTGGCAGTAAGTTTCTCCCGAATTTACCAAGAAGTTAGCATTCCAACGCGACATGCCGAGTTCCGTCTGTTTACTGAAGTCTGTCGTGGCCGGTATAGTTGTAAAGCTCTGAGTCTCCTGCACAACGCTATGTAACCCAAATATGGGCATTTCCTTTCTATCAGTAACCAATCGTGAATGTCCAAAGGGGGATTTAAAGCTAAGGACGAAATCTCATTTAGAGCTATTTAAATCTTTAAATGCCGTTTTCTCAAAATGAGTTTTTTTGTCATTCTCCAGTACAAATATCTCAGCCTATGTAGCACCTATGTACACCAAACTTTCCAGTTATACACTTAGCAGTATTCTGAAAATATTTTCAGAGGGATTGTTAATAAATCATTCCTGGCCTGATTTATGTGACATGAATTTATGTGCCAAAATCGATTTTTTAAGGCTATGGACAGTATATTTTGATTTCCTAGGACTTAGGTAATGAAAGCATACTGAAATCCCTCTGAATTTTTTTTTTTTTTTTTTTTCATCTTGTGTGTAAACAAAATGAAAAAAGAATTTTGCACCTGGCTTTATCATATGTTCAGATCTATCTACCGAAAATATGCAAAATCGTGCATATTTAATGAGATAATGCCTAATTTGCATAATTAAACATGCAAATTTCTAAAACTTGTAATACATTTTTTTATATATACTTGTGTAAGTAATCAACTGAGGAAGTTTCATGGAAAATTTGACACTATACACCTGTAGTGTCTCGCCTTAAAACAAGCAAAATTATCTGCCAATGGGGTATGAAAAATAATATTGTTTCCGTTTGAATTAAAAATATTTTTCTTGCCTCCATTGGCAGATAATTATGCTTGTTTTAATCAACAAATTATTATTATTATTATTATTATTATTTATCTTTTTTTTTTTTTTTTTTTTAGAAAACAAGACATGATATCTTATGGCATTTTACACATCTAGGAAATGTATCTTGATTTAAGAATTGTTTTGTATTAGACATAATATCTTATGTCATTTTACTCATCTAGTAAATGCATCTTTATTTAAAAATATTTAGATATTTGGACCGGAAACAAGACAAAAATACTAAATACTTATAGTAGTACTTCTTTGCAGCGTATCCATTTAAGGAAAAGTCTTGTAGGCTGTGACACTTTCTATTATCAGCAGGGGAGTGTGTACGCACACATACAAAGGCAAACACACATATTCCTTCCTCATGGCTTGCAATTTTCTCAGCCGTTTCACCCACAAGCCCTCTAACACTGTCATCACAGGCATTGGACAGTTCCTATCAGTCTTTTTGTTTAAGCGAGGTCATCCTAGTTGTGTTATCTCACGTCTTCTGCCCATAAGTGCTGATGGTATAAGCTTTACCACCATGGCTCATTAAAATGAACTGGGTGACATTCGCTCCTATCATTCACATTGTTTTTGTAAAAAAGTGTGTTTTTAAATGGCTGGCTTTTAAATAAAATATCTTATATTTTATTCTGGGCAGTGCAGGCGGATGGTTATGAAATTGCCTTCCTGGCCAATACTGGACACACAAAGTCTAAAAATGGTCTACTTGGTCAATACAGGTGAGGCAGATAACGGCCTCTTTTGGCCGGCGCGAAACAGGTCAATATCTCAGGAATGGTCCTCTTGGTTGACGTGAAACAGGCCAATATCTCAGGAACGGTCCTCTTGGTTGACGTGAAACAGGCCAATATCTCAGGAACGGTCCTCTTGGTTGACGTGAAACAGGCCAATATCTCAGGAACGGTCCTCTTGGTTGACGTGAAACAGGCCAATATCTCAGGAACGGCCCTTTTGGCCGATGTGGAAAGGGCAGATATCTCAGTAACGGCACTTGTGATCAACGTGAAACTAGAGGTCGACCGATAGTGGATTTTACCAATACCGATGTTTAGGTTTGACCGTACATGCCGATAAACGATTATTCAACCGATATTTTTTTCAATGGATACTGGGATTAAAAACAAACATAACACTCCAAGTAAAACAGTGCTGAACTAAAATGTGCTAAATTAAATAAATATATAAATATGAATATATTAAAATGAGAAGTTCTCCAGAACGAACTCTACAGAAAATAATTTAAACATTAAAATATTACAGGTCAAATGTGTGTTTCTTTAGCTATGACCTAGAAACATAGCCTATGTAAATGTCATAGGTAACACCTTGCAAGTCCCATTTGTTAACAAGGATGTATTAGCTAGCTTTCATGAACTATATGCATTATGCAATAAACGTTTTTACTGCATCCATTAATATTTGAGCAATACAATTTTACCTTGATCATTCATGTTAGTTCATAGTACATTAACTAAGGTAACAGATAAAATTAAAGTTAAAACTCAATTTAAAATGTATTAGTAAATGTTGAAATTAACAAAATAACAATGAATAATACTTCTACAACATTTATTAACCTTAGTTAATGCAAAAATTGTTATCTTATTGTGAAGTGTTGCCATTTCATATAAATCCAAAGAGTCATGCTTAAAGAAGATGGCCATATTTAAATATCTGCAAAGGCCAGAGCATTAAAATTACATAAAGGTAGACCTATATTACATGTATAGTCTCTCACTTTATTTGCTTCCATTTTAGAACACTTTATAATTATCTAATCAAAATACCAATATGTATTGTAAAATAACTGAAATCGAATGCGTTTCTGATTTGTTTATGTTTCTGTTGGCTGCATGAACATATCTGTAACGGAGCAGGCTCCCGTACCGCTTCCTCTCCACCACCGGAGGGATCCGTCTCCGGAATATTAAACACCTCCATGAACTCAATATCCCATCATGCCTCTTACCTGGGACTGATTGCACTACACACCTGCACTGCACTGATTGCACACACACCTGCACCTCATTCACACACACACATAAAAGCCACTTCCACACTCCACTTCTCTGCGAAGTATTGCATTGCCCCGGCTTTCAATTCCAAGTGTTTATCTCTGTGTTTGCTGATCTGATTACTGGCCTAGGACTGTGTACCCCGACCTCTGATCGTTCTCTGCCTGCCTTGACCCGGATTGCTTCTTGGACTTTGCCTTTTTCTGCCTGCCCTGACTTCTGCCTGTGACCCCGTTCTGCACTGTGTTCTCTCCGTTGATCTGTTTGCTGTTGATTTACCCTGCCTGTTGACCATTCTAATAAAAGCTGCAAATGGATCCCTCAGCATCTGCGACATCATTACAATATCAATGTTTAGAAAGCAATCACGTCACTAGCTTTAAATATGAAACTTTGCCGGCTAATGAATGCATAAAAGTGACCAGCTGTATATAAACTAATGCAAATAGATGGTAACAATTGCGACATAAAACATTTGGGTGAGGTTTGCGTGTGTTCTTGTCACATTGCTTTAAGCGCCTGAGGTAGCCACTACTGTTATTCCTCTCAGACTCGAGGACAAACATACTTCTGTTTTTTCTCTGCTAATGCAGCATCTAGTCAACAAATTAATTACTTTATTATTGTTTCACCTCTACGTGAAACAGGCCAATTTCTCAGGAACGGCTCTCTTGGCCGACGTGGAACAGGCCAATATCTCAAGAAACGGTCCTCTACAGGCCAATTTCTCAGGAACGGCTCTCTTGGCCGACGTGGAACAGGCCAATATCTCAAGAAACGGTCCTCTACAGGCCAATATCTCAGGAACGGTCCTCTTGGTTGAAGTGAAACAGGCCAATATCTCAGGAACGGACCTCTTGGCCGACGTGGAACAGGCCAATATCTCAGGAACAGTCCTCCTGGCCGACGTGGAACAGGCCAATATCTCAGGAACGGTCTTCTTGGTTGAAGTGAAACAGGCCAATATCTCAGGAACGGTCCTCTACAGGCCAATATCTCAGGAACGGTCCTCTACAGGCCAATATCTCAGGAATGGTCCTCTTGGTTGAAGTAAAACAGGCCAATATCTCAGGAACAGTCCTCTTGGCCGATGTGGAACAGGCCAGTATCTCAGGAACGGTCCTCTTGGCCGACGTGGAACAGGCCAATATCTCAGGAACAGTCCTCTTGGTTGACATGAAACAGGCCAATATCTCAGGAACGGTCCTCTTGGTTGACGTGAAACAGGCCAATATCTCAGGAACGGTCCTCTTGGCAGATGTGGAACAGGCCAAAATCTCAGGAACGGTCCTCTTGGCCGATGTGGAACAGGCCAATATCTCAGGAACGGTCTTCTTGGCCAACGTGGAACAGGCCAATATCTTAGGAACAGTCCTCTTGGTTGACGTGAAACAGGCCAATATCTCAGGAACGGTCCTCTTGGCCGATGTGGAACAGGCCAATATCTCAGGAACGGTCCTCTTGGCCGACGTGGAACAGGCCAATATCTCAGGAACGGTCTTCTTGGCCAACGTGGAACAGGCCAATATCTTAGGAACAGTCCTCTTGGTTGACGTGAAACAGGCCAATATCTCAGGAACGGTCCTCTTGGCCGATGTGGAACAGGCCAATATCTCAGGAACGGTCCTCTTGGCCGACGTGGAACAGGCCAATATCTCAGGAACGGTCCTCTTGGCCGATGTGGAACAGGCCAATATCTCAGGAACGGTCCTCTTGGCCGATGTGGAACAGGCCAATATCTCAGGAACGGTCCTCTTGGCCGTCGTGAAACAGGCCAATATCTCAGGAACGGTCCTCTTGGCCGACGTGGAACAGGCCAATATCTCAGGAACGGTCCTCTTGGCCGATGTAGAACAGGCCAATATCTCAGGAACGGTCCTCTTGGCCGATGTAGAACAGGCCAATACCTCAGGAACGGTCCTCTTGGCCGACGTGGAACAGGCCAATATCTCAGGAACGCTCCTCTTGGCAGATGTAGAACAGGCCAATATCTCAGGAACGGTCCTCTTGGCCGACGTGGAACAGGCCAATATCTCAGGAACGCTCCTCTTGGCAGATGTGGAACAGGCCAATATCTCAGGAACGGTCCTCTTGGCCGACGTGGAACAGGCCAATATCTCAGGAACGGTCCTCTTGGCCGATGTAGAACAGGCCAATACCTCAGGAACGGTCCTCTTGGCCGACGTGAAACAGGCCAATATCTCAGGAACGCTCCTCTTGGCAGATGTGAAACAGGCCAATATCTCAGGAACGGTCCTCTCACCCGTGAGAGAGCAGCACAATTCACTTCTCTCTTAAAGATGTTTGTTATAAAAATTATAATGCATTTAAACACATTTACAAGACAGGAAAAAACACTGCTGGTGCAGTGAGAGTTTGGGAAGGCAACTGAAAGAACTCTTACGAAAATTAACTATGGTTTTAATATATATTATATATATATATATATATTATTAATATATTAAAAGCGTAGTAACCATGTTTTTTTTTAGCGGATTGATTACCATTTGTATAACCACAGTTTTACTACAAATACCATGGTAAAACTATGGTTACTGTAGCAAAACCATGGCTAATTTGTGGTAGTAACCATGTTTAACTCTTGGTTTTATTTTTAGTTTTAATTTTCATAAGGGAAAATATCTGACTATATTGACGCCTGTGAATCAACTGAATTTAAACAATAATTTATATAGGTTCACAAAGAGCTCAAAAGAACACATGTAAGTGTATACATGTGACCCTATAGACTAAACACGTAATACACGTGCACGCCGTCAGAGTTTTCACAGGTTTACGTTTTTAAAGCTTGCGCAGAGATTAAAAAAAAAAAAAAAAAAAAAAAATATATATATATATATAGTACAGTGCAAAAGTCTTAGGCATGTTAATATCCCCACCCCAAAAATGTCCCCAAAAATGGTTTTATGTCAGTTATTCATATCTTTTGCTGTAGTGTGTCAGTAGGAAATATCAGTTTACATTTCCAAACATTCTTTTTGCCATTAATTGTAATAATCCAGTGAGATTTCTGTATGCACAAGGAATCTGACAACAGCCGGTATGATCTGATCTCACCATCATCGAGTCCGTCTGTGATTACATGAAGAAACAGAAAAAACTGAGACAGACTAAATCCAGAAGAACTGCGGGAACATCTCCGAGATGCTTGAAGAAACCTTCCTGCAAAGCTACAGTACTGTGAAAAGTACTGGCACTTGTGTTAAAATGCTGTAAAGTGAGAATGCTTTCAAAAATAAAATCATAAATTGAATTTATTTATGATTTAACTTCTATTAACAAATCCAAATCAATATTTGGTGTAACGACCCTGTGCGTTTAAAACAGCTTTTGTCGAGGTACACTTGCGCATAGTTTTTCAGGTAGCTTTGCAGGAAGGTTTCTTCAAGCATCTCGGAGACGTTCCCGCAGTTCTTCTGGATTTAGTCTGTCTCAGTTTCTTCTGTTTCTTCATGTAATCACAGACGGACTCGATGATGGTGAGATCAGATCATACCGGCTGTTGTCAGACTCCTTGTGCATACAGAAATCTCACTGGATTATTACAGTTAATGGCAAAAAGAATGTTTGGAAATGTAAACTGATATTTCCTACTGACACACTACAGCAAAAGATATGAATAACTGACTTAAAACTATTTTTGGGGACATTTTTGGGGTGGGGATATTAACATGCCTAAGACTTTTGCACTGTACTGTATATATACATATATATTCTTCAAGGCTTGCACCCAATGAGCGGGCCGGAGCGCGTTAAGGGTTTTCTGTTAGAACGGTGTCGTGTTAGCGGCCCCTAAGTTAATAACTGGGCTAATGATCTTTGCAATGGAAGTGAATCAATCAAAACTAACTTTAGCTGGACAATAATTTTATTCTAGAGCTGCTGTAAAAGCCAAAACAATCTCTTACTTTAATTTCCTATTATCACTGTAAAGCTCCTTTGAAATAGTCCATATTGTTAAAAGCGCTAGGCCTATATAAATGAAGGTGACTTGACTTGACTTAAGTGCAGTCAGTTTAAAATCTTTATATATTAAATGTATATATAATGAATTTTTTTTATATATATATATATATATATATATACAGTATATATACATCCCTAACCCTTGTCTCTAAATTGGGAGTGTCTTTATTGGTATCAGATATGTGCTCACAGCTGATTGGTCCAGTTTTGGTCTGCAATCTCTAACCCGGAATAAAAGCTGCTCCGGAGCCCGAAAAAACATAGTTTGCTCAAACTAATCTGAAACTTACCTGGATAGCAACTGAAACTGGTTTCATGCAACATGCCTCTGTTGTTTCAGCTGCTCTGGGTTGGTTCTAATCTTAGATTACGTTTATTTGGTGCATGTTTTGGTTCCTGTTTTTATTCTAGTGTTTTACCGAGTTTGGTAAAGTTTAATAAAGACTTTTAGTTATATCTTCCTCATCTTCTTCCTGCACTCCCATCACACACGTGACACCATTTCATAGACCCCTATTTAAAATAAATTCTGATTTTATAATTGAAGTAGTTTGCTACTCAGGTTTATTCAATGTTTTAAGAATGTTTAAATATGTTGTTAAAAACATGACTACAAAAATATATCAAAAACATGTTTTGCCTTCTTGTTTTATTTGACTCTCAGAGCACTTCCACCCAATTCCAACAGTAAAATGTTCTAATAATGCATTTAAACATCATTCTGAAATCACTTTTCACAATGGAAAACATTACTCATTTATAATGCCAAGTTCTAAAATTGAATCAATATCCTAAAGCACTGGAAATAAGTCTGGTAATAATATGTACAGGTTTCTGGTTTAGTCCTGGAGGTGTTTTTATAGCGATATGAGTATTATAAATTGAAGGTATGAATATAATATGATAGCTGGGACATGGACACACATATACACATAAATACGCACACATACGCGCATTCATTCTCAGTGTCTCTCTGTAATGCATTATGATCATTTGTTTCAGACCCCAGGCACTGAAACACATTACACAAGTCCTAAAAAAAGTAATGTGAATGAAAACCTTTAGGTCACACAGTTTAGGGATAGAGAGAGAGAGAGAGAGAGAGAGAGAGAGAGAGAGAGAGAGAGAGAGAGAGAGAGAGAGAGAGAGAGAGAGAGAGAGAGAGAGAGAGAGAGAGAGAGAGATGACAGGAAATTTCAGTCTGATACTGAAAAGCGAAAAGGTAGAGGCAGATTAAAAGAAAAACACAATAAAAGAAATAACTTTCATACATTTGAGGACACAAACTTAAAGAGACAGACCCCATCAAAAACTATAACGCACACATTCAAATCAATATAGAAAATGCATTTATATTTTGGTAACTATATATTAAAATTGTTACTATATTCAGATTTACACACATGCCAAAGACAGCTTCAATATTTTTTTGGAGTCATTGGAGTCAGTATAATTGCATTTACATTTTTTCTCAACTGTTTTGGCTCAATTCTCAAATTGCATTGTTTTCTTAAAACAAAAAAAGATTTGAATATAGGCCTAGTGACGTAAGAACATCGCAATTGTTTTGGCACAAGTAACTAAGTACAATTATCTACAATTTGCACAATAACTAAATGTACGTGTCTTGCTGATTAAACCTGTAGAGTTGATCCTCAGTGAAATGTTCATACTCTTCACAACTAACTAATCATTTAAGACTTTATTTTAGTGTACTTGTTAAACATATTACATGTACTTATTATAGTAATAACAGTACATTATATATAATTGCATGCAACTATAACCAAATCTTAACCCTATAAACTACATGTTTTACAATTAATATTACTCAGTACTTAACTTTATCATTTTTCTATAAATATATATGGCATGGAATGTTTTCTGTACACAAAACACATCGCTGCAAAAAATAAACGTAGGTACTGTATATACAAATGTGCAAATCATTTTTCTGTAATTTCTTTTTCTATTGAAACGTGTTTTTCCTTTTTAAATATTTGTGTAATTACAAATGTATTGACAAAGTTGCAATTTTGTACCTTTAAAATATATTAATGATCAAATAGCACACTACAGTTAAACAGTCTGGTAGTGCTGATGTGATGGCTAATATTTCACTGTATTCTTAAAAGTTCATTCTTGTGCATCTATTTCTAGTAGTATAAAGACCGCAGAGGTACAAATACCTCAGGAAACATTGAATTGTGTCTGCTTGCAACCTCACCATACATCACCTGTCTCACACGCTTGGGGCGTCACCATCGAAAAGCTATCAGTGTAAGAAATGAAGGGGGACTACTTTCCCTCCTTAACACAGACCTCAATTATGTCCCCCTATCCACCCCAATTAACCATCCCAACAGAAACATCAATACCAGACTGATGTTCTAGCTACCAGCATCCCTCACCAAACACTCAAATAATCTCACCAACCACTGCAGGGTCCATCAATTTGACAGAGATGAATAATTCTCTACATTAATCCATCTCTAGTGTGGTTTGTTCCAGCTGTATTTGTTCTAATGGCCTGTGCAACAGACAAATTCAGATTCCAATGTTCTTGAAAGCAATTTAACCCTAAGTATTAAAAATCTGCAGTGTTGAGTTTCTCTCTAACACTGGCAGCAGATAATACAGTATAAATGTAGCCTACAGTTAGCCTGACGATAAGAGAAAGTGGTCTGTTCATACAGCCAAGATTATCTTTATACTCAAAGTTTAATGTTTCATTGTTTTGATAAGTGTTTAACCAGTATACTATATATTATTCTCTCTCTGTCACCGAAAATGGATCCTTAAAGCTACACTGTGTAACTTTTTTAGTTGATTCTTAGCAAAAAACACTTAGTTCTTTCAAAAATATATGTGCTCATTAATGTATATTTACTTCTTTCAAGTAATAAAGTATTCTCGCAAGTTTATAATCTGCCATTGAAAGTACATACGGGTGAGGGGTTCGAATGCCGGTCGCCATGTTGCCCCTCCATCTTGAAACTACATTAGCCAAAGAGGGACATACCTGTAAATTCAAGCTTCGCCTTTTGCGTTTTTCACTCAGTGACACCGTGACGAATGCGAGGGCGAGATTACTCGCGAGTGCCGGCAGATTTGAAAGATAGTGTGTGGTGTGTGTGTGTGTGTGTGTGTACTCACATTTGAAAGAGAGAATTAAAACGTCAACGCGACAGACAAATCAGCAAGACCATAGTCAATATTGGAGTAACTTTTCCCAGATGGAAAGAGCTCATGAGGAGAAAAGATTTTAAAACGGACGCCGAGGTTGCCTGCTTTCTTCTCGACAGGTAATTCAGCCTGTTGTAATTCATTTGTGTAAATTCGAAGTTTTATAGTTCCTTGTCTAACCATAGCATGGTTGTGCATAACGCCAGAACGACCTCTAGTATAACTGCATCCTTGCGTCAATGGTGAAAAAGTATTGTTTACCTTGTAACATAAATCTGTGCTGCGACGGATCACAGGTAATGAATAGTTTTAAAGGCGCAATTTTTTAAGCTATATAAAAAAAAAGGACACTGTAAATTTTAGTTATTTTTAATTGCTTTTACTTTGTACACATTGTAACGTTAGCCTAATCTGATTATGCTGGGATAGCCGATTCCAAGGGTGACGTTTACCTCCTGACATCTGTCCTAGTTTTATTCATTTTAGACGTATTGTTTATTATTGTCATGGACGAAGTCGATAACTGGAAGCCATGTTAATCTTGGAATAATGCGGCCACCGTAGGAGTTAAAACGCCCTCGGAATTGAGAGGAACAGAAACTAATATTCACTGGGTAGTCATATACAATTTCACCGCTAGATGGGGGTAAAAATCACACAGTGTAGCTTTAAAAAACGTTTAAACTTTTTTTTAAAAAATACTCTTATTTGTTACAGCTAAATGTATTAGTTTCGGTTCAAACCTTAAAGGATAACTGTCGCCAAAATGCAACCTAGGATATTTTTGTTAATCTACCGACGCAAACTTTCGTTTAAAAGCATAATTAGAATGGAAACGCCACTTTTAAGTTTGACTATTTTCATTTTCGGTCAAATTGCCTTTTGAATGGGAGTGCTTGGGGCACGACTATGATAGCATCAAAAATCGCTATTTTTAAAACACTAAGAAGGCTTGGCACAACATGAAACTTTGCTCGAAGTATCACCAGGGGCTCTACACATGAACTCGAGCATTGAGAACATTGTTTGTGTACACTGAGTTTACTAAAAAGAAAGACTTTGAACAACTCACTGTAACTGTTGTTATTTCCGTCCGCCAGCATTTTGTCAGTCAAAAATAGTTGATCTCCGAATGCAACGTAACAGGGAGGAGAGTAAAGACTAGTTCCATATAAATTCACAGATAATTTGTTGTTTTGTCGTTAGTGAAAATCAATATTGACCTTGTATTTGAAAAAAGGATGCGCATATAAGAAACAATACTAAAATTCAGAGTCAGTTCATTCGCATTCACGTTCACAAAAGGCAATTTGACCGAAAACAAAAATACGGTCAAACTTAAAAGTGGCGTTTCCATTCTAATTATGCTTTTAAACGAAAGTTTGCCTCGGTAGATTAACAAAGAGACCCAAGGTTGCATTTTGGCAACAGTTATCCTTTAAATATTGATTTAATATGAATTTTTTTTTTAAGATAAAAACATTCATACAAAGTAAAAAGATTATGTACTATAAATACCATACGTGTAATCAATATTATTTGGACAAGTAGCCAAGATGGTACTTAATGTAGGTCAGTATAATAATGTACAGCCTACTTTCACCATACAAATGCTCAAATAGCTATAAACTGAAAGTATAATTTTCACTTACAGTTTTTACCAACTGCTTACACACAAAATCTTTTCATGTCACACGATTTTTGAAACCTCTCACTCAAAGTGCAAAACTACATGCCAAATCTTCAAAACCATAAGCTATTTCTCAGCCTTTGACTCAGTTTTCAATTGCATAAAACACTTTTTGCAAAACACTACACATAATTCTCTACCTAAAACACAAAGATCTATCAGGAAGTGACTTGCTTTCCTTTTCCAAACACAACCAATCAAAATGCTACACTTATTCACCAGGTCACACAGACACACTCCTCACATGTGCTATACTGTAGTATAGGCCTAAATAGGTCAAAGGTCAGATAATCTGTTTTGAACAATGGATTCCTGGGACCCCCTGGGACCCCCCAGGAACAGCAGTGTTTACATGGTATATCCAAAAATGTATTATTATGAAAGAAGTGTTTGCCATTTGATGCAAATGCTTCATTCTGACATGTGTTTATGGCATTTTGAATGGAGTGTTGCATTTTGAAGGAGATGTGAGGCATTTTGCATTTTGTGTGTGCAGTTTTGAGAATTGTGTGTAGAGTTTTGAAAAAAGGAGACTTAGTTTTGAAAACGTGTGTAAGCAATTGGTAAAAACTGTAAGATAGAAACTAAAACATTCAGTGGTTTTCAACCTTTTTTTCCCACTGGGCTGCACTATGGTCCACATATCATTTACATGAGGTCACCAATGAAACCAATCAGATTTGGTTCTGTTTTTTTTTTTTGGTTCTGTTTATTTATTACAGGGGGGTCTGTTTATTGATTCTAACATTTCTTGAACTCAAAATGACCTTACTGGAATGGTGTGTGTGTGTGTGTGTGTGTGTGTGTGTGTGTGTGTGTGTGTGTGTGTGTGTGTGTGTGTGTGTGTGTGTGTGTGTGTGTGTGTGTGTGTGTGTGTGTGTTCATTAGAGGATCAAAAGAAACATTAAAGCATGTTCTTGTATAAAAACTCAGTTAAAGTGTGTGAGAAAAAGCATAATATGTTTTTGTTTTTTTAACAATTGTCTCTAATATTGTCATAGTACTGAAGTCAAAGTTAGTCTCTCTCTAACCTTGTCCAAATGTTCAAAGTGTGTTTACTTCAAAATGTGGTAGTTAAAAATGTTTTGTTCTTCATGGCTTTCCATATTTTGGTGTACAGGTGACAGGCCATTTGTTCATGTTTTTTTTTTTTTTTGTTTTTTTGTTTTATGTTTCAGAATGCTCTGCATTAATTCAGTTTATAATCTACATTACGCAGCAAATTTTGTGAGTATCTGATCTACAGAGAAGAATGCAGCTCTGAATGAATTTAATAGTGACAATGACCAGGCATGAGCACCTAGTAAAGACAATGTTATTAAAAAACATTCAGTGCTTTACTAAAAACATTCAGGGCTTAATGGGACCGATCGGCGCACCCATGTATGTGTCCAGTGGAGTGAAGTGGTTCTGGAATTGTGCATTTGCAATTCACTCTCTAAAAGTGCTGAGCTACAGGCTCATGTTGGGGATTGTGGGATTGAGACCAGAAGTTGAGAAATGTTCAACATTATGAAGACAAAAGACAAAACAGTGTCATCTGTCAGAAGTGGTTCTGGTTGTTTCTGCACTTCAGGTCATTTCAGTGCTTAAAATGACATTGTTACATATTACTGTATTTATAATTACGATTTTAAATGGACTTGCATTGTTGCTGAGTTAACAAAAGTGAACAACACTGTATGCTGCATGAGTGCCACATTCAGTTTGCTTGTGTGTTGTGTGGCTGTCTGATTGAGATGGAGTTCTATAATCAGTATCCTGTCTGTAAAGTATTTAATGGCACAGGAAGAGACGAGAAAGACAATAAAGAGAGAGACAAATGGGCGAGAAAGACCAACAAGAGAGAATGACTTAAGTGCCATTCACATCTCGTGTTCTCCAGAAGGATTTGTTGGTTCTTTTGTTCGTTCAGGTTAATCTGTCTCACAAAACACTTTCTTTTATTGTTTATTATCTTTACTTCTCTGTCTGGGTCGACACATGTGTTTTAAATCCTGCTTTGATCTTGAACGGAAATTATATTAAATCCTAATTTAATTTAGGATTAAAAAAGGAGCCTGCTGAGCATGTGTGTGTGTGTGTGTGTGTGATATTTGCATTCTTCTTTTAACAGCTGTATTGCTGTAGGCTGTTCAGTGGGAGACAAATTGAGCAATTCTCTCTCCCTCTATCTTATTCTTTTTTCAGTTACTTCACTAAAAATGAACTGTACTCACTGATAGTGTCGTTTATTTGCACATATAGGCTCTGTGTTGTTTACTAAAGGAATTCTGCATATCAGGTAATTGCACATGTTTTTATCGATACAGGACTCCATTCACAGCCCTTCTCCTCTTTCATTTTTTTAAGTTAGACATTGAAGCCTGGTTTCAGAGACAGGGCTTAGATTAAGTCAGGATTAGGCCTTAGTTCAATTAGGACATTTAAGTAGCTTTTATAAACGTGCCTTAGAAAAAAACATTACTGATGTGCATCTTGTGAAAAAAAAATGGCACTGACACATTTTAAGACAATGTATACGTATTTATAAATGAGTTTTACATGCATATGATATGCAATTTTTGCATGCATATAATACGCATTTATTGCATGTAATACACACGCACCCCACACCACTAATCCTACCCAAACGTGTAATACACACACACCCCACACCACTACTAAACCCATAACCTAAACCTACCAATGCGTAACATATGCACGTAAAAACTAATTTTCGTGTATAAATTGCTCGATTAACACAACGCGTGCTATAGGCACCGTTTTGTGCGGATGGGCGGATGGGGTTTTCTGTTAGAACGGTGTCGTGTTAGCGGCCCCTAAATTAATAACTAATGATCTTCGCAACGGAAGTGAATCAATCAATCAAAACTAACTTCAGCTGGACAATAACTTTATCCTAGAGCTGTTGTAAAGCCTAAACAATCTGTTACGGTAATTTCCTATTATTACTGTAAAGCTGCTTTGAAGCAATCCATATTGTTAAAAGCGCTATATAAATGAAGGTGTCTTTACTTGACTTGACTATAGAGACGCATTTAGTGTGATTTAGTGTGTAAGATATGTTAGTGCAAGTTGTTTTTAGTTAAAACAGTTTAAACATGCATTTTTGTCTGAGACTTAAGCATTGTCTGTAAAACTGGGGACAACCTTCTACCGATTAAGAAAAGTCCATTGAGCAAAAAAGAAGTACTCCAAATAAAAATGTAATTGTAATATTTATACCAGTAAGTCTCAAGCAATATGTCCGTAAATGAGTTATCGGATTTGTCGTATACTTAGGATTAAATAAATATATTTCAAATGTATTGCATTTGCGTGTTTATATCTCCCAGTTCGGACTTTATAACTCTCAGTTTTGAGTTTATATCACAATTCTGGGGAAAAAAGACAGAATAACGAGTATATCTCACAATTATGTTTATCCTTCGAAGAATTGTGAGATATAAACTCGGAGTTGCAAGAAAAAAAATCTGAATTAAAATATTGATTTTGAAGATGTTGAAAACAATAGTTTTGAGAATATGGTTGAAATTGCGAATATGTGCTCAAATTGAACCCTTCCATGATCCAAAAGGTAACGGAGTATACTTTATTTTGTTCTTTAAAATATCAGGAGATCCGGGTCGCTAAAGACCCGAGTATGTAATAATGATTGGTGAAAGATTCGTGGATTATTTGGACCTTTTCTGGGAAGACATTTCAGAGACTGGACCACAAGGAACTTATAAATCTCCCTGTACTTTGATGTAAGATTCAGTAATCATTTGCCATAATCCAGTACATCAACATTCATTTAAGGCATGTCAAGTTGTAAGTCCTGTAACAATGCAGTGGCATTCACCAGACTCAGCCTGCTGAAGGTCAGTCAGTGTCTAAGGGGAACAGCTGAAATAAAACACGCATATTCTGTCACATATCAAGAGTCACTCAAGAGAATGATGCTATTTCTGACAGCAATAAACCATACATTAAAGAACTGCTTCACATTTTTCTTCTATTCTCTCTCATCTGCTCACTTGCAGGGACACAAATGCTACATGCCCAGAGAAAAGTGAAGTGTTCAGGCATTGAAAAGAGGCTTTCTGAGAAAAAAAAGTCTCCCTGACCCAGAGGAGTATGAATGAGTATGTTGACTATAGGTCATCACTCCTTAAAAATAACCATTCATGAAAAGTCCTTAAATGTAAAAGACCATTTAATTTGATGTTTAACGTTTAATTAATTGAAGTGGACATGCTATTGATAAATAGCTCTTGGGATATTGGTATAACCCAAATGGCCCTTGTGGAAAAGAAGTGTGCTTAATCGTATAGAATGATCACTTGTAGTGCACTTAAAATCCTAAAAGTATATTTAAAAAAAACAACATACTTGCAGATAATATAATATATAAGGAATAATTCAGACAGATATACAGTAGTGTGGTACGATTACATTTATTTTATTGAATTATAAATATAAAAAATATATATATTAAATTGTAAATTGCATTACATTCAATTTGCACTTAAGTATATTATTTTAAAATATATTATTTCCATAATAAGTACTCTTTTTTAAAGTCTGCTAAAGTGTACTTATTTTCCACAAGGAGACCTAAATGATATCAGCTGAAAAGTGGATTCAGATGAAAAAAATTACAAATGCAAATGTCTTTTCTCCGTAATAACAAGCCGTGATCAATCATTCACAAGTGAATGGGGTCATTTTAGATTTAATATTGACAATAAATGGATGGTCAAATACTGAAACAGTGCTGCATGCTGGGAGTATATGCAGGACTCTGCTGTATGTTTGAAGGAACAGTGGGCTATATTGGATGTGCTCGGTCTGCCAGCACTGAACACATTCTGTATGACTGACAGGTCTGCTTCTTTGTTTCTCACCCTCTAAAATGAGTCAATTTGTTTCTTACTGAGTGACAGTGCTCCTGACAACTGCGCATGAATCACATATTCATCTACATGGGTAGTTGATGCATGGACTTTTCTTTTTTTATCAGCGTCAAGATTTGAGGTTTCAAAGTGAAATTGTTTATCTTAGATTCAAGTTTTTCACCATTTCTTATTACCATTTTTCATGTTTGCCCTCACTAGTTTATTAAAAGGTCTAAAGGTGTGGTAACATTTCCTCAGCAACATTTTGCAGGTGAAAGACATTGGGACCGGACGTGACAAAGAATACAATGAACTAAACAATAAAATAAATATCCAAAGCTATTTTGCTGGCTAGCAAACCATCCAAACCTAAGTAACTACTTTCCAAATACACTTTTGTATGGGTAATTTTATAATATGCTACTGACATGTGATGTTATACAAAACTGGCTTCATAGGTGCACTGTAAAAAATGAATCATGAGTCAAAAAAAAATGGAAAAAAATTGAGGTGATCATTAAAAATATTATGTATATTTTATTAAGAAAATTGTGGTTCAGTGTTTTATTGAAAATATTGAGAACATTTCACTAATAACACCAAGAGATTCATTTTCCTATTTTTTTTTTAAGGAAACATACACAATTTTAAGGCTTGAATTGAGGATAAACCTCATAAAATTAAGGAAAAGGGGCTACCTATTTATTTGAAGAGAATTAGCTCATTTATGCGGTTTTATTTAGAGACACCATTGTTTGTTCCCAGCATGCTTTGCACATGGCTGGAAATGGAGAGTAAATCTTGAAATTAAGTGTTATTTCATGTGTTTTTGAGTAAATGTTTAATGTTTAGGTATGTTTGACATTTGAAAGAGTTTCTATTATGTTAAAGTTTTGATCGTTACCATTGTGCAGAAGAGTAGGGCTTATGGTTAGGTTGTGAATAACTGCATTTTTTAAATATTCTGAAGCATATTGTTACATACATGTAGCAATAACTCTGCTAATGATAGTGCAGTAACAAGTTTGATTCTGTGCTGTCCTAGCAGCATACAGTCTTTTTAAAAAACAATGTATCTCAAAGTTAATTATAAACAGGTCATATCCATTCACTTGACTTCACACAATTTTGAGAATTAAAAATACTTCAAATAAAAAAGCACATTTCACTAAAAAATTGTAATTCATTATGTCATAGACTAAATAAATTAGGGCATTTTACATGATTTATTCAGGTAGATTCCATGAATGAAATCAAGCTTTAACTACTCAAAAATATTATGTGTAATATTATTACCATAATTTTTTTAAGTAAATAGCAGTAAGATTTTTTACAGTGTGTCAGCAGAGGAAGTGCCTTGTCCATTGTGGATCTTCCGTTTTACTTTGTTGTTAAGTTAAAGTATGCATCTTCGCCTTCACAGAGGTCGATTGCTGAGCTAAAAGGCATGCTATTGGTTGGCACTGCGAATTCGTGTGTCAAATGTTACCAAATATGGTTGCCAAAAACTCAATGTGAAATTTGCAGTGGAGGACGAAGTACACAAAGTATTTAAGTAAAAGTTCAGATACCCTAATAAAATATTATTCCAGTAAAAGTATTCCTTTTCAATTTTACTCAAGTAAAAGTACAAAAGTACTTGATTTTTAACCCTTAAATGTGTGAATGTTTCGCCAATCATTATCACCTGTCGCTATAATATAAAACTCTCCTGATTTTAGAGTAACAATTACAGAGGAATGAAATAAAGCATATTTTGTTATCTTTTTGGTCTTGGAAGGGTTCAGTTTGAGCAGATTTTTTATATCATCATCACTGTCCTAAGAGCTAATTTTCTAGTACATTCAGCTTCTGGCTCATATTCACCATCTCAAACATATTCTCAAAACTATCATTTTCAACATCTTCAAAATCAACATTTTGATCGCTGACAGCGTCTTCATCAGATCCAGCATCAAGTGACAGTGACAGTAATATTTGATTGTGTTCACTTGCTCTGCAGTAAATCACTGAGTCATTTCAGGTTTTGCTGATGATACTTCCTATTCTTTTGTTTTCTGCCTGCAGTAACTATGAGTGAAACATCACTTCATCAGTGTGTATCAGACATTGACACCTTCTGGAATAAAGATGAATTGCACTTATTTAGTCATCAAAGATTCAATTATTGTTGTGCAAAAAAATACACTGTTACACACCTCGAGTCCTTAGCGACCCCCATACAATTTTTACAAAAAAATGAATGCGAAAACAGGCATTCTTTTATATATACTGTATTTTTTTCTTGTTATTTTATTTATAATGAATTGATTGAGGAAAACTAAGAAGGTGGATGTCTAACTTTAAAAACATTTATGAGGAGGTGGGTAGTGAATGACGTCCCAGATCACTAAAGACCCGGGATATGCCTTTAAGGGTTAATGTACTTTAGTATTAAAAGTAAAAAAAAAAAAAACTATTTTGCAGCCCTTTACTTTGCGTCTGGATCCTGGTCACTCTGTCCCTGTTTATTTTGTGATGATCACTGGCTGAGTTATGTAAATTAATGGAGTTTAATTAATGGAAGGTTAATGTTATTGAAAAATCCAGATAGATTATATATATACCCTTTTATTTATATTATATTTTCCTTTTTTGGCGCAGTGAAAATGTTGGAAGGGGAGAGGAAATCTGAATTACTGGCCTGATTGTAAATAACATGCGTAATAAATCTTTATTGTTGAGCTGTGCATAGTTATTCTGAGAAATAAATAAATAAATATATTTGGATGGAGTCTAGCATATCACACTGCAGGGCATGTTGACTTCCCAGAAGAATTTTGTTTACTATCCACATAACGACATAGTGGAGCTATTCTCAAGAAGACACACAAATAGAGAAAATGCATACATAGATCGAAATGCATAAAGCTACGAAAATAATTCTCTCAGGGGAATGAGGACGTGGCACTTCTCTTCTCTGATGTTTCCCGCTGTCCCAATAAATAGAGGATTGGATGAGAGCGTCTCCTCTCACCTTAAGCCCAATAAAGATTTCATTACTCTTCCCTGATCTCAGAGCTGCAATTAAAACCCGACGTCTCATCAAAGAAAGAGAGAGAAAGTGAAAAATCCAGACAAAAAGTACGAAACGAGTGTGTGTGTTTGTATTACATGTCCTGCCATATGGATGTCCTATCTGTGGCTGTCTGTTAAATGAAGCCTCACTACATGTGTTCACCTCCCATGGCAACAGCACATCATAAAATAATAACACTGAAAGCCTTTGATTTGCGGTGAATGGCTGATGCTGCTTCCTGTTGTGAGAGAAAGTACATTTAAGCCTTAGTGCTGCGTCCTGCTGGGTAGAAATCACAGGGGCCAACTCCAGTCAAACATCCGTTCAGATATATTACACACAAAACACATATTGAATAATAGTGATATTTAAACAGCAGGATCTCCATTTTCAAACAGATTTCATACACTGTTATTTTACTGAAAATTGTGGCTGGCACTTTTCCAGAATGCCATTTAAACATGAAAGGATTGATGTTGTTTAGGTATGTTTATTAATGTTTATTGAGAGAAGCATTTTTAGCGTTTGGTTCACTTGATTGGTCCAGAAGCAATTTTCCAGCAAAGGTTTGGTTTTGGATATGACCTGATGAACTTTGATGTGGTTTACAGTTAGCATGAAAACTATCTGTCCCAACTCATAGAATTTGACAGTTGTAGACTTTAGTCAGGGTATAGAGCAATATTTAAAGTCTAAATTTGCTGAATTTCAAACCGCTTTGTATTGTTACAATGTCAGTAGCATATGTAAATTAACAATCTTTACTTTTTCTCTGTTGCCTGGTATGTCCTCAAAACACTCAACATATCACATGTTTTGTAAACTACATTTTCAGGTTTGCATCACATAACCAGCTCCATATGTACAATAAAAGAGCTCAATGCTTAAAGAAGCGAGCTAAATTGGCACGGTTGCTTCAGCAAATGTCGCACATTTGCTTATGTAAACAGTATTGTTTAGGTTTAGGGTAGGGTTTGGTATAAGTGGTACATATAACACGACAGAGCATTAACCCACCGGACCTTTAATTTATGAACTGCCGCGATATGTACAATAACATGCAGCGTAATAAAATCTTGACACGTGCAAGAAGCAACACAATAGAATTTTCAGAAATGTCACCACAGGCACGTTTTTCCAATAAGCTTGAGTTGGGGTAATTTTAGGAAGCATATTCTTTGACATATTCTTTTATCCACTCAGCTTTGTCCTCTTGGTGATCCATTGGATAAATTTCCTCCAATTGTCTCAGCCATTGTTGACATTTATATCTTCAAAACTCAACATCCAAATGCATGATTTTGGTCTTTTTCTTCTCCATTTTCCTTTCATTATTCCAAACATGATCATCTTTCCCAAGAAGTCAATTCTCCTCATTATAGCCAAAGTAAGTGTCAGTTTGATTGTTGCTGCAAATAACCACTGAAGAACCATTATTTGTCATAGTGTATGTGATCTTGTTATACCACGGTAAGGCAACTGGGGACAACTAACAGCTTCAGAACCATTGGAAGTGTGTTTGGGTTGCTATATGTGAACAGGTCGAATACCACAGTGTGACTTGTTTTCTGCATTTTATGGGCTGTTTGCTTCAATGGACTATAGAGCAAAAAAAAAAAAAAAAAAAAAACTTGTACAAGCTTTTAAAGGTCCTGCAGGATGATCACAACCTTCTACTGTCCTTTGGAACAGTAGAAGGAAGCAAACAAACAGAATGAAGAACTAGCACTTACTGTACAATAAATGTTTCACCTTCTCTTGAGCAAATTCACTAAGCAGTGGTGCCAGTTGCACACTGTATTTCAGTGCGTTTTATTCACTAATCACCCGTGGTCCAGATTAACCAGAAACTAAAAGTATTGAAACAGCGCTGTGCCATGATTATTTAAATAATGTGGATCACTTTGAACTGCATTTGATGATGAACTTCTCATTTGTTATTAAAATATGTTCTCCTTCCCATGATTTCATGTGAAAAAGTAAAGTTTCCATCTGATGCTCTCTTCGGAATCTCAAAAGTGGAACTGTATGTAATCTGGGTATTTTTTTGCCCAGTGCTTCATAAATACTGTGTATTTGGACTCATCCTATATACATGAGACAGCATAAATGCGTAAAATGGTGTGAATTCACAAGGCAATGTGCCAGAATGTTGGGAACATGTTTTTTCCCCCCATACCAATGCACTAAAAACATCAACATCACAAACAACGAATAACTAAAACATCAAGAATTCACAAAATTATAGGCTAGTAGGCCTATATTCATAATGTTGTTTCAAGATCTCGTAGTTTTACTTGCAGTTTCCACTTGTCTGTGTTAATGTTGATACTGATAATATTGAATATATAAAATATTTGAATATTTCATCAAATTTTGCACTCTCCTCACAACTAAAATGTTGTTTTCATCAATTCTAATCCATCTAGAATTGGAACAATTACATGCCATTTTAGTCAGAAGAAAATGCATATGCCATAATATTGGTCAAATTTAAAGTAGACTGGTTAAAAGAAACAAAATCCCATTAAGACGGTCATTTAACTCGGCGTCCATATTTGAAATGCCTCTCAGGCATGCAAGTGCAGCTCCTATCTTTTTGAATGGGGAAACATCAAATTCTCCAAAACTGTTTGCCAAACTTATGATTAAATTTCATATTTGAAATCACCAATGACATCTGACAACAACTGTCTCATAAACTTTGTTTCTAAACGCTCGAATCATGACAGAAACCAACATTTTTCAGGCTGGATCAAAATGCGCATGTGCAGTGGAAGCACGTGTCTGACTGACTCCGGAGCTTCTAACGGCAGCTGCAGTGACGCGATTACTAACAATCGGTGATTGGCTCTTATTTAGAAGGCGGGACTTATTCCGTCACTTTTCCCCATTCAAAACAGTACGAGTGACGTGTCTTGTGTAATTCTATAGTCTTTGATAAAACTGAACGCTGCTTTCTATGTAAATTAGGCATTAAAGACTGCGCCAAAACTCTGCAAATAGGGTCCTGCTGTAACCTCCTTTAGAAAGCAGGCAGTTGGCGAATTTAAAGAGTAATGTTGGTTTACATTTTCTATTGATTATGGCAGCAGATGTGTGATGTAGATGGGGACACTTTCACCACTTTAAAGAGTCGAATCAGATAACTGGAATGCTGCCCCTAAAGGTCACTTTAGCATACTTTTAAAAAGAGTACTTATTACATAAATATGCAGTACTATACAATAATATACTTAAGTGTGAACTGAATGTAATTTTTTGGACACTTAATTGGATCTATATTGGACACTTAATTGGAAATATATTATAGTTTAGATTTATATTCAATGCAATTAGTTGAACTTACTGATTTTTTTTGACCCACTTAAGTAGGACTTAAGTATTTTAATATGTATTTCATACTTCTATTGTCCTTGAAATATGTTTAAAGTGAATGTACTGACAACAGTTATGGTGAATTAAAATATTTTTTAATGTCATTTCTATTGAAATTGGTATGTCATGTTTTTGAATATATTTGTAATTAGACATTTGTAATTATGTTGCAATTTAGTAACTAAATGTAATATCAAATAACATAAAAAAAAAAAAAAAAGAAGGCTACTGGCAATTTTCTGCCAGGACATTATCCAGTAATTTTATGGAAATTTCTGTTAACCCTTAAAACACAACCTAATGCAATGTGTAAATCAAAATACTGGTTAAACACCTGTAAAAAAAAAATATATATATGTTTTTTTTTTTTTTTTTTTTAAACAAGACGTGAATTTATTTATACAGTACATTGTGCCCTATTTTTACAGACTTTTTTATAGTGTTTGTGTGTCCTAGTCTGTAATATGGGTCAGGCTTCTGTATATCTTCTGGCCGTGGGTTGTTTAAAAAGAACTGAGAGAACAGAGAGGGAATTGTATTTGGTGTGCTGGAATAAATTGGTGTTAGAGCACACTATAAGCTAGGCTAGCTTTAGCTGATAAGCAGGCAGTGTTTGAGCAGATGAGATCGAGCAAAGCGCTGATGCATATCTGCGATGGTGAGTGAACGGGATCCGGCTCAGACCGTTCTGTAATGAGTTCTACAGCACCACGGCTCGGCTGCAGTGTTTGATCAAAGACGTGGAGCGGCCTACACCACTGTTTAGCATCACAATGTCTGACTTAGAGCCAGACTACCAGCACTCCACACAGATACTGTTCAGGAACAGAAGATTCTATATTAGATATGGCAAATTTCAGTATGGGCTTGTCACAATCCCACCCGAGGGTTATTAATAAAGTGCCATTACAGAACCAGGATAAATGTGCCTATATGTATGATAAAATTATGTTTATCTTCGCACTGTCTGTATATTTTTTATTAGACATCAAGCTTTATCTGAGTTTTCAGCTACAGTGATTTTTATCTCAGTCGAGGACTGAAGCCACAGTCAGCTTAATGTGTGATAACATCAAGTTCTCATTCCTAAAGAAGCCATTACTTCATTTCTATTTATGTCGGAATTAAAAGCTACTTTCTTATTTGCGGTCTCAAGGACCACAGTAAAAACGTCAATCTGATTTAACCAAATACAGCAAACAGCCATTATATTTTAGCAAGAAAAGGAAGTCAAACCTTTCTTCACACATCATCCAAGCTTAAAACTTGAGTGTGCGATTTTTTGCTATGTAATTTGTAAATTGATATCCATGAAAATCGTTATCACTGTGGCAAAAATGTAAAAAAAAAAAAAATATATATATATATATTTAAGTTATGGAAGATAGGAAGTAAAAAGAAAAAAAAATCTGTTGTTTATATGTTTTAAACCACAAAAATACACAAGTCCCATACTTTTCACCTGGCGGTAACTAGACGTATACTAGACGTAGACGTGATCTGTTATCAGAGAAATGTACATACAAATCACGCAGTTAGCCAACAAATTGTTGGCTAACTGCGTGATTTGTATGTATTTCTCTGATAACAGATCACAGATTGTTGGCAACAATGTATTAAAATTTAAGGCACAATGAGCTCATTGAAGTAATTATTACAAGTTGTAAACATAATGATTATATGTATAAAACCTCAGCTTTGGTGCATGTTGATTCAGATTTGGCGTCAATAATGTAAGTCCTCACAGAAGTTGGAGTTTCTCGAGTCGTCTCTTCACAGGTGTTGGGGTGAAGTCTCCGTAAGAGTACAGGAGCTGACGCACTCTCCGAGATAAAACAGAAAAGCAAATGGAAAATAACTAGCATAGCTGCTGTTCATAACATTAAGCAAAGATAATCATGTGCATTTGATCTAATTTAATGGATTGCAAGGTTATGAGAAGCCTTATGTGAATGCTTGGCTAAAGAGATGTGTCTTTAATCTAGATTTAAGCTGGGAGAGTGAGTCTGAGTCCTGGACATTATCAAGAAGTCTATTCCAGAGTTTAGCAGTAAACCTGAAAACACTCTCCCTCCTTTAATGGACTTAGATATCCTAGGTACTATCAGAAACCTAGAGTTTTGTGACCTTAAAGAGCGTGATGGATCGTAGGGCATTAGAAGATCAGTTAATATACAGGAGTTGAACCGTTTAGGGCCTTATGGGTCAGTAGCAATTCTTTGTAATCGATACTGAACTTGACCAGAGTAGAGATGATAAAATTGGTGTTATATGATCATATTTCTGGACCTGGTAAGAACTCGAGCAGCTGCATTTTGGACTAACTGTATCTTGTTTATTGAGGTTGCAGGGCAACCAGCTAGTAATGCTTTACAATGATCCAGTCTAGAGGTCATGAACGCATGAACTAGCTTTTCTGCTTCAGAAACAGATAGCATATTCCGGAGCTTAGCAATGTTTCTGAGGTGGTAGATTGTAACATATGAATTGATTATCAAAAGACAAGTTGCTGTCTAATATAACACCCAGGTCATTAACTGAATAGGATGAAGTTACAGTACATTCTTGTAGATGCAAATTGTTTTCTAAGAGATTCTTTGTAGAGGTTTTTGGCCCAATAATTAATACCCCAGTCTTATCTAAATGTAATAGATCAAAATGACTTGTCATCCAATATTTTAAATCTTTAACACACTCTGTCAACTTGGACAATTTAGAGATTTTGTCTGGTCATGATGAAATATATAGCTGAGTATCACCGGCATAACAGTGGAAACAAATTCCATGTTTTCTTATAATATTACCAAGTGGCAGCATATATATTGATATATTATTTATTCACCCATATGCAGTTCCAAACTAGTTTCAATTTCTATTCTTTCTTTTTTTTTTTTTCCTGTGGAAGTCAATTGGCTCCAATGTTGTTTGGTCTGCAGAAGAGGGAAATGGTTCACAACACAGAAAGTTTGCTCAGGTTTTTACAATAAATATTTTCACTTTTCATGGACTACAATGATAACATTTTGACTAAAATGCATAACTTTTTTTTTTCTTCAAAATATGAGACTATGACTATAGAACTATAAAATGTAACTGAAAAATGTAAGAAATGAACAATGGCTCAACAAGTGAATTGATTTTGAGACGTGAAGTCTTTTTTGACAGTTCAGGATTCTTCACTTTTGCAACTTTGGAAAGACTGTCAGCATAGTATCTATACAGTTCAAAGCTCAACAACAACATGAACAGTTTTTCTGTTGTAATTTCTGCCTTTGGCTGAAAAACCTTTACAGAAAGCAGTTTGTGCTTCCTGAAGCTAACTGCAGTGAAGGATAGTGATGAACTAGACAGCAGTGGGGTTTATGTTGGAGAAGGTTTGGCGTAAGTCCGCGTACCCTGACAGCTGCTCAATTAGACGTTTCAGATAACACACCCTTAAACAGGAAAAGCTGTTTCAGCGTGTCAAACCTCTTGTAAACTGTCTGAATGGATTATGCTGGCTACATGGTGGTTCGGCCTTACCAGAATGAAGGAATTAGCTAAAGCTGTCATTACACGAGTTCCAAGTGAACTCATAATTAGTCATGTTCTAGTGATCACCTGATTTTTGCCTGAGCGTAATTGGATGATGTCAAAAGAGATGATTCTCAGACAGAAAGTTCTGAACGTTGGATTCGGTTTTATTTTTAGAGAGTGTATTTTTCCTGCTAGTCCTGGTTTCTTGCACCAGAACTACTATTTTCTCTGACCCTTAGAACTGAACAGTTTACGCGGCACCATTTTCAACTAAAAATATATAACTTTTTATGCATTTTGCCTGTTCATTTACACGACAACAGTGTTTTGGGAGCCTCGAAATGCAAACCTATGAAAATGGATTTCAAAGTGCAAACAGTACTTTTATCGTCTCTGTGTACACTACAAAACGCTGATGTCATGCACATGCATACGTGTTCAGTCTATAGTGCTTCTTTACAAAGTGATATCGCCATCTACTGGCCTGACATGAATAATACAGGGTTTTTAGTCGTTTTCATGGATTCGTATGAACAGGGATTGTTTTGACAACGTTGTCGTCTGTACGTAAAAAAAACACAAAGGAAAAAACTTTCAGTTATTAGCACATAATTGTCGTGTAAACATACCCTTGATTAGTAGAACAACTTGAAGTTTTGCAACAATGTAGGCAAAGGCATGTTTTTCCCACAAGTCTAGGTCGCAACATTCTAAATCAAACCATTTTATTTCAGAAGAACTTAATTTTGGTTATCCATTATATGTTCCTTTAATTACCTCAATGCATTCCACTGTTAAAAAATGTAATTGTTGCTGAACATTCATTTATTCATTCATTCGTTTATTCTGAAGACCTCATCCATTTGAAACTAGAGCAAATGTCTAGTAATGCGTTTTTTTTTTTTTTTAGGAATGCACCTATAGGATTTTTTTGGCCGATACCTATACCGATTTCAACAACTACTGGCCGATACCGATAACGATATTTGTCACTTGCATACAATACTAGGCTATACAGTACTAGCTAGTTTATTTCTGCATCAAATTATTTTCACTGAACATGGATTGGATCCATTTAACATTCATCTGACCAACATTATAAGAGAGGCACAAAGTAAGAAAGAAAAAAAAAAAAAAAAAAAAACAAGACAACACGACAACCTTCAGAGGTGATTTTTACTATGCATTATTTCTTTAATTAACAACATGAACTCATATTTGACATAATAGAACATATTTCTTTAATAAACTTAACAAATGCCAGTGCTGTTGCTTTATATATCAAGTATACATTTTGCCACTTCAGAAAAAGATTGACTGCTTTTCCCCCCACTAAAGTGCAGTCTGTTTCTTTTATTGTCCAAGACGTTTGAGCCAGCACTGAATGTTTTTCTGTCGGCACTTGAGCATGGTGCACACCAGAATATCAAATCATTTCAATTGAACATAGATCAGATCTGTTTAACAAAGATAAAAAAATATGCAAATATGACATGACATACTTCAAAGAATTTACCTTTGCAATAAAACATTACTTCTTAACAATATAATCATATTTAAAACTATTATGATAAAATGGCTTAATAACTAATGAACAGTTCATTCTGTCCTTGTGGATGGTGGGCTATAGACATTTAATCATTTCAGATGAACATAGATCTGTTTAACATAAAGATTAAAATATGACATGGCAAACTTTAAAGAGTTTTTTTTTTTTTTTTGCAATAAAACATTCCTTCTTAACAACTGAATCATTTTTAAAACAGCTTAAAAACTCATGGGCAGTTCATTCAGACGTTGTGCATGGCGCACACTAAACATTAAATCATTTCAAATGAACATAGATCTGTTTAACATAAAGATTAAAATATGACATGACAAACTTCAAACTCATGAACAGTTCATTCAGTCGTTGTGGATGGCGCACACTAAACATTAAATCATTTCAAATGAACAGATCTGTTTAACATAAAGATTAAAATATGACATGACAAACTTCAAACTCATGAACAGTTCATTCAGTCCATTTGCTGTTATCAAGTATTAAGGTTGCTGCTTTAGAAACGGGCAAGTTCTTCTTTATAAAAAGAAGCTTTTCTGCTTTTTCACAGTGCAGTCTGTTTTTTTTACAATCACAACACAATCGTTCACTGTCGGTGCTTGTGCGCACAAATACATTGCGTGCAGTTTGCGCATGAGACAGAAAGCGACCTTGATTGACACACCAGTATTGAAGAGGATTCTCATTTCTTTCAATTGGGATTTCTGCGAGGTAGGCATCCATTTGTGGCATGGTAGGGTTAATCCTAATTCCATGTGATACATTTTCCTCCAGAACTTCGTCGAACATGTCACACAGTCTGGGTGCATGTTCAATGTACTTGCGCGACTTCTTGGCTTTTAGGTTGTCCTCTGGGTGGTGCACCGCATCTTTTCCACCACTTTCATCGCTCAAATCCAGATGATGCTTGCAGCATCATGCGTACTGCTTGCAGCATCATGCGTACTGCCTGCTTTTTTGTCCGTATCGAAGTAGTTATCTTTGTATCTTGGGTTTAAGACTGTTGCGATACAATAAAGAGGTTCTGAGTCATTTTTAGCAAAACGCAAGGACCTTTTTCAAGGTCCTTGCTCAGTAGCCGCTGTAACGCAACAATTGATGGAATCACATCCGCTGCAGATGCTCCAGATGCACTCATCTCCCTCGTTAGTTGCTCAAATGGGTAAAGAATAGACTGTGTTCTCAATTAAACACCACTGATGGGCAGTTAATGTCACTGGCAGAACATAATCTGCACTATAAGCAGCGATAGCTTGCTTTTGATCCAAGAGGCTTCTCAGCATATAAAAAGTACTGTTCCAACCTTGTTGAAACGTCTTGCTGAAGAACTTAAGGTTACATTCCCAACTTTATTTGGACACTATGTAAGCGCGAGTACGCAAGAGGGGAATTCTTAAAGTCGCCTACTATTCGTCGACATATTGCTATCACATCAGATATGCTCCGTTGACATAACAAGCCCTCGTTGACAGCTAATTGTAAAGTATGTGCTAAGCAGGGTAAACTCGCAACATCACTGACATCCATTGCCTTTGTAATGTTTCTTGCATTGTCTCTGACAACAGAATGGACCTTGAATTTGTCGATTTTCCACGTTTCAAGCATTGTGTTGAATGTTGTAGAGATTGCCTCTGTGGTGTGTGAACCCCGTAAATTCTTGTGCGTGCAGCAATATTTTTTGCAATCTTTATCAATCCATTGCCCAGTGAGACTTAGCATACAGGTAGGGCTTACAAATGTCGGTTGTAAAACTGATGGCTGAAATATCAGTGGCCAAGAACTCGTGTATACAGTATGCGCGGCTACAACATTGTACATGTCTGGCAGGCACACGTCTGAAAAATATCGCCGACCAGGTAGGGAGTAACGTGGCTCAAGGTGTTCAACAAGCCTCCGAAACCCCACGTCTTCCACGACGGAAAACGGCTGATCGTCCAGTGCGATAAATTCCATATTATTTTGGGTAGTGCCCTTTGCTTTGATGCTGTCTTGAGTAAACTTTTTTACTTTTTCAAATACCTGAGCCACAGGGTGTCGGAACACTGGGGGGCGGCAGTTTTTTCTTGGCAGCACTGAGGAACGCAGCATGCTGTTCAGGATGCTTTTTCAGGTGGCAGATTAAATTGGATGTGTTGAAATTCTTAGCCGTGCTACCCCCTCTTGATATTTCTGCTGAACACTCGTTGCAAATCGTTGCTTTATCTGAGATCTTGAAAAAGGCCCAGACTGCAGACATTTTTCCGAGACTCCTATTCAGAGCGCATTTCTCACGTTAATGTTGAGTAATCACTCACGTTGTAACGAGCTGAGGAAAGCAGGCGAAGATCTAAACGGAGGGTTATTTAATAAATTAACATATAAAACAGAGAACACAGAACTCGAAGAACAAAGGAACAAAACCAGTGGGATCACAGAGACAGAGGCAACCATTACACGTACAACAACTGAGAAAGTAACAAGTGAAACACAAGGGCTATAAATACACAGGGACAAACAAGCTTAACTAAGTAATGAGGAAACAAGATACACCTGGGAACAATCATGAACTAATCAACAGGAAAAACTACAAAGGACTACAAAACCATGGCACAAAACAGGAAGTAATAAAAGTCCACACAAGACAAGGGGAACACAAGAAAAGAATCATGACACACGTGATTTACAACTTCCCCACCCCAAGATCGACATCTGACAAACTATATTTTATTTTGTACAGATTTCATTTTGTTTTGGTAAGCATTTAATTATTTTACCCAGAGAAAAACGTTGAATATGCAACAGACATGCAACTCATTGCCTTCAAGCAGTTAATTAATAAACCATCGGTGTTTGGCCTTTTTCATGCTTTTGCTGATATATGCCGATGGTTTTAAATTAATCAAAAATCGTCCGATAAATATCGGCGGCCGATACATCGGTGCATCCCTAATTTTATTATCATTCGGTTTACCAAGGACAGAATATGGCTCTGAATATCAAGGTTCTGTAATAATCCAGCCCTGCTTTATTTCAATACAAACACCATGCAGGGAATAATAAATAATTTGGTAAAGTATGAGCTGTCTGCACTAGGGGGAAATGTGGCTAATGTTGATATTTTCCCCAGAGCGCTCTTTATGCACCATGACAGGAGCTTTCACCTCCTCCTTTATTTCACTCTTTGTATCCGAGCAACATTATACATTGCAAGATACCTTTCCAAAGGTAATCAATGTGTTTCTCCCTGAGTGAGATTTAACTCAGTGCCAGCATAAATAATCGCAGGTGAGCTTGAACATTAATTATTAATAAGCCTATACTGAGAGAGAGGCAGAGAGACCCTCTTTTGAACTTCGCTATATTGTAGGTTCAATGCAAAATGACAGCATCTCCCGACAAAAAGCTCCTCCAGGAATAAAGGTATAGTGCTCCTCATTGTAACATTTAGAGGCTCTTTCTTCTTGGACAAGCCCATACTGAAGACCTAAGGGGTCAAGGTTTGGATGGTTAGCATGGCCCCATTAGTCCCTGCTGGTGGCAGGGCCAGGTTTTGTGCTTCCAGGGCGTCACGCAGTAGCTAAGTAACTGCCTTTGAGATGAATGAGAAGCTAACAAATAACTTTATTCTTGTATTATCCAAGGCTTTGGACAAAATTGTATTGCTACTGAGACAGCCAGGTAAAAAGAACAAAGAGACCACGCTCTGATGCCAATAGTTGCTTTTTAAGGGAGTTCACACTGCTAAAAAAAAGTATTAAAAATACTCTTATCAACTCTTTAAAAAAATGACATTGCAGGACTTTCAAACATCTTTTTAGTTGTGATAGCATCTCAGTACGCTTTATATTCACACTAGTGTTTTTTTTAATAAACGCAATCAATTTGAATATATTATAAATTATTATTATTATTAAATTATTATTACTTTATTTTACAGTACAAGTTACAATACTAATATTTATATCTTAAATTCTTCACTTTCAAAAATTAAACCCTCATGCTCTTGATTTGGTGGAAAACTGATGGGAGACATTTAAGTCTCTGGGCCCTATCTTGCACCCAGCGCAATTGACTTTGTACACCGACGCATGTATCATTCCTATTTTGCACCCGCGCAAAGCGCGTTTTTTCCTCCACAGAAGCACGTCGCTAAACTAGGGAATGAACTTGCGCTCCCTGGGCGGTTCAGCGCAAAAAAGGAGGCGTGTTCCAGCGCAAACGTTCCTTCATGCTATTTTGCAGGTTTAGAAAACAGTTGCGCCACTAACCAGGAAAAAATGGTTTAAAGTCAGTGGCGCGTTGCGCATGTTATTCATATGCTATTTTAAGGGCGCATGCTTGGCCATAATCAATGTAGCGTGTGCACAACGCGCATACACTTTGATTCTCTCATCTACACAGAAGCAGCAGTTTTCATTTTTGCAAATCATACATTATTACGATAGATAGATAGATAGATAGATAGATAGATCGATAGATAGATAGATAGATAGATAATTTATTATAAAAGCATACATCTAGCTTACACATTTACCCAAATTATCATACGCCTTTTTAACCGAAGTTAATTTGGGTGGGTTTCTCCATCCCCAACGTCCCTGACGAGAGCGTTGCTCTCCTTGGCTGTGAACCGATCCTGGCGCGCGTCTGGCAAACCCGCCGTTATAATAGGAATCCGCTTTAGAACAAGCGCGCCTGCTCTTAAAGGGAATGTGAGATGACGCTCTGATTGGTTTATTTCACGTTACGCCCAAACCACACCTATGAATAATGAAGCTCTTCAGACCAACCCATTTTAGATTTGCGCCTGGCGCAAGAGTCATTTATCCCGCCGGGAAAATAGCAACAGCGCCAAGACCCGCCCACAAAGTTACTTGCGCTTTGCGCGTTGACACTTGCGTTTCAGATCGTTAAAATAGGGCCCTCTGTGTTTTAGTAGACAGCAGGTTAAAAACACTTCTCGTAACTCGGTAAAGTGCTGCAAAAACATTTGCAAATGTGAAAATAAAGTTAAATGCACATTATAAGCGACTCAAACACATGTGAACGAGCTGTTCTGAGACACAGCTGCATGCATATAAATGAACACAGTGCCCCGCTTTACTCTGAACCCCACTGCACTGCATTAATTTGAGATTTAATAATTGAACTAAGCCATATCATGATTTAAATTTTATATTCCATTAATTGTGCAGCTCTTTTCTTCTGAACCTAGAGATGCTTACTCCATACCATTTGTTGTGCTGCTCAATTAAATAATTCTCATTCTTATCCTTTACATTGTACAAATGTGTGCACTTGACTTGTATGAATTAGTTGACAGACTTGATATACGAGAAAAGTTGTGACACTTTCCACCATATGTACAGATATACTGTAAAATACATTTCCATTACAGTGGATAATACTGTCAAAAATAAATAAATAAAAGAAATAAAAGAGATTTGGATATGTATCGAATTTAGAATCACAAATGAAGTGGTCCAAATCAAATGCGATTCTTTTTAATTGCACAATTGTTACAATATCTAATCTGCTCTATACATCTGCAAAATGAATAAAACATTGTACAGTGAAAAATCTTCCAAAAAACGTATAAATATAGCTTGAATAAATATACCAGTAGCTGGAACTGACCTGTATTTTGCACTCACAAAATATGTCACTTTAATTTCTGAATTGTTTAAGAATAATACAAACTGGATGACAAAAAGTTTTAGGCATGCCAGATAAGTGCAGTGATAGCGTGATTATCGCTGTCCCTTTTCTGCTAAAATCATTCTCTGCAGGGATGTACCAACCGCTGCCTTATTAACAATAAAAGCATTACATTAGAGAGGTACGCTGTGAGTTAGAGTATGAAAGGACATTGATGTGAACCTATTAGCAATCTGATCCCAATTTACATTGATCCATTTATTCTCTCCTTTCCACTGCAAAATGGTCAACCCTGACTAACATCTGGTTCTAACCATGCGGGATGCGATAAAGCTATCACTTTCATGTAAATCTTTTGGTTTTGTAATAACCAGCCACTGCAGCGGCAAAACACTTTTACAGTAGTGCATTATTTGTAAACTAATACCTTTTTAGTTTTGTATCACATAACCAGCTCCATATATATATGTTTTTTCTAATATAGTAAACTTGCTTGGTACTTGGGCGGTTGGGTACGAGTTCTGTAAAACAGTCAAATTAAAAGTAAAAATAAAAGTAAAAAAGTTGCTTCAGCAAATGTGTTTTTATCTCCTGTTTACACTATTGCTTAGATTTAGGCTAGGGTTTGGTGTAGGCGGTATGTTATGTTCAAATGCGATAAATCATTAACCTTTACCGTCACTCACTGTACATTTAATTTCCGAACTGCTGTGATACATACAACAATTAACTTAATAAGATGTTGCCAGATTCATGTTCATCTGTTTTAAATAAAACTAAACGCACTTTTAGCATATCTAAATATTTCACTTTGGAAGTGTCATGAAATATTTTTTTCCCAAAGAGCCTGGGTTGCATATATGCTAAAGAACGCTAATATGTCAAATGACATATTGTATTTAAAATAATTCTGTATTCAAATTTTCGGGATAAAATAGCTGTGTCTTGCTAAAACTAATGGCATAGCTAGCACTTTTTTTTTTAACCATACATACAATGATTAAATAATATGGATAATTTGAACCATTTAACAAAATTACAGCTTTATTAATAATGATGACACACATTTTTGCTCACAAGTGATACAACATTGTGGTAATTTGTGTAACTGATATAATTTAATTTAATTTTCACCCAATTAAATAAACTCTTTGTTTAGGTCCTCATAGTTTTTTTAAAAACTGTAGAGATATTTTTATGTCTAGGTTTGGGACAAGGGTAAAACTATTAAATCTAACTTCAAATAGATTTATTTTAAAGCTGTGGTAAAAATGTGATCTTATACAACACAAAGACAATAGTTGAAATCTGTTTTAATAATCATAAACCCTAAAATAGACATAAAAGTGCCAGTAATTGAAGAAACAAAACTACATCAGTGTACGGAACTGTTCACCAATTTTGTTAACGTTTTCCCCATGAACAATGTGGGAATCATCATTCCCATGCTGTGAATGGCAGATAGGCCTGACTAGCTAAATAATCAGTTTTTCTTTTCCTAGTAATTGCTACCACCCGTATGTCTACCTTCTTCTCTGGTCATTGAATAAGTGGCATTCACCTGCCAGTGAAGAGCAGAAAGCATAGCCGTAAATACAATGTAACTCTTTGCTTTTTTTCCACTTTAAAAGAATGCGGCACCTCTACGAACCACTTTTCCATCTAATTACTGTAGTCACTGACAGCATGGTAGGCTGGTAATTTGATTTATATTGAGTTACACAAGGAATGGATTAACAGCTAATAAAAAATGCATAGCGCCACCCTTGCAGTCACCGCATTTGTCACAGGCCTTTACTTTCCTTCATGTGCCCTTTATGCTGCGCTTTGAGCAGAGAATGAGAAATAGACCTGCATATTCATTCGCATTCTGTCTTATTCCCACTCTCTTCCCAAGATGCTCTCGGCTGGGGAAAAAGAAATGGATTTACAGGCCTCCGTCGGTTCATGTTATAGTTGTAAATTGCTCCCGATGCTACGTGTTATTGAGCTACCAGAGAGCTAAATGTGCACCGCTCATATTGGATTATTTATAAATGTATCAGTTTTGTTTTTCTAGGAGTATAGGGTGCAGTCAGTGGAATAGAATTATCTAATAACTTTAAAAGACAGAGGATACTGCACTGAAAAACTGTGAAAAGTATAGACTATGAATGTGTTGTTGTTATTATTAATACTGTAAATGTAACTCCTTAATTAACAAATAACAACAGATAATTAACACATTTATCATCATGCATATACTTGATGAATTAATCCGCATATCATGTTATGTTTTTTTTTTTTTTTTTTTTTTGGGTTACACATTATTTTAAGGTGTCAGTGTTACAGTGTAATTATACATTTAATTACTGAGTCATAATAATTAACTACAAGTACTTACTATAGCGCTAAGGTTAGGATGGGTGTTTGGTTAAGGGTTAATTGCATGTAATTATGCAAAATTTATAATTATTACTACAGTAACTACATGTAACGTGTAACAATGACACTGTAAAATAAAGTGTTACTGTTGTTGTTGTTGTTTAACATTCATCTCAGTCTTTTTTTTTTTTTTTTTCAATAAGAAGGCAATAGTATTGGGAAATCACACTGAAAGAATCCATGACTAGTTTATCAATCTTATGAAGCTGTATATTATGTAAGCATTCATGTGCACCTGAATTTGTCATGGCGTCTTAGTGTTGAACCTGAATATATATCACGTTCTTCCACCCTTATTGAGAAGTGCCTCTCAAGGCCACGGGTGCCACTGCTGTGCCTGATCAGAATGGAGCACGCACAGACCTCTCAGGAAAGTCAATGAGATACTGTGCATTTTGTGTACACTGACTTAACAAGAAGAAACATCTGAAATAGATAGATAGATAGATAGATAGATAGATAGATAGATAGATAGATAGATAGATAGATAGATAGATAGATAGATAGATAGATAGATAGATAGATAGATAGATAGATAGATAGATAGATAGATAGTGTAGAATATATTTGTATTCTCATATGAAACATTAACCATATGGTCACCTTTAAATTTGCACACCTCTAATTAAGACGCTGACTTACTGTATTAAAATAGCTTTAAAAAAAAAAAAAAAAAAAAAATCTGTTTGTTCACCGTTCTGAACATTAGACTATTATGTATTTCTGCACTGCATGATAATTTAGCCAAACAAATGTTATTCTTTACACACAAAGTGTGAGGAACGCATTTACTTTTTGAACAAATTTAGAGCACAACAGGGGACAATCCAAACCATCAACTGAACAAAACATTATTGTGAATAAAAGCAATTTTCTTTATTTTATTTTATTTTAAATTAATTTAATATTTAGTTGGTGCTCAAGAAATACAGATTTTATTTGGGCTGTTAATTTAACATATGGGGTATGTTTACACGACAACAATGTACTTAAAATTAAAAAGTTTTTCCTTCATGTTTTTCGCTAGACAACAACAGTGTCAAAATGGGTAACACTTTACAATAAGGTACAATTAATTCATGTTAGTTAATGCATCAACTATCATTAATTAACAATGAGCAATACATTTATTACAGTAGTTAGTTAGTTAGTTAGTTAGTTAGTTAGTTAGTTAGTTAGTTAGTTAGTTAGTTAGTTAGTTGACTGAAATGTTTAATTAATTGACAACCTTCTTTTTTGAGTGGGTTGTGAATGTTATTGTAGCATTTGCAGTCCAGTAAAAAGTTGTGTCCAATTTTGTTGTAGGAAACCCTTACAAGACACAACAAGATGTAAGGAGGTTTGATCTTTGAGAAAACGAATCCCAAAGTGATTCTTACAACTTCACTGCTTTAAGAAGCAACAGTTTCAGCACAAGCTCGCAGGGCAAGCAACCTCAGATGTCTAGAATCTTATTCTTAGAAGTTGTGGAGAATTGTTCTGATCAGAAATCTTGTTGTTGTTTTTAAAAAAAAAATGTTTATTAAATTTCAGTTTTTAGTTTTAGTTTATTTAGTTTTAGTTATTTTAGAGCTTTGGCTTAAAAGTACACTATGTAACTTGAATGAGCAGAAAGAGAAAATTAAGTTCAGAAGGCGATCAACATATTTTACTTATTGGCTGGATGGGTGATGCAGGATGAAGATAATAGAGGAAAGAAAGAGAGAGACAGAGAGTGAGGCAGTAATTATAAGAGAATTAAATAGAGGAGAGTGAGCTCTAGCCAGATTAAGGCTGACTGCTAGAACAGAAGTAGAGCGCAAATAACAGGATCTCTCACTGCTATCCCTCCAACTTCAGCTGGATCTTGATTGTTCTCTCCCTGTCTGTTTATTGTGTCGTCCTAATATAATATGCCAGAACAAATACAATAAAACAGATCAGACTCTAAGATCTGATTGCATGAGCTGCATCATAGTAAATAGTCGCTATACACCCATGACCACGTATCAGATATTACCAAATTTACGAAATTGCCATGTTGCTCGGCAACCATAATAACCGTACAGTCAGGCTAATTAAGTAATATCACATGAGCAAGAGGGATGTTGAATATCAGCACAGATGATACTTGGCTGTAGTCCCCAGTTTTGCCTGCCTATGTTTCCTAGTTAGTTTCCATGGTTGTTAATTCGTTCCACACACCTGTTTATCTTCAGTTGATTACCCTTTCTGTGTATTTAGGCCCTGAGTTCTTTCTGTTCATAGTTTGGTCTCGTCAATATTAATGAATAGCATTCTTGTTTATTCTCCTGTATATTAAAGTAATTAAAGATTGTTATTTTAAGTATACTGTGTTGTTCGTGTGTCATGATATAATCACGTGATAAGATTTGTTTTGTCTTTTTGTTTTATATATATATAGAGAGAGAGAGAGAGAGAGAGAGAGAGAGAGAGAGAGAGAGAGAGAGAGAGAGAGAGAGAGAGAGAGAGAGAGAGAGAGAGAGAGAGAGAGGCCCATAGTGGGCCCCAGCCCCTGGTTGAGAAACTGGCCTATTAATTTATTGTTTATTATGTATCTATTATATATTTATTTGTAAATTGTTGTTGTAAATTATAAATGTTTTATTGATCTGGACATGCCCATGCTTGCTGATTGGTGATTTAGGGATTGATCTTACCATTAGCTCGACCTACTTTTTGCCACCAACAGTGTGTTGTGCATTTGGGAATGTGTTAGTATACTTGCATGTAGATTCATTCACAGCTTTTGACAATGAACTAACGTCTAGGTTACAACTGTAACCTCTGTTCCCTGAGAACGGGGAACGAGACACTGCGTCGATTGACGCTAAGGGGAACGCCTCAGGTGTGACAGTTGTCTGAAATTACTATCAAATTACGGCAATCCTATTGACCGGCGACAGCCCATAAATCATTAACGTGCGACCTGAAAGTACATAAAGGCGCCTTGCAAACATGATAATCACCTTTTCGTCTGAAGGGACTGTGTGGTATATAGGCAGGCCCTGAGACATGGCAAAAAGACGCAGTGTCTCGTTCCCTGTTCTCAGTCAGGGGTCATAACCTAGATATTCCCTTTCGAAAATGAACTCAGATTGACGCTAAGGGGAACGATATACCAACACCACCATGCTAAGGGGAGTGCATACCCATTGGCAGTGACAACTGTCAAAACCAGCAAATTCAACTCGCCCTCAGGTCACACTGGGCTGTCAGTGACAGCATTGCCTACGGTCATAGCCCAAGCTATACGTTCCACAGGAAACCTCCATAAAAATTGTTTAATGAAAGGCCTACCTGGGTCTGCTCAAGGGCCTAGGACCACATCTTCAAGTTTTAGAAGGGGTCCTTTCTAGGGAATGTGGCTTGGGAACCCGAAGGAGCTCCAGCCAATCACCATTCAGGGGAACATACTCACCCAAAATTTCACCAGGAAGGCCTGAGCTGGTGTCACTTACATGGGACATTTCAGTCTGGCCAAATTCCTGTCTGTCCGAAGACAGAGCCTCTGGACACTTGCCTTTAGATAAGGCATCCAACCCGAGGGACAGCAAAGCTGACAGTGAACCAGCCGTCCCGGATTGCGTATCCAGGAGAGCATGACTCAGCATAGCACTTACAACCCTTGCCAGTGAGGGGAGTTTCTCTGCTCGATCCACAGATCTACCCAGCACTTGTGTTTCAAAGCACTGAGGAGGTCTGAAAAGGCCTAAAGTCCGAGCTAACTGGGAGGCCTCACGAGAAGCCTACGACCATCTGACCAGGCTCAGGACCCCAAGCACTCATTGTGACCCTCAATGAGGGAAGCACATGGTCTGCCTGGTAGCCTGTTTTAGTGAGTCTACTGCCCGAACTACTAAGGCCAACCACCTGAGGTAAGCTGGCCTACCACGCCCTCTTGGGGGCTGCCCAGTCAAGGAGGCCTGCTGAGCCCTACTACATAACGGTTCAGCCTTCGTTGGCAGATAAGCTGTTTATACAGCACCTATAGCATCCTGGTACCTAATCACATTGCCCATGGCTGTGTACTCAGCAAAAAACGCACGGAGGTGCCGAAAAGCTCGGAGGGCGAAGCCAGCGATTCAAGAAGCCTTTCGAGATCCCTCACCAGATCGGTCTGGTATACCTGCAACACCGCCATGGTGTGCAGGGCATCACCGGCCTGACCCGCTGACGTGTATGCCCTGCCATTCAAACTGGCAGGGTTGGAGCTCTCAGTGTCGATGTCCGCTATCCTATCCCCTCAATATTAGCGAGACTAGCCTGCGGATGTCGGTGGATACGGGCAGAATATGGGTTCTTCCATGTCCTCTCAATCTCAGTATGGACATCGAGAAGAAATGGAAGGCTCACCTGAGCTGGTGGTTTATGTCCAGGGAGAAACCGCTCTTATCGCGAGCGATTTTCCCCCCAATTCGCAGCCATGGCAGCTGCAACCTGCCTGCGGCGCGTTCCATAACACCAACCACGCTCAGCATACATGGGGCAGGGTGGCTGAGAAGATTCAGGATCTATCCGATTATCACCACCCTCATCAGCCATCTCCTGTTTGTCTGGAAGAGTACTCGCTGCCGGACTAAGTTCTTTTTTTTTTTTTTATCAGCACAAGCGGGACCTGAGCCGCGAGGTCCAGACACCGAACCCTCTTCTCTCGAGAAGTTAATGATTATGATGACATGATTACATGTTAATGATTCATGGGCTGTTGTCAGTCAATAGGATTGCCGTGATTTGATAAGTAATTTCAGACAGCTGTCACACCTGAGGCGTTCCCCTTAGCGTTAATCGACGCAGTGCGAGTTCCCGTTCGAAAGGGAACAAATGTTTAACAATATAACTTTGTACATTTTTTTAAAGAGCAGATTCTAATGTTTTCTGGCATTTTGTGTTTATATGTGTGTCTACAGGTTTGATTACCAGGAGCTGCTACACAACTCCAGTTTTTGCCTTGTTCCTCGGGGCAGGCGGCTTGGGTCCTTCCGCTTTCTAGAGGCCCTGCAGGTAGGTGACTCTGAAGTTTGACTGTCTAAAACACTTTCACTGCATGCTTCCTTTCATAACAGGTGTTTTTGATTGACTTGGATGTTTTTAGGGCTCAGCCGTTTGGAGCCCTGAGGTTACACTACTCTGATGTAGGGGTTATTGATATTGACATTCTGTCATCTTTTCAAAAACACCCAGAGATTCTTATATTGAAGAGGAGAGGTGAAGAGAACTATTAATAAATCGCTCACTTGATTTCTTTCTCTCTTTCTCTCTCTCTCTCTCTCTCTCTCTCTCTCTCTCTCTCTCTCTCTCTCTCTCTCTCTCTCTCTCTCTCTCTCTCTCTCTCTCTCTCTCTCTCTCTCTCTCTCTCACTCACTCACTCACTCACTCACTCACTCACTCTCTCTCTCTCTCTCTCTCTCTCTCTCTGTGTGGTTATTCATTAGTTATTTTCTCAGTCTCTCCTCTGAGGTTAGTCAGGAGAATCAACTATGCAGCTGAAACTCCACTTCCATCACTTTGTTGTTGTTGTTTTTTGTTTTATTTTGTATTAGGAAAAAAATACAGTTCAGTGCCTCTACCACATAACATTTGTACATTATATTATATTTTGATGTTCCCAATACCAATTAAGCAACTATTTTAATCTAAGTTTGAGAAGATGAGCTGTTTTGTGAACTGTAAAGTATGTGAAAAGTGGCATATAAGCAAGTAACACCTATGAGCACTTTGAGCAGTGATGCAGAAAGCATGAGATGAAACTTCAGCTAGAATGCAGAAATTGTCAACGCCACACATGGAGGATTCTAAGATGAACAGAGAGTTTGCATAACACATAATAGTATTAATATTAGCAATAGTAACTTGGAACATTATTAAGTTTACAGTATTTTTTTTTAATGATATACTGTATGGTATAGATATTCATATACATACTGATCACTTTAAAAAAAAAAAATTAAATGTAAATGTACTGCCTTTGATGTCACATGATCTTTCTGAAATCTTTCAAATCATAAAATGCTGATTTGATGCTCTAGAACGTCTCAGTTACGTATGGTAACCTTCGTTCCCCGAGGAGGGAACAGAGACGTAAGTCAAGACTGACAAATGGGGATCGCTTGCGAGCCTATCTACTTTGAATGAAACAAAACGAGCCAATGCACATTGGCATGCGATAATTGCACCAGCTGCTGTGCATCGCGGTGCAAGCATATAATGAGCAGCACGTGCGTCGCATTCTTGTTTTTCCGCTGAGGAGCCAGACCTGTGACTCGGCCGTACAGTGGAAGCTCAGCAACTGTGGCAAGGGGACTTACGTCTCCGTTCCCTCCTCAGGGAACAAGGGTTACCATACGTAACCGAGACGTTCCCCTTCATCAGTCACTACTACGTAAGTCAAGACTGACGAATGGGGATATCTATCAAAACGCCACGGCTGCTGGCCCTTCCAGCGCTCCGCTTGAGCCTCCTGGCCTGACCGCAGTGTTGGGCAGAAAGTAGGAGCTCTAAGCAGAGAAGGTCAGTCACTGCTGTTCCGCAAGACCCACTCTGTATTGGATAATGCTGGGAAAGCATGCCCTTGGAGAAGGGAACGCTGCGGAAGCCACATCCTACCCCGGAGGGAGGCACTGTGATGGTTACACACATGGACTAGCCAAGCAGGACGCAAATAGACGCAAGTATCCGGCCTATGGGGGCGGGAGTGGCGTTGCAAGCCGACACTAAGAACGGGTCTTTCGCGCTACTGGCCACTGGGCTGCATCGCCACAGACCGCTCCACCGGGGCGATCTCCACGTAACCCTTAGCTGCTCCGCCGTCGAGGGTAGTGAGGGAGGAAGAGGCACCAGAACGGTTTTGGGCAGAAAAAGGTGTCCATCCATGCTCAAGGTGTCCGACATTAGCTCACCCTCCGATGCAGCGACCGACATTTGATTATCCGGTGGAGCTCCAAGAGAAACGACTGGGACCACCGCGGACGGCCCAGTGCGCTCTCTTGGAGGCTCCATGGGTAGCGTTATAGAGGAGTGAGGGGCCCAAGGAGACTGGCTCGGCGGGTTACCTTTCACTGTGATCTGCTGGGCAGAAGAAGCGCTAGATCGGAGAATACGCGAAGGGGCTCCACCTCTTTCGAGGTAACGGAGTCTCGACCATAACGCTGCGATGGTCTTGTTCCCCGCAATGGGAACATGAGTCATCCATGAGTGCCATTTCAGCGTGCCTATAGCCCAAGCACGTGATACAACGATCATGCCCGTCAGCCAGTCAAACATTGGCCGCATCCAGAAACACACGATCTCAATGACATCTTTCAGAAGTGCTCTGAGGTGCTGAAACGCACAGGGAGATATCCGCGGCTACACGCGGCAACCTAGTGTGAGCACTCACTCTCAACGTCATGCCCACCAAACCAACAAAGCTATGAAAACAGCTGTTTATGCTCTTTGAAGAAAGACACGGAGAGATCGCAACCCCTACTGTCCGGGTTGTCACACCAACACTAGGAATCAGAGATTCTTCTCAGCAGAGACTCGAAGACACAGCAGTAGATCTTTACAGGAGACTGGAACAGCATACACCATCCGGCTCCAAAGCGAAAGACAAGGATGCGACGCACCTGCTGCTCATTATATGCTCGCACCGCGATGCACAGCATCTGGTGCAATTATCGCATGCCAATGTGCATTGGCTCGTTTAGTTTCCCTCAAAGTAGATAGCCTCGCAAGCGAACCCCATTCGTCAGTCTTGACTTACTTAGTAGTGACTGACGAAGGGGAAACTGAGTTGATGCTCTTATTTTCATCACAACTGAAAATAATTTTGCTGAATAATATTTTTGTGGAAACCTTAATACCTAAAATCAGGATTCTTTGATGAATATAAATTTGAAAAGAACAGCATTTATTTCAAATAGATTTTTTAGTAACAAAATAAATACAATTTCTACTGTCAGTTTACATATAAATAAACATGATTGATATAGAAAAAATATGATTTTTACATACATATAAAAAAGCGAGTTTCTTCAATTTAATTGATAGACCAATAGATGTTATAGTATAGTAATATAGTAGTAATGAAAAAAAAAATAATAATAAATAAATAAAAAACCTTGGTAGTACCAGGTGCTTTGTGGTTCTTTTTATCTTCATTCATATATATTAATATAACAATAAGTAAAATGTAGGTGGCTGCAGCTACATACAGTATTTGCCCCAGATAAATGTTGTGTAAATACTTTTTCTTTTTTCTTTTTTTTTTCTAATTATGAAGGCCACTTTTTGAGAAATAGTCCGTACTCTAATATGTATAAAGTTGCATAAAATAAGAAAGTGGATTAATAATAATAAAATAGTGTCCATATGCTTCCAGTAAAGACTCTTTTCAGTCCCATCTTTAGCCTGTCAAAACCGATATTTGTCAGTCAGATATGGGAGGTAAACACAGGGTGTTTGAATTTCCTCAGTATTTTTCACATCTCTTCAGCAGTTGAGTGAGGCAGTGGCTCCCTGCGTTGTGCTCTTTGATGGGAGCACTTTGAAAAGAGACATCAAAAGGCTTTTAGATGCTGGTGCATGTGGGGCAGTCCTTGTGTTGTCAACCATCCCGATTAAAAAAAAAAAAAAAAACCACATGGTGTGAGAGAAGGCATGTGTGTGTGTGATGGAAGGTGTCTGTGTGAAAGGTCAGGTGGGATTACCAAAGCGGTGGTCTCTGCCTCACTCCACTATCTGTCACAAACCTCCTTAAGTCTTCCATATGACTGTCACCTTTGAATGCTGGACGGTCAGGTGCAGTCTTGAATTTAAAGGTCTTCTCACCCAAACCTAAACCTGCAGACTACCTGCCTCCTTGAGGACCAATTATACAAATCTATGATGTTATTGGTTCATAAACAGTTTTTGTTTTGTTAGGTAGTAGAGTCTTAGGGGCTGTTTACACGACACCATTTTCAACTAAAAACTTTTTATGCGTTTTGGGTGCCTGAAAACACAAACTTTAGAAAGCGGGTTTCAAACTGCAAGTTTTAGAAAATGGTCTAGGTGTAAACTACAAAAACGTGAATCTCTGAAGACGATAACGTCATGCACATGCATATTACGTGTTCAGTCTATAGTGTTTCATCGCCATCTAATGGACTGGCAGCAGAATACACCGTTTTTAGTCGTTTTCGCAGATCTGTGTGAATGGGGATCATTTTGACAATGGTGTCGTCTGTACGCGGAAAACTCAAAGGAAAAGCTTCTCCGTTTTAAGCATATTGATGTCGTGTAAATGTACCCTTAGATAGTAATGACTCTAATGTTACTACATCCTTCTAAAGGAATTACTAATTATTTTGATCAGTATTCTAAAGTGAATATCATGGTAACCCACTATAATGACTCAAGTGTTACCAAATCCATCTGAAGGAATTACTATCCGAAATCTCAGTCAGTCATTACTAGGGAGTTTTCATGCGTTTTACTTTAGAATACTGATCCAAATAATTAGTAATTCCTTTAGAAGAATGTAGTAATATTAGAGTCATTACTATCCAATACTTAACATACACCTCAAAACTTACAATGATTTAAGTCATTGCATGCTTTTCACTTTAGAATACTTATCCAAATAATTAGTAATGCCTTTTGAAGGATTTGGTAATACTTGAGTCATTACTAGTGGGTTACCATGATATTCACTTTAGAATTAATTATACATTATGCATTATTGATGTAATTATGAACCTGTATAGTAGTTCTTAGTAGTCCTCTGGGAGGTATGAAAAAAAAATGTGGTTATTGGTTAGCTCAGGGGTTTTCAAACTTTTTGGAGTGAGAGACCCCTTATAAGGTAGAAACTTTTCCAAAGACCCCCTTATAATTATAACAGTGATTAAACCCAAAGTTAATGTGGGAGAGAGTGATGAACATAATATGCTCGATTTATTGGTGAAAACGGTCGCCATTGTAAATCTGCTTTCTAACAATAGGCTACAGCTCAATTTTATTAGGCCTATTTACCATATTTTCCAGAAAATTAGTCGAACCTGGTCAAACTTGCGTAGTTGAGAAAAAAAACATAGATAAGTTGCATCTGTATATAAGTCGCATATTATTATTAGATTCAGAAATAATGTAAAATACTGGTAAATAAAATGAAACGTTAACAAACTCTGAACACTGTAAACGTTTATTTTTCTCACTCTAAATCCTTTAAATTTAATGGTAGGCTTATTCAGAACAGAGAAAAAAGAGAAACATATATACATAAAATAAAAATAAATGATATTAAAATCGAAACTGAAACTGAACCCTGCAGTGGGTTCACGTACCTCTCATTCGGCATGAATCATTTACATGAATGATCCACTCAAAATAGCATTCTTCACACACTCACAAATGTGTTTGGAATAACAACACGGCATGCTCACACTGAATGACACAGTCATATCTTCCGCTTACAGAGCATTTCGGAAACAAAACGTCCATTGCCATATCTTAATTTCAGCTCTGGCGGCTTCCTCTGCTTGATAAACAGTGATACGAACAGTAACGATGGCGTCAGTTTTACCGTATCAATTCCAGCCTGAGAGTCGTAATCCTTCGGAAGGGCAGCCACATATATTTGCTTTTGCAGCACAGAAAACAGTGTCTTCTCGATATGTCGACAACACGAACCAAATTCTTCCAGGCCTCAGCAACAGTGTTTGAGTGTCAAAGTAGACATTTTTCCATGCAGCCAATATAGGACCATAGGCTGGCATTATGCAGATTTGTTAGGTTCATGCAGGAAATAAGGCTGGAATTACTGATAACTCGTTTAGGAAATAGGTAAGGTAAAAGGAAAGCCTTTTTTTAAAGCACTTTGAATTTAATATAAATAAAGATTAATAAATGCTTTAAACGTTTTTTTCATAGTTAGTTCTTGCAATGTAGTTAACTAATGTTAACAAATTGGAACCTCATTGTAAAATGATGCCGAAGAATTTAGAATTCCTGAACATTTCAGAATTTATTGGCAAATATAGAAAAAAAAGTCCACAGAGAAAATGACATTGTTTCAAGGTGTCAGTGTACATTTTGACAACAGTTCATTGATTGAAATGAACACTGTAAAAGTGCTGTACAGTTGTTGGTGGCAGTTGTGTAGAGTGGTGAGGATTTGATATGTACGTGTGTGTGTGTGTGTGTGTGTGTGTGTGTGTGTGTGTGTGTGTGTGTGTGTGTGTGTGTGTGTGTGTGTGTTCCACAGGCGGCCTGTATTCCTGTGCTGCTGAGTAACGGATGGGAGCTGCCCTTCTCAGAGGTCATTGACTGGAGTAAAGCCGCTATCATTGGAGATGAGAGATTATTGCTGCAGGTACACACACACACACACACACACACGCACACACACACACACACACACACACACACACACACACACACACACACACACACACACACATCACACCATCAGTGCACAATTATATGAGAAACAGTAATGAGAAAACACTACTATATAACTATCCATTTAAAATCCTCCATCCTTCCTCTTAAAAGCAGACTGAAACAGCTGACCTGCTTTGTCCCACATCTAAAGTGACCACTCACTGTACTGGGAGCTTTAATTAAATGTTGCACAAATTCTCAATCGGATCTATTAATCCGGATGTTTTAAATGTTATTTAGGGGTGATCGTATCACACTTTTCCCTAGAGCTTTTCATTAATCAAGCCAATTCACTATTTCCCCCAAATTGCAGAAGAAAAAATTTGCCTTTAGAGACAGCTGATATCTTCATATGTTTGCATGACACAATTGATGAGGTCTCTTCTAACTTTAAAAAATTTCTGATTTTAAGATTTGTCTGGTATAACATACAGAATAGTAATAAATTAAATTGTAGGCTTGCACACACACACACACACACACACACACACACACACACACACACACACACACACACACACACACACACACATAATCCATAATTTCTATAATTATATAACTTTATATGGTCACTACTAAGGCCAAAGCAAATTGTTACAATATTATTTCGAGAATATTTACTTTGCATCAGTGTATCTTTTCTATCTGCTATTAATGTTAGTTATTGAATTTTTCATTTATTCCTTATTCTGTTAAAATAATATGGCTGTCAATAAAATACAATAATTGTGTTTAATATAATCTTTTTTAGTTTTTAGTTGATAATCCCTCTCTTAACTCCAAACCTAACCTTAACCATTTCTTAAAAATACAATGAAGCAAACCGTAAAAGGCAGAGTCTATTTATTGTAATCAAAATAATTTATTAGAAATTTGGGCTAAAAAGTTGGGCTAACCACTAAAGCATCCTTGAATACACAAACACACAGTATTCTACATCTGAAAGCAGATCTTGCTCTGTCTCACTCTTCCAGGTTCCATCTATCACCAGGTCTGTGAGTTCTGACAGAATCCTGGCACTGCGGCAGCAGACACAGTTCCTGTGGGACGCCTACTTCTCCTCCGTCACAAAGATAGTCTTAACCACATTAGAGGTGAGTCCTCAGATACAGCAGAAAGAGATTTGCCTCGTCCAAATGAGTCATACTGTGGAAAATGTGTGAACGAGGGACTGCCAGCTGGTTGATGTAGTTTGTACAGTGGGTTTGTGGGATAGTTTGAAAAAATGAAAAAAAATGTTGTCATTCACTCCCCGTCATGTCATTCCAAACCTGAATGACTTTCACAAAAGATGATTCTGATGACAGATTTTTCATCATAACCTTTGACTGTTTCTTAAAGCTACAATATGTATTTTTTTTGTTCTGCGCTAAGGGTCGCTAACCTCTTAACAATAACAAAGGCGTAGGTTGATGACGCAGTGATAAGCGGAATGATGGGACTTGCTGTCATGTTGATGGATCTAATAATGTTTATGGATGAGTGAAAACATTCATGTTTTTTAACATGACTGTGATATTAAGCAGGGAGCGATTGCTAATAAGACACAGATATCAGCACCACACGCGAGTCCCGCGGATATTAGGAATAAGGACATTTCATTCTACTGAACTACCCTCAAGTGCTGAATTAATACTCACACAGGTCAGTTTATTTGACGAATCAAACTTGTGAGGTAATGCAGCACTGTTTCACTTGGTGTACACCATCACACTAAACTGCATCTGAGTGTGTTGAAAGTTATAATGTTATTCTATTTGTTAGTTTGTTTGCTATTTGAGACTAGCAGTAAGCTAGATCAACATTAGAATAATATACTGATCATATTCTAACATTTCATCATGTTGAGCTATATAAAATTGATTTGTTTTATGTACATTTGCCCACCAGTCTAATAAAGTACATGCAAGAGCGGCGTCCCTGTCAAGTCGTGACTCGTGAAGCTCTGTCAAGTCCAAGTTAGTCACGGATGTGGAGCTCTCGGCATCTCGAAAACGCCTCTCTGATATTGATCCTCATTTAGTTCTTCTTTTGTCCCAAAGTCTGGCCCATTCTCACCAAAAAAAAAAAAAATGCTGTAATGATAACAACAGTATATTAGCTTTCACAGCAATGGACTATTATGTTATGTTTATTTTAAGTGCACACTTCAGTTATGTTATGGGAACATAATAGCCACACATGCTTTAAAGTAGGACAGATTTTGATTGGCTGTCTTGTTTTATCATCATCAGCTGGAAGAGAATCACTCTGACAGTATCATTCCTTGTTGTTGTAGTTGTGTTGGGGACTCAACTATTCTCTTAGAGTTAGAACGATTTCGGAAACCTTATAGTTTGGATACCATATAGTTATAGTTCTACAGTGATTTTACATTTGAAACTCATTCCATGAAGCTCTCTACGTACTGTTCTTGAGCTAATCTGAAGGCCACACGAAGTTTGGAGGTCTGTAGCTATTGACTTCTGCTCACTGTGCTCCTCAGCATGCGCTGAGATTGTGATTTTACGTGGCCTACCACTTCGTGGCTGAGTTGCAGTTGTTCACAATTATTTCCACTTTGTTATAATACCGCTAACAGTTGACTGTGGAATATTTTGTAGTGAGGAAATTTCACGAATGGACTCACAAATGGCAACCTATCACGGTACCACGCTTGAATTCACTGAGCTCCTGAGAGCTACCGACTTATTCACAAATGTTTGTATAAGCGTCTGCATGCTTAGGTGCTTGATTTTATACAACTGTGGCCATGGAAGGGATTGGAACACCTGAATTCAATGAATTTGGAGGGGTTTTCCATATACTTTTGGCAATATAGTGTATTATATCTTGTATATCATACATAATATATATCATATCATTTATCATTTATCATATCATATATAATTTAAAATCCTTTATTTTTGGTTTTTCCTTTCCACAGCTGATTCTGTCATTGCTTCCAAAATGTAGTGACATCCAAAATGCAAAAGCCACTTGTGAAAATGCATCTATTTTGCTTTTGTTCTAATTTAAATGAATGAACAAATTACGAATGAAATTAGCAGTACATTAGTATCAGGTAGTTATTTGTTGTCCAAGTTCTCTCCATAAAGCGCTAGTTTGGTAATGTCAGTATTATACAAATGTATAGGCTACACTTGTGAAAAATTATTTTAAAAAGTGTAGGCTACTTATTTTGGATTATGCTTAAAGGGATAGTTCACCCAAAAATGAAAATTCCGTCATTAATTACTCACACTCATGTCGTTCCAAACCTGTAATACTTTTGTTCATCTTCGGAACACAAATGAAGATCTTTTCAATGAAATCTGAGAGATTTCTGTCCCTCCATTGACAGCTACGCAACTACCTCGTTAAGCCTCAGAAAGGTAGTAGAGGCATCATAAAGAAATCCATGTGACTCCAGTCATTTAACCTCAATTTTATGAAGCGACATGCTTTCTTTGAAAAGTGGTAGTTGTGTATATAAACTTTAAATGTAATATTGACATCATAACACTACAGTTAAAATTATAATCACATTCAGTTGCACTTAATTTTAAGGTGTCCTTGTTACTGTACAAATATACATTTATGTACCAAGTTATATTAATTACATATGTATGTATGTATGTAGGGTTAAGATTGGGATTAGGTTGTGATTATGGGTTAATTGCATGTAATTATTCATAATTTATAGTTATTACTACAGTAACTGTAACGTGTAACAAGGACATTGTAAAATAAAGTGTTACCTCATTCTTGGCATGTGCTTTAGTATGTTTGTCACATTAAAAATAAGTGTACTTCTTTAAAGCATGACAGAAGATTATTAAAACATAATGATTTAAAATACTTTGAGGTAAAGCTTTTAAGAGTTTTGTAACGTGCACTTTTAGAAGTGTGTTAAGAAACAGTCATGAAAGTGGACTTTTTTAAGTGGCCTTGTATTTCATTAAAATTATATTATTTTCAGGTATAGTTTTTTAACATATACTTTTAAGATTTGAAGTAATACAAGTGCACATTCAATGCAATTAAGCACACTTCTTTTTCACCAGGGTATGCATAGTAAAAGTTGTTGTTAAATTAAGTAATTGTATGTTTTTTCTTATATTTTATGATGAAATCTATGTAAAAGTTTGATACATGAGACTTTCTACTGTTTTCCACATAGCATCATAGTTCATATAGGTAATTTAGTTAATGCTGATCATGCTTTGCATACACTTTGTTTTGTCTCTGTCTCTCACTTTCACTCACTTAATTCTTGTTCTCTCTATCTCTCTCCCTCGCTGACATCTTCTGTTTTCTTCAAAAGCTTTCATCATGAGTTGCTGTCACACATAAGAAGATGATACCTGCCATGATCAAACGCACTTGGTCTTTTCCAGACCTCTCCAACACACATAAAAATGCAGACAGATTTACACAAACATTCCCTCCCTCACTCTCACGTCTCTGAGAACTTTCTCCCAGGGTACAGGCCTGCCTTGGTCAGCTAGATGGTAAGGCAAGTTTGTGCTTGGTTTCTCTTCATCTCAGGAAGGTGTTAGACAAGTCTTTTAATAACAGGCCTCACTGAGAACTGCCAGGCGTCACTGCCAGAAATATGACTGACTAAAAATGTGTTCAGAAAGCAGACATAGGAATATTTCTGTCAACTTCATCGACATGCCACAGTAATCAGAAACACAACTGTAATAATTATAATTGTATAAAGCAGTGGGACTTAACTGGTTTTGCTTTAGGACCCAGATTTTATACTGGTGAGTGATTACCCAAAATAGTATCAAATTGCTCTTTAAATTGTAATTTACAAAAATGTATTTAAAATAAATATTAAATTGTATCAATAATATTATGACATTACATGAAAATTGACAGCTTTGTTTTATAAATGTGTCATGCTTCCAGCTATAGGAGGACTATATGTGCCAGATTTAAATAAAACAAAGAAATACATTATTAATGTACTAATTTAACAATACAATTTTAAATAAATATCACTTTTCAAATTAAAAAATAAATAAACATATGTAAAACTGCATATTTAATTGATGTTTATAATGTAACAATAATCTTTTAAATTGCATTTAAAAAATCACTGACCAGTTGCTTTTAATAATCAATTTGTCAACTGGAATTTTGTTAAATGACAATATTAATTTGACAAGTAATTTATTAATTTATGTTTTTATTTATAAACTACTGCAATAAAACTTTAACCATGGCCCTGTTTATTATGCAGAAGTAGGTTATAATTTTTCATTTAATAATAATATTTAACATAATTTTTTAACTTGCTAAATCTATTTTTCGAACGCTGTCATGTTAAGATCACATGTAATACTTTGAAAAAACTAAATAATAACAATAATAGTGTTGGGGTAACACATTACAAGTAACGCTATAGTTATATAATCAGATTACTAGTTTAGTTCAAATAAGTAATGCAAGTTATTTTCTCATTTATTGACTGACAGCTCTCTTGTCCTCATGCTGGGAGAAATCATGAGTAAGTGCAGAGGTGTTGTTTGCGCTGTGTAAACATGATGCTTATTGTAGTTCTAGACTAAATGTGAGCATTATTCATCTCTTGCACAAAAACAGGTTCAGTATTTCTCTAAATGAATATAAACAGTGAAATGCAAACTCAGAATATTACGCAAACCTATTAAATATGTTAAATAATACAAATATACTTTATGTATTAAATCTCACTTTATTAATCAGTGTCTTTGCTTCTGACTTACGATGATCCAATTCAACCATAACAATAAGCAAAAATGGGTCCTATTCTTCTGCAATCTGGAATGGCAGCACAGCTAAAAGTTTTTTTTTAGCTGCGCCCTCTACTGTACATGCGTGAATTTACATTTCCTTCAGCCTAAGGATTATTCATGTATGTTTCCCCAACACTGATAATAATTAAACAATACTAATATAATAATAATAAATGTTCAAGTGTTAAAGGTATAAATGTAAAAGTACAAAGTACGATTCAATGTAAAAAGTATATTTCAAAAGTTTGGCATCACTATCTTAAAGAAATTGATACTTAAAATACATTAAAAAATTATTAAAACCAAATAGAAAACGTCTCGGTTATGTATGTAACCATGGTTCCCTTAAAAGGGAAAAAGACGCTGCATCGAAACACTGTGGGAATTCCTCTGCGTGATTGCGTTGTGAAGCATAGATGGGTGACGTCATCGACCAGGAAACTATAAAGCATACCCAGACCAAACAGTTAGCTTCTGATAGACTGAAGCAAGTCGATCACGGGCATGCAGGGAGTATGGCAGGGCGACTCAGCATCTTGTTCCCTTTTCAGGGAACCATGTAACCGAGATGCTCCCTTTCAAGGGAACCTGCACTACGTCGAAACGCTGTGGGAACGCTTTACCCACTCTGTTGTACGAGCAAGTGCCGGTCTGCTGCATCACAGACATCTTGGAGGGAAATTCCTGACAATAAAGCTTTAGAAGAGGCCATACTCCTTGTGGAGTGAGCTCATACAGCCAAAGGTGAAGGCTGGCCAGCTGACTCATAAGCAAGTGAGATAGCCTCGACCAATCACTTGCTTATCCTCTGCTTAGATGCTGGGAGCCCTTTCCTAGGTGACCCAAAACAGACAAACAGCTGTTCCGACTTTCTCCACAAGGCAGCTCTGTGGATGTAAGCATCTAGTGCCCTAACTGGGCAGAGCAGATGACTAGGTCAGACGTCCGAAAGGGAGGAGGACAGAAGGATTGCAGTACAATAGGTCTTAAAGTATTAGTAGGAACCTTGGGAATATAACTAGGCGCAAATGATTGAAATACCGAAAAGGCTTGTATGTCTCCAATTCTCTTGAGAGACGAAATAGCATGGAGAAAGATAGTTTTTAGAGTGAGAAAATTCTCAGGAACCTCTTCAATCTGCTCGAAGGGAGCCAAAGAAAGGCCTTCCAAAACAATGGCCAAATCCCTAACCGGTACTCTCGTGCGGACTGCAGGCCTATGCATCAAGGTGCCACGGAGGAAACAGGTTACTCGAGGGTGTCTCCCCAAAGACACACCACCCAAAGGAGCTAAGCAGCTAAGGCCACAACATACACCTACAGGAACTCCAGCACTGTACCAACAGGGCAATTAACTGTGTCCAGCTGGCAATTTCCACACCGTGAAGTGAATAATCTCCACTTCAGGGCGTAGAGTTTCCTCATGGGGGGGAGGTCAGGAGAGGAGGATGGTCTCAACAACCTTGGTTGAGAGACCTGTACTTATGAGCTGGGCCCCCTCAGTGGCCATGGCCACAGTTTCCACAACTCTGGACTGGGGTGAAGGATTGACCCCTGCACCTAAGAAAGAAGGTTCCTACTGGGCGGAATCTCCAGAGGAGAGCCGTCGAGGAGAGACACAAGGTCCAAGAACCCTTCTCGGGCCGGCCAAAACAGAGCTACTAATAGAAGACGGACCCGTCCCGGCAAACTCTCTCCAGAACTCCCGGGAGCAGAGCAATCGTGGGAAAGGTGTACAGATACAACCTCGTCCACGTCTGCATCATGACGTTCAGCCCAAGAGGAGCTGGATGAGTGAGGGAGAACCACAGTGGACAATGAGTCATCTCTAGAGATGCGAACAGATCTATTTGCGCTCGGTCGAACTTCTCCCACAGGAGCTCCACCACTTCGGAGTGGAGTCTCCATTCACCGGGCCTCGGCCCCTGCATTGACAGGATGTCTGCCCCCTGATTTAGATATCCGGGATGTATACCGCTGTAACGAATGGACTTAATCAAAATGCTCTAGACCTCATAAACCCTTCCCCCTCTCCCCTGTTGTCATCGGCCCCAAACCAGTTCTCTTCAAAGACCGTTATCACCTCTGCTCCCCTGAACAATCTTAGCAAGAAACTGTGTCTGCAACCCTCAAAGACAGCACAGGAGACCAGACGGCACTAGCCATTTGGTCAAAGACGATAGAGATAAACTTCCAATACACAAGGACATTGACTTCTTACCCACAAACTTTCCCAAATGTGTATAGTATTTCTCCTGTGTTTTATGCATGTCCCTATATTTTATTAGCCTAGTTAATATTCTTTAGTTATGTTAGAGTAACTTCAAATGTTGATATCCAAAGATGATGTATCACTGCTTTAATGTCTTCAAATCCCCTCTTTCTTGGTATCAAACGAATCCTCTTTTGATTTTATAATCAATGGTGTGCAACATGTTATGATAAATTGCATCATAATATTTTTACCATACTTTTGTGTAAAGACTGCACAAATTCTCCATGCCACCATGAACATGCAAATGACTTTCTCCCGGTCATCTTTGATTGGTCACCTCACCAAATGGGTGTGAACTGATAGGACCTTTAAGAGTGTCTGATTAGTTCAGATCTTTGCTCATTCTCTTTGAGACAACATTTTCCTGTCTCCTTCCGGCAACTTCATCTTCAAGTTCTCCTGGCAAAATCATCAAGAATCTCAAGAATCTCCTGCATCTGGACTTGGACTTTGGTTCAGCAACCGAAGTCAATGCAAGTACCTGTTCGCAGCCTTTAGATGCGTTTCTAAGTTATTATGCCCCTTTAAGTTTCTCATAGGTTGTGGTTAACTGATTGTAATCTTGCCATTCTATTTTCTTCTCTCTCTCTTTCTTCACTTTTCTTTACTTTCTTGATTCTGTATAGCCTGGTTAAAACCAGACCATTCTCAGTAGTAACTGAGTTATGGTCTGGCAAAGCTCCATAGACAAATCATTTCCAAAGGGGCGTCACCAACGGACGTCGCTCAAATGCCTCTGGGCGCAGTTGGATAGACCTAAAACCAATCAGAGCGATCGGCATCGTGTAAAGCCATATGCTGCATCCCAATTCGCCTAAGTTACACTACGCCATAAAAGTATGTACTCTTTTTGTGAAGAAAAGGTATTTACTTTTGAATGTGTAGCAAAAAAGTAGGCAAGCTTTGGGACATACTACTTCGTCATCTTTATCGGACGGATCTGTCGCGTCCATCCTGTCACTTAAACTGCCCTGTCAATCATTGTGTCACAGTTAAAATCCTCTATTAAATCTAATTTAATTTCCTACCGTTTCGGAGAGAAATGTAGTAGCACGTTCATCTGCCAGTGGGTCTTTCATGGAGACTGTCCTCATGTGTTTGCAATTTGAATATAATAATGCATTTAAAAGTTGAACGGACGTCGCTCAAATGCCTCTGGGCGCAATTGGATAGACCAAAAACCAATCAGAGCGATCATCATTGTGTAAAGCCCGCCTCAACATTTCTGATTGGTGCCGCGATTTCTAGGCCATGGAAATGGGCTTGAATGAGCTCTTTGCCAGACTACTTCTCGAGCAAATCTGAATTTGCCGGAAGTTGTCTGGGTTTTCCCAGGCTAGATTCTGTATACAATCTTTGCTTAGTTTAGTTGTGTGTGTAGCCTACCGTAGTTTTGTTTATTAAACTATTATATCCACGTTTTATTGTCTCTGTGTTTGCCACTCACACAAATATTGAAGTCACTTAAACATCTTGATCTAGCGATACCTATGCTTTTACCCTGCTAGTACTTTATTTACTTTAGTTGGAAAAGGTTATTCTTTCTTGGCCAGGAAGATAATTTCCTAGAATTAATAATTGATTATGCTTTCATTGGATGAACTGATTAAATAATTGTACAATTAGACTGAGTAGCAAGCGCAGTGCCCTGAAGCGGCGAACCAGCAGGTAGCCACTGACTTGTCTGCTCTAGAGCCCTCCTCGGAGTGAGCGAGCAACCTGATGCCGCTATGTTTCCGGACGGACGTTCGGATAAGCACTTGCTGGGAACCTAACCCCTGGAAAAAAAACGCAAGCCTCGACGAAGTGGTTGTTAGTCTAATTTGCTTTTCTGATAAAGCTCCGGTTTCTCGGCTGGCCAGTCAATGTTTAGTTTGGCTACGCTGCGAGTGACAACATTCACAAGCTCCTCAAATGCAGGAGTCTGAAGTGACGAGTCTTCAGTGTCTCTTCTCTCGATACAAACAATATCCAACTCCTCAGAACTGGATGATTGCTGTACCTTCACTCATGGCGGAAGTAACCGCAGAGCATGCTTACAGACCCTGATACGAAACACTGGACCTGGCAGGTGAAGGCAGAGAAAGGGTGAGGCCCGTCTCTAACCCCTCTGCCAGATCCATGTGCGAACCCCACAACCTGAGCCGCCACACTGCCTCGGCAGAAGCGGGACCCGAGCCTCGAGGTATGTGAGCAGAGGCGCCCTCCTTGAACGCAGCATTCTCAACGGTAGCAGCTCACAATGCTCATATTTCGGCCCATCAAGGGCTGACTAAGCTTGCTGCACTGCAAACAAACAAGCAACACACAGTACAGTACATGTGATTCCCCACCTGTGATATAACGTGGGCAGGGATGAACACACTTCCTGAACAGCTGTGCGCTCACCATTATTTCAATTTTTTTTTCACAGCGTCTTGTTTCCTTGTAAGGGAACAGATATTTTGAATTATAATAACATTTTGTAATATTACTGTTTTTGACTGTATTTTTGATGAAATAAATGCAGTCTTTTCAAAAAAACTAAGATCTTTCTGAGAGCTGTTGTTCATTCATATAATTTTGCAATGCTGTTAGCAAATGTATATTGGAACTACGATTTTGGGAATCACCTAATCGTTGAACTAGTTGGCTAACGACTTAACTTGCGACCATAGTTGTGCTGCAGTTAATCATTTATTAATTTAATAACTTAAAGCACTTAATAAACAATCTTCATTCATCCAGGCCAATAGGTGTCAGGATAGCATCGAAGATCATTGGGAAAAAGTAGAATTAGTACAAAAACATACTATGGGGACCATTTACACTTTGTTGTATAGACTGATAGTCAGTGCATCGTGAGGTCCACACCATACCATGTTGACAAACTATGAGTGTTTCAACACTCGTGCATGTGCGGTGTGTTTGTACGCAACAATAAATGCTGCCTAATTAACCACATAGATCAAATGCCCTCTCCATGGACTCGGGTTTACTGGCACTTCCTCAGGAACATATGCCACGTTGAGTTCATTTCCCTGCTCCACTGCACAAGAGCTGCAAGATGCTTCACTTGCTGCGTGGATCTGACAAAATCCCTACACTCCACGTACAGCACATTAAAACATCAGCATGTAAATGCACAAAGATACACAAACACACATGCTCCCTGACATGGGTTGTTCTGTAGTTGATCGTAATTGGCTCTGGAAAGACAGAACCAATCAAGCCCAGTGGGAGAAGGACTCAGGACACATTCTGTAGTAAAGGGTGTGTGTGTGTGTGTGTGTGTGTGTGTGTGTGTGTGTGTGTGTGTGTGTGTGTGTGTGTGTGTGTGTGTGTGTGCGTGTGCGTGCATGCATGTGTGTTACAGGTTATTTATGGCTTAAATGAGATGAGGGTGAGGCAGACTGTGATTAATTAGTCTTGTAATAAAATGAGATTAATGCTTTTAATTTGAGTAATTAGGCCTGTGTGCATACTGTTGAGAATGTTGTCTGGGCGTTGCCTCTGAAGACTGATAAGATAGTCGGCCATGTTGATTATTTTATTTTTGAGGCATAATCACACAAAGCTGGCTTCTACAACATCTGGTTTGAAGGGTTATATTTTTATGTTGATATATCTATCTTTTTTTGTAACACTTTATAATAATGTTGCATTTGTTTATGCATTTGGTATCAACTAATAATGAACAATACTGAGTTAATGTGCTCATAGGGATGGTCAGCCATACATTTTTTCATAATCATGACATTTTACAATAATATTACATTTGTTCAGTAATAGATAATGTACATCCAGTTGTTATCGCAAAATAAACCCCGACAGCGCAATTAGCACCCCAACGCGAGAAAAATATATAGCTCCTAACTAGCAGCTTTTAGCCTAGACGAATGAATAAATTCAAACAAGAAGGATATGTAAAGGATAATGTACAGTCTTATCACTTATTGCATAGCTTTTCACAACATAAATAATGAGGGGGACATAAAATATTGATTTGAGAAGAAACTGTATTAAAATCTTACCTTTTATTATTTTATAATCCATTATAGTGTACAAATCAACCTATAACGAAATGTGTTGATTAGGGAGGAAGGACGTGGGAACCGGCGAACATTCAACGTAACTTAAATCACCAAATAAACAAACAACAAATCGAAAGTAAAGCGGCAGCCCCTCATGGACGACTGCCGCATATAAACATAATACAACACAACATAAGATCCAGAGACCTGATGTATAAATGTTGCGTATGCACATAAAAGGCATTGAAATGTGCGAAAGCAATTTTCCGTGCATATATCCGTAAATATGTCCACACCGTACAGACACTCTACAAGTGTGTACACTCTTTTACTGGAGTGAGTGAAGAAATTAAGTAAACAGAATGATTTAAACTCTGTTTTACATCTGATATACACATTTAGATAAAATATGCCACTCTCATTAATAGAGTTAAGCACTGAAATTTCATGAAATCATTATCCAGAAGTTACAGTATTTTTATATTAATTTAAATAGAAATATTTGTAGTGGATGCACTGCTTTTGAAAACTTTTCCTGTGGAATGCTGTGTTTTAATGTTTTAACTACAGCAAGGATTGCTTGGCGTATGATAATTCCGCTTTAAATTGTGTTATAAATAGCAGAACTATTTTGCACGAATAATGATCAATGATGCGCACTTACCCTGTCTAAGCAGATGGCTTAGCAACATAGACAGTATAATGACAGACACTGAAGGACTCGCTCGGTGATCAAATGGTCCATTGGCCGGTTTCTCCAATGACAGTAGGCTGTAGAACCTCTGCTGCACACAGTTGGTGTCATGCACAGACAGACAGTAGCCTAATGATAACCATTTTTGGGGTCTTCCCAGTATTATGAAAAATACTATTGTATTTGAAGGATAGAATTTCAAGGAAACAATAAGATATGCACGTTTCATTTTTTAAAATGTTTTATCAGTGACACGCTTAGTCAGACAATTATTTACACTGCAAAAAAATAAGGGCCATCTGTTTCCATTAAAAATAAACCATCCTAAAATATATGTTTACCTTATAGGCAAAATTGCATACATTTAATTTGCTTAAAGCAATTAAAAATGGCCTACTATTTGGCCTGTGTAATAACTCAGAATAACTCTTTGAAAACTTTCTCTGAAATGTATTATATACAATATTGATTTATTTATTCTAAAACAAGGCAAGGATACTGAAAGAGTTTTAGTAATGTAATGTGATGGCACATAGTCCTTATCTAATATTTTCCTAATGTCTTGTGTTAAACATGGTATCACATGTATGGGAGTATGCATGGAAATTATATGCAGATGACATTATGCATAGTAAAACGAGGAAGTGTGAGCTCCATATATGGTTATTTCGGGGAGGAGACGGGGTAGAGACGCATGTACGCACAATCTTCTGCTGACTGGGTTTTATAAACGGAATTTTGCGCAGGTTCTGGTGTATGCATGGTTTTATAAATCTGAAAACTGTTGTGTGTATGGAAAATCTAGCTTTTGTGCGTATGCACACTTTTAGAATGAAATCTACCGAAGGTTTACATGAGGCCCTAGGTCTGGTCCTCTCTTCTCCTTCACTGTCGTCAGTCCTTCCGGAGTTCCTCCGTGGGACTCGAGACTGGTGTGGTGCACAGGTGACGCTCATTAGCACTCGTGCCACCAGCCTCGCTCCCTTCCCACGGCTCTCAGCCTTGCCCTGCTTGCCATACAACCATTCTAGTAACAAGACAAACACGTCAGCACTATATTACTGTAAGCCTAATATTAATAATAAAGTCCTCTGGTCTCATTAAATACAGTAAATACAGTCTGAGAAATTGAGGCACCAGCTGCGTTTGAATGAAACGAGTCTGTGGTGTGTTGGTGAACGGGATTTCACCAAGTGCAACATGTTCCTAGATCAACATCTTTGTTGATCCTGGAACAACATTCCAATCAACCAATCAGATTTGAGGGTTTAGAGTTTAAGTTTATAGTTTATGCCAAGTTTAGGCTTATAACCAGGGTTAGGTGCTTCCACATTCACCTAACAGTGTCATTCACCTATCATTTCCATCTGATTTTAGGGATAACTTATGGATAGGGTTAGGGTTAGGTTTAGGAGTAAGGAATGGTTAGCAATAGATTTTCGGACAGGAATGTTGATTCAGGAGCTTCAGGAACAGGTCTTTCTTGGCAAAATCACAGTGACCGCAGTGTGTTACACCAAATTCTACACCAAATATAATTTGGTATAACACTGGCCTCAAATAACTGGATAAGCGGTCATTATACATCGTTGCAATACATTGTGACTGACCAATCAGAATAAAATATTTGAGAGAGTCATGTAAAATAACATAATTTAGTGTATAAAGTATCATGAACTAACAATGAGCAATACAATGTTAATGTTAATTACATACTAAAACATTTTTTTTACAGTTAATAGTTTACAACAGTTTAATTTAAAATTAACATACTCTTAGACTACTTCTAAATGTAATAACTAATGAAATCATATAATTTTAATATTAAATAAAATAAATAATTGAAAAATACAAACTTCAAATTAAACACCTTAAAAAAAACTCCTTTGACTTTTTTCAATTGCTAAATAAAATTGATGATTTTTTTTTTGTGTGTGTGTGTGTGTAAATTCTACACACACACAAGTTTTTATTTAAGTAGACATAACATAATAGTATTTCTTAAAGACAAACATGTAGGAGCCCATTTTTCCTTTGACATGAAAAAAAGAAGGAAATATCAGAGAGGTATAGACTCGACATTGCAAGTGATCAGCAAATCTTGAAAATCCAAACTAATTCTAAAGCACCGATCCGACTGCTTATACATCGGTCACCATGATTTTGCAGAGTAAGACGTTCCTAAATTTTACATTTTGTTAATCCTGGAACAACAACCCTGTCTGAAAAAAAATTCCTAGACCTAACCCTACCCATAACTTATCCCTAAAATCATAGGGAAATAATAGGTGAATAACACTGAAGCACATAACCCTGGCTGTAAGCCTAAACTTGTCATAAACTGTAAACTTGTCCCTCAAATCTGATTGGTTGATTGGAATGTTGTTCCAGGATCAACAAAGATATTAATCCAGGAACATGCTGCACTCAGTGAAATCATGTTCACCTTATTACTTACTCACTCATTCGAGCAGCAACACTCTCCTGTTCTTGCTCATGGCATGGCACTTATGGCGATGAGGGATGAACCTCTGAAACACAGAAACTGATTGTGATTGGTTACAATGTTTAACCACAGCAAAAACAATTATGAAATATTGAGAACAGACAATCACAACATTTTTCATAATTTGTTAATCGCAGCTATAATGGTAATTGTAACTTGTAAATACTGATGTATATTAATGTTTTAATGTATATTAATAGTAATGTATGTGTTGTTTTTGCAGATTATCCATGACCGGATACGGACACACATGACCAGGAGCAGGATGATGTGGAATTCTTTACCTGGAGGACTCTACGCACTTCCTGAGTTCTCCAGCGACCTCACCCTCTTCCCCTTCTACTACTCGACACTCGGTGAGCGTGTGTGTGTGTGTGTGTGTGTGTGTGTGTGTGTGTGTGTGTGTGTGTGTGTGTGTGTGTGTGTGTGTGTGTGTGTGTGTGTGTCTGTGCATCTCCTCACCACCTCCAGCTCAATGCCGTAAAACTTTGTTGCAGTGAAAATGAAATCATAACTCAGATAGATGTTGGTTTCCCTCCAAGCAGTCTATCTGTGTGTGTATGTGCGTGCGTGCGTGCGTGCGTGCGTGCGTGTGTGTGTGTTTGTGTGTGTGTGTGTGTGTGTGTAATCTCATAGTGAATGGTGAACATATGTGTTCACCATATTCCTCCCTAAGCATGGCCTGTGTGTTTGCATGCTCATGTAGGGGTTTGTGATGGATTTGTCCCTGGGCTTCACATGTCAGCAGTAAATCTGTATTGCAGAAGTGATAGATGGTCTATACACTGCTGTCACAGGTGTTGTTAGTCTCACTTTCCATAATTTTGATGACAGGGCAGTTTAGACTCCCTGTCTGTGGCCATAACTTGAGAGAACTTCACTGTGCCGTGATATACAGTGTGATTCGCTCTGCCTGGGCAACACTATAAATCCGGCTACCTGCAATAGATGCTGTTTATTAGGTAATGAGATATCATCCAACATGGCCAGTGGATTGCACCGATGGTTTGATGTGTCCCTGTCTTCCTTGAAAATGTTTTTGATGTTGAGGCTTGCATACACAATGACACAATTCTTGATTCCTTTGTTCACAGCTCTGCGAATTATTATTATTATTATTATTATTATTATTATTATTATTATTATTATTATTATTATTATTATTATTTTATAATTTCCTGCCACATCAGGGTGGTTGTTCTGAAGCCAGTGAGTGGTCAATTAAAACATGAGCTTGGAAAGTCTGTAAATGTACTGTTCCCTCTCGAGGGAACTCGCGCTGCATCATGACGACACTTTCGGGAATGCCTTCAGCGTGACAGTGTCAGCTAGTCCAATTCTGATTGGCGCTGAAACGCCCCGTTACATGTGATGGCGTAACACGTAACGCTATTTGTTGTTTGTTTGTCCTCTAGGCCATACAAAACTTAGCTCTATTAGTGAATAAAATGATGAGTGAGCAGCAGCAGTTTAAGAAGTGTGTTCCTCCCTTCCCACGTTACATCACAGGTGGGAATACACACGACTTTTGTGTAAGCTGCCTGGGAGCAGAGCACGCACGATCAGCTCTCTAGGGGGTTGACTGAGCGCAATGTGAACGGCTTCCTTTGAGAACGCTTCACTCCCACCTGGCTTTGTTTGATGAAAAAGGCCAGGTTTGTGCTCCCCGCCGTTCATGCGGCTTCACTCGTGGAGATCGCAGATGGAGCTAGTGGAGGAGGTGTTTGAGATGGCTTCGGCCCTTTCTCAGCTATCAACTGCTAGCTCCGGTGCTCAGACTCGGGACACGGAAGCTCGCTCTGCGGCTTCTAGTTGGAGTGCTTGATGTTGGGTTTGTCCAGCTCTGAGGAGTTGGACGCACTCAGCATCAATGCGGCAGATTTGGGTGACATCAACATCCTAGCTGGTGGGTAAGGCGTATATGGTGGTAGATCAGGCGGGCACTTGCTTACATACAATGGGCATCTTGCAAGCATACCAGGCCGACCTGCTGAGGGACCTGGACGAGGGCCAAGGTGTGGAGCCCGACGGCATTAAAGAACTGCATCGGGCCACCGATTTATCTCTCTGTGGGGTTCTACAACTGGTACTACAGCTGGTACTCCAAAGGAGGACTCCCGGATTCTCAACTTTCTAGACGCCTGACTGCTATTAGCTCAGTCTCAGGTGATGGTGGCACAGGCACAGCTGTCTCCAGCACGTATCGAGTCGATTCTAGTGACCAGAATCAAGCAATGCCAGCTCATCACTGTAAAGCAGTTTTAGAGACTGTTAGGGCTCATGGCAGCTGCGTTCAATGTAATACCTTTTAGCTTGTTGTAAATGAGACCTTTGCAGTAGTGGCTCAGGACCAGGGGCAACCCATTTCAAATGATCAAGGTTACATGCAGATGTCTTTGTTCCATAATCGTGTGGAAGAAGCCTTGGTTCCTGTCTCTAGGCCCAGTGTTGGAAGCATCCTGTTATCGCAAGATAGTGTAGACAGATGCGTCCCACACAGAGTGAGGTGCGGTCATGGAAGGCCACTCAACTTAAAGGAACACGCCGACTTTTTGGGACTTATTCACCGTATCCCGTTCACCATTCACTATGAGATTACACACACGCACGCACGCACGCACACACACACACAGATAGACAGCTTGGAGTTAGATAAGTCCATACATACCCTTTTCATCTCCGTGCGCGCTGTAACTGACGCACCCACCGCTAGCCTAGCTTAGCACAAAGACTGGAGGTAAACGGCTCCAGCTAGCATACTGCTTAGAGCCCTGCTCGGGGCAAAAAATCCAGCCCTAACTGAGACCTGGCCCGTGGTGTTCAAGCCCTAATCCGGCCCCAGCCCAAAAACGTCTGCAATTTTTCAGCCCGAACCCGATCCGAGACCAACATCAATATCACTTTAAGCTCTCTCTGAAGCGTGCTCTCTGATGTGCGCTGTCTCTGCTAGACGCACACACATACACACACGCTACTAGGTAAAATTTTATTATAGGCCTCAAACATAACTAACCACTAACCACTGACAATTATGCCCACAAATATTAATACAGACTGTCCATTACAGAGAAGCATAAGCATGCAGTAGAGAATATTATATAGCCAAATGTGATCCAGCAGTAAATAAAGATTTACGGCCTACCTTTTTTGATGTTAAGTAACTTTACTGAAGAACAACATTTCAAAGAACTCTTCGCCAACTGGCTAACGTTAAATAAAAATAAAAAATATAATAAATTTAAAAAAATCTGTTGAACTGATAGGCTCATTCACTGTTTATTGTGAAGAAAAAGAATAGCATCCACTGTTGAAGGCTTCAGGCTCATTGTTTGTTGTGGTAATCAAATCAAAACTCTTTCAAAATGCAGCTTTTCCTGAAGCATTGGGAATTTTTAGTAACTTCCCACGCTCCAACTTCTCCCTGATGCTCTGCATGGTCAACTGTCACCTAATGCGTTACTCGCATAATCGCATATTGCGTTGCATATTTATAATATTATCAATATAACAATATTTCATACAGTATCCTGCGCTCTGCACATATATTATGGTCACGATGAAAGGAGAGAAGCTAAATGAGCCAGAGTCCGACCAAAGCCCGATCTGTAAAAAAAATAAATAAATGGCCCGACTGCTCCCAATAAGTCACAAAATAACTGTTGTTATTCAAATGTTGTGATTTGTATAGTCACAGCGTGTACAAATAACAAGGTCACATGAGACACAGACATCTTCTAACCGTATACATACTGGGAACTATATTCTCAGAAGACGAAGCACTGCTACTTGGGCGGAGTGATTTGCTCGCAGCACCTGAGAAGCCCCGTGGTGAGGAGCACGGAAAGACGTTCCTATTTCGTTCCCCAAAGTGTTGTCATACGACGCAGCACAAGTTCCCTCAAAAAGGGAATGTCTCAGGGAATTTCTCCATCAACAAGATGCTGCATCCCTTTGCCATAATTCCTGCATGACTGGGCCATTGCCCAAAGTGTCATCATACAACGCAGCGTCTCGGTACCTTCTCAGGGAACCATGGTTACATGCGTAACAACACATACATGGTTTCAACACTATTGTATTTAAAATTTATACAAAATTCTGTTAGTTAAACCGAAGAATTTTTTTGCCCAATTAAGTAGGACTTAAATACATCTTTATATGTAATTTCATAATTTTGAAATATGGTTAAAGTGTATTACTGAATGTACTGACAAACACTTATGGTAAACTAAAATATAATTTAATGTCAGGTATTTAAATCTATTTGTAATTACACATTCAAAAATGATTAAGGTTGTAATTTAGTATTATTTCAAATAGATACATTATGTAATATTGAATGACACTCTTTATCAAATAACACAGTTAAAAGTAAAAAATAAAAAAAATAAAAAAATAAGATATTTTCCTTTGAGATTTAATAATGAATGCATTAGTGGGTTAATAGTATAGTATAGTATAGTTAAAATATGTAAATTATTTGAATCTTTTGTCATTATTATTTAATTAAGCGAGGATCTTTAATAGCCGCGCTGAGAGAGGTCGTTTCATTTTTATCCGTGTGTGTGTGTGTGTGTGTGTGTGTGTGTGTGTGTGTGTGTGTGTGTGTGTGTGTGTGTGTGTGTGTGTGTGTGTGTGTGTGTGTGTGTGTGTGTGTGCGTGCGTGTGGGTGTGGATGCATCCACAGTCTGGTTGGACCATTAACAATAGATTCATATTATACGTTTTGAAAATCAAACCAAAAGTAGATGTGTGAATGTGCTTATTAGTAGTTCTCTATGTTTGTGTGCGGTTTATTTCTGTGTGGTCTTTTTGTTTGGCCTGTTTGTTCTTGTGTTTCAAACTGTGCGTGTGTTTACATGTTCTTGTTTTGTTCTGTTTTATAGAGTTTGAATCCCTGCAGAGAGGAAATGGGGATAATAGATGTTCTGTCTAAACGTAATTACTGTCACTGTGTGATATATTATGAACTTCTCCTTTGTTTATTGCTGAACCAGAAAAGCTTCAAAGCTTTGATCAATTCATTTTACTAGTTTGATCCTCTCTGGTTCTCTTTTGTTCTTTGTAGCAACCTTTATTGTGATGTAATAGAGACTTAATGTAGCTGTCGGGGTTTCTGGAGTCACAGTCGCAAACGTAGATAAATTAACCGAATCCCTGCTCTCTTTAAATGGCTGCCATAAAGCAAACTAATACAAACGCAGAGAGTTGTTACACACAGGAGACTGATGCTGTTTAAGACTGATTTCATGAAGGCTACTCTGCCTTTTGCAGTGTGTGAAAACTGCATTTTTATGTGGTTCATGAATTAAGCAAAGAAATTCATCAACAAATAAAGACTATCCAAAATGTACAGAAGTAATTTCTGCCATCCACGTTTGTATTTCTGCAGGTAAGAGTCCATCTCAGGAGTTTACAGCCGTCATTCAAGCGGTCACACCTCTACAGTCCCAACAGCAGCCCATATTCAAGCTGATCCATGCAGTCACCAAGTCCAAGTTCTGTGCGCAGGTGAGAACATGAGAGGAAACTATGAAACAAAATGACAACTCTATACCATTATTATATATGCTGCAAGTGTTTATCATGTTAAAGGTCATTCACACTGCCAGCAATTGTTTTGCTGGAGGTCGCTTTGTCACAGTATTGGTTAGAGGTCTTGCTTTAATGGCGGACTGCACAACTGGCTATGTTAAATCACTGTTACTGCAAGTAAAAATAAAAATATGTCACCAAAAATAATAATAATAATAATTCTATCATAATTTGCTCACCCTCATGTCGTTCCAAACCCGTATGAATATTCTTTTAACCAAATATTTACATTATTAATAATATACATTTTTATTTATTTATTTTAGTTTATTTCGTTTTAATAATTTTACAAAATAGAGACATTTTGCCTTGGCAACTGAAACACAATGCGTGTATGTGTTGTTGTTTTTAAATATATATTGCATTTTAATTCAGTTAACATTTATCTCATTTCAAGTAGTTCAAGTTGTTGTTTTTTTAGTTAACGATAATAATCCTGCGGCAAAAACTAAATAATAAAATAAATAAATTCATACAGGTTTGGAATGATATAAGATTAAGTAGATGATTTTCAATCTTCGATGTGCTGTTCCTTTAGCATTCTGGAGGGGAAAGGGTTGGCATATTAATTGCAGCACTGCCTAATTCATCATATCATGAAGAAGATGAATGATTATCAATGCATGAATCAAACTCATTTAGAATGTCCACAATTTTTGACATGGTTTTCCACACATCATTTTTTATTATGTCCCTGTATGTGGGCAGCGACTAATCATGCGAAACAAGTCAAAAGTCTGACTTTGCAAACAATCAGTATAATTGCGGTATTTGATAAATGGCAGATCATGTTATCTTCACTATCTTAACTCCTATTGAGTGCTCCTTTAATTAAGTTTAAATAAACAACTTTTTTTCCAATCAGCAAACATAATATCGGTTTAATTTATATTAGATGGATACTAAATTGTATAATATTCAGTGTCACACAGTATTAATGAGCATGTGCTCCCTTAAAAAGTGTACTTTAGCATACTTAGGAAATATTGTACTTTAAAAGAATATTCTTAAGTGTGAATGTTAAACTTAAGAGTGCTTAACTAATTTCTATTGCTATTGTCTTTGAAATAAGGTTAAAGTGTACTGCCAGATGGTAAACTGAAATATACTCTTAATGGAATTACAGATTAGTAATGATAAAGATTTAATTTAGTACATTAGAAATATATTCAAATTGAATGTAATATCAAATAACACACCACAGTTAAAAGTATAATCAAATACTTTACATGTGCATGTTAGTCAAGATACCAAAATAAACACTTCTGTAAAGCATGATCAAATATTATTAGAACGTTTATTTAAAAAGCACTTTAAAGTAAAACTTTTACTTGGGCATTATTACAAAGTGCACTTTTTGAAAGTACTTAAGTGTGTTAAAAAACATCATGAAAGTGAAATCTCTTTCAAATAAATTTAAGTGGCTTTTAATGTCATTACTGTGTGAAAATATACTTTTAAGATTTGAAATACACAGGAATTGCACATTCAATACAATTAAGCACACTTAATTTTGTTAAACTTTTTCAGAAGGGCTAACATTAGCCTTTATCTCCAAATGCTCTTAATTAACACAGTTTCTAAAAATGAAAAGGCTCTAGATAATTTCTAGTTTGTTTGGAGGCTCTCACGCCTATTTTCTGCACTAATAAATGAGTTTGGGAGTTGTTCAGAAATGTTAATTACTTTTTGCATGTGGGCAGTAATAATTCACACCTGCACCTACAATGTTTTATTTTATTTTTTTACAACCTAACAATGAACAGTCATGTTTTTCACGTGTATTGAAATGTGCAGTGCAGGACATCTGTTTTAATGTGGTTTCAGATTTTAGTGTTGTGGAACTGTGAGAAGCCTCCACCACCCAGAAACAAGTGGCCCTCCATCACAACACCCTTGTCCATCATTGAAGGCAAGCGAAAGGTGAGATAGGTGAAAGAAAACGAGAAAGATGACGAAATTACAGGTTGCATGCAGTTGCAAACTTACACCTAAAAACACCTAAAATAAACTTTTTATTTTAAATGTAATATTTCTATTTGATTTTCATGTAGATGTAATTATATAAGCTATAGATAATTGCAGTTTTGGAATTAAATTAATAATACAATTATAATAAATAAGTGTATAAATATTTTTTAAGTCATGTTCAATTAACTTCTGGTGACAAGTTTGTACTCAAAGTATAGGTAAGTGAAGTTGCACACTGGTGGGAAGGAATCAGAATAACCGATAACAGGACAGATGTCACCATTTAAAATCTCTAAAATGAAGAAATTGTGTTTGTAAGTGTGATATCTGCACAGCTGTGTGTGGGTGGTTATGTGAATATTCTGAATGTATCTCATCATTTGCACCTTTCAGACTTTGTCTGCTCACCGTCTTCCCTCTTTGCACATGTTTTACTCATTTACATCTTCTTGTCATGTGTTATTTGCAGATACAGTTAGCCTATGAACAAAGTTAATGTGATGGCTCACTCTGTCTCCTCACTTATCCCTTAGTTGTTTTCAACTTTAGCTATTTAGATGTTTACAGTTTTCAAATGGTGCGTAGAAAAAATATATTTATTATATGATTAACTAAACTCTGCATAAAACACTGGGTGTTTATTCAACTATGGCCACATTCAGATTTCTGGGTTTAAAAGAACTTAAAAGAAATGTATGCCGTTCCATGTATGTGCAACAGTCTGGTGTAGTAAGCAACACACACAAATAAGGAATACTACAGTCTTTTATTGTTTTATTATATATGCAGGAGATTGTTAGAACAACACATTACAAATACACAATAACTGACAAAGAACTACATTGAACAGGGAGTACAGGGAATAACAAGGAACTAAATAAGAAACACCTGATAATAATTAACCATAGAAACAAACAGGGACTGTGTCCGAAATCGCACTATTTGAGGGGAAAGACATTTTTAGTGGTCTCTGAAACCATAGTGGACGTAATCGAGTGCACTCATTCAATCCCACAATGCACCACAATAAGGAGTATATAACGGATGTATGCTCAACGGCTAAAGAATACCCATAATGCCCACAGCTGGATCATCCATCCATCCATTTTCCAAACCACTGGTCCAATATGGACTATTAGTTGAGTAATGTAAGGAATAGTGAATGAGGGAGCGATTTCGAACACAGCCAGGGACATAATCAGAAACCCAAGAAACAGAAACTAAACAGAGCAGGGAAAAACGAACTTAGGGAAACACAACAGAACATCAAAATAGTACAGGCTTACGGAGAGACTCAGGAAGAGGTTGCAACTTTTAGACTTCCCCCTGACGTTTATTTAGAGTTTGTAGTTATGCAACACTAAAAAGTAGTGGTTTGTCATATTAGACTTTGTGTGCAACCACTTATGATAATTTTTTTATTAAATTCAACGAATCATTTTTTTCAGTGTAGAATATATTTTGTTGCTTGTTGGTCAACATTTAAACTGAAAAATAACACATTTTCAAACTGATTATCAAATTCAGGTTGACTAAAGCCTCTTTCTATCAGCTCTGCATGTCTGCCATAGCAACCATGATCTCTGCATCTGTTACCTCGGAGATTGATTTAACATATATATGTAGAGAATAAATAAACTCTCAGGTATGATATAAATAACAATGTTAGCTAGATATACATATATAAGGTATCAACAGGTTTCTTAAACACTCCTACCATTCTTTCTACACCCATCTGCCAAAGGTTTGCCAGGTTAGTTGCATCAAATCTATAAAAGATAATGAGAATCACGTCTGCACACATCTGTTATTGTAGTATGAATGATTTCCTGCTACTAAAACGGCCTGTAAAAATGTATTCAAGCAGCAAATTGGACCAGACATTATGCAGTTTGGCTATGGGACAACAGGCAGGAGAAACACCAGAGGAGTAAGTTCAAGGGTCATCTAGACCACTTCAAATTGCCTTTCCATTGGGGAACCGAAAAGATCTGATGCGCACACGTCAATGGCCCAACAAAACAATTCATCATCTCAAGAGATTCATTATGAGACTGACATTTCAATTATCATCATCATGACAGGAAGATCTGAGTATCATTCATCAAGATGTTAACAGCCTTTTTGAGTTTACATTAATGGATTTTACTCCATTTAGTTTACAGGAGTCATATTTATTTATTTTTATTTATTTTTTCATTTACAACATTTGGAAATGTATTACACAAAATGTAAATATAGTGTACAGGTGTAAGCTTTGCAGTGTAAGCATCATAACAGTGTAAATACATTAATATATTACTAAATGCATGTTATTATAGACCAGGCTTAAAGTGCAACCCTCAGTTTTAAATATATAATACATCATATGTAAGAGTTGGTTATATATCTGTATATCTACCTGAAGAAAAAAAAAAAAAACTGCCTTAATTTTAGTCCAAGTGTAGTCTTTGTTGATATAACTGGTGATAATAATGTTTTTTAAAAGTATCTAGATCAGAAACTTACAGTCCAGGGTTCTAAATAAAATGCAGTGACTTACTTTGAAAGGACTGTGAATTAATGTGTCAAACAAGTGTGAAATAGATAATCAAAATTTTAATCAAAAGCCATTTGTCAAAATTAAATCATATTGTGACTAATAAGCTATCAAACACCACATCCAAATCATAACATGCTTTTATCTTAGTCCTGATCAAGATAAATTGGAATTGTTTAATACTGAGATAAAATCTTAATAGAGAAACATGCATAGAGAACTGCAATCACGAGAGGGTCATGAAAGGGAGAGAGTTCATCCCAGAGGCGAATTGTGATGGAAAAGATGGCAATATCTGAAATCCTTGTCCCCATGAGGACAACAGCATATACATCATGCTAAGTGATGTTTTGTGTGTGTGTGTGTGTGTGTGTGTGTGTGTGTGTGTGTGTGTGTGTGTGTGTGTGTGTGTGTGTGTGTGTGTGTGTGTGTGTGTACATGTGTATAACACATATCTGATGTCTTAAACAGGGATGCGTTTCCCAAAAGCATTGTTAGCCAACTATGGTCTCAAGTTCCGTTAAATTGTGTTTGTTACAACGGAACTTGCGACCATAGTTAGCTTTGCAAAACACACCCCAGAAAGATAGACGCTAAAAAGAGAGAATCGTACCTGCTGATACGTAGTTTGTTTGCATGTGCTGTCTGGGTTGTTTTAGTACCTGTTCACTATAGGAATTATGCAAATAAAGTAACAGATCAAACACACTCCCACAATTTGACATACTTTATGCAGTTTTGGGAAGCTACTTTTAAAAATCCCAGGATGTCCATCGAAAGATAAGCTGGTGTGTGGTGGGCGTTCTGGCGCAATATGGCTGCACATGGGTGGTGGTTGAGGAGATTCCTCCCTTCCATAAAGCACTTTGAGTACAGAGAAAGAAAAGTGCTATATAAATGTAACAATTTTTTTATTATTATTATAAAATGAATATTAAGTAGATTTCATAAATAATTACAAATAAATGGCAAGAAACACATTTAGAATTTTGTAGTAGAAAGACAAACACTGTAAAATATACTCCAGTTATCCAATAATCTTTGTTTTGTTTACATATTTTTTCACCATTTTTTTAAAGTGTGCATGCTACAAACAAAAAGTTGCACACCTCAAACATCCAATATGATCTTATGAATAAAATATAACTATCCATTTATATAATTAATAAATGAATCACAGTCATATTTTGTTTGTTCAAAAATAGTGAACTTGATCAGATAAATTAAAGTCCTGATGAAATGGAAATAGCGACAGATCTTCTCTTCCCTATTGTGATAAGTATCACATATTACATCCGAGTAAAACGGATTATCATTAAAAGAAAGAAAGGAAGATGGGTCTTTGTTTTAATCATCGGTGGTTGATTGGATGGAGCCAGATGTGAATGTGAGCTTGCAGTCGATTGTAAGAAAGGGGTGGGATTTAAGCAGAGTAAATGATTGGAGGAAGTCCAGCAAACGTTACCAGAGAGAAGTTTGTCGTTTCACAAGAAGGTCGAGTTGCTGCATTTTGATTAAGAATTAAAAACAAAAACAAATCAATACTTAAATTAAAAAGGCACAGATTAATTGTTCACATCAAGATAAATAACATGAATTTAGAAAATACAAAGGGTAAATTCTTAATCGGAGTGTCTATTTACACTAAGTGCAAATAGCCCACCTTGTTGGCAAATTCTATTTACACTAACTCAAATTGTCAATCCGTCAAATTATCACTGACGTCTGGTTGGGCCAGACAAAATTATGGAATTTTGACGCAAATGACCTGAAGTTGGAGTTTGCCTTTTGCCGAGTTCGCTCTACTCCATTTTCCCATCACATATCAGATCGGAAAGGCATTTATTTTCAATAAAAATAAAGAAAATATTCGAAAACTGGAAATAAAGTGCCTAACGTGTGTTTATCGGTTAAGGGTAGGGTAGGTTGAGGTTATAAATAGAATCTATTGCTATTTAAACTTAGTGTAAAGAGCATCTATCGCTAGCATATATTATGGCATATATTGCTATTTGCACTTAGTGGCCATTGCCATTTTTAATTAAGAATAGAATAGAATAGAATAGAATAGAATAGAATAGAATAGAATAGAATAGAATAGAATAGAATAGAATAGAATAGAATAGAATAGTTCTTTACTGTCATTGTCACAGGTACAACGAAATTTAAAGTGCTCTCCAGTCAGTGCATCATTCATTGAGTCTATACAAATATAATTTAAGTGCTAGTGCCAGTTATAGGAACATATAACAGCATACATAAACACACACAAAAAAGCATGAACACACAGTCATTGCATAAAAACATTGTGAAAATACATCTACAGACATGCATACTTTCTGTCATTGCATTGATCTATTTCACAGCAGCTTCCAAATTGCACATTATTTTTTTGCAGCATTGAGGGTGGTTATTGTAGTTGGATAAAAACTGTGTTTGAGTCTATTAGTCCTTGCATTAATTGATCTGTACCGTATGTCTGAGTGGGTGTCCTTTATGATGTTCTGGGCTTTTTTGAGGCAACGGGAACTGTGTAGTTCTTCCTGTGTGGGGAGAGGGCAGGCGACAATCTTTTGGGCGGTGTTGATGACCCTCTGGAGCGCTTTCCTCTGAGCCGCCGTGCAGCTGGTGTACCATACGCACATAGAGTATGTTAGTATGCTCTCAAAGAAGGCACGGTAAAAGGACACCAGCAGTCTTTGTGTGATGTTATTCCTCCTGAGTATTCTCAGGAAGTACAGTCTCTTCTGGGCCTTTTTCAGCAGCTCAGAGGTGTTCACGCTCCATGATAGGTTCTCCTCAATGTGGACTCCCAGGAAGCGGAAGTCTGCCACCCTCTCCACACAGTCCCCTCTGATGATTAATGGTGGGATCTCTGTTTTCTTTCTCCTGTAGTCTATGATGAGTTCTTTGAATTAACTTGAAAAAAGTAACAATACAGGGACTCAAATCTGTAAACCTTGTTTTTAAATCTTATTATTTAAATGAACCATCCAAGCAAACAACTTCACTAGAATGATTTACTCTGCGTCCGAAATCGCACACTGTCTGAGTAGGTACTACATTTGAATTTGAACTTCAGAATCTCGCCGGAAGTTAGTAGGTCATCTGGGGACTTTTCACCTACTGTTTTTTTTTAATACTACTGTATGTATTCGGACATACTGCTCTGTTGGTGTACTGTTTTTCGCATACTACATAGTAGGGAAGTATTCGATTTCGGTCACAGCATTAGTCATTTTAATTCCACTACATAAGAGTGTCCACCATTTAGGTGAGCATGTTTGATTATAACCTCAGCTCAGCCATTAAAAAAAACGATGTTTCGTTTGGTTGCGCTACACTGCTACTCATTGGAGGTAGTTGTTGTTACTGTCATACAACTGAAAATTGTAGTTAAGTGATGCTACTTTCATTTAGTTACTCCCCAACACTGCTTTGCTCAGATTTTTGTGGAAAAAAACATCAATATATTTACATAGAAATAAGAAGCATTTGCATCATAATGACATTTTTTAAAAATACAAACAGCATAGAGGTACCAGTGAAGAAAGCCACTGGCTAAACTGGATTTTAGCATTTTAGTTTTCTTAAGTGGCGGTGGTAAATTATCATTCTAAATTCTAGCATGTTTGCTTAGGAAAACCCTTTCAGGGAAGTTAAAAGGAAGTGTCTTACAGCAATGTTGCCATGCCATGAAGTCTTTGGCTGTATACTGTCACAACTTTATCCCCTTTGTTCCATTTCATTCCATTGCACTCCAACTTTATTCCTGACATGTTTTATGTAAATACCCCCTAAGAAACATGTCTGGTTTAGGGTCAAGTGAACCTGAAACCAAACATCTCTACAATAATTAATATATATATATATATAGAGAGAGAGAGAGAGAGAGAGAGAGAGAGTGAGAGAGAGAGAGAGATATAGATATAATGCAGGAGAAGAGGCGAGGAAACAGTAAAGGGCAGACAGTCCCTGTGGAAGATTATGTGAGCTTTACAGTTAAATAAACCGTGTCTTGAGGGAAAAGGAGTGATATCAGTGGAAGGAGCCATGTGTCAACAAAGACAGCTGGCCTCCCAGATAACTACATAGTCCTTTCCAGAACATATATGAGAGAAGACTCGGAATGAAAAATGCAGTGATATGCATATATTATATGCTCGGTTCACAGCATTTTTTTTTATATAATGCACATACAATGGAATTATATATGACAGGGAATGATTTAAATACACCAAAAATACAATAATTATGTTTTATGTGCCTTATTTTTACCACCAGAAGCAAAATAGATTCACCGTTTAATTTTATATTTACTGGATAACATGAAATTATGATATCATTTTCATTACTTGAATTATTTACTTGGCTTGTACACTTTTAAAGATCTTCACTAATGACACAAACTCAGCAGTCAATTTATTCTACTCCCTGTTTTTCTCTGAATCTATATCAGCCCCTCTGGTGGTTCGGAGATTGTTATGCTGATGAGAATACATTCCTGAACCAGGGGTACTTGTAGAGTTACTCTTTTCACATGAACAGTTTTATTAATTATTCAGAGGTATTAATGAAGAGTCAATAGTGTAATTAGGTTTGAACCCCCCTGTAGCCTCCATTTACTGTAATGGATTAAAACAGTGTCATCCTAATGGCGTGGCGGATCGATTGTGGGAAACAGTGATTTTTACGCTACTAAATGTTCATTTCTACAGTGCTCTGTTAATTAAAGGCAGCTGGACTCACAGTTGGTTATTTGGAGAATTTGAGTCAAGATCCAGATTAAGACTAATAACTTGGTCTTCAACAGAGACAACTTTCCTTTGATGCTTATGTCAGTTAGGCCCTGTTTACACCTGGCATTAAGATGCGTTTTGGTCACTCGGATCACACATGAGCGATGCTAAATACAGGTGTAAACGGGGTCTAAAACTTTTTGAGCTTGTCCACTTTCGACCACTTCCAGAGGTAGTCGAAAACACATTCGAACAGATTGCTTTTGTAGTGTAAACACTCATGTGGTCGAATGAGTTCGAACAGCCACAAATGACCGCCTAATCTCAGCCTACTGACCTAATGCGTAAACATTATGGGAAGCGCGCTAGCCAGATGGGATTTGTACTTTGTCGGTTGAAGACCTAAGTTTGGTCTTCTAAGTTTGAAGATGAAAAACGTACCAAGCACAATGTTCTCTCACCATTCCTGATTTCTAACACACACTCACAGAGTTCTGCGTGTTCTTACGGCTGTCAGAGCAGAAACGAAAGATGATGATCTCAATATATTTATATATATATTGCTTGAGCTTATTTCGTCCATTAGGTCGAAAGATCTGAAAAAGCCAGGGGCGTAGAATTTAGGACGCTAGGGACGTGTCCCTACCAATATTCAGTGACACTGATATGTCCCTATCAATAATTTCGATCAAAACTTAAAATATATTTATATATAACCACTGTTGTCCGGTTGTGTCTTGTGGTTTTTATGTATTAGGCTTATTTTATTTAATCAGGAAACATCTTATTTAGATTAAAATCTCTTACAAGAGCGTTCTGAGAAAAATGTGCAATTCATGGTACACAAACGGTTAATATATCTGAGTACCGCCTGCTTAACACACATCTCTAAACTGATTGGCTTTGTTTTTTCTATCTAACTTGTGAGAGGCTCTGGTGTGAAGCGGTAAATAATGCTCCTCCGAAGGAAACCTAGATGCGGTAAGCTAGGGAGAAATCAACAGTTCTGTGCACAAAAATGCGGAACAAATCAGTTTTGTATTACAATCGCGGGATAAGTGGCGAACAATCGTTAGTTTGACAATCGTTAGAGAGAGAGAGAGAGAGAGAGAGAGAGAGAGAGAGAGAGAGAGAGAGAGAGAGAGAGAGAGAGAGAGAGAGAGAGAGAGAGAGAGAGAGAGATTGTGTATGCTTAAGTGTGTGTGTAACACTACATTATAGGGACAAAATGTCACCACAAAGATGGCAATATCCAAAATACTTGTCCTTGTGGGGATTTATTTATTTATTTTTGGAAAACAGCTGAAAATGTAAAAATGCAGAAAGTTTTCTGTGATAGGCAGGGTTAGTGTAGGGGGATATAATATACCGTTTGTACAGTATAAAATCATTATGTCTGTAAAAAGTCCCCATAAAACATAAAAACACAACATTGCTTGGTCTTGTTGAAATGAGAGGATGAAGTTGAAACCCTTGTCATCCCAGTCTCATCAGCTGAAGCTGAAAGAAGTTTCAGTGCTCTTAGGACACTGAAAACATGGCTCAAAACAATGGCACAAGTGACACTTAACAGTATTGCTGTGTGGCATGTCCAACAGGACAAACTGGACATTATTGATGTGAAACAAATATGCCAACAGTTCATTTCTGTAAGTTCTGTCATCATTTACTCTCCCCCAAGTTGTTTCAAACCTGTATGCATTTCTTTCTTCTGCTGAACACAAAAGAAGATATTTTGAAGAATGTTGGTAACCAGTATTGAGTTTTTTTGTTTTTTTTTCTACTATGGAAGTCAGTGGGGTCCATCAACTGTCTGGTCACCGACATTCTTCAAAATATCTTCTTTTGTGTTCAGAAGAATAAAGAAATTCATACAGGTTTAAAACAACTTGAGGGAGAGTAAATGATGACAGAATGTTCATTTTTGGGTGAAATGTCCCTTTAATGACAGATTCAGGGGATGTCCCTGTCCCCACCAATTTCAAAATCAAACCTACGCCCTTGGAAAAAGCCCATATAGCCCAAAGCCCACCGACCTTCCCCTTGAATAAATCAGGACAGAAGTGGTTGAAAGTGCACAAAAGAGACGGATTAAAACACCAGATATGAATGGGTATGTGTCTCCCTCGTCTACTTGTGATCGACCAAAACTCATCTTAATACCAGGTGTAAAACAGGGCCTAAGTCCATGCAGCTTATTGGATATATTCAACAATAAACAAATAGCTATTCAGGCATTGTTTTGACAAATTAGCATTTGATCATTCTGGGCTGGATTTCTCAAAAGCATTTTAAGCCTAAGTAGATCATTGAACCATTGGTGCTAGTGGATTTGCTCACGATGCTCAAAATATAAATTTAGCTCACAATGCTTTTGAGAAATGCAGCCCTGGTATGCATTGCCCACTTTGATCTTTAAAGATCCAAAGTTTGTCCACTCCCTAGAGTTGAGGTATAGACTTATTGAGTCTGATTGACGCACATACACATTCAAACGCGCATGCTTATAGACTAAACACGTAACACGCATGTGCATGCTGTCGCCGTTTTAACAGATTCACCTTTTTTTAAGTTTTCATGGTGATGATAACGGTATCACTTTCAAAACCTACTTTAAAGTTTGCATTCTCAGGCCACCAAAATGCTGTTGTCGTGTAAATGAACGGCCAGAATGCATTAAAAATGTTCTGTTTTCAGTTGAAAACAGTCTTGTGTAAGCGGCCCCTAAGTTAATAACAAAATGAATCAATTACTTCATGAATCAACTTGAATCAACTGAAAATGAATCAACTTACTTAAACTAGTACAATGACTTTCTTCTAGAGCTGATGTACAGCCAAAACAGTCTTTGTTGCATTCATTTCCTGTTATCACTGTAAAGCGACAATCTGTATTGTAAAAATCGCTATTGTTACGGTAGCTGTTTCAGAGGAACGAGAGTAGGATCCAGATGCAGTAAACATTTATTCAAACAAACATAAAAGTAAATCCAGGCAAAACTGAAAAATACAGACATGGGAAAGGAAGGCAAACAAAACTGACAACAAGCACACACATAACATCCATAGAAGCACAACACCAGACAAAGAACATGAGAAACTCTGAGGTATATATACACAAGGGGTGATAGGCAAACAAGACACACCTGGGAACAACCAGGAGCTAATCAACAAGAAAAACTACAGAGGACTACAAAACATGGCACAAACCAGGACATAACATAAAATTCCACACAAGACAAGGGGTACACAAGACAGGAATCATGACAGCTACAGTATATAAATGAAGGTGACTTGACTTGACTTGACAGAGGGAATGATGGGAAAACACAGCCCTCCTGCTCTCTATCATTGATATCACAAAGTCGCACTATTAGCTAAACATGACTTGCTATGACAGTGTTCTACGATCAGTCAACCTTTCAACGACTTGGACTTTTAACAGGACCCTAGAGAAAATCTGTAAGATATTTGAAGTTACTAAGCATTTAAAGTCCTTGTTGGTTGTTTAAAATATTTGATGGATGAACTCATGACTCAACTTATTTATTTAATAACAACGCTGTCAATTTTGATAAAACTTGCAATGTTATGGACATCGCCCTGTTGACATCCCATTTGCCATAAAAAAAATGGGTCTTAGGTTTTGGATAGTAATGACTCAGGTGTAACCAAATCAATCGGAAAGAATTACTATCCAAAACCTTACAAAAACCTCAAAAGCTTCCATCATTACTAGAAAGTTATCATGATGTTCACTTTAGAATACTGATCCAAATAATTAGTAATTCCTTAAGACGGATGTAGTAACACTTAAGTCATTCATTATCCAAAACCATATAAACACCTCAAAAGCTTACAAAAGCTTACAATATTTCTGTCATTACTAGAGAGTTATTATGTTTTTCACTTAGAATGCTGATCCAAATAATTAGTAATTCCTTTGGATGGATTTAGTTATTCTTGGGTCATTACTAGTGGGTTATTATGACCTTCACTTCAGAATTAATTATACATTATTCACATTAATTATGAACCTGAATTTAGAAGTTCTTATTATATGTCAACTACCAGTCATCAGAGTATTTGTAGACTGTTGGCTTAATATCTGCTAACACTTTATTTTGATGTTCCCCATCAGACGTATGACTGTAAGTACGTCAACTTATCCTATCAACCCCAACCCTATCCCTAACAGTCTATAAATACTCACCTAAAACTCTTATGAGAGGTAGCTGACATGTAGGTGTACCGTTATTTGTAGTTATCAACAGAATGTCTAAAGTTTAACCCTAGAATTTGGCAGAAAATAAATAGTAATTTCTTGAGCCAAATGGCACACTCAATTGTCACCCTGAGACACACAAATATTGACTCTGGTATACAGACACAAATGCATTGGCGAACAAACTATGTGTCTTTGAGGACACAATTAGAATTGTTACATTTACAGTCCATGTTACAGTAAATTCAGCAATCCACCATTAAAGTGGATGATCAATAACCTCAAATGACATAAAAGTTTCACTACACCCTTTTCATTTTTTATGTCCTTTTTCCAGTCGCAAGGTGTAAATTAACATATTGTTCTGGCAGATGTTCAACTATTGTGACGTTCCCTTGATGAACAGATAAGACACAAACAGATGTCACAGGCGTTGTAGGCGATGATTGACAAGGATGCCAAAGAAAAGTTATATTAATAAATACATTATTAAACAGTGTAAAAACAAAAAAGTACTGCAAAGTCAAAAAAAAAAAAGAAAATTGTGTAAATTAAATCATTTCAACCAGAACCTGTGGTGAAAATCCATGAATCACTAATGTCACTTCCTGTTTCCCCTCAGACGATGAGTGGCCGTTTTTTCCCCCATCAAGCTATCAAAACTGATGCAGTTCTCAGTCTGGACGAGGACTCGGTTCTGTCCACCAATGAGGTGAGAAATCACACATTCATTCATTACTATAAAGGTTAAGTGAAATGTTAAATAATATCATATGGTCTTCATGGTTCTGTCATTCAGAATCCCAAACCTTCATCAAGTGACAAAATTGACATTATAATTGAAATATAATTATCATTTTGAAATAGCACTTCTCACATAAATTGCAAAGTAAACTACTTATTTCAGTGGAGTTTTAGCTTGTTGCCAAGCTAATGGCTTCATGGTCTCTTTCTCTCTCACACATAAACATTCACTCTCTTAGGCTATGTCCACACTAGTGCGTTTTTGTTTTGACACAGTGTTTTAAAATGAAAACGATCATCATCCATACCGGCGTTTGCACCTCGTTACAGAAAAGATCTCTGTCCACACTACACGACCAAAAATGCATGTCTCATGACCATTCATGCACACTTAGGCAAGCGCATACAAATACTGTATTACATACAATGTAAACAGTTGCCGATTACTCTAGTAATAGCTTGCCTCTTGCGCATGTAGGCAGCTGCAGTATTATCCTAAAATATGCAGAGTGTAATGCCGGGACCACACTTAACGACTAGCTTAAACATTTTTAAGACTGAACTGAACATAGTTACAGACTGTTTCTAACGACTGGAGCAGATTTGAAACACCAACTGTGAACACGGACTGAACGCAACTGTCTCTAGCACGTTTTGGCAAGATCAGTCGTACGTATCGAATTACATTCATAATCGGCCTTACAGTCGTTAAGTGTGTCCCCAGCTTTACTGCACAATCACTTCTAAAAAGGAAAAAAAAAGTCAGCAAAGTCTCCATGTTATGGTTTACACGGTTGCCGAGGCTGGTCTGTTATTGTTGTTGTTTTCTGGAGCGTAATAGCAAAGACTATAGAATAACACAAGATGCATCACTCGTATTGTTTTAAATGGGGAAAAGTGCAACGCTCAATATGGCGGAATAAGTCCCGCCTTCTAAATAAGAGTCCAAATCACCGACTGTTAAAGTAATCGCGTCACTGCAGATGCCGTTAGAAGCTCCGGTTACTATATAAACTGTCAGGTGCATTTCCACTGCATGCGCTTCAGCTTGATCCAGCCTGAAAATTTTTGTTTTCTGTCATGATTGGAGCGTTTAGAAACAAAATTTATGAGACAGTTGTTGTAAAATTTCATTGGTAATTTCAAATATGAATTTTAATCGTAAGCTTGGTGAACAGTTTTGGAGAATTTGATGTTTCCCCGTTCAAAAACATAGGAGCTGTCCAAGAGGTGTTTCAAACATGGCCACCGAGTGAAATTACTTGACTTTGGTAATGGTCATGTGATAAGGGCTTGACGAATCAGGGAAGGATAGGCAATGATCCAGAAGTTTCCGTTTTGGTCCGCCTGAAACACAACTCAGTTTTCAAACTAAAACGAGGTCTGCAACATTTCCAAAACTCCAAAAGTTTTTAAGGGTTGAAAACTCCAGAGTAGTGTGGACACTAGGCATAACCGTAGCAAAAGTTTTGGGTTTTAAAACGAAAACGCACTAGTGTAAACGTAGCGTCAGTTTACTCCCTCTGTCCTGTCTTTTTTTTCCCACCTCATTATATTCTCTTTTATTCAGTGGTATTTGTGATGCTCCATGTATTGTCCATTGCTGGCATATTTTGTGTTTGTACTGCACTTTGTTAATGTCAATTCTCTGTCTTCATTTTCCCTGAGAGAAGAGATGATATTTGCACACTGCAGCATCAGCAGCCTGCTGGGCTCATTTTTAATTTCTCTCAGCTGTATAATTTAATCAGACAAAAATATGTGCTAGACAAAGAAAAGAGAAAGAGGGAGAGAGGCCATCTCTACTCTGATGTCCAAACTTACAAAATGATGTTGGTATGTATCTGTATCCTGATCATGGTGAGAGGCAGGCCTGGGTCATTTTCTAAATATGGTGAATTTCTGACTTAATGCTTTTGATTTCAACTTCAACTTCATAAAAGCTGATGGTAAATATTTGTTAACATCATGCACAACTGAATTTACCATGACGGTATCAAAAGCATTTCAAAACACAATTGATTGCAGTAAATGCATTTACCTTTAAATCATATTTTTCCATGTACACTGAACTTGACCTTGAAGTACAGTACTTTTATTTTCTTTCTTTTAGTATTTTACTTAGTAACAATAAAAAATAAAAATAAGTCAATATTTGTATAAATTATTTCATAATTATTTATTTTTTCAGGTATGTTTTTAAAGAAAGCAATACAACAGAATAGAGTCAAGTATTTTTTGTTATTTAAGTACAGTTTTTTATACAAATAGATAATCATTTTAATTAGAATTTCTTTCATTTAAAAATATTCTTACAACCTCATCATTTTTAACGTTCATGACAATATAGAGTGCATTTTATATTGTTTAATAAAGTGTCACAAAAGTGTTTTAATATAATGTACTCTTGCTTTAAAAAATAAGCCAATTTAAACTGGTTTAATTTCCTGTTTAATTAAAAATTTTAAGGGCAGATTCACAAAGAATGAATTGCACCATGATAAAATGTATTGGTTCAGCACCCGATTTACTAAAGAAATTATGTTGAACAGACACATGATATCGATACAAACATATATAAATAGTAGCCTATAATTCTATAAGTGTCATTTAATAATAATCAAATTTTTAGTCTCATTTTATGAAACAACAAACTTCTTGTTCAAATGATCCCTTTTGGCACTAGTAATTTCCTCACCTTGCTAGTTACCACTGCCATGATCGCTAGAAAGTGCACTTAAACATTTCTTTTAGAGATAGCCTAAACCAATTTCATTTACCTGGGTTCATTTGTTGGTAATAGCTCAATGCAAATTGCCTAATTTACATTAAAATGAGCTGTTCTTTGCTTGGAAAAGACATCATTGACTTAGTATTAGTAGACTGTTAGGTTATGGTTAGTTGAATAAGTTGACATGCTTGCAAAGTTACTTCCAGACAGTAAAATGTCTATTGGGGAGCATCAAAATAAAGTGTTTTTTTACAATAAGTCAAATCAAGTCAAGTCACCTTAATTTATATAGCGCTTTTAACAATATGAATTGTTTAAAAGCAGCTTTACAGTGATAACAGGAATATTACGGTAACAGAGATTGTTTTGGCTTTACAGCAGCTCTAGGAGAAAGTTATTGTCCAGCTACAGTAAAGTTAGTTTTGGTTGATGAAGTAAAATTACATTTTTCTTTTGCACAGTTTAGCGAGCATATTTTTACGTAAAATTCACATATGGAATTAAGAAAAATCTACTTAACTAAGTTAAGTAAAATTAACAAAGAAAATAAGAAACTCTAGCTTGGTCATTTAAAGTTTGTTGAGTAATTTTTACAGTACTTAGTTGAAGTTTACTTCACAATACTATTAAGTATATGCTTTAAAAAAATCTAAGTAAATAATACAGTAGATATTGTGTGGACAACATATCTACATAATAGAAGTTATGCTGTACCTACTCGAACACAGAGATCTCAATACTTGGTACACAGTACACAAGTAACATCCGATGGATCATTTTTGAGAATGAATGGCTCATTTTGAGTAGACAATTAACTCCAGATGTCACAAAACAGCAAGTTTCTAAACCTAACAAATAAAGCAATGATAAAACAGTGTAAAACAGCTGGAAAACAGTGGGAAATGCAGTGCATGATGGCAACACTAGTATCAGAAAGTTGAGTCAGTTTTCTTAATTTTATAACGTTGATATTTACACTTTAATTTCTACAATCTTAAATTGAGTACTAATATAGAATGTATACTTTTTTTAATTATTGCCGGAACTAACTTATTCAGGTTTGAAATTACATTTGTTTTTCTGTAGTATTTACTTCACCACAGAATCATTTTTATCAGTGGAATACTCCATGAGTTAGTTGACATGTAGTGGCAAAGTTACTTATGTCTATATAGAAATAAAGTGTCACAGAATAGTTTAATGTTTCAAAGACCTGAATGATATTCCAGTTTTCCAGCAAATTGGCCAAATCTGGAGTGATTATTATTTAAAAGGATTATAAATGTTAACAACTATCATTCCTCGAGCTGTGATATGCAAATCAGTCTGGCTGCAGTGCCAATTCACAAAACATGGCTGCACCATCTGGCAAAGATGTTTCAGGCAATGTGAAGTATTCTGGGATTTATTTATTCTCAGACAGACAGGGTGCTGTGATGATTAGAGTATCGTATGTCTAAGTTTGATTAAGGCTGAGATGATCCAAAGGCCAGAAAGGATTTGTTGGCAACGCAAGGATAATTCTCCCTTTGCAGTTTACAGGGTGTAGGGCATTTTCTAGGTAAAAACAAAAGAAACACATTTTTTGGCCAGCTTTCCTGGCAGAGTCTATGGGAATATGAAGCTTGTTTGTAAATTCCTAGGCAGTGGTTAGAGAAAAACAATGTGGGAATTAATCTTGTTAGGGAATGTACATTGCAGTTGGATCTTGAAAGATTGTGTTGATCCTCTGATGGTGCAAGTCTTATTATGTTGAATCATCCAACAGTAGAAGTTAGCAAAATCACGACTCTCTGACACTATCCTAATTCCAGGGGGAAGTTTAAGGAAAGAAAGATAAAAATTCTTTAGATTTATACAACTGTGAATCTTGTATGAGACAGAGAATTGTTTATCATGTGGCCATACAATTACAAAGATCCCTTCACAGCTGCCTGTAGTTGATAAAAGTGATCAACTTTTTTATTGTTGTTGTTTTGTAAATGTTGTAAATGGCAGGTAAAATTTGATTTATGTCAAAGTAAATTTATCTATGTGTAAATGTTTAATTATTTTGGTAAATTGCAAATGTATAAAACCATTAGTCATAAGTAAAGGTTAGTCATGAATTATTATATATAAGGTGCCAGAAGCAGTGGGTTAAGTTGTACCATATATATGAATGAATTTCCTACATTTGAATGCAAAGCTCACTATCACTATTAGACTCAGTTGCACAACTTATAAGCTTTGCATATATATATACAGATGTATATATATATATACAGTATATATATATATATATTAGTAAAAAAATTGTATAATAATACTATAAAAATTCGATGATGTTGTAAGATATTATTCCATTTCAGTGTTACAAGCGGGGAGAATTCATCCAATCACAATCAGATGTAGAAAGCTTCTAATTTCTCAGGTTCATTACATGTGGCGAAGCTCAGTGTGTGTTTGAAACCTGCTCTTCATAATTCAACAAACTGATGTTTTATTAACTGCAGCTAGTACATCTTTACCTCTGCCTGGCCAGAATATCCACTTAACTTTTATAGTGGTACAAGATTACAGAACCCGTATTACAAAAGTTTAATGAGTCTCAGTTTCAGTGAGGAAGCTCTTGTGGCTTTAGACAAATCCAGCAACATTTGGAAAGAAGCTTCTACTCGTTTCACACAGTAATCTGCCACAGTAATTGCCCTTTAAGCGTTTGAGAGGGTTTTAATTGAATAGTGCTGAGATTGTGAGAATATGGCATATTTAGCAGTAGCAGTTGAATTTTTTTTAAGACTGTGCAGCGCTATGGCTCCACGGAATTGATAATTGCATTGTTTCAACTCATTAACTAGCTTATTAAAATGGGAAATGTAATATAGGGGTTGAGTTTTTCTTGTGCGTCAAGCATCATTAGACTGTAGGTACATGTGTGGTGTAACAGCGGCAAAGCAGAGCCCATGGGTTATGATGTCTGTGCTGCAGTTAATGGCCTGAAGAATTGACCAGAAAGGGTAATAATTGTTATAGTACAATGACAGAGTAATATAAATTACAGCATTAATCTAGTGTGTGCTTATTTCCGCAGGTGAATTTGTGTCTTCATCTATTGTATGTTTGTTTTCCCATTTTGTCTTTATTGCACATCTGACTTTATGTGCGCTTGCCACAAATGTTAGCATTCCCATTCATCTCAATTGGATCCCCAATTTTGCTTGGGGGAACTCAAGTTTTGGAGAGTGTTTAAAAAAAAATAATCATCTGAGCCACAAAATTCATGTGACTAATTACTCACTCCAGCCCTTTCATACAATTGACTCTAAACTTGCATTCAGATCCACCTCCATCCAATCAACAACTGATGGACTGAACCAATTCCCCAATTTTTTTTTACGACAATGTTTCACTTTGATGTACGTCACAATATGAAAGAAAAGATCTGTTGTACCTGTTTTATCACGACTTAAACTCCATTAGATTATGAGCAGCTTGTAGCTTAGAAAGCTATAGTTCCCATTCAGTCAGTAACGTTTGACGTTACATCCAATCACCTCCAAGTGGTAACAAAATGATCCAATGAACATTGGCCAGTGAGATTTTCAAGCCGGACCCTCAGCCAGAAGATGTCCACTCTGGTGGGCCAGGAACATCAACTATGTTTGGACCTGGCTGAGATGAAGGACGCTGACAAAATTCGCTTTCCTCTTCGGCGACACTGTCGAGGACTTTGCCCAACAGTTCTCAGCAGTCCAGAAGCAGACGGAGGCCATAAAGCACATCTTGCCCCGGTGTGACTCTGCCACCAAGATGCCACGGGCTGGCCCCCAGCCTGTTCGCCTGTTCGGCGGAACAGAAATAAAATGGAACTAAAGATTCTCCACCCGGCCCTTTGGTACCACTCGTACGGAGCTTGGGAGCTTGGCTAGTTCTTCCCATTGACTCATTCGCACAATCAGACTCGGCTATGCAATTCAGTTCCCCGGGCTTCCTCCCAGGTTCAGCGTCCATATACATATAGCACCCTGTTTACCTCGGTGGCAGGCAAGGACGCCCCTCTCCTCCGAGTGGATATTGCAGTCCTCTTAGCGAGATGAAGTCAGGATTTTACAGTTTGTACTTCATTGTACCCAAGAAAGGCGGGGGGTTATGGCTAATCTTTGATCTGCGTGTCTTGAATCGGGCCCTTCACAGGCTCCCATTCAAGATGCTCACACAGACCTCATGCATTCACTCCCAGGATTGGTTTGCAGCGATCAACCTGAAGGATGCGTACTTCCATGTCTTGATTCTTCCTCAACACAGACCGTTTCTACACTTTGTGTTTGAGGGTCAAACATATCAGTACAGGGTCCTACCCTTTGGGTTGTCCCTGTCTCCCCGCGTCTTTACTAAGGTTGCGGAGGCTGCCCTTGCCCAAGTCAGGGAGGTGGGCATTCGCAACCTCAACTATCTCGACAACTGGCTCATTCTGGCCCAGTCTTGGGATCAGTTATGCGAACATAGGAACCTGGTGCTCAGGCCCCTTAGCCATTTGAGGCTTGGGGTCAACTGGGAAAAGAGCAAGCCCCCATGAGGGTATCACACCGAGCTGTCACCAAACATTCAGCCCTTGGTTGGCCATGAGAAGACAAAGGCTGTCTCCAAACAGAGGTTGGCCAACTGGATAGTGGATTCCATCGCCTTGGCATTCTCCTGACGGTAAACCTGTGTCTTTCCCTGTGTGGTTCTGCTCTGCCCTGTCTCTCCACCGGTAGTAGCCCTCCCTGGCTAGGTAGGACCTACCGCAGAGATCTTCCATATGTAGCACTGCCCCACGGGTCAGTCCCTATGTGTAACCTCCACACGTTTACTCCCTTTGGGCCGGGTGTGGTCTCCGTAGTGTTCCCCTCCTTTTGGATTGGACACGCTTCCCCAGCGTTGTGGTCATGGCTGAAAAACAATGGGAATTGAGTTCCAATGCACTCTTGCCTGGGGTAGGTAGAGCAGCTTCGACCATCCCCAGAGTAAACCCTGTCCATTCCATCCCCTTCGGTATGGAGGACTACCTCCTTGGGCTTACATGGGGCGCTGGGTATGTTACGACATAGTGAGAGCAGTCGCCATAAGGGTACACGGAAGCTTGCCAGCATCTGCGTCTCCAACACTCGCAACACAGTTAAGTGGCTATGGCGCTTTTCCATAGGGACCCCATGACGTCAGTTCGATGTAACATCGAACGTGACTGACTGAATAGGAGAGTCTAGGTTACTAATGTAACCCCCTTTCCCTAAAGGAGTGAACGGAGATGTTACATCCCCCTGCCACAGCCCTGAACCTCCCTCCTCAGAAAAACATGAATGAAGTAATGCCGATCCTATTTATACCTGTATGTTCGGGTAGGTGTCCCTACACAAATTTTGCATCGGGTTCAAGTTGGTCACACAAATTTGCCATGTTTACCAACATAAATCTACGGGGCCTTGCACATGACATGCGAGGAAAAAAAAATATATATATCATGGCTACAATAAAAAATATGTTTCTAACGACTTATTAATTGACTAAAACAAAGGAATTAATTAGTACAGCATGGCCAAGATGACCTAAAAAAAGGGAACAAAATAATATGTTGTGGAAACGAATTCGTAACTTTTAACTTTTTTTCCCCCACGTCATGTTTGTCTTGATTTGAAAGTGATTTCTGTGTGAGTGATGCTTAATGCATCATTTCAGTATTGACCTTTTTTGTTTTGGCACAAATTTCACAAAAAAAAATTGTTTTAGACAATTAGTTACATACATTATAATAGAGTGCCGTTTTTCTTGAAAAAAGCAGCTGTGATTCTATCTGCTATTCATCTTTCCCACTCACTCAGATCCATAATCAAGGTCCGGTACACATAATGAATGCAGCAAATTTCATTGTGTCACCCACAATGCATTGCTGGAATGGTGCGCCTTAAAGCCGTAATTCCTTACGGCCACGTTATTTGCATGATGTCATAAATCTAGCTCAGAGTCTACGACTAATGCAGCGATTCATCTATTGTAACATTAAGGGGGACGTTTGCAACCTTTTCTTCTGATTTGAGGGTTCATTTTTTAATATGTGTGCATCTGTTTTTGACAGAGCAAGAATGGCTCTCATCCCCTGCATGCAGACAATCAGTTGTGTTGATGTTGAAGCATGTCTGAAGGCATTAGAAAATCCAAGGCTATAAATAAAGAGATGAGTTAAAAAAGGCTTGTTCTCTTTTAACTCCCATTGGCTCTTTTGATCATTTATCTCACTGGAAGTTAGCCTATGACATTTCTTTCAATAGACTATCAAGAGAGCAAATGTTGCTTTTGTTAATTCTACTTATTTAATCTCCTCTGATGAGTTTCTTAAGCAGTGTGTTCACTTTGTTTTTATCTTAAGTCTGAAGAGATAATGGACAGGAACATTATGTCTTCGTTCTTAAAGGAAAACCAAAAATGAAACTTCTTTATTTACTTTAGTTTATTTCAGAACTTTTGTAATCTAAATTGTGCACTTCTCTGTGTTTGCAGGTTGAATTTGCCTTCATTGTATGGCAAAGTTTTCCAGATCGTATTGTAGGCTACCCAGCACGCAGCCATTACTGGGACAGTGGGAAGGGGAGGTGGGGTTATACTTCTAAATGGACCAACGAATACTCCATGGTGCTCACAGGAGCTGCGTTCTACCACAGGTAATCTCCAGAGAACAATACAACACAGACAAAACTGACCTAAAGATGTATTTTTTCTGTTCTATTCTGCTTTTTTTTTCTTCGATTTTTCAACATTTCAACAATAATAAGTAGTTGCATTTTAACTAGGGCTGTCAGAATTAATCCGTTGACAATTCAGTTTAACGTGTTCAAAATAAGTAATGCAGAATCCGTTTTTTTTTCCATAATTTTTTTGGCCAGCGTTACATTATATGATCACACTCTTATTCAAGCAAATGCTTTTAAACCATTCAAGCACGATAAGACACAAAAGAGAACGCAGTGCAGTACTGGCGCGCTCTCTGGGAATCTCCTGTGTGCACAAAGTCAGAGACGCTGGAGGCATCTGACACCAGACCCAGTACTTGTGTGTATGCACGTGTATGCACAATAATAAATAATATATATATATATATATATTTTATTATAATTTGGTGAATTTAAAATCATTATTAGCTTATTACAAGTAGCCGTCCCACCGTTGAAAAGCACCAGCTGCCACTGCTTTAAAAAAAGTGCTGGGAAAATGCTTGAATTCAACAGTATTATTGATTTTTTATTAAAATACTTTCAAACAGTATAATTACAGTATAATAGTAGGCCTTTGAGGGCTAATCAACGTAAATAATTATATAGCACAATGTTGCAAGGTAGGATGGAATGAAAAAAAAAGAGACAAATGTATAACATTTTTGCAATGAACTTTAGTTCCTTTTTATTTGTTCCAATTGTTTCTGAGACCCAAGCACAGCCGTGGATTAAAGTGTGTGTCATCTGAAAATATCCGTAGTCAGTTTGCCATAGCTAATACAACCTGATTAGCTGAGTTTACTAATCCTTTACAAAAATAAGAAAAATCCTTTGCTTATTTTAATCTGCTTACTTGCTTATCTTCTTCACAGGGCATTACATACACAATAACCAAAACGTCTCAGGTTATGTGACCATGGTTCCATGAGAAGGGGAATGAGATACTGCATCCCCTAAAGAGCGCTATGGGGAATGCCTCTGGCGTGACTATTGTCTGAAGCATGAGTCTAAACATGACAATTAACTTGACATTGGCAGGCGGCAGCCTATGACATCACTACTGGTGCAACCATGAGTATAAAAGGGCACCTGTGAAATACGTCATCCAGTTCTTGTCTTCAGGAGAGGGCAGCTCCAAGGAGGCTCAAAGAGACTCTACAACTCGGAATTCCAGAAAAGGGTGGAGCTCCTGGGGAGCAGAGGCCTAACAGTAGGCCTAGCAACACTTTATCAAAAGAACAGCCGAGGAGGCTCAAGAGAGCCTAACAACTCAGCATTGTTACCCTGTCAAGCTCCCATCAAGGAGGCACGTAGTGCGCCTAACAACTCGATGCTGCCCCAGGCTGAGCACTGAGGAGCAGTTTCTATAAACGCAGTAGACAAAGATGCTCAAAGGGAGCCTAACGGCTTGACAACACTGCCTCACAGGAAGATTCTCATAACGAGAAGAAGCCTAACAATGCTCCAGGCCTAAGCATTAGCTAAGGTGGCTCAGAGAGCCAAAAACAGCTTCCTGAGGAGGCTTGATGAAACATAATCAATTCGTACTGTATGCAGGTGAAGCTTAAAAAGAGCAGAGGCGAAAATAACTCATTATAGCGAGAGTAGGCCCATGGCGCTTCCTAAAGGCAGTGGCCAAAGAGGCTCCAAAAGCCTGACCACTGTGTGGTGGAGCTCTGCAGACAGAGACCTCAACATAACAATTCTCTAAAGCGAGAGGAGGCCTAGCAATGTCCTATACTCAGAACAGCATACCAAGTAGGCTTACAGGAAGCCAACTACTTGATGACGCTATCTGAGGGAGGTGGATGCCTCAGGAAGGAAGGAGTCAGATGTGATTTTAACCTCTGGGACCCTAGAACGCTTCTTTTGGATCACTTCCCTCGGGTCTTTCTTCTCCCTCTGGCTTTCCACCTCCTCTGCGCTGTACCCCTCGAACGAGGGGAAGCGCAAGAGGCTAGCCTTCTGGTCTTGTCTTCGGTCCTGAGACTAGGACAAGCCAGACCCCTTCTCAGTCTAAGGCGCGGACCTGAACCGGCAAGGTATAAAGGTCTTAAAAGCTGCGGAGCACGCCTTCACCTCCCTAAATCTACCAACCACTGTCTCAATGGATGTGCTGAAAAGTTCGGAGGGCAGAACTGACACATCGAGGAGAATGTTTTTCTCTTTCTCCCAGATGTCAGCCAGGTTCACCCAGAGATGCCTCTTCATAGCCACCATGGCCGCCATGGATCGACTGATCGCAGTTTGTTTTGTTGCACGGAGAGCCAAATCTGTGGTGCGGCACAGCTCCTCTACCGCTTCAGGGGGAAGCCCCTGGTCCAGGTCATTCAGCAGGTCGGCCTGTTAGGCCTGCAGCACAGCCATAGTGTGCAGCACTGCACTAGCCTGACCCGCTAACACATATGCTCTGCCATTATGGCGAAATGTGACATGCAGCGGTTTATTAGGCAGAGATGGAGCATTCAATGCAGATGCCTCGCCCATCAAGAGATAGCTAGCCAGCGTCTCTTCGATCAGAGGCATCAATGCATAACCATACTCCCGCATCCCCTCCACATCAGCATAATTCACTTGAGTGCGATGGATGCAGGCTGAATATGGCTTTCCCCATGATCTGTCCACCTCAGCATGAAGATCTGGAAGAAAGGGAAGGCTAGTATGAGCTGGACGGTTATGTCCTGACTAAAAGCGTTCATCCAAGTGACTACGAGCAACCTTGCGCTTCTCGCGCTTCCACGGCAGATCTAATGTCGCCATGGCGCAGGACATAACTTCTAACTCGTCATATGCGGGGCAGGCGGGCTTAGAGCATTCAGAAACATCTTTGATCTCAACAGTCTCGTCCTGCTCGTCTTGGCTCAAAGCCAGGAGCACGCTCGCTGCCGAATCAGATAACGTGAGAGACAACACATCATCACAATCTGGCAGCTTGCTCTCTTAAGCCGCAAATGAATGAGAAATATTCATACCTTTCTCGAACTCATCCACAAGCTCCAAAACCTCAGTTTCCTACTCACCTCAGCAGGTCCTGAACCGCGAGGCACAGATGGCTGTCTTAATTCCCTCAAGAAGAGGGACAGACAAGAGTGAAGTTTCTTCATAGAAAAGCGCTTACAATGCACGCAAACAGCCCCATCAAGGACTGAGCATGCATGCTCCACGCCCATGCAAATAATGCACATATTGTGTGTCATCAGGTGTCAGAAAACGCTGACATGGATGCAGACACTCTTTCTAAAGGACTTAGCACTAATGCTAGCCATAGTCTTCCAGTTAGACACACATTCAAACAGAAGACAAGAAAGGTAAGTATGTCACTGGTGCCCTTTTATACTCCCGGTCGCACCAGTAGTTACGTCATAGGCTGCTGCCTGCCAGTGTCAAGTTCATTGTCGTGTTTAGACTCATGCTTCAGACACCAGTCATGCCAGAGGCATTCCCCAGAGCGCCCTCTAGGGGATGCAGCGAAGCCATTCGAAAGGGAACAGTACCTTTTGCATATGCATCTATTGTTGAAGATACAAGCTTTCCTGTAGCTCACGCCACAGCTCACGCTAACCCTAACGCTTGCAACGCCATGGTCATGGGTTCAATTCCCAGGGAAAGCATGAACTGATAAGAATGTAAATGTATACCTTGAAATGCAATGTAAGTCGCTTTGGATAAAAAGCGTCTGACAAATGCATAAATGTAAATGTAAATGTAAATACATAGAGCCAGGTCTGACTTTAAATACTATTAATGTGCGTATTGTAATAGACTGTTGAATATGCGAAAGTGCAAATGCCATTTGAGAGGTATGATCAGTGCTGGGCTTGTTACTCAAAACAAATAATATATTACTCATTACTAATTACTCCTTTGAAAAGTAATATCATTACTTATTACTCCTGGCCAACAGTAATTACACTACTAGTTACTTTACTTTTCCATTACAGCCCAAAAAATTGGTAATTGCATAGTTTTTGCAGTCTGTGGATCCATGAAAGTTACAGATAAACAGAGTACAACTAGCTCAAACTGATGACAAGCCACTATTTTTTAAACAACTTCTGTTATTTAATAAAGCAGCAGCATAGTAAAATCTGCAACAGGGCTCAAACAGGTAGAACCAACCAAACATGTTGGTTGAATGAAAAAGAGGCCAACAAGCACCAGAACATTTAATCTGATGATGAAATAGGCTTATACAGTAGTATGCTGTGTATATATCTGGCAACAACAATTAATGGAATGTGGTCTTTGAATGTTTCACTTAAATAAGACCTAAAAATATTACAGAAGACAAATAAAACAGTAGGCACACATCAACAATTAAGTTAAATTTAATTACAATTAGTAATATACTATTTGCATTCATGTTTAATTTTAAACTATTTTTTTTAGCCTATTGCTCACCACTAGTTTTTCACTGCTCACATCTGAAGCTCGATTATATCTCATCAGGAGAAGCTTTTCAAACCTTTTATCGGACGGTCTGCCTCTTCTTGGTGTCAGAACCAATCTTCCTAAGCTGAACAGTCTTTCCACAGGTGCGCTGGATGGAGTGGGGGTGTTATATTTCATAAAAATGTTTTTTATCCTTGGATCTTCCTAAAAGATGGAGAGTCAATCGTGGAGATAGGCAACATTTCATCAACCACATAACTAGCCACAAGCTTCATTAGTTCTTTTTCGCTTGTTGTAGACTGCTGTCCAGCACGATAAAAATCAAATTTTTGTTGTTTTGCCTTTTTAGGGCTACAGCCATCATCCTCGGCCACATCTTTGGCGGGGTTTTTTTTCTCAATGAGTTTCATGTTGATGTGCTTGATCGCAGTAGACAAAGTCTAAGTACCACTACACAATTTACATGTGACATTGATGTTTTTGATGTCATCCTTTCTCCCTACAAAATTAAAATAATGGCTTTGATAAAAAAAATTAAAATAATTGAACAATTAAAAAATATAAAAATTATAAATTAGGTATGATTGGATTTTTGAATTTCAAATCATTAGTGATAACTAGTAACTAGCCATTTTTTTTGGATGGTAAATGTGATATTACTTAAATTTTATTAGTAATTAGTTACACTACTAGTTACCAGGGAAAGTAATATTATTACTGTAATGCGTTAACTAGTTACTGCCCAACACTGGGTATGTTTCTTTCTGAAATACAAGTGATATACCAAGAATCATCAAGCTACACATATAGCTAGATTTAGTAAAGTAGTTTAATTAAATATCTAGCACATAAATATTTTGTGTCGTCTCTCTCTAGTGATGTCAATATGAATTCATCTTTCATCATGAGTAGATATAATTGGCTCCAATACACTTTGATTAATATAGAATTACTTTTAGCCTTTTAGGGAGACCGGGGTTAATGTTACAGTTTTCCTTCATATTCACATCTTTTGGTATAAGAAACATCTTGGTTACGTATATAACCCTCGTTCCCTGAGGAGGGAACGGAGACGTTACGTCAGTGAATGACAAAATGGGGGTTTTGCTAGAGAGCCCTATCACATTTGAGTTATTAGAAAATGAGCTAATAGTATGAAAATACCATGGGTCTGCGGAATTTGCATCGCAAACTCCGCCCCACCGCGTGGGTATAAAAGGAGCCGCAAGTGCAATCTCGCATTATGTTACCTGCTGAGGAGCCGAATCGAGATGGTCCTCACTGCAGAACACGAAATACAGGGGGAGGAGTTGGATCCAGATCCAACTCCTCCCACCTTACATATACCTAAACCTACCCATCTCCACCCCCTGATCCTTAAACCCACCCCTAAACCTACCAATCTCAACCCCTTAGATCTGGATCCAAGTCCACCCCCTGGATCTCGTGTACTGCAGTGAGGTGCTACTTGCCGAAACTGTGTGCCCGGCTGTTTCAGCGGTACATCGGTTGTGGCAGGGGGACTTAAGTCACTACGAGTTACGTCAGTGAATGATGAAATGGTGGTCCCAATTCAATCACGCCATAGCGGCTGACTTCTAGTGCCCTGCGTAAGTCTGAGCTCCCTGTCATGAGACTAGCACTGACGAAGGGCAAGGCTTAACGCAAGAATACCAAGGTACATTGGGTGGCATATCCCAGGTGGAATATGTAACAAAGCGCCTACCTGTAGGGAGGACTTAGAATACACATATGACCCTAGAGTGGGATGCATATGGAAAACTCAGAGGTATACAGACCACAGGGTGGAATGTTTCAACCTCGAGATGGCAAGAGGTCTTGCCGAGAGAAAACACGTGCTCGGAGGAGACTTGGAAATACACATGTGGGGGTTACCCAAGCGGGGAACCATGCACATGGAAGCACCTAGCGAATCACGAGGGCTGACTGACGGGGCATGCACTCTGGTGACGGCATCAACAGTGCATGAGGCACTCAGGGTCTAAAAGGAACTCATCTGAGTGAAATAGCGCACGTATCCAGTCCGTGGAGTGGAATGGCACAGCAAGCGATGACACCAAGCAGGTCCTACTTACTGGCTAGTGGAAGTGAGTACATGAGAGGACACTGGCTCTACCCGGAGATTATAGAATCTCGCGAAAGTGTTGGGTGTTGCCCAGCCTGCAGCTCTACAGATGTCTGTTAGCGAGGCGCCATGCGTTAAAGCCCAGGAGGAAGCCACACTCTGGGTGGAGTGTGCCTTCACCCCTAGGGGGCATGGATGACCCTGCGTCTGGTAAGCCAAGACAATGGCGTCCACTATCCAGTGAGACAACCTTTGCTTGAAGAGAGCCTTTCCCTTCAGCTTCCCACCAAAACAGACAAAGAGCTGGTCTGAGGTCATGAAACACTGCGTTCTGTCTACGTAAGGGGGATGCAGTCTCCATTCCCCTGGATGTGGCCAAAATCGTGAGAGCTCGTCGGCTGCACGATTCAGCTCTCCCAGAATATAAATGGCTCGAAGCGACCTCAGATGCTTCTGACTCCATAAGAGGAGATGGCGGGCGAGTTGCGACATACGGCGGGAGCGCAGACCACCTTGTCGGTTGATGTACGCTACTGTCGCCGTGCTGTCTGAACGGACTAGTACGTGTTGGTCCTTGAGCAACGTTCGGAAACGGTGCAGAGCCAAACGTACTGCCAGCAACTCAAGGCAATTGACATGCAAAAGGTGCTGGAGTCCTGTCCAGGAGCCCGTGGCAGCATGTCCATTGCACATGGCACCCCAGCCCATGGCAGAGGCATCTGTTGAGACAACAACATGCCTGGAAACTCATTCTAAGGGCACAGTAAGTTTCACAATTCTAGGCCGGTAGAAAGGAGAGGTTCAACCATGGGGTGAAGGTCTGACAGCAGGCCAGAGTAACTGGTACTCGGAGCGTGCCCTGTTGCCATGCCCATCTCAGGACTCGATTGCGAAGCCAGTGCTGAAGCGGTCTCATATGAAGCAGTCCGATGGCGTGGCTTACTCTGTGGATGCCATATGCCCCAGGAGCCTCTGAAATAACTTCAGTGGAACCGCATGCTTGCCCTCGAATTGACTCAGGCAATTCAGCAGTGACTGCGCGCTTGCTCGTAAGCTGCGCGTACATGGCGACCGAGTCGCCATTGCCACCCACCATGGTATAGCGGACTCCCCGGAAGCGGGGAGGAGACCATACGAACTGAATCGCATAGCCGAGCCTGATGGTTCACGCAAGCCAGCAGAACAGATTGGGAAGCTGAAACCAGGCTCCCAAAAACTGAGTTAAAAAGGTTGAGCCTATACTAGGACACTGAGGACTCGACTATACTATATAAATTACCTTCATGTTAAATTACTTTTGATAAATATATTATTCAGCTGATAAAGAACTAGTTACTTTTCAACTAGTTACTTTAAATAAATTTTATTTATTCAACCACAAACACTGTAGTAACCACTTACAACACCCTAGCAACAGAAATGCAACACTCTAAAAACATCCAGAGCACCTTAGCAACCACACTCTGGAGACACTCTGGAGACCATTCACAACATCATAGCAACAGTCTAAAAACACTCAGAGCACCTTAGCAATAGTATAGAAACACTATTGTAAATATTTGCAACAGCATAGCAACACTCTAAAACACACAGAGCACTTTAGCAACAGCATAGAAACACTCTAAAACACTCAATGCACCTTACCAATCACATATAAACACTGTTGTATTGTGAGACCTGCTGCGATAGAGATCGCTCAGAGACAGGCTGATATTAAAGCAGGTAATAAATGTTCAGTCTGACAGCTTCACTGGCCATATTTTAACGATAAATGGCACAGGTGAGATGGAGTTCACAGTTTGTTTTAGCCGAAGGTCTCCGAACTCATCACTCACAACAGAGCCACACACACACACAGACCTTCAGACTGACACATCACACACCCGACACACAGATTAACTGCTTTGCTACTGGTCAGCGAGCTGACAAACCACCTGCAAAATGACCCGAGCTTAAAGTGCACAGGAGAAAAAGACATAAATAAACGTGTGAAGAGAGATAAGCCACCTGCAGGGCTGAGAGAAACGTTTTGATGGCTTTCCCTCAAAGAGAGAGAGCAAAAGAGAAGGAAGGAAAGAGAATGACAGACAAGACATCTGCAGGCAGGAAAGGAGATTCGGTTTAATAAGGACAGAGAGAGAGAGAGAGAGAGAGAGAGAGAGAGAGATAGAGAGAGAGAGAGAGAGAGAAGGTGTCACTCACAGAAATTAAAACATCTGTCTTTTTGAGGTTCTCACAGCAGGGTGGGCTCCTCCTGTCTCTGTCTGTGAAGAATATCATGAGTGACTATCTCAGTCCCACCAAGAAAAACGTTTTATTGCTCAAAGGTTTCTCTTAATGAAGCACTCATTTAATTTGTCTCAGTTGTTTCTCATAAAAGAAAATATGATAAATAATTATAAGCTTGTTAAAGGAATAGTATTTCTAATGTGGAACACAAAAGAAGATATTTTGAAGAATGTTGGTAACAGTTTCAGTTTCCATTGAATTCCACTGTATGGACAAAAAATATAATGGAAGTCAATGGGGAACCCAAACTGTTTGGTTATCAACATTCTTCAAAATAGTGTGTGCATGTGTGCGTGCGTGCGTGCGTGTGTGTGTGTGTTCAGCAGAAGAAAGAAGTGCATAGAGTGCATTTGGAATGACATGAGGGTGAGTAAACGATGAGAGAATTTACATTTTTGGGTAAACTATTCCTTTAAGTGAATAACATTATAAAACAAGATTTGTATATTTTCAAGTTAATGTAAGGGTGCTTGCTCATTCAAAACACACTGCCATTATACTAGAAGGGTTTGTTAATGTATTATGTGGTTGCTTGTGTATTCTGGGCAGCTGCCAATCAAAGGGTAAAGGAAGCTATGTATTTTCATGTATAAGGATCCATTTATGTTAAAATATTATAAATATTGACAGCATTACAAAAATGTTTAAAACAATACAAGAGTGCTGTTAGATGCATGAACCTGAAGAAAAAAAAAAAAAAAAAAAGTTCTGTCATGAAACTACTGCTTGTAATCACATCATTATCTCTAGGGCACAGCTGATTGGTTCCTGCTGTATCAGTAGCCAATGAACTCGCTCCTCAACCTTCAAATACTTGGTCAGCATTTGCTGTAGCAGTTGCAGCGCGCTTTAAGAAACCCTCCACCATCCCCATCCCCTGTATAGATCTGCTATGGGTAATTCATGTACGCTATATTGTACAGCAGCAGCAGCATGTCTTATATGCTCACAGCAGTGTGTCGTGTATCTATTGACATGCAAATCTCTGTACTTGCTCTACTGCAGCAGCAATAACCTACAGCAGCAGCAGCATAGCAAATCTATTTGCAATGGACTTGAGAAATTGATAACATTTAAATTTAGGGGACCACTATAACAGTAGTAATTTGGTCAGATGTAACATATTATTAAAATTGTTATACAATTTTTCTTTGACTTTGTTTTGTGGTCCCTGGACCCCAGTTTGAAAACCTCTACTGTAGAGTAGACATGAAATTACTGGAGAAACTCAATGGTGAAGTGTGTAATATCTGTGCCTGCCATGGCTAGGCAGGCAAAATAAGAGGAGAAGGATTTTGATGCAGCAACATCACTCAAACAAACAAACAAACAAACAAACAAACAAACAAACCCATAGGAGCAGGGGGGTATTCCAGAAAGTAGGTATGTCTAATAACCTGCTCTGGGTTGGCCGAACTTACTTCCGTACTCCATACCTTAAGTAAGGAAGGTTTGGGTTAATCAACCAAGTGTTCAGGCCAGGGTATGTTTGATGGTAAGATAACCTTGCTTTCTGGAATACCTCCCTGGAGAAACTGCCACAGCTACACACAAGCATAGACAATACAGGACAAAAGGTGGAACAAAACTGAGGGCTTAAATTCACCGGCTAAATGAGGAACCAAATAAGATAGGTAAACATAATCAGTTAACCAATGAGTAACCATAGTAACAAAGGATGTAATCAGAAACCAAGCAAACAGGAACTAAACACAGGGAGGAAATATGGGAACCAAAGGAAACACAACATAAGAGTCCACAAACAGAACATAAATATTTACAGTGTGATGTTAAATTAAGGGCATTTTTCACACAGCTAATAATATCTTTATTAATATATAATTTATTTATTTTGGACAGGTATTACCATCACCTGTACACATACTACCTGCCGATGTCTCTGCTGTCAATGGTGGACCAGTTGGCCAACTGTGAGGATATCCTCATGAATTTCCTCATCTCTGCAGTATCCAAACTCCCGCCAATCAAAGTCACGCAGAAAAAACAGTACAAGGAGACCATGATGCAGCAGGTATGAGTCTGTGTTTGTATGGACTGTAAATAGATGAGTGTGTGTCCAGGGCGATTCCCTATTGAGATCAGAAACGTCTGTGTAGTGTGTGATGGATGGAGCGCTCCAGGGCTGTGAGTGTGTGTGGATCTGATTCAGCAGTATTGGTCCGTTTGATGAATGTCTTCATGGTAAGGTGAGATTAATGATTGACAGCAAGGTTGCTGTGCTATCCTTCTCTCTGTCTGTCTACCTTACCCATTTCCCCTTGCTCTCCTTCTCCTTCTCTTTTAATACATTTCTTCATTCTTTCTTTCTTTCCAATTGTAGATAACCTGTCTTTTTCAAAACTCTGCACTCTTTAGCATTAATGATTAGCCAACATATATTTTCAGAGCAAGGTGATATAATGAAAATGTAATATAATGATAATGTAATAAGTAGCGATGCACCGATACGAGTGTTGGTATCGGGCCCGATACTGCACTCATGAACTCGTACTCGTTAAAATGCTCTGATACCAACAAACCGATACCACAGCATGTACAGTACAGTGTTTGTGACAAAGAAACACTGACAACAGAGCAAACAGATAAGTAAATGTATCGAATTAATAGAATCTTAAACAAATTAAATGTTTACGCCTATATAGCTGCTGTGCGCTAGCTGATGAAAACCACACTGAGTGGATTGAGCGCAAGCTTGTCAATCACACATCCCTTTTTCAAAGACATCGCTGGAAAGTTTGTAGTTCGGTTAAATATGTCCATAGCAAAGAAGGTAAAATGAGGCACATATTACTAATGTTAACTGACTGTAAAAAAAGAGAGAGTGTGTGCACTTCTGTTGCATGCCCTTGATTGCTGATCGCTCAGCACACATGCCACATTTGGGTTAAAACTAAATCTTATATGCAAGTAAAAACTTGACCTGTTATGTGATTTATGTATGAGGAGGGGTTCCCTACATTATTACAATGAACAAGAAGTTTACTGTTTTTTCTGGAAAAAGTGGTATCGGTGCATCTCTAGTAATATGTTCTTCGTCCATTTTTGGAGCAAAAAAAAATCCCAATGCAACAGTATGTTTCGGCTGAGTTGCTCTGAATCTTCTGTTGTTGCAAATTGATAGTATAAAAATGTAAAAAATAGATTCTTGACATGAGATTACTGATACAGTATTAAGAAGTAATGCTAAGATCGTTTTCACAACATCTGTACACGAAAAACACAAAGGACAGAATTTTCCATTTTTAGTACATTGTTGTCATGTAAACTTACCCTTAGTAGTAACTCTTATTTTTAACTTTAAAACATTTTCAGTAGTTTGACATTAGTTTAACTGTTTTCAAAGCAATGCATTTTTTCTCTCTGCTTTTTGTCACATATTGTTATGATTTATCTCGATTTTTAATGCTATCATTATCTTACTTTTAGAGTCACAAGCCTTATTGAGATACTGTATGTGGCAGAAATTGTACTGCTCTGATTTTAAAAATTAGCTATTGCCCCCTTAAATACTGTAGGTAGGTTAGCTACTTTTTGTTATTAGCTTGTAGCATGGGCTAGTTAACTAGGTTTTTCAATTCGGCATTTTTCAATGCAATGTAGTTTAAATACGTTAGGAGTAATTTGGAGTTTGGGAAAATACAGTTTCAAAGTTTTAGAAAGTTTATTGTTTTACTGAATATTTGCTCAAAATTCACTTGAACTTAAACTAGAAGCTAACGCTAGAAGCTAAATGGCTATTTGCTGATTATAATCTCAAAATTGTAAAATATAAGTCAGTCATGTCAAGGATGTCTAAAGATTTTGTGATGAAACATGTTATGAACAATATAAAATATTTGTATGTACCTCTCAAAGCATGTAGTTCTGTATTAGTTGATTGTAAGCTTCTTTAACAAGGGGCTAGACATCCTTCCAAAGTGTTTCTCATGAATGTAAGGCCATAACTGTCGTCTATCCTCTGAGTCGTGAAATGAACACTCCGTGTTCGCTCTGTTTGTCAGTGTCTTTTAAAGTGCTGCCCAATTCCAATAACATGTTCCTGCCCTCATTCATAATCTGCCTGGTGAACCATACACAGACCTCCCTCTCTCTCTCTCTCTCTCTCTCTCTCTCTCAGGGCTCTAAGGCGTCTCGATGGGCCGACCCAGACCACTTTGCACAGCGTCAGTCCTGCATGAACTCTTTCACAAGTTGGTTTGGCTTCATGCCTCTCTTACACTCTCAGTTGCGTCTGGATCCTGTGCTCTTCAAAGACCAGGTCTCCATCCTACGCAAGAAATACAGAGACATCGAGAGGTTGTGAAGGGCTATCCCCCCCACCCCTCACACACACACACACACACTCCAGTGAACTCAACCGGACATCCCGAAACAGACCTGCAGTGTTCGATTCACCTGGACTCATTACAGACCAGAGACAAAAACAATATATTCCATCTACAGAATAAATTATAACAAAATATGCAACACTGAATGGTTTTATCTGCGGCTGAAAGTTTTGAGGCAAACAGCTGCTCAGAATCAGACTGGTCTTTGCGCGTTTGAATTTGTTGTCATTGTCGGTGTTGTTGTTTGGGAGGGCTGTGGTCACTGCACACGTTGAAACAGGCGTGTGAATGGATGAAAAATAGCTGAAAGAGTTGCCTATGCCTGCAATATGTATTTTAATTTAAATTCTTTTTTTAAGAAATTATCTTTTTATTTAAAAGAAGGTAACAAAAATAAAATCTATGAATGCAAAGTGGGTTTGCACCCTAAATATTCACTTTTGTATCATTTTAGTGTGTTTCTTTTTCCTTTAATACCACAATTTTACTTCAGAACAGATCATCCAATATCAATAATATTCTGATGTTTTGAAGAAAAACAGGTTAGGTTGGAAAGCTCACACATGGCTTTTGAATAATTTGTGAGAAGGGTGTGATTAATGGGGGATGGGTGTTAAATAAGGCATCAACCCCTAAAACGGGTACTTCACCGCTGGCAAAATGGGCTTTCAATAAAACTTGGCTGCTTATACAGTAGAAAGGCGGGTAGAAAATCAGTGCTGCCTGACTAGAGAAAACAAAGAAAAGATGCTGTTTTCTTCCCTTTTGTCAAAAAGGTAGGACAACTTCAGAACCCATAATGCACTGGGCATGGCCCCTCCCATCAGTCTGTAATGTATCTTACTTTTCAGGCCACGGCCATTTGCAATTTTAATGTGTCTGGCTTCCGTAGTCATTAGCTTCCAGTTATTTTTAAAACAGGTCGTTATTCTGCTTCTTATAGCAAATTGGTATTTCTTACCATAATGTATTATCTTAATTATAAATATGCTGGTTTGTAGAAAACAGTTTTATAGTTTAATGCATTTTGATGTATTCTTCTCGTTATTTCCCTATAGCAGCTAATAAATCGGAAGTCTCGCACATTCACAGAAAACACCTGACTTCCGCATTGAAAAATTAGTTTTTTGAAAAATAGAGTTTTGCTGACAAATAAATGTTAATTTCTCTGTCCAGGTAACACAGAGAATGAATAAACATGGTTAATTTACATATAGCCTCAACATTGTCACAATACAAATAGAGTTGAACTAAAGGATGGGGGCAGGGTCTTTTAAAGGTAGGCTAGGTATTTTTTGAGAGGCTAGCAATAGAAAGCTAGCTTTAAAAGCATAAGATCCCACCCTCCCTTCAGAGTGTCTCCAAAGCCATGCCTCCTTCAAGTCAAGTCAAGTCAAGTCATCTTCATTTATATAGCGCTTTTAACAATGTAGATTGTTTCAAAGCAGCTTTACAGAGATAAACGTATAATTTATGGTAACAGAGATTGTTTTGGCTTTGTAGCGGTTCTTTATTAAAGTTATTTTCCAGCTAAAGTTAGTTTTGATTGATTCGCTTCCATCGCAACGATCATTTGCTATTAAATTAGGGGCCGCTAAGACGACACCATTCTCTCTACACAGACTTTAAACGCGAACCTGTGATAAACGCTGATGGCGTTCACATGCGCATTAAGAATTGGGTCTATAGTTATGTGCGTTTGAATATATGTGCGCAGGTTTGTAATTCCCTACAAACCAAGCCTAAACAAAGTACTGGGCTTTCCTTATAAATTTTGATACAGAATTTTATTTTATTTTATCACTTCGGGGTAGGTATGCGAAACGAATTCAAAACACATTTGAGTCGTAGGTTTAGGAGTTACAGCCCCCACTTGTAGTTGTGTCTGAGTGCACTCATTCAATCCCATAATGCAGCGCAATAATGTGTATACAACTGATGTACACTCTATGCACTCTGTATTCTTACACTTCTGTATTTTTCTGTCGCTTCAACTGCCTCTTGGTAGGGATGAGTCAGGAAAACATCTCGGGTTATGACTTTAACCCTGGTGCCCTGAGGCGGGAATGAGACATTGAGTCGAGACGCTGTGGGAACACCTCTACATGATTGCATCGTGAAGCACGTGTGAAATCAGTCCAATGGTGTGACAGAACTTCATAGACAGGTGATGTCACGATCAGGAAACTATAAAGCATACCCGGAAAAAAAAACAGCACTAGCTTCTGATAGGCTGAAGCAAGTCGATCACAGGCATGCAGAGAGTATGGTAGGGTGACGTAGCCTCTCGTTCCCTCTTCAGGGAACCAGGGTTACAGTCGGAACAGGAGACATTCCCTTTCAAGGAAACTCTAACTGTGTTGAAATGCTGTGGGTACCTTATTCCCACACCACCAGACTAGCAAGTGCCTGTCCATGTGAAATCGTTGTGCACACTAAGACGAAAGCACCCTAGACCCCGGAATGGAGCCCAAATCCAGGTTACAGAACCTCACAAACATGTGCGGAGAGGACCAGCCTGCCGCATCACGAATATCTTGCAGAGAAACTCCTGAAAGTAAAGCTTTCAAAGCGGCCATACTCCTAGTGGAGTGGGCCTGGACAGCCATAGGTGAAGGTCTCGTGAGATAGAGAGATAGCCTCGACTACCCACTTGCTCATCCTCTGCTTAGATGCTGGGAACCCCTTCCTGGGGGAAACAAAACAGACAAACAACTGGTCTGATTTTCGCCACTGGGCAGCTCTGTGGGTGTAGACATCTAATGCCCTGACAGGGGCACAGCAGATTAAGTTTCTCCTGATCTGATGTTTGAAAAAGGGGAGGACAGAACGATAGGACCCTCAATATTAGTGGGAACCTTAGGGACATAACCCGTTCTAGGGTGAAGAAAGGCTTTCGCCATGCCAGGTGCAAATTCTAGGTGCACGAAGGAGCTGCCGACAAGGCTTGCAAGTCTCCAATTCTTTTTTAAGAGATGAGATAGTGAATCACGCAGAGGCGTTCCCACAGCGTCTCTACACAGCTCAAGTTCCCTTGAAAGGGAATCTAGACTTTTTAGCTTTAACATTTTAAACATAATTGCATAAAAGCAGATAAAAATTAAGAGAAACAGCATTTCAGTTATCCACATGATGAAACTGTCTCAGAGATGTTGCATCTCTGCATTCAATCCCTTTAGCTGTCAAAACACTATTTGTGTAACAAATCCACCACCTTCAACAATACATTCCAAAACCATTACTGTCCATCCTCAAACCAGCAATGTTTCTGTTGTTATGCATAGTCAGTACTGTTGGTCTCTTAGGACTATGATAGTTAACGTTTTGAGATATTTACTCTATTTTGTGTGAAATATCTGCCAGAAACCAGAACATTCCTTGTTTTGGAAGGTTTAGAACAAACAAGATGACTTGTGAAGCTGCTTATTGCAGATTTAACCTATTTGTTGGTGAAGCAATGATCATTGGACAAGCATCATTGAATGTATTAGCAAGCATTACAACAGATACACTCTACATTCGAACACATCCGTGTTTTTTTCTCAGGTCTCACCGAATGAACTCCAGCATCTTGCTGGAAGATGGTGTCCACAGCGAAATCATTCACTTCCTTTTTAATTTACTATTCAATTGTTTAATCAATTGTTATGGACTGACATAAGTCCATTTTGGTCACACTTTAGATTAGGTGTCTTTAAGTACTATGTACTTACATAAGAAATATCGAATCGTTCATAATGATATGTGTAGAGATGTAGCAGCAACAGTCCAGTCCGACAGAAATAAGTACATTGCAATTATGCAGTAATGAGTTGTGCGGACTTGCAACTTGTAAACAGTAAAAGTACTTCTTTTTTTCCGCTAGTATCAATATTAGACAGTAGGCACACCAGCACATTATGACAAGCACTGTCAATTTCATGATTTATGTTACGCAAATATATGACAGAAACTAGATCAATGTATTAACCAAATTTCAACTCCTCATGTAGACTGGAAGTGTGAAGTTGACTGTGAATCCCAAATTCAGAAATTATTGTGTTTTTGTGGAAACATTTTCGTAAGAGCATCCATGTATTTGGGCATGGTTTTATTTTATTTACATTCATTTTAGGCTACACTGTCAAAATAAGTTCTGGCTTACAACAAGCCTAAACTTCATGTAGCTCGTGTCTTCTAAATCCATTTGGACGTGATACTGGATCTGACCTTCCCACGTCACCCCATACCATCTGTATATCAGCATATTAGCATATGTTAGCAGGGCTGATGTAACTCATACACTCTCTATTGAAGTTTTTGTCTCACAGGTGATGTCTTTATTAGAGCTGCAGTGATGTGCATGTATGTATTGACAGGCTTTGATATCTGTCTGAAGTTTAAACTCTTTGATCTTTATGACAAACAGACAGAACAAAAAAAAGAATGGCGATAGGAGGAGATCTGCCCTTTCACAGTACCTCCTTTCCAGCTCTCTCTCTCTCTCTCTCTCGTTAGTCTGTGTTCTCTTCTCGTTCAACTCTTCCTGTCGACTCTCATCAGGATGATGTCTTCACTCCACAACCACAGAGACTTGCGGAAATGATGCTCCTCTCACTGTTGAACATGAAGCAGATGTTTCAAAAGCTCAAACATAACTGGTCCAACAAAGTTAAACTTTTTTGGACTTTTCAAAGGGATACTTCAACCAAAAATGAAAATGATCTAATCATGATGAAAGATGAGCACCAACATGAACACCAACAGTAAAACATCTCTGTGATTTCATTTAATGCAAATTCAATGCTCTTCATAAATCACACCATGTTCGTTCATTTGGACAGAGGAGAACTGGCCCCCCGACTGAGTCTGGTTTCTCCATTTCTGTCACCTAATGGAGTTTGGGTTTGCCACAGAACCTGATTTCACCAAGTGTAACATGTTCCTGGATCAATATCTTTGTTGATACTCGAAACAACATTCCAATCAACTAATCAGATTTTAGGGACAAGATTATGTTAAGTTTAGGCTTACAACCAGGGTTAGGTGCTTCTACATCAGTAATATTCACCTTTCAACATTTCCCTCTGATTTTAGGGACAAGTTACGGGTTAGGTTAGGTTTAGGGTTAAGGATATGTATGGTTAGGACAAAATTTTCGGAAAAGAATGTTGTTCCTGGATCAACTAAATGTGTTGTTGATCCAGGAACATGTCTTACTTAGCAAAATCACTGCGACCAGTAGGTGACCACAATTGACTGAGTTACTGAATTATTTACTCAATTCATGAATTAGTCAATTCATGCAAAAACACAGATTCATTCAGGAATGAAACACCATTACTCTGTTGCTCAGAGACATGCAGCGGTTGATTCTGCATCGGCTTTGTCTGGAACCATTTTCGTTGGCAAAGTAAAATAGACAAAGTAGCTAGTATTTTGTCTATAATGTAAGATACTCACAACCCGATCGCACAGCAATTCGTACGTATTTTACGAGGTGGCAAATTCGTACGAATTCATATGACCTAACTCTAACGAATTTGTAAGATTTTTGCTAAATCGTACATATTTTACAAGTTGCCCAATTCGTATGAATTTGTACATATGACCTACCCCTGACCCTGCCCCTAAACCTACCCATCACTGGTGTTGACACAAATTGTACAAATTCGTACCAGTGAGGTCGTACGAATTAGCCGCCTCGTACGAATTCGTACGAATTGGTCGTAAGATAGCATTGGATACTCATTCAGTTGTTTTTTTAGTATTGTTGTATAAAAGAAAGTTGTATTATTGTTGTATTTAACATCAGCTTTCTTGCTCATGTGACAGTGATTAACTGATGCATACAGTATACTAATATATTATTATGTTCTGTTCATGGCCAGCACATGTGATTTTCTCCAAAATGTGTCTAAGTCTGGACAAAGATAATTAACCCATTTACCTCAGCTTTTGATGCAACTTCTCTCAAGCAGACATTTGTGTTTCCTGGCAGTGGCATCCTAGGAACTTCCTCTCCGCTGAACGACTTCTGACTGACAGGCGCTATCAGGGATTGCGGGGATAAAGGGTGTGTGTATGTGTGTGGCCTTTCCCTGAATGGAAAACAGGCAGCTGTCAGAAAAGTGAAAAGTCAATAACTACAGACATCAGAAAGCCCATCTCTGGGTCTGCATGTGTGTGACATATCTCCCCTGCTCAATCCACACAGGACTGCACATCAAAATCAGTTCAGTTCTCCACACATCAAACAGTGCAGCATACTTACACACCTCCAGAGAACCTGCCGCTGCAGTTCAGTTTACTCCAGTGTCTCTCTCTCTCCCTCGACAAACACCTGTTCAGACGACTGCCACATCTCTGGAGACTCTAATCCGCTTCCCCGGCCCTCTCTTCCTTTCACCCTCCATCCATATCTCTCTCAGGCTTTCTTTCTCTGCCTGCTTTCAGTTCAGTGGAATTAGATTTGACTCAATTCAATTGAGTTCAGCTCCATCAAAAGATGTTTGTTGGCAGGATCAGTTTGTTCTCTTTTCAATAGAGAGCGTCATAAAGCCTATTCCTCTTTCAGACTGTGTCTCTCTCTTTCCCTCCTCAGGGTCTTATTCCCTGCATCACTGCAGTGTTTGTCCACTGACGTGCATGTGTGGAAACCTAATAACGGAGTGTTATAAAATGCTGTGTCATAAATTGCATAATGCTCCAGGGGTCTTGCCCCCAAGTACCACATAATAATGATAATAATCACTATATGAGTATATTTTCTGAACAAAATGTGAGTGATGCTTGCTGGTGATAAATTCACCATCAGGATGTTGGAGTCATATACACTGCCAAAAGAAAAATGAACCAGAACTCATGTTTCTATGATATTTTACTCGAGGGATATGAACCAGAACTCATGTTTCTATGATATTTTACTCCAGGGATATGACTGCAGTGCTCAAGGGCTGCTAGGGATCCTACATGGGGCCTGAACCAAAGCACAAGAAACCACCTCCTGTGATATTCTCATGCAGAGATATGACTGAAGTCCCTAGGGGCCATTTGAGGGCCCACATGGGGACTCTGTACACTACCCCAAGAAAGAAGAACTAGCCCTTATGTCTTTATGACAGGGATGGGAAACTTTGGTACTTGAGGGCCACTGTCCTGCAGAGTTTAGGTCCATCCTCAATCAACACACCTGCTTGTAATTTTCAGTCAATCCTGAAGACAAAGGTTAAATGTCAGACTTCCTAAACTTAATAAACAAACTCCAACTGGTCCAAAATGCAGAAATAGAGTTCTTACTAGAACCAGAGGGTATGATCATATTAGCCTGGTTCTGTCAACACTGCATTGTCTCCTTATTAAACATTGCATACATTTAACACTAGAACTCCCAAGGCGGTCATTTTGACCGTTTTTAAATTTTACAATGTAATAACTTTGTTAAAATAAAATAAATGTGGCTGTAGGACTCTGACTTTTCCTAAATATGTGTATATTTTACTCTGACACTGTTATTTTATTAAAATCATAAAACACACAACAGTTCTGACTATTTCTACCTAGAACTACCATAACGGTCATTTTGACCGCACGCGTTATAGATATCATAAGTCCGCTACACTGCAAGTTTCGCAGAGGGACTTCATCATACGACTGGCGAGCGAACTTCACTCCGACCACATGGAATCAAAAGCCATACAACTGGAGGAACTGCAAACAAAATAAAACCAAGGAGATGTATCAAATGTCACAACGTGTGTGGGAGCTGCACGCGAAAGGCGGTGTTTACCTGTGTGGAATGTGCGTAAGCGTCAATGATGCGGTATGTTTGCGCCGTTCAAATGGGCAGTTAACCTGATTTTGTTCGTTAATATTTTTTGTTCACTGAAACTAAACTGAAGCAGTTCGTTTTCTTGTTTAGCTAATGTTCATGTTTTTTTCTTAGCCTGTTTGTGTGTGTACATTTTCACATTCATTTGAATTAAAATTGTGTGTCCTGTTTATCATTACCTATCATTGTAGATCCATTTATTTTTAGATTTTGTATTGATTATTGAACTTATTTACAAACAGGGCTGTACTAACTGTATGAAGCTTTGACGTTTCCTAACTTTTGTGCGTGTCTATTCACATGGTGAGTGCGGTGAAAAAAAATATTATTTTGATGCAAAATGTTCCTCAAATAGAGGCAGCACCTGTCGGGGCAATCTTTCTTTTGTGCTTGTTTTAAGGGCTATGACGACAGGAATTAAAAGCTTCATTGGAAAAGAGAAGGTTTACATGTACAATAGATAGCCTATTACATGACGAAAATGACGTTCAGTACGGCCATGAATGAACGGTCAGAATGACCGCTATGGTCGTTCTAGTAGTTATGGAATTCCGGTAGTTCTAGTGTTAATCTTGATCATTAATTACAAAGCACTACATGGTTTAGCTCCTCAGTACTTGAGCAAGTTTTTAATGGATTATAGTCTTTCACCTCTATTGCAATCTCAAAATTCTGGCCAGAATAGTACCTAGTATATCTGCAGGCTGTAGATCCTATATCTTTTTAGCACCTAAACTTTGGAACAGTCTTCCTAGCATTGTTTGGGAAGCAGACACACTCTGTCAGTTTAAATCTAGACTAAAAACGCATCTCTTTAACCTGGCACACACATAACACATTATCAATTTCTATTATTCAAATACGATTGTTAGGCTGCATAATTTAGGTCAACCGGAACCGGGAACACTTCCTATATAACCTGATGTACTTGTTACATCATAAGAATAATGGCATCTACTCTAATAACAGTCTGATTCATCCTTATCCTGAGGTTACCGTAGTCAGCTGGATCCAATCCATATCCGGATCAGATGATGGACCTGCACCTAGACACAACCAAAACGCAGCCCTGAATGTGAGCAGAGACTGTGTCTACTAGACAATCCCTTGTGAAGGCCTCATCGACACATCAGGTCCTCCGCACAGACCCTATGGCCAGCTTCAGCTCCACACCGCTGTGATGAATCTGATCTTCAAGCAAATGGAATTGGATAAATATTTGAATGCTACCGATCCCAATCTGATTTCTGACTTGTGATGCAGCCTGAATCATAATCACTCCAAGCTCATTCATTGGCTGGAGGAGGACTCGACCCCCGATTGAGCCTGGTTTCTCCCAAGGTTTTTTTTCTCCATTTTGTCACCTAAGTTTGGGTTCCCTGCCTCTATAGCCTTTGTCTTGCTTAGTTGGGGACACTTAATATTCAACAATATTATTGATGTATGAGAACTGAACTGACCTGGACGATGACATAATTTTTTCTTTTTTTGCAGAACAACTTTATAGATAAAATGAAATAATTTAATAACTGATGATCTTTACAACAGAATGTTCCGGGTTACTTAACTGTAACCTTGTTCCCTGAGAAAGCGGAACGAGATGCTGCGCTGCTCAGCGCATTGGGAACGTCTTTAATCGTGACCAGCTGTGAATATTGTGTGTAACAAGTCGATAGAATTGACCCGGCCTCGGTCGATGACGTCATCGGCGCGCACCCGCAACACAAGGCTATAAATAGATGAGCCACAGGTGCATCATCATGATATTTTGTCTGAAGAGCAGTCCTGGGACATCATCAGCACGGCAAAGTAGCGCAGCATCTCGTTCCGCTTTCTCATGGAACAAGGTTACAGTTAAGTAACCCGGAACGTTCCCTTTCGAAAGCTACAATCGATGCTGCGCTGCTCAGCGCATTGGGAACAAGAATACCCACGCCGCTGTGCTTGAAAATGTCTGGACCCCTACGGTTGTGCAGGTGTGCTCACAAGAACGCAAGAAGACCTCAGACATTAGCTTGTGACGTTGACTCAAGGACATGAGAGCCCGGAGTGGCATGAACATCCAAACTATAAAATCTTATGAATGTGTGCGGAGAGGACCAACCTGCCGCATCACAAACCTGTTGTAAGGGGGCACCACTTGCCAAAGCACTAGAGGAGGCGACCACCCTGGTGGAGTGAGCCCTAAGACCTATTGGTGAAGCTTGACCGCACGCCTCATAAGCAAGAGCAATAGCATCCCTGACCCAATGAGACATGGTCTGCTTGGTGGCAGCTGCTCCTTTGTTACTACCCCATAACAAACGAATAGTTGCTCTGACTTACGCCACTGGCTAGTGCGGTGGATGTAAGCCTGAAGAGCATGGACTGGACACAGTCTGTGAGATTTCTCCTGCTCCAGCGTTGTGAACGGTGGAGGGCAGAAGGCCTCTAGAGTGACCGGATGTACAGCCGAAAATGGAACCTTAGGCAGGTAATCAGTATGAGGATGCAAAATCACTTTCACCATTCCTGGGGTAAAGTCTAAGCAGGATGGCGAGATAGACAGAGCCTGCATATCCCCAATTATTTTCAAAGAAGTTATTCCCATGAGAAAAACCATTTTAGCGCTTTGACTGTATGGTTTAAGCCTCGAAGATCTAAGATTGGACGCACCCCCCCATCCTTTTGGGGAACCAGGAAGTATCTGCTGTAATAGCCCGACTCTCTCTCTGGAAGAGGAACATGTTCTATGGCCTCTTTGCTCAGAAGAGTTTGCAGCTCTTGTGATAGTACGTGCATCAGCTCCGGTTTCACAGAAGTGGAGACCACGCCGTTGAAACGCGGAGGACGACGAATAAATTGGATTCTGTATCCTATCTGTACTGTGCTTAATACCCACGCAGAAATACCTGGCAGAAGTTTCCACGCTGCCAGACTCTCTGAGAGTGGTATCAATTTTAACACTTCCTTTTGAGGGGATGCTAGATGTTCCGTGTCCTGAATGACGGCAGGAAACAACGGAACATCTAACATTTCGCTGGAAACCGCTGCCCCCCGAAGCACGAGAGGTGGCGGGGATGGATAGGTTTTGTGAGGGTAACGGGAAGGGGCGAAAAGATCTTGAAAGCGCCCCATCCCGTGGGGGGCTACCCCCACCAGATTGGGTGCCAGACCATCAGGACTTCCTCTTTCTATTAATGATAGTCCTGAGGTCTGGCATGGGAGGTTGCTGGGGGAGCATGGTCTGCCACGCTCTAATTTTTAACCTCCCTGGCTTTAAAGGACCGGGGCGAGGCTGGGTGGCCGATGGCCCCTCCCCTTGAGTGCGGCAAGGAAGGAATTGAACGAATGCTTCTTCATGCTTTTTAACTTCCTTAAACCTGGTGACGACCATATTAACCGAGTCACCAAACAGGCCAGATGGAGAGACAGGAGAGTCTAGAAGAAACAAACGATCTTTCTCTTTTATACCTGTTAAATTAAGCCACAGATGCCTCTCCGTGCTGACTAAAGCCGACATAGAACGGTCGATGGCACGGACCGTTTGCTTGGTCGCACGGAGAGACAAATCTGTGGCTCGACGAAGCTCAGAGAACGCTTCCTCGTCGATGGTACTGCCCACACTCAAGTCCTTCAACAGGTCAGCCTGGTACGCCTGTAACACTGCCATAGTGTGCAGCGCAGCACCAGCCTCACCTGCAGCTTGGTAAGCTTTACCCACTAGTGATGATGTTGTTCTGCATGGTTTAGTGGGGAGGGTAGGTTTCTTTATCAAAGATGCTGATTCGGGCGAGAGATAGCTCGCGAGCATCTCTTCAACCCGAGGCATCTCCGAATACCCCCGCGACTTTGCACCCATGATAGTCGAAAAAGTCGACGTCGAGGGCACAAAGACGCGAGAAGTATATGGTTTTCTCCATGACTTAGACAGCTCATCATGGCGGTCCTCGAAAAAGGGAAGAGACTGATGTTGTGGTCTCTCCCCCTGCCACCGGACAGAAACCTATCCTCTAGCTTACTACATTTGGGGGTCTCTTGTTCGCGTGGCCAGTCAAGCTGTAACCTGGCCACCACGCGAGTAACCACCTCGAGCAATTCCTCTACAGATCTTTTTTCACGAGAGGAATGCTCAGAGATGGGCTGCTCGTGGTCCGTAGACTCAAGAGATATATCATCCCCCTCGTGAACCGAAGAAGCACGATTAAAGACGTTCCCAATGCGCTGAGCAGCGCAGCATCGATTGTAGCTTTCGAAAGGGAACTGAATCAACACTGAACAGACTTCAGCTGAACAACAGCCGAAATGCATAATTGTCCTGTTATCACTGTAAAGCTGCTTTGAAACCATCTGTATTATATAAAGCGCTATATAAATAAAGGTGACTTGACTTGACTTGATTTTTCAGGTGCGTTTGATTAAGGATGGAAATAACCTTTGGAGCACAATGGCATTCCAGGACAGGGATTTCCAGCTCTATGATATTCTGGTGCAGAGATATAAGTAGGCCCCTAGGGGACTCCACATGGGATATTAGTACACTGCACTACACTGTCTCTAGAACACCCCCTCCCCCCACATGTCTCTTTGACATTCTTATGCAGAGATATGACAGGGCCCCCAAGGGCCACTGGGTGCCCACATGGGAATTCTGTACACTACCCCAAGGAGCCTCAAATATATCGCTTACAGGCCTATTTCATATGGAGAAACACATGGAAACTGTTTTCTTAACATTACGAGATAAATGAGATAACTCGAGCCATTTAGAGATATTCTGCCTTTGTCAGGTGTTCACCTGCCAGACTTGGTGTTTTAGTGGAAACATGGACCATAGTGTCATCAGCATACATCTGACAGTTGACACCCGGACAGCATTTTGGTAGGTCATTTATGTACATTGTAAACAACAATGGGCCAAGTACAGAGCCTTGCGGTACTCCCGTGTTGTTGGCATGCAGAGGTGACTTCACCCCACAGACCCTGACACATTGCTGTCTCCCACCCAAATAAGACCTAAACCACTGCAAAGCTTCTGATGACATTTTAAATTGATTTAATGTATGTAACAAGATACTGTGATTAACAGTGTCAAAGGCCTTTTTTAGGTCCAGGAACACTAACCCGACAACATTTCCCTTATCTAGTAATTCTTTAATTGTGTCAAGCAAATAACAGTTGTTTCTGTGGAATATTTGTCTCTAAATCCAAACTGCTGTGGATAAAGCAACTGGTTAGGCTCTAAATGTTCCGCTAATTGCTCAGCGACAATCTTTTCCAGAATTTTTGAGACTACAGGAAGGATAGCAATAGGCCTATAATTACTTGCTATATACTTATCTCCAGATTTATAGACCGGTGCAATGATTGCTGTTTTCCAGCTCTCTGGGAATATTTGTTTTGTATTGACAAATTTACTTAACAAGTAATTGGCTCCAACAGAAAGCTTTCCTATTTCTTAATTAATGCAGCGTGAATGTTGTGAATGTCCTTAGACATGGAGTTACTCATGTTTATGATCACCTTTTTAACTTTATCACAAGATTTAATACAGAAGGAGCCTGTGTGAGCATTGTCAAGTTCTTCAGGAGATGACTCGATATATTTAAAATTACTTGCTAATTCTTGTACAGACTATTTTGACTACTTGTACTAAGACTATTTATTTTTAAGTGTTTTTCTCTACTTGAATTGAATTTAGTCTATGTATATGTTGCCACAATTTAAAACTGTTGCCACTGGCTTCTTCAATTAGTTTAGAGAAATAATAAGTCTTAGCCTTTTGCTGCTCTGATACTACTCTGTTCCTCAAGCCAGTATAAATAAGGTGGTTAGTATTAGTTTTTGTTATTAAGGAAATTTTAAGAGCAATATCTCGCCTCTTACTGATCTGAAGGATGTCACTGTTAAACCATGGAAGAGAGTATTTCTTATGTATACTTTACCAGGTTTTTGTATGTTTACTTATTAGATCACTTAAAACAGAAGTAAAATTGCTTGCACTATAGTTTAAGTCTGTTTCTTTAATTACCCTTTTCCAGTTAACTTCCTTCAAATCATGTTCAAATTAGGCTTCTTTAGACTTGGGAACTCCTGTTGTTAAAATTGGATTTTCTGTATTATTATGGTGAAGTAGACATTTTTTAGTTAACTATCTCACAATCAGTGTCATGTTATGATCTGAAAGGCCAGTAATGAGATTATACATTTTTGTTACTCTCTCTGGCCTGTTAGTAAAAATCAGATATATAAGAGTTCTCTTACGAGAGGTTCTCTCGTATTGCGTAAGTTGCTTACGCATCGGAAAGTCTTCTTTCTTCGAGATCTGAAGCCAAAAAATTATCCTTAATTTTGTATTCATTGTCAACGCAGTGCGGCAGCCGGCAGACCAAGGCAGGCTGTATAAGCGTGCTCATTGGCTGCTCGGCGGCAACTGCTTAAGCCTATCAGTGAGCCCCCTGAAACGTGGCCTCCAATGAGGGCGCTTCACGCCCTCCACACCCTTCTAACCATCAAGATGGGTGTGGCCAGCGTGTATATAACCAGGGCTCACAGGCTAAATATCTGATTTTCTTGTCTTCAGCGAAGCTCTTCGCATCGCTGGATCTTGAGAGCCGCCGCCGTTGAAACCAGCGACCAGCAAGCCTAGGACAGCCTGAAGAAGCCGGCCGCCTTCGCCGCCTTCAGCCATCCGTGCCTGCTACGCTATCCGGCGACATATCCTTTTATTACTGCTATGACTGAGGAGCTCGCTCGAGCTTCTCTCTCGCCCTCTCCGCCACCCCGCCCGGCCGCTCAACCGCCGGCTAAACGCCCGCGCCGCCGCCGCGTCATGGGATGAGGCGATTGAGATAGACACCCTCCCTCTGTTCGAGCCGCGCTACTGCGCCGCTCACAAGGGATGGCAGAAGTGGACGGTCTCGGAGCGAGCTTCCTCTCCCTCTGTTCGAGCCGCGCAAACTGCGCCGCTTACGAGGGATGGCAGAAACGGACGGTCCTGGAGCTCTCTTTACGTTACAAGAAAGCTACTCCGTCCTCGCGCGGACCTACCTCAATTTCTCACACATTTCTCAGTCCCCTCTTAAGTTCAGGCGACTGGAATTGTTCATATTGCAGTATACAAGCCTGTTATAAATACACGCACGCCTGCAAGCAAACGCCATCACAAGACATGACGCTGTTATATGCTCGCTCTAACCAAAAGCTAATGTGTTCTCCCCTGTGGCTCAGTGGCAGAATCATAGGCTTTTGCGCCAGAGACCCGGGTTCGATCCCGGCTCTCGCAGCAGATAAAAATGTATGCTGTTCGCTTCTCCAAGCTCGCGGCCAGTTTTTCTTACATACAGAAAGCGAACCCGCACTCCCCCTTGTTGGGCCGCGCACATTGCGCCGTTCACAAGGGATGACAGAGCGGACGGTCACGAGCAACGTTCAGCGCGCGCGCCTCACTCACCGGCGAAAAGAGGAGAGAGAGTGTTTTCGTCCCGCTGTGGCAGGACAAACCGCCAATTCTCAAACATTTCTCAGTCCCCTCTTAAGTTCAGGCGGCTGGAAATATTACTATTGCAGTAAACGAGCCTGTTTTTATTACACGCACGACTGCAAACAAACATGAGGTCGTACTCTTATATGCTCGCGCTAACCGAAAGCTAATGTGTTCTCCCCTGTAGCCCAGTTGGCAGAATCATAGGCTGTAACGCCAGAGACCCGTGTTCGAGCCCAGCTCTCGCGGCAGATACAATTTTTTACTGTTCGCTTCTCCGAGCTCGCGGCCTGCTTTTCTTACATACAGAAAGCGAACCCGCCTCTCGCACCACATGGTGCTCGATTATTTATGAGCGTCTATACACGAGGGAAGAAAAGACGGTTAAGTCCCGCTGCGGCTGGACCACCGTCAAAGCTTCACGCTCTGTCAGTCCCCGTTGCAACGGCTACTGCAGATGTTTACCTCGCAGCCAACGAACCGGTATATCTACCCGCTCGCCTGCGCGCAAACACCGTTCTCACGGCGACCTCAAAATCACAAATGAGCATAATGCCCGGTTGCACGGCTCACGCCGTATGTGTTTCAAATGCAGTGAATGTGCCCACGTTTCCGTGTTCACCCATGCACACAAGCACTATAAATCCCGTGTCTCTCACAGAGCCCACTCTCATAAAGTACGCAGAAGCCGCTCGAGTGTTAAAAGTAGGTCACGTGTCCACCTCACCGTGCCCACACCTACTCACTGCCCGCTCTGTCACACGGCCTCTCACGACTGGTCATGTTTTAAATGTAAATCCTGTGCCCGCCCTCGAGCGCTCACACATACTAACGAACATTTCGCCCCCGACGCCGCCCTGCGGCTCGCGCTGTATGTGTTTCAAATGCAGTAAATGTGCCCACTTCTCTGTGTTCACCTCTGCACACAAGCACCATAAACCCTGTGTTTCTCACAGAGACCGCTCGCTTAAAGCAGGCAGAAGCCGCTCGAGCGTTAAAAGTAGGTCACGTGTCCACCCCGCTGTGCCCACACCTACTCACTGCCCGCTCTGTTACACATCCCCTCACGACCGGTCATGTTCTAAATACAGATGCTGTGCCCGCTCCCACGCGCTCACACATTCTCTCGAATACTTCGCCCCCGACGCCGCTGTCAAGCGTCGTGCCTCACACTGTATTTTCCCCGTCCAAAGCCACCGGGACGCTGTGTGTGAAACGGCCAGTTATCGCTGCATGCGACCCGCCGTATCTAAGCACCGAGAGCGCGCGAGCTGCGCCCGCCCCTCCGTTTCGAGCTCTCGAGTCCGCGATGAGCGGCGATCAGAGCCCGGAGGCCATTCTGCCCCTGGCTGCACACGCGAAAGCGTGGGAAGCTATTCCAGGCGCGTCAGAATGGGTGCTAAGCACAGTGAAACAGGGCTATACTCTGCAGTTCGCTCGCCGCCCTCCGCGCTTTCAAGCGCGTATCGAGACCAGAGTGAATGGGGAGGTAGCACATCTACTTCGAGCAGAAATAGCTACACTTCTGTGCAAAAGGGCTATAGAACCGGTTTCCCCTTCTATGAGCGAGTCGGGCTTTTACAGCCGTTATTTCCTCGTTCCCAAGAAGGACGGAGCTCTCAAACCAATTTTGGATCTGAGACGTTTGAACAAGGCTCTTATGAGAAGACCGTTCAAAATGCTCACAACCAGGCAAATTCTCGCGCTAACTCGCCCGAGGGACTGGTTTATATCTCTTGATCTAAAAGACGCGTACTTTCAGATCCATATAATACCCCGTCACAGGCCATTCTTGAGATTCGCCTTCGACGGTCAGGTATATCAGTACACCGTCCTGCCTTAAGCCACCTGGACAGCCTGGGGCTTACGGTCAACTGGACCAAGAGCTCGCTAGTGCCCAGTCAATCAACCTCTTTTCTGGGTTTGGATCTGGACACTGTGGCAATGACGGCCCGCCTGTCGACACAGCGCGCGCGACGCAAAGTTATCTCGACGGACGCTTCCACCTCAGGTTGGGGAGCTCTTTTTGAGGGCAAACCGGTTTTTGGCCTGTGGTCAGACCAGGAGAAATGCCTCCACATAAACTGTTTGGAGATGATAGCGGTCAAGAACGCGCTCAAGCGCTTCCTCCCATTCATACAGGATCACCATGTGCTAGTCCGCTCGGACAACATGTCCGTGGTATCCTATGTGAACCGACAGGGCGGTGTCAGATCCAGGAACCTGTGCAAGCTGACAGAACGCCTTCTCGTGTGGGCTCACCGCTCGTTGCGCTCGCTGAGAGCCGCGCACGTGCCGGGCCACCTGAATGTCGGTCCAGACAGACTGTCCAGGGACAACATTCCCCCGGGAGAATGGTCCCTGCACCCCCAGACAGTCCAGTTTCTCTGGCGCCTATTCGGCAGAGCGGAGATCGACCTCTTGCGTCGAGAGACAACGCTCACTGCCCGAAATTTTTCTCGAAAAGCGAGGACGCGCTGTCCCAGACATGGCCCAGCCTCCCGCTGTACGCTTTTCCCCCGATCTCCCTGTTACCACAGGTCATTTCGAGGATCAGGGAAACGCACCACTCAGTGCTTCTTATAGCCCCGCGTTGGGAGAACCAAACCTGGTACCCAGAGCTAGTGAGGCTGTCGCACTCATCCCCATGGCCGATCCCGTTGAGAAAGGATCTCCTCTCCCAAGCCGGTGGATCAATCTGGCATCCCCATCCAGAACGATGGTCTCTGCATGCATGGGTAATCAACGGATACCCGTTGGCCTGCCAGAAGGGGTCGTGAACACGATCACGCAGTCTAGAGCCCCCTCCACGAGACGGCTCTACGCATCTAAATGGTCGGTGTTTTCTAAATGGTGCGCTACTAAGAGCTTGGATCCACGTGCATGTGGGGTCCCGCGGGTGCTCTCCTTCCTACAAGAGCTGTTGGACAAGGGCAGGTCCCCTTCCACGCTCAAAGTGTATGTGGCGGCTATTGCAGCGTTCGCTGAGACGACGCGCGGCCGGGCAATAGGAAGGAACGAGCTCATTATCCGCTTCCTCAGAGGAGCTAGACGGATGAATCCCCCGCGGCCCCCCTCGGTTCCTATTTGGGATCTGTCCTTGGTCCTGGAGGCCCTGAAGGCGTTTCCCTTTGAACCGCTCGAATCCGTGGATTTAAAGTACCTGTCGCTTAAAACCGTTTTTCTGATAGCTCTGTCTTCAGTAAAACGTGTGGGGGATTTGCACGCGCTATCTATTAGCCCTGCATGTCTTGAGTTCGGACCGAACGACTCAAAAGTCATTCTCAGACCGAGACACGGTTACATCCCCAAAGCGATTGGAACCCCTTTTAGGGCACAAATCATTTCCCTTTCGGCTCTGCCAGCATCCGATAATGGGGACAGTGATAACCTCCTATGCCCTGTCCGGGCGCTGAGAGCTTACATCACGCGCTCCGCCGCTTTCAGGCGTTCCGAGCAGCTCTTTGTTTCCTTCGGCGGACGCACCAAGGGTCTCGCCGCCTCGAAACAGAGCCTGTCCAGGTGGATAGTGGACGCGATTGCAGCAGCTTATGCCTCCAAACACCTGCAGTGCCCTCTGGGTATCAGAGCCCACTCCACTAGAGGCATGGCCTCTTCGTGGGCCTGGTCCAGTGGAATTTCTATCCACGATATTTGTATGGCGGCGGGCTGGGCCTCCCCATCGACATTCGTGAGGTTTTATAACCTGGAAGTTCCCGCCTTACAGGCGAAATTACTGTCAGTATAAGTGACATATATGCTCTGCCCAGTCGCTTATGTGCAGACTACGTTCACATGCTGGCGATATTTCTGGTATGGTACTTAGGGTGAAGTGTTTTATACTCAGACCAGCTGGGCCGCTCTGTTTCTCATTCCCCGTTACGCGCTGTTTACCGGTGCTGGCCCGCGTTGCTGGCCGCCCGTATTCCACTCTGTGGCGCGGGGGATTACTCTCTTCGTAAAAGACCGATTATGTCGCTCTTTTCTTACCCTAATGAGTGCTTATGTACTGTGTGGGCTCGCGCTGCCGGCCCTACTGTTTTGCACTGATATATGCTTATAGACCGGCCGCGCCGCTCTATTTTATATACTGAGTGAAGTGCTTTGTACTGTGTTGGCCCGTCTCTCCGACCGGCCACCTATTCCAGCAGAATGATTTTCCCCGGTCTCCCTGGGATTCATGGGCTGGATGCTCGGCGCACACGGCGTTGACAAAGGGTTCCCGATGCGTAAGCAACTTACGCAATACGAGAGAACCTCTCGTAAGAGAACGTACTCGGTTACCTAATGTAACCTCGGTTCTCTCTAGAAGAGGGAACGAGTATTGCGTAACCTGCCGTGTCGCGCCACGAGCTTTTGCGCTTCAGACTGCGAAAACCAGATATTTAGCCTGTGAGCCCTGGTTATATACACGCTGGCCACACCCATCTTGACGGTTAGAAGGGTGTGGAGGGCGTGAAGGGCACAAATTTAGCTAAACGGAGGCCGCCGAGCAGCCAATGAGCACGCTTATACAGCCTGCCTTGGTCTGCCGGCTGCCGCACTGCGTTGACAATGAATACAAAATTAAGGATAATTTTTTGGCTTCAGATCTCGAAGTAAGAAGACTTTCCGATGCGTAAGCAACTTACGCAATACTCGGTCCCTCTTCTAGAGAGAACCGAGGTTACATTAGGTAACCGAGTACGTTTCACTCTTTCTGATTCGAGCGGGTCTATCAATCAGCTGTTTAAATTAAAATTTCTCCATAGTTGATTTTACCACTTTTAACCATCCAGTTAATATTAAAGTCCCCAAACATCATACATTTACAACGGTTTGTCAACAAGAAAAAAAACAGATTGATTGGTTCATTGTAGAAATTTACATTGTGACATGGAGGATTATAAAGCACAACTATGTTAAGTTTCATGTTTGGAGAAAGAATTACATTCGATACCAAGCACATGGTTTCTCAGTGCACCGTAATAATAAGTATGAAGAATAATAAGCATTACTACTACAAATAATAATAATGACCATAGATCACACACACACACACACAAAAAACATTATGCAAATGACAAATTAAAGAATTTGTATTTAATACCCTTTTAATGGTGCTAATATTAATATTCACATTGTCTGTTTGAATAAATTTGCATGTATTGGGGTTAGAATTAGTTATGTTCTGCTGGCAGTCAAATAGCTTTGCAATTCACATTCTCTGATGCGTATCTGTTTGAGTTTTACATCTAACAAATTGAGTTTAACCTCTGAAATTACTATATTACTTGAAATATCTCTCATCTCTCAAATATGCTAAAAAAGAGATTTTTTTTTTAGTTCGCAATCATTGTTTTGAAAGACTAGAAATGAATTAACTTTATACGTGATGTGATTTCCAACAGTGTCATCTACTTTCACTCTTAAAGGATCTGAAAAGAAGAGATGTGATTTTTTCTGTTCTTCATTTTTACATGTCATTAATCATTCTGTTATAAACAGCCTGACTGTGTTACGCTTGCAGACGTGGGAGAGAGCTTCCATACTTCAGATGAAATTTATTAAGGCTGATTTTCAGAAAGATGAGAGAGTGTTATAGAGTCGGCAGAACTCTTTATCTGTTTGATTAGATTATAAATGAACATTAGCGCTGAATTCTCTCTCTCTCTATCACTATCAATCATAACGGTGTAAACAGGTGCATAAAGTAAAGTTTATGTTGAAAATACTAGGACTGTTGTATTTGCCAAAACCAAAATTTATGCAAACAAGGTATGTTATATAATGAACTATAGTCATAAACACTTATTGCTTAGAATGTTTGTCTTTTAGAGGGTACCAGTGCATTTCTGGTTCTTTCGATAAGAATTTAAGGCGACCTGGGTTCAAATACCATGCAGTTGTAGTATATATATATTTTTTATTATTATTTTTTTTGTATGGAAAAGGGCAGCTTTGACATTTAGACAATTGCCTAATTTTATGTTCAATTAAGAAAATTTCATACAGATTTCAAGCTACAGAAATGTGAGTTGATGATGACATATTTATCATATGGAAACAGATAGTTTGCATAAGGTGCGACTTCATTTAATTATTTTTTAGCTTTCAGCTAAAAACGTAAAACTTTTTATGCGTTTTGGCCATTTGTTTACACAACAACAGCATTTTGGCTGCCTGAAAACGCAAAGTTTTAAAAAACGGGTTTCAAAGTGCAAGTTTTGAAAATATTCTCCGTGTAAACATCAAAAATGTGAATCTCTGAAGATGATGACATCATGCACATGCGAATTACATGTTCAATCTATACTGTTTCATCGCCATCTAATGGCCTGGCAGCAGAATACAGCGTTTTTAGTCATTTTCGCAGATCTGTGAGTGAGAATGGAGATCCTTTGACAATGGTGTCATCTGTACGTGGAAAACTCAAAGGAAAAACTTCTCTGTTTTAAGCATATCGTAGTCGTGTAAACGTACCCTTAGACATGCACTTTGTTTTACCTACAGTTATTTTGTACTTAATTATCAAAGATTAAAAGTTGCATGAGAGTCAAATTTCTAAATTCACATAGAGAGAGTGTCTTGTGGGAAAGACAACAGCTGAAAATACTGTGCTCAAATCTGCACCTCCCTGATCTCAGTTGCTTTGCTTAAGCCTTGCTAATAACCATACTAAGGCTAATTCATTTGCATGTAAGCTAATCTAGAATGTTCAATGTTTCCCTGCTGCATTCCATGTGATCAGATGGGCAAAATACCAGCCACCAGTCAAATAAATGACATTGAACCATAGTATCCAAAAACAGGTGATATTGATCATTTTGGTTTGAATGACATTCAGCTGGTATTTTCATGACATAAAGTTGGAAATATCTTAATTATGAGTTCCAAACACATGAATGACTGAGCGAAGTCATATTTACGAGTTGAGAAACTCTGAATTCTAAGTAATACAGGGGTGTGTTGATTTGAAATATTGTGGAAATACTGATCTATAAATTGTATAGAGATCAGCTAGCAAAATGCAAGTGATTTACAGTATAATGAATGATTCAAGTTAATCACTCCATTTCACGGTTTGCTTTATTTGTTTTTTTTAACAAATTAAGTTTTGATACCATCTTTGCAGGACTGCGATATGAAGAGTGTACAAAGTAACATATCTTTAGCAACTGTGTGAAAGTGAATAGCACATAACAGGCACAATAATGGTATAAACATACTGTACATATCTATCGGTTCAGTATGAGTCACATAACTAACATTGTTTTCAAATAGCCTCTGTTTTCACAGTCCACACTAAAATGTGAAAACGGCGTTTTCAAATTTAGCCACTTGGGAAAGCGTTTTTAAAAAGTTTTCACAAGACAAAAACACTGTCTCAGTGTTGACAGAAGGGCAAAACGGAGAGAAAAAGATTTCAAGGAATCTTTGAGAAATATTTATTGAGAGTGAACCTGTTGAGCTGACCCAAAAGTAAAACAAGCCCATGTATACCCGTATTTTTGCTGACAAATTTCTGCAAAGGTCCCCAGGGCATCAGAGGTTAAAGTGCTTACAAGCTCGTGGACAAGATGCAGCTTTTAGGACCTGTCTGGTTTTCAGGTTTCCCTCAAAAGGGACCGTTTGAAATGCATGCATTACCAGCCAAGAAGCTACACTGCTACATTCACCCAAGAACATAATCCATGGAAGCACATACACCGACTTGCCCTCTCAGGACCTGATGAATGTATTAATGTTTTACTTACTGGTCATTAAAGTAATAGATACTTTAGCACCAGAACATCTGAAACATTGGGAAAAAATTTTTTTATGGTATCAAAACTTTTTTTTTTTTAAATAGACTTTAATAGCTAATGCTTTTGACAGTATCTCTGGATACACAATATCATGATCTATATGCGTTTATCACGCATATTTCAATAGTATAGTATAGTATAGTGTGAGCAGTCAAGTCACGGCTCGACAATCGGACCGTATAGGCAAGGCAAGGCAAGTTTATTTATATAGCACATTTCATACACTATGGCAATTCAAAGTGCTTTACATAGAAAGGAATAAAAATAATCACAAAATAAAAGCAAGGAAAATTAAAACAGTTATTCAAAATGCTTTACAGAGAAAGGAATTAAAATTTCACACTATGGCAATTCAAAATGCTTTGCATAGAAAATAAGCACACAATAAAAGCAAGGGAAATTAAAACAGTTATTAAGGAATGAATTAGAGTAAAATGAATTAAAGTAGTAAAAAGATGATAGAATAAACCTCTCATCTGGCAAAACACTGGTGTATCTTATTTTGCGTCCTTCAATTTCCCCAATTAACTGGTTTATGTTCTCTTACGAGAGTCCTCTCGTACTGCGTTTTTATCAAAACGCTACGGGAAAAGTCTCTTTTCACGAAATACTGAAGCAAACAATTATCCTTAATTTTCATACAAAGCGCGTTGCAGCAGTAGTCAGCTATGGCGAGACGGCTTGCTCGTAGGGCCCTATTATTTCCGCGATCACGGAATCGCGGAATTGGCAAATTGGCAGATGAAATGTTTTCTGTGTTGACAAATCTTGTGCGATGTCCTAAAACTGCCGGGATAATCACACAACGCGTACAAGTCTGCTAATGATAGTCGATTCGCGAACTAATGACTCCTTTGAACCGATTCACTTTAATGAATGGTTAAAACAACTGATCTGTCCAACACTGAATCGGTTCGGTGCATAACAAAATCGGTAACACTTTACAATAAGGTTCCATTTATTAAACTCTAGTTAACTAGATCAGTTAACATTAACTATTAATAAACTGCACTTCTACAGCATTTATTCATCTTTATTAATGTTAATTTCACCATTTAGTAGCCTACATTATTTAAATGAAAAGTTGTATTGGTTAACATTAGTTAGCTTAATGCACTGTGTGAAGAAACATAATAAAAATACAGGGTTAGGGTTAACTAAGATTAACAAAGATTAATAAATACAGTAACAAATGTATTGCTCGTGGTACATGTTAGTTAGCCTAATACATCCACTAATGTAAACAAACCAAACCACATTTAACACCTCTTAAAATGAGAATTTTGTTTGTTACCTCAATAAATTTAGGGTCATTCCTATTTTATTTGTGTACATTTTAATCATTAACATTAAAAACACTCTTTTTACGACTAAAATAACAGTAAAGGGTTAAAAAAAACTGAATTCCCAAAAATTAAAACGGAAAAAAACGGAATTTGCAAAAATTAAAATGGAAAAAACGGAATTTGGGAAAAAATAAAACGGAATTTGGGAAAAAATAAAACGGATTTTATAGGGCTTCGCGCCCTCCTTGCCATTTCCCGCCGAGACGGGTGTGGCTAACCTCTATAAAAGGAGCTCGAAAAGGCTGATTCACTTGATTTTCATCTCTTCAGCGAAGCGCACGCATCGCTGGATCACGAGGAAGCAAGCGTCGTCTGAGGCAAGCACTTCAGCGGGACGAGCCACTTGAAGCCGCTGGCCTACGCCGCCTTCTACAGCCGTACCTGCTGCGCTTTCCGACGCATATCCTTTCATTATCCTTTTACTGTTCTTGTACGTGTGTGTGTGTGTTCGCCTTGCGACACTCACCCCCTAAAAGAGCTGCGTCTTTTTAAAGATGCCTTCATGCGGCTCGTGCCGAGCCCCACTCACCGAGGGAGACCGCCATGTCGTCTGCGTCTCCTGTCTGGGTGAGGACCATGCAGCGCTCGCGCTCGCTGACGGCGGCTGCCCTCACTGCGAGCTTTTGCCGATGGTGACTCTGCGGACTCGCCTGGCATTCTTCTCAGAGCCTGCATTCCCGCCGCGCTGCCGCGCCGTAAGAAGCGCCGCTCGCAGCGGGTCCCGGAACCCGCTCCAGCCCGACTAAGCTCGCCGGTTCGCCTGCCTGCTTCACCGGCTTCTCCCGAATCACTTCCTGATGCTCAGCGCCCGCAGTCTGCCGCCGCTTCATCAGAGGAAGTCGGTTCCGAGGCCGCGTCGGGGGAAAAGGATTCCTGCTCTCTGCTAGCTTCAGGCAGCGAGGACTGGGCGAGCTCCGAGGATCTCGCGCCTGCTGCCCGCAAGCCCACTACGAGAGCCAACATCGAGAGAGAGCTCATGCGAGTACTCGCGCTGGCCGCGGCGAGCCTCGGCCTCGAGTGGTCTGCACCGGAGCTCCCCTCTCGCACCCGGCTGGATGGTAGCTTCCTCCCTGGTGAGCGCACTTCTCCGGATTCAAAGCCCGCTCCTTTCTTCCTGAGCTGCATGAAGAAGTTGCGAAGGCCTGGAATGCGCCCTTCTCTGCGCGAACGCGCTCGTCTGTGTCACCAGCATTTTCCTCCCTGGATAATGCGAAAGACCGAGGCTACCTTTCACTTCCGCCGGTGGAACAGGCGATAGCAACCCACCTTTGCCTGCCCTCTGCTGGACGGCGGACTAAACCGGTGTTGCCTTCAAAAGCCTGCCGCATGACGTCGACGCTGCTCGCGCAAATTTTCTCCGCCGCTGGGCAGGCCGCGTCAGCGCTACACACCATGGCTACACTGCAGATATTTCAGGGTGATCTCCTCCGTAAGTTGGACGAGATGGGACCTGAGGCTATCTGCATCGCGGATTTGAGGAGCGCTTCAGATCTAACGCTCCGCGCTACCAAGTCTGCTGCACAAGCCATGGGAAAGTGTATGGCTTCCGCCACTGTTGCTGAGAGGCATCTATGGCTGACGCTCACGGAGATGGCTGATTCCGAGCGCAACGCGTTTCTCGACGCCCCGCTGTCTTCCGCTGGCCTTTTCGGTTCTTCTCTCTCCGAGTTCGTGGAGAGATTTACTGAAGCCCAGAAAGCGTCTCAAGCCTTCAAGCACTTCCTCCCGAAGTGCTCCGGTTCTGCAGCGAGACGTGGAAAACAGACTCCGCGGAGCTCTCAGCCTCAGCCCCCGCCTTCGGCCGCATCCTCACAGCAGCGACAGCAGCGCAGCTCCAGGCCCCGCTCTCGCTCTACCAGCCGACGCCCCGCTCCGCGCGGGCCGCGATCGAGGATTGTGGTGAAGCCGGAAGCCCCGAAGAAGTCCTAGCACGCCTAGGAAAGTGCAGGTGTGTGAGTCCCGCTGCGGCCGGTCTCTCACCCAAGCGCGCCGCTGTTTCAGTCCCAAGACTTGCGACTGTTCCAGCGTTTTCTGCAAGACGCAAGCCCGCTCAGCCGCCCGCTTGCCTGCACACAAAAGCCGTTTTTACGGCTACCCAGATAGATCCCTAAAAGAGTGTATTTTCTGGTGTCCCGGCCATGGCCGATGGTGCTATAAGTGTAGTGTCGATGCCCACTCCTCAGTGCCCATCTCTACACACAAGCACAGCCCTACACTTAGGGCTCGCGCACATAAAATCGACTCAGGTCGATTGCGCTTCCAACATAGTGAAAGTGCCCGCACAAACACTATGTCTCACAGACCACAGGCTCTCTGTAAAAACGAGACCTGTGTGCGCTCGCTCTGCTCAGTCAGACAGCGCGCCCAAAGCAGTGAATGTGCCCGCTTCCCGCCCACATTTACTCGCAGACATGAGTCCCACGGGACCCGCTCAGCCCTCCCTCACTCAGTCAAGCGCTGTAGTAAGGTCGAGGACGAGCGCTCTGCCCGCTGTAATAAGCGCGCCCCCCGCCTCGAATGCCACAGGCATAATGCCTACGTTATTGCGCCCCGAAGCGCCTCTGTCGCACGGCGAACAGAGCGCGCTTCGCATCCAGCCCTTAGCCAGCCATGCAGAAGCATGGGCAGCGCTTCCAGGGGTTTCGGACTGGGTGCTAGGCATTATAAAGAGAGGCTTCTCGCTACAGTTTTGTCGACGCCCTCCCCGCTTCACAGCGCGCGTCCAAACTACGGTGGTTTCAGAAGTAGCACACCTACTTTGCGCCGAAATATCAAAACTGATAAGCAAAGGGGCGATAGAGCGTGTTCCCCGAGCTCAAAGCGAAGGGGGGCTATACAGCAGATACTTTCTAGTCCCCAAAAAGGACGGCGGTATCAGACCCATTCTGGATCTAAGACGGCTAAACAGAGTATTAGTGAAACGCAGTTTCAAAATGCTCACGACCAGCAAAATTCTCGCGCATGTTCGCCGAGAAGACTGGTTCATGTCGATAGATCTGAAGGACGCGTATTTTCAAATACAGATAGCGTCACATCACAGGCGATACTTGAGATTCGCCTTCGAGGGTCAGACATACCAGTATACAGTCCTGCCCTTCGGCTTGTCCCTGGCACCTCGTACATTTACGAAATGCATGGACGCAGCGCTCGCTCCTCTCAGACTCAGAGGCATGCGAGTGCTGAACTATTTGGACGACTGGTTGATCCTAGCTCAATCACGATCTCAGCTCATGGAGCACAGAACCATTTTACTCGATCACCTCGAGAATCTTGGTATCACGGTCAATTGGGCGAAGAGTTCACTGAACCCCAGTCAAACGATTTCGTTTCTGGGTATTGTTCTGGACTCGCAGTCTATGACGGCGCGGCTATCGCCACAGCGCATGCTGCACATTCAGCGCGCGGCGAAGTCTTTCCGCCGCGGCGCTTTCACCCCGCTCAGGAAGTTTCAAAGGATGCTGGGTCTCATGGCCTCAGCATCATCAGTTCTCCAGCTGGGCTTGCTCCGCATGCGCCCGCTGCAGTTCTGGTTGAAAGCGCGAGTACCGCGCGGAGCGTGGGTGTCCGGCCGGTTACGCCTCAAGGTCAATCAAAGCTGTGTGACAGCCCTGATACCTTGGTTGGCGGACGGCTGGTACCAATCAGGTGTAAGCCTGGGGACTTCCTCGAGAGTGAGGATGGTGTCGACAGACGCATCCACCTCGGGATGGGGAGCGCTGCTCGAGGGCAGACCGTTCTTCGGCCTGTGGTCGGAACGAGAAAAGCTCCAACACATCAACTGCCTGGAAATGCTGGCAGTGCACAACGCGCTGACGCGTTTTTGTCCCCATATCAAGGACCAACACGTCGTAGTCCGTTCGGACAACACGGCCGTGGTGTCCTATATAAATCGCCAGGGCGGTCTGAAATCCACATCCCTGTACAGGCTGGCGAAACGCCTCCTAATATGGGCTCAGCACAATTTGCGCTCGCTGAGGGCAGTGCATGTGCCTGGGCTCCAGAATGTGGGCCCAGACAGACTGTCCAGGAACAACATTCCCCTGGGCGAATGGTCTCTACACCCACAAACAGTCCGGCTGTTGTGGGAGAGATTCGGCAGAGCGGAGGTGGACCTATTCGCGTCCCGCGAAAACGCTCATTGCCCCGTGTTCTTTTCCAAGAACGACAGCGCGCTGTCCCAGATGTGGCCGCGCTGCCCGCTATACGCTTTCCCCCCTGCCACAGGTGTTAGAGCGGGTCAGGGAAACGGAATGCCCAGTGCTGCTTGTAGCACCGTTCTGGAGGAACCAAGCATGGTTTCCAGTCCTGATGCAGCTAGCAGACTTCGCTCCATGGCCAGTGCCATTGAGGAGAGATCTCCTCTCGCAGGCCGGGGGCTCGATTTGGCACCCACACCCGGAGCTGTGGTCCCTTCATGCGTGGGCGCTCAACGGATATCCGTTGACCTCGCAGAGGGAGTGATAAATACCATCACTCAGGCCAGAGCGCCGTCGACTCGGCGGCTTTATGCCTCAAAGTGGTCGGTTTTCTCCGGCTAGTGTACAGCTCGGAGCCTATCACCTCTCGATTGTGAGGTGACGGAGGTTCTCTCCTTCCTACAGGAGCTGTTGGATAAGGACAGATCCCCTTCCACGCTCAAAGTTTACGTGGCGGCTATTACAGCGTTCTCCGGAACAACGCTGGGTCAGTCACTAGGAAGGAACGATTTAGTCATCCGCTTCCTCAGGGGAGCTAGGAGGCTAAATCCACCCAGACCTCCTTCAGTTCCTATGTGGGACCTTTCTACAGTCTTGGCGGCCATGAAAGATGCCCCTTTCGAGCCTATTCAATCTATTAGCCTCAAACATTTGTCTTTCAAAACAGTGTTTTTGATGGCTCTCGCTTCGGTGAAGCGCATAGGCGACCTGCACGCGCTCTCCGTGAGCCCAGCGTGCTTAGAGTTTGGACCTAATGACTCTAAAGTCATACTCAAACCTAAGCATGGCTATGTGCCAAAGTCCCTCAACACGCCGTTTCGGGCTCAGGTTATCTCCCTGTCTGCCCTGCCGGGGTCAAGTGAGGAAGGGGACTCAAGTTTTCTTTGCCCTGTTAGGGCTTTAAGAGCTTACGTGTCCCGCTCCGCTGTCTTCAGACAGACTGAGCAGCTCTTTGTCTCGTTCAGTGGACGTTCCAAGGGAATGGCTGTTTCGAAACAGAGCTTATCCAGATGGATAGTTGACGCCATAGCGCTGGCTTATACTGTCAAGGGCATTCAGTGCCCGTTGGGAGTCAGAGCGCACTCCACGAGGGGCGTTGCCTCCTCGTGGGCTCGGTCCAGCGGGATTTCCTTACAGGATATATGTGACCCTGGATCACAAAACCAGTCTTATGTTGCACGGGTATATTTGTGGCAATAGCCAACAAAACATTGTATGGGTCAAAATTATAGATTTTTCTTTTATGCCAAAAATCATTAGGATATTAAGTAAAGATCATGTTCCATGAAGATATTTAGTAAATTTCCCACCTTAAATATATAAAACATTTATTTTTGTGAGTGAATGCAGCACTATCGCCATTAGAAATGGACAACTATAAAGGCGATTTTCTCAATGTTTCGATTTTTCTGCACCCTCAGATTCTAGATTTTCAAATAGTTGTATCTCGGCCAAATATTGTCCTATCATAACAAACCATACATCAATGGAAAGCTTATTTAGCCAGGTTTCAGATGGTGTATAAATCTCAATTTCAGAAAAATTACACATAAGACTGGTTTTGTGGTCCAGGGTCACATATGTACGGCGGCAGGCTGGGCCTCGCCGTCTACATTTATCAGGTTCTACAACCTAGAAGTTCCCGCCTTGCAGGCTAAGCTACTATCGGTGTAGTCGATTCAGCTGTCTAACTAGAACACTGAAATCGCATGCGCAACGCGCTACCGACTGTCTTATGGGCAGAATTGTGTAAGACCCACATTTCCCACATTCAGTTCAGGTTCCCCACCCTGTCTATGTGATGTCATATTCGCGTCTGCTGGCGCGACCATATAAGGACGGAGGGAATCCCCTCTTGTCTCTAGACTCTCTCTGTGAGGTCATGTTTACGTCTGCGGACGTTACAGTTTAGGGAATTAAGGTCCCCCATCCCTTATTCCCGGATTCTTTGTGAGTCTATCTGGTGATTATGCACTGTACATCTGGCTTAGCTTCCAGTGATCGGTGTTTTTATCCCAGCACGCACAGCGTTTTACAAGGGGTTCCCGTAGCGTTTTGATAAAAACGCAGTACGAGAGGACTCTCGTAAGAGAACGTACTCGGTTACTAACGTAACCTCGGTTCTCTCTAGAAGAGGGAACGAGTACTGCGTTCTCTGCCGTGCGTACGGTTCACTCTGGTTCGCTTCGGCGATGAAAATCAAGTGAATCAGCCTTTTCGAGCTCCTTTTATAGAGGTTAGCCACACCCGTGTCGGCGGGAAATGGCAAGGAGGGCGCGAAGCTACTGCTGCAACGCGCTTTACATGTATGAAAATTAAGGATAATTTTTTGCTTCAGTATTTCGTGAAAAGAGACTTTTCCCGTAGCTTTTTGATAAAAACTCAGTACTCGTTCCCTCTTCTAGAGAGAACCGAGGTTACGTTAGTAACCGAGTACGTTTCTCTCTTACCCAATTCTCAGTGCCATTTGAGTTCAGTTAAGAATCAAAAGGAAGAGTACAGTGCAGTCAGTCGGACGTACAGTAGATACTCTGAGATTTTCCCATGATGGTCAGTCTTTTCTGTGGTTTTTCCCTCGGCGCGCCTATATAAATTTAGACGTCTCTAGAGAGATAAATTTTCACCTCAATTGAAAAAGGTAAGCACTCACAACTTGCTCACAAATTTGATCATCCAGATCCTCTGGGTTTCCCTCACTACAATACCGTGGATTAACTAAACCCACCAGACTAGTATCCCCGTACTAATATGGACTAGTATCCCCGTACTAGTCACCACAGTGTTCCTTTGACCATCATGAGTAAATCCCCCTCAGGTACCTTTTAACAATTTAGACAGTTATAAAAATAATTAAAAGAGATAAACTGGCAAAACCATGGTATATCATATTTTGTACAGCTGACGTCTCCAATAGACCCGATTTTTCCCTAAAATTGGACAGGAAGAGCTCTAGGAATGACTCACGGGGTAACCTCAAGTTCACTGCCCATCAGTCCGCACCCCCAAAAAAACCCATTTGTTCGGAAGCTCTAGGAATGGAGTCGATCCAGTCCGCACCCCACAGAACCTCAAGTTTAATTGACACATCAAACTCACTACTCCACCACAGACCCAGGTCATCAGCATGGTTTCATCTCTCAATTTCTCCAATTAAGTAATTTATGTTTGTCTCTAATCCAATTTTCAGTGCCATTTGAGTTTAGAATCAAAAGGAGGATGCAGAAATACAATAAAGTGTAATCAGTTGGACGCACAGTGGCACAGTGCTCATTCAGTAAATGCACAGCTAAACAGATGTGTTTTGAGTCTGGATTTGAATGTGACTACTGTAGCTAAAAGCAGACTCACCATGATTAGAGTGAACCCTTGGTATTTCTAGTTGATGTGATCCTAATGATCTGAGTGATCTGTTTATATTCATTGAGCATATCTGCAATGTATTGAGGTCCTAGGCCATTTAATGATTTATATACCACTAATAATACTTTAAAATCAATCCTAAATGTAACTGGGAGCCAGTGTAAAGACCTGAGGACTGGTGTGATAAGTTCATATTTTCTGGTTCTGCTCAGAATCCTGGCGGCAGCGTTCTGTATGAGCTGCAACTGTCTTATGGTCTTTTTGGGAAGGCCAGTGAGGAGTCCATTACAATGATCCACCCTGCTGGTGATGAAAGCATAAACAAGTTTTTGTCTGGAAACAAAGCATCTAATTCTTGCAATATTTTTGAGATGATAGTATGCTGATTTAGTTATTGCTTTGACATGACTACTGAAACTAAGGTCTGACTCCAGAATCACACAGAGATTCCTGACTTGATTTTTAGTTGTTTGACCCCTAGCGTCAAGGTATGTGTTCACCTTGAGAACTTCATCTTTGTTTCCAAACACAATGACTTCAGTTTTGTCTTTGTTTAACTGAAGAAAGTTTTGGCACATCCAGCTGTTCACTTCATCAATGCATTGGCACAGGGAGTCAATGGGGCTGTAATCGTTAGGCGATAAGGCTAAGTAGAGCTGTGTGTCGTCTGCATAGCTGCGGTAAGCAATTTGGTTCTTTTTCATTATTTGGCTCATTGTCATGGCTTATGTAATGGATGTCCACTCAGACTTTTCGTCTCCTATACTCACATACAGTAATAACCTCTCCCTTCTAAGTATGACCTGAATCATTTTAGGACTATCCCAGAAAGCCCGACCTAGTTTTCCAGCCTGTCAAGAAGTATGTTGTGATCGACAGTGTCAAATGCAGCACTGAGGTTGAGTAGTACCAGAATAGATTTTTTGCCTGTATCAGTATTTAAACGAATATAATTTATTATCTTTATGAGCGCTGTCTCTGTGCTGTGATGTGGTCGGAAACCAGATTGAAAATTGTCAAAGTATCCATTAGAGATTAAGAATTTGTTCAGCTGATTGAAGACAACTTTTTCAATGATCTTGCCTATGAAAGGAAGATTTGAGATTGCTCTGTAATTGCTCAATATGTTCCTAACCAGATTGCTCTTTTTCAGGAGTGGCTTGACAAGTCAAGTCATCCTCATTTATATAGCGCTTTTAACAATGTAGATTGTTTCAAAGCAGCTTTACAGAGACAAACGTATAATTTAGGGTAACAGACATTGTTTTGGCTTTATAGCGGTTCTTTAAAAGAAAGCGGTTCTTGACAACTGTGGTTTTAACTTTTAAGGGACTTTGGAAAAGTCCCATAGAGACGTGAGGAATTTTCACTTCTAGGAGATCTAAGCAGTTTAACACACTTTTGAAAAGGAAGTGGGGATTGTGTCAAGGGCATAGGTTGATGTTTTAAGGTGCTGAACTGTTTCTTTCAAAATTTTACCACTAATTTCTTCAAAATCAGACATAGTAACTTTCTGCGGATGTGGTCTGATCTGTCTGACCTCAGTGCCACACGAGGATATGCTGATCGCCTTTCTGATATTATTGATTTTCTCTGAGAAGAAGGAAGCAAACTCACTGCACTTGCTGTCTGAGAGTATTTCACTGGGAATCTGGTTTTGGGGGTTTGTTAGACTCTCTTCAGTAGCAAAAAGAGTGCGAGTATTGTTTATGTTTCTGTTTATAATATTTGAGAAGAAAGTCTGTCTAGCTTTGCCTTGTTCCTTATTGAAAGCATGGATGCTGTCTTTGTAGATGTTATAATGGACTACAAGTTATGTCTTCTGCCACATGCACTCAGCTTTTCTGCATTGTCTTTTCATATTTTGCACTGCTGTTGAGTTTCTCCAAGGTGCTTTTTGTCTTCCACTCTTCTTCCTGACTTTCACAGGAGCAATATCATCTATTACAATCTGTCCTTTTGAGTTAAAGGACTCAAGGAGATAATCAACAGAGTCCGCAGATATGCTTGGTGTTAAAGATATGGCCTTCATAAATAGCACACTAGTGTTCTCATTTAAGCATCTCTTCTTGACAGACACAGATCTAGCTTCAGTAGTAGGAGAGATCAATATGCCAAAGAAAATACAGAAATGATCAGACAGTGCTACATCCTTAATAACAATCGATGAAATGTTTAGACCCTTACTGATAAGTGAATCTAGAGTGTGTCCACGATTGTACATGTTGAGTCAGATCAAAAGTATTTAAAACAGTTTTGATTTCTTTTGCCATATTGGTTTAAAATGAAAACGAAGTAATATCAGACAACTTAATCCAGATATTTTAATCCAGATTCAAAATTTATTTTGAAGAACCAAATTAGCCATAGATCGGTTTTCACGATTAGAAGATCTGGCATCTGTCAAATCATCTCAGATGTATTAAGCAAGGTACGAAGAATTCAGCTAACAATTTGCTTTCTCAGTTAAGATTTTCCACTCCCATTCTGGCCATAATCCTTCAGCCATTATTGTGCTGAATCAGCATCTCTCTCTTAGTTAGGGACCTTCAGAACATTTAGAGCACTTGTTTTGCGTCTTATCTTTAGAGACCTGTCTACCTCATGCAAAGAATATCTGCAATACTCTCATAGATTCCCTGCCGCAGATAGACGGCGCGACTGTCTCTCTATCTGGACTAATGATTATAACACCTCCACAACAATTCACAATCTGAGGGACACAAACAGCCGTGCTGCATTCCCCTGGCAGAAATACGTTTGAAAACTCATTTTCTTTCAGCTTTTCAATTTCGCTGCACATTCTCCCCTACTCTCTTTCTCTTTTTCTTTTTCTTTTCTTTTTGTTTATCCAGACATGTGCTCTAAATAGAGAGCGATGCTGAGGAAAGAGGTATGCTGTCTTCCTGTAAGCACCAATTGTTGAAACAGAACCAGAGATGACCTCAATAGACAATCCTCAATCCAGGAGCCAGAGAACCTGTCGAAATGTGAAGCCATTAACAGTCAATTAACATCTTTGAAAAAGTGATAACAAGCAGGATTTTTATCACTGACAGATGGTGGGATTTGTTTGGGACTTGATCTGAAGGTCCCATAGCAATGTGGGAGTAGGGGATGTGATGAAAAAGTCCAATCACACCTCACCTTTGCAAGAAACAACAACCTGATTGATCTAATTTGGGCTGACTAAAAAGATTTTATCATCCACACCTTACACTGAACTTCAGTTTGTTCACGCACATACAGAGGTGCAAATTAACATTTCATATTTACCAAGTTACTTGAGAGGATTACTATACTACTATCATCCTCAGAAGGCACATCCACATTGAGCCCTGCATGGGACTGTTTTCTTAATTCTGCTCCTGCTGAATTTCTGACCTTTACCGCCTGCTCCCACAATGTGTGTGTTCCACTCCTGCCCGCACCACAAACACAAACAAGCCTGTTATATCTTGAAGAAATTGAGGAAAAATTACATTAACATTAGGGCTATGCTAAGCATACAAAATAACAGAGAAAACATTGTGTTTAATAAAACTCACCATAAGATAAAGTAGACTAATGCTAGCACCACAAATGACAAACACATTCGGCCAGCTTTTTATAACCATTATTAAACTCTATCAACTTTAAAACAAAAGATCACAACACGTAACAACACACACACACACACACACCTAACCATAACAGTTAAACTCTGGTAACCTTACAAGGCTCAATATTGAATTTAATTACTTATCAAATAAATAAATATTAAACAATAGAAAACAAATACAAGTAAAATAAATAGGAAATGAAAACCTCACACATATTACAGGTGTTTATGTAGCCTAGATAATTAACATATAGCAAAAAGAAAATAAATAATTCTAAAAACAAACTTTACACATATAAAAAAAAAAATTTAAATAATGAATCACTTGGCCTAGCCTGCTTCTGAGGAAGAGAATGTTACTTATCTACTGCAGAGAGCTTTCTTGTTACGTGGGAAATCGAAGGACTGCGGGATCATGGAATCAATGGTATTTTTGCCTGCCCACTCCCACCCATAGCAAAGGTAAAACCGCCCGCTCCCACGAGATATGCATTGGGTCCTGAGGGACAAGCGGGATCCAAATTCCAGTGCAGCCCTCAACATCTACAAACTTGCCAGTTTCCCAATTCGCCTATACTTATACTGTGAAGAAAAAGAACATACTTCTGAGTGTGTAGCAGAAGAATAGGCAGGCTTTGGGACATAGGCCTACTACATCATCATAATTGCGTCTAACGGACAGCTCTGTCGCTTAGTTACGTGCATCCTGTCACCTTTTAAACTGACATGTCAATCATCTTGTGAGAGTTTAAATCCTCCACATTCAATTTAATTGAATTTCCTACCATTTCAGAGAGAAATGTAGTAGCACGTTGATCCGCTCCTCTCCTCTCATGTTTGCAATTTTCATATCATGCATTTAAAAGTTGATGACCAAATGTACCTTTACAAAAGTTCACAATGCTGTTGCAGATGAAATATAAAGTGGATAACATTGAATAAATATCTTTTCATCAGGTTAGATACTGATAATCACTTAAACCAGTGGTTCTCAACTCCAGTCCTCGGGACCCGTTGCTCTGCACATTTTGTATGTCTCTCTTATCTGACACACTCAGTTCAGTTCATGGAGTCTCTCTTAACGAGCTGATGATCTGATTCAGGTGTGTTAAATAAGGGAGACATACAAAATGTGCAGAGCAGCGGGTCCCGAGGACTGGAGTTGAGAACCACTGACTTAAACCCCTTTATCACGCTTACATGATAATTTACTAAAAATGAAAAAGTTTTTCCTTTGCATTTTTCGCGTACAGGCTACAACGTTGTGGAAACGCGGTGGGAACGCCTCCAGCGTAGTGTGTCTGAAGCATGAATGAAATCAGTCAATGGCGAGACGGAACGTAGTAGGCGAGTGACGTCACCGTCCAGGAAACTATAAAGCACCCCAGAATCACAAGCGTGACAGCTTCTAATGTTACTGAAGCAAGCGATCCAAGGGGATGCCGGGAGTATGGCAAAGACACGCATGTCACGGTTTAGAGAAAGAGAACCCAGGCGCAGAATGAACAGTGAGCAAACAGTTTATTATGGACAATTCGTACAGATGAGGATACTCAGAACACCACATTTAGCAGGCGGGCGACCAGGACATCAAACAACGGAGAGGATGAGTGGTGTGAATAATGTTGAGTGGAAGCCAAACAGGAACCAGAATGAAGATAACTCCAAACGATCTCAGAGGTTGTCAATTTCTGTGGAAACTTAATGCACACATGGAACACAGACAACACACCAAAACGAACCAGCAAAGACAAGAGGAAAAGAAGCACAATATAAAGGGACTAGAACACATAAGGATCAGGTGAGCACAATTAATGAAAGGGACCAAAGCACATGAGGATCAGGTGAGCACAATTAGTGAAATGAGGGCAAGACGAGAACTAAACAATGGGGCGTGGTAACAGAAAACAAGGAGGCAGGACAAGAGGAGCACATGGCAAACACAAACAAAGACAGAGCCATGTGCTCAGACACAAAACCAACAAGGAAACATTAAACAATGACAAAACAGACAAGACAGTAAGAGCAGGATCCTGACAATGCAGCGTCCGTTCCCTTCGGGAAACTAGGATTACATACGTAACACAGGACGTTCCCCTTCAGGGAACTATCGCTGCGTGGAAACACGGTGGGAACGCAATACCCACGTCGCCATACGAGCAAGTCTCCGTAGTGTGTAATCAAGGCGCACAGGCTGAGGAAAGAATTTGCGCCCCAGGAGTGGAGCTAAAATCAAGACTATAAAACCTGACGAATGTGTGCGGTGAGGACCAGCCTGCCGCATCACAAACGTCCTGAAGAGAAACTCCTGAAAGGAGAGCTTTAGAAGCAGCCATACTCCGGGTGGAGTGAGCCCGTACAGCCAAAGGTGAAGGCTGACCGACCGACTCATAAGCGAGTGAGATGGCCTCGACCACCCACTTGCTCATCCTTTGCTTAGATGCAGGGCACCCCTTGTTGGGCGACCCAAAACAAACAAACAACTGTTCAGACTTCCTCCACAGGGCAGCTCTGTGGACATACGCATCTAGAGCCCGAACTTGGAGGGGGCGAGCGTCCCTCGGGAAAACACTCGTCGGGCCCTTCTACGCCCTGTTTCGGCAGGGTTAGTAGAACAGACCCCTGAGGGCACCGAGGGAGACAGGGCACCTTTAAAGGAGGTGAACACAAGTCTCTCTCGGTGGGGACCACCCTCAGAACCCTGACGCTGTGAGCGTCAGGACCTTTTAGACGCGGCCTTCTTGGCGACAATGACTGTCCTCAGATCAGCCCTGCCCCGCGAAGGTCGCATCTGAGAGCGCCCCGTCTCGTCCCTCCAGTTTTTCTGCGGGGGGGCACGAGACGCGACGCTCTGTTTCTGCTGCGCTCTCTGCTTTGATGAGCTACTCAGCGGCTGGGACTGCCCTCGCTCAGCAGTCCCAGAAACTTTTATTTTGAGGGGGATAAATTTATGAAATGCAGCTGCCTGCTTCTTTTCTTCCTAAAACCTCTCAGTGACAGAATGTAGCGCATCACCGAAGAGGCCAGCAGGAGACACAGGGGCATTTAAAAGGAGAGATTTATTGTTACAGGGTATCCTGTTGTACTGCTTAGGCAGCAGCTAAAACTTGGGTATGTTAACATGTAACAGGAAGTCAGCAGTTTTGTGCTGTGTGTACATGTGAGTTCTGCAAGATATAAAGACACGGATCTTAACCCACTGTATGTGTAGCGTCCTTATTCACCAACATGCAACATGGTGTCAGATAGATTAGGACCCAAAAGTGAGCTTATGTAGCCCATCGCTAACGCAACGCGTTTTGTTTGTTTACTGGAAAGTTAAGTTCGCAGCAAACCAGTTAACATTAGACATAACATTGTGACTGTAATATGGCGTCGTCCATTCCACCACCGGAGCCGATGAAGATGTCTGGTGACCTGAGCAGCAATTGGGCAAGTTTTCGAGCAGAGTTTGATGATTACTTGCTGGCGACCGGACTATGTGAGAAAGATGCGGATGTGCAAGCGGCAACACTGAGACGGCTAATGGGCAGTGAGTGCAGACACTTATACAAGCACAACCTGGGTCTCACACAAGACCAGCAGAAAGATGTAAAAGCCATATTGGAAGCACTTGAAGACTATTTTACACCCACTAAAAATGTCATCTTTGAGAGGTACGTCTTTGGAAATCCTAGACAAGAGGAGGGTGAGACTATTGATGAATTTGTTACGAGACTCAGAGAAAAAGCGGCAACATGTGAATATGGAACCTTAAGAGACCAGCTTATAAGAGACATGCTTGTTCTTGGAATAACTGATGAGGGCGCGAGACGCCGCCTGCTTAGAGAAAAATACCTCACATTGGCAATGGCAGTTGAGATTTGCTGCGCTGCAGAGATTATGGACAGTAAGTTGAAAACTATGGCGCTGGACACCTCTAGGCCTGGGGAAAGCCTTAATGTGGCAGAGGGACAGCGACGGCGGCCTACCAGCAGGCCGTTTGAGCAGACCATCAAACCTGCACAGAGCATGAGAGGGACAGGCGAGTGCAGGTACTGTGGCACTCAACACAGACGTGGGCGGGACCAGTGCCCCGCTTTTGGGAAAACATGCCGCTCATGCGGCACCCCCAATCACTTCGCTAAAGTGTGCATGAAAAGAGGCCAAAACACACGCCAGTTGCACACTATGGCTGCCCCCTCTGAAGAGGACCAAGATGATGATGGTGGCAATCTGGGCCAGATCTACACAGCAATGAGCATAGGAGCAGTGAACACACAGGGTAAGAAGTGGTTTGTCAACCTCCCACTGCAGAATGGGCCCCAGAGATGCCAGCTCGACTCTGGAGCAACCTGCAACGTGATGAGCATTAAAGACAAAATGAGACTATCACCCACGACGGCTCTTCAGCCTAGTCTCACCAGACTGAAACTTTACAACAGTGCTTGGATTAACTCAATGGGCCTGTTCAGTACTCAGTGCGTCATTAGAGGCAAGAGACACAAACTTGACTTTGAAATCGTGAAATCCGACCAGAGGCCACTGCTTTCGTGTTCCACATGCGAGGATCTCGGTCTGATACGCTTCACTATTCCAGAGGAGCTGAATAGTGTAGAGCACATCAAGTTGAGTATGCTGACTAAAGAGAGGTTAATCAGCACGTACCATGATGTCTTCAACGGCCCCATTGACTCTCTGCCTGGCGACCTTCACTTTGAGCTGGACAGCACTGTGGCCCCTGTGCAGTGCGCTCCCAGAAACGTACCAGTGGCCCTCAAAGCAGCCGTTAAAGCGCAGTTGGACCAGTACGAAAGGGATGGGCACTTAGTCACAGTCACACAACCCACTGACTGGATAAGTAATCTGGTCATAGTGAAGAAGCCAGAGAAACTTAGGCTCTGCATTGACCCCAGACCCCTGAACCGAGCTCTCAAGCGGTCCCATTACCTTATGCCCACCTTAGATGATGTGCTGTACAAACTGCCAAAAGCACGTATCTTCACGCTGGTGGACGCGCGGGACGCGTTTCTTCAGTGCCGCCTGGATGAGGAGAGCAGCCTGATGACTACATTTTGGACGCCGTGGGGCAGGAAACGCTGGCTGAAACTCCCTTTCGGCGTGTCGGTTGCGCCAGAGCTGTATCAGAGGAAGCAGCACGAGCTCCTGGTGGGCTTGAAAGGAATTGAGCCTATAGCTGACGACATCTTAATTGTGGGCTGTGGCGACACAGAGGAGGAAGCCATTCGAGACCATGATGTAAACCTCACCGCACTGATGGACAGATGCAGAGAAGTAAAATTGAGGCTGAGTCTGAAGAAACTGCAATTTCGAGTTAAGGAAGTCCGTTTTCACGGCCACGTCCTTTCGGCCGAGGGCCTCAAAGCTGACCCTGACAAGGTCAGAGCAGTTCTGGACATGCCCAACCCCACAGACACTAAAGGCGTGCAGCGTTTTGTGGGGTTTGTGAACTACCTGTCCAAGTTCATGCCGCGCTTATCAGAGGTCTGCGAACCACTGAGGAGGCTGTTGGATAAAGATGTACAGTGGCACTGGCTGCCAAAACACGACACGGCCATGAAGGAGATCAAGACGCTGATTACAGCTGTACCTGTTTTGAGGTATTATGACATTAACAGGCCGGTCACCATACAGAGCGACTCCAGCCAGACAGGCCTGGGCTGCTGCTTGCTGCAGGAAGGGCAGCCAGTTGCATTTGCATCCCGTGCATTGTCCCAAACAGAGCAAAATTATGCTCAAATAGAAAAAGAATGCCTGAGCATTGTGTTTGCCTGTCAGCGATTTCACTACTACCTGTATGGGAGAGGTGATGTTACAGCAGAGACAGATCACCGCCCGTTGGTGTCCATTTTCATTAAGCCCCTCTTCAGTGCACCAAAGCGTCTCCAGAGCATGCTCCTTACGCTTCAGAACTACTGCCTCAAAGTAGTGTACAAGCCAGGCCCGGAAATGTACATCAGTGACACACTCAGCTGGGCTGCTACCCTACCACAGAGCACAGACACACAGTACAGGCGGGAAATGGTCTGCAGCCTGCAGCAGGAACAGCACGACACCGCAGCAATTCAGCAGACAGACTATCTGAACGTCACCAGCCAACGGCTCACACAAATCCGACAACACACAGAGAAGGATGAGTCCCTTCAGATGCTCAAGACTGTCGTGCTTGAAGGATGGCCAGACTGCAGAGAGGAGACGCCCATAGTGATTAGAGGGTACTGGGCCATCAGAGACGAAATCAGTGTGCAAGACGGCATACTCTTCAGAAGCCAGCGTGTTATCATTCCTAAAACTTTGCGACAGGAAATGCTGAGACGGATCCATTACAGCCACATAGGAGGAGAGGCTTGCTACAGGCAAGCTCGTGACACTCTATTCTGGCCCAACATGCAGGGGGAAATCAAAGACTTTGTGCAGCAATGCTCTGTGTGCAATGAGTACGCACATGAACAACAGAAGGAGACCATGATGTCACACCCACTACCCACACGTCCCTGGCAGATAGTGAGCATGGACCTGTTCAACCATGCAGGAAAGGATTTCCTGCTCATGGTGGACCATTACTCTGACTTCTGGGAGGTCGATCTGCTTCCTGACCTCTCAGCTGAAACTACGGTCCTGAGGTGCAAGGCTCAATTTGCACGCCATGGCATACCAGACCGGGTCATTTCTGACTGTGGATGTCAGTTTGCATGTGGAGCTTTCAGGACTCGACTCTGAGAGTCAACTTTGCAGGATGTTTTCATTCACTTAGGCTGCGTTCGAAACCGCATACTTCCCTACTATTTAGTATGGGAAAAAGAGTAGGCGAGCAAAAAAGTATGTACGAATCCAAAAGAGTAGGCGAGAATTACCTGGCTGACGTAATAATTATCGCGAGATTCGGACTTAAGTGCGTTCGAATATGCCTACTTTCCTACTATAAATTAGGCGAAAACAGTACGTGAAGGAAGCAGTACGTTAGTATTCACAAAAGAGTAGGCGAGAAGTGCCCGGATGGCTTACTGCTTCCGGCCAGATTTTTGAGTGCTCAACCGATGGCTACTCTTCTATCCCAGGAGGCCACGCGAGAGGATACGTCATTATCAAACATCGCAGAGATCAGCAACGCGGGTGCTTTCAAATGTGAGTAAACACGGTTCCTTGTGTTAAAATTGCATGTTTTGAACTAATGAAGAGTAAACTGTTGAATTGTTGGAGGTGTAAAGACGTTACACAGTATAGTATAGTTGTGATTTTGCAGTAAAAACACGTTTTATTATGTAACGTTACAGCTAACTGGGGAGCTCCAGTAAGGACACGTAAGTTGCGTCTCTAAAGTGGATTTACATAAACCATATACATCTTAAAGACGATTATTTTAAATATCTATTTACATCTGACAGGAAAATCTTCAGTAAGTATTGCAGAAGAGCACATCATAACATGAAATAGACATCTGACTGATGTATGTGTGCTATTATGTAGAACAAATCTATAAAGTAACTAAACATAAGTTATCTATTTTATTTGTCCATTAGTACTGTTGATAAATTGAGGAACATTTATGTTGGATAAAAAGTTAAAACAACCTCAACATGTAAATGTAGTGTTGAGCTCATAAATCACAGAGGTAATGTGAATCTCGTCTGGATGTTACAGGGACAGATGAACAGATGTGTGTTTATCCGGTGGAGAGTGGCTGAAGAAGGCTTTGAGTGAGTATACTACAGAAATGAATAACAAAATCTATTTAAATATTAAGTTGTAGTTTATTTTAATTATTGTAATTTCAAACAGAGCTATTACAGCACTTTTCTGATTCTTGATTTCTGTGCATTTGCTGCAGAGTTTTTGTGGAGCAGGACCTGCAAGGAAAGATGATGGGGGCATTTGTGAAAAAAAAAGCTTTTTTGTCTTCTAAATAATACTGAAATCAAATGACATTGTGCGGTTAAAATGACTGCTTTTGTGTTATGTTTGTGCATTTTTTTAGGATCTGAAATCTCAGCAGGCTGGTGTGAGCACTGAGGATGAAGAGCACAGAGCTGAATCCTGGAGATGGTGCCATGGATGAGACCCTCCATCACTCCACCTGCCCCTACGAGTCCCTCCATCACTCCACCTGCCCTTATTGCCTCAAATTGTGAAGCACAACACATAACGCAACAACCTCAGCGCCTTCAGCTTTGTTTCATGTGTTGACTTGTATATGCATTTGTTTATTGTGTGATGGTGACTTTCATTCATTCTTTTACTAATTTATTGTAAAAGACATTGTTGTCAGTAAATAAAATATATAATTATTTAATTAATGCTTTATTTATTGTTTGAATGAAAATGTAGATATGATCACTATATACACATCTAGAGTGTATTCATGCATAGCTATTTCATATGACATACATATTAATGATACTTAAATTTTTCGCATATAAAATCAACAGTTTTCTCCAAAGGTGAATCTTCACAGCTGCCCTTTGTGCAGACATTACAAATGCTGAGGAAAACCGTTCTAGGTAGGGCTGTCAAGTTCCTGATGTTATGAGGTATATATATATACATATCATGGGTTTGCATACATAATATGATATTTTATACACAGGAAAAAATAACCTACAAGGTTGAATATCTTAATATATATCTTATCTTAATTATTCTTAAATAATTCAATATAATACATTTTAAAAAAATGCATTTTTTGTTATTTATAGGCCTGAGGGATGAAAAGACAGTGAAATTCAACAAGAAAAAGAGGAAAACAAAGCAGTAATTGGCACTTTTGCTTGTGGTTGAAAATGTTTGGACATAAAATAAAGAAATTAGCAACATATTCAAGAGATGACAATTTTGGGATTTCGTAATAAAAATAAATAATATCGTTAAGGATAAAACGGTGGGTCACATTAGCAGGGTTAAATATAAGAACTCAAATCAACCCTAAATGTACTCACAAAATAAATGGGCAGCAATTTCTTCAAAAAGACCACAAACGAACGTGTCGTCCAAATCTTTTAAATTGTTGCGCTTGTGATAACGCGTCATGGGTCACATGATAACGTCAACATGGCAGATGTCCGGCTCGCATTCATACTCAATGAGATCTGGCTATAAAGTACCTACTCTTTTAGCGCTCGTTAAGTAAGTACTTTTTGAAATTAAGCACCTACTCATTGAGTATGCGGTTTCGAACGCAGCCTTAGAGTTATGTTACACACTACATGAAAGGTCATTTTCAAAAATCCATAATAGGGGCACTATAAAGACCACAGCCTCTAGCGTCAGTCGCTAGTGCGCCTAAGGGAAAGGTAGTGAGGTTTACCAGCACAGTTCTTACTAGCTGACCTGTTAGACAAAGCAACAATAATCAAGCAACAAGTCTGTCCACACAAAATACAACACAATACGTGACAGCCAATCAGGGGAGTGTTTCCTGAAGCCAATTATGGTTGCAAATTCCATCATTACCAACAAAATTCAACTGACCTTGCGACATAGTTGGTTAACAAGGATTTTGGGAAACGCACCCTAGAATAGTTCTCACGATACACTTTGGAAGTGTAAATGCTCATGTGGTCGAATGCGTTCGAACAGCCACAAAAGACTCTCCGCCTACTGACCAAATGTGTTGCGTAAACATTATGGGAAGCGTGCTAGCCAGACGAGATTTTAACTTTATTGGCTGAAGATCCAAGTATGGTTTGAAGACGAAAAATGCACTAAGCACATGCGCATTCATATGTAAATTGCGTGAGATCATTTTGTCCATTCGATCAAAAGATCCGGAAAAAAAACTACATATTCCCACCCATTGACCCTCCCCTCAAAGAAATCAGGACAGAAGTGGTTGAAAGTGGACAAGAGAGATGGATTAAAACACCAGGTGTAAACAGAATGTGTCTCCCTCGTCTACTTGTGATCCAATCGATGAAAACGCATCTTAATACCAGGTGTAAACCGGGCCTAAGATAGCTTGTATTTTCTAGCCTCCTGTACTGCTTTAAAAGTTTTTCCTTGTGGAATTTGAAAGTTTTTTTTATGTAATAGCTGATTCTATACTTTAACACTCAGTCTTTCTTCAACCATGTTTGATGTTTAAATATACACAAGGAGCGGTACTTCGGTCCAATGAGTTTTTGAAGTGGACAAAAATACACTAAATTGGGAACAAATACTCAAATTATTAGCATGGTACCATATAGCATGGTAGAGATGTCAGTCACATCTGGAAAGGTCATAGCAAGACTCATAAACACAGAGTTATGTAGTTATAAAGCCAGTTACATCATGGTAAGCCAGTGCATATAAAATCTGCATATAAAACGTTTTTATCAGTCCAAAAGGAAATAGCTGTGACAAGTTTCCAGCCTCCTACAATAAGCACTTCTTAGGAAAAACTAATCTCTGGTTTTGTGGCATTAAATCTTTGAAAGCTATTCAGAAGCTTTTTTGAGTTTTTTGCTGTAGTATCAAGTAAAAGAGATATTCTTGAGCACCTTTATTAGCTGCAATGTGCACCAGTAAAGTCTGGCTACACGATAGTCGATAGTACCACACTACTAATGCAATCTCTGAAACTCAACTCAAACAAACTCAAAACAACACTTACATGGTTTAACACGTACCCAGCAACTCAGAGACACAGATTCCACCTTAGGAAGCGAATAAATGCTTCACGACAACATTTAAAATGAACGTGTTTGTCACTGGTGTAATGCATATAGAAATTTCCCTCTGATGGCATTTAAGTCAGGCACACACGCAGAGGAATTTGTTGAGGGTGTATTGTTGTAATTTACAGTTCAATTTAAGAGTCATCTGTTTAAATTAGAGCACAGAGACAAGAGTGTGTGTGTGCACACAGTGAGACACCGATGTAAGTATTCATCAATGTCGAGCTGTGTGTGTGCTGATGTGAGAGAGTGAAGAGGAGGGTGTGTTTTTATTTGTTTGTCCCTTGTCTGATAGAGCTGCCACATCTTTAAGATGAAACATGAAGTTCAGAACATTTAATCCACCAGATGACACTGAAGATACTGTCACACACACAGCCTGAAGTTAAAATAATAATAATAATAAAAGTCCTAGACCAACTGGCCAACCAGTTAAACCAGTTCAGTACCAACTTATCCAGGCTAGGAGATCAGCTTAAACCAGCTATGACCACCACACAATTTTCATGTTTAAATCAGTGGAATTTTTGAATTTATTACAATGGATGTCAGTCTTATACTGACACCTAGTAGAGTGGTTTAGTGACACACAAGCTGAACATTTAAGTTACCATTGCTATTGCAGAAAAGATAAAACTGTCAAGAATGATTCAAGAATGATTACACCCAACAACAGGGGAGACTGAATAAGATATGTGGTAATATACAAGTAATATTTAATATTTACTTGGAGGACATCGCATATCTGTGGATTAATGCGCATGCGTCGCGTCTGAACGCGTTGTTGTCTTTGGAGCTCCATCGATTTGATTTATAATTCTTGATTTTACTCTTTAAACTTACTTACAACAAACATTTTCTACTTTTCCTCACTGAGAAGCACTACTGCTCAAACCTCATATTACAACGCGGACTGTTGAGCAGACGCGTCTCTGTTAGTGATCCAACGCTGGATACTCTTATAGGTTACGTCCTTGGATCACGGCTGAACGCTTCTTCTCAACACTCACTTACAAACATTTTTCGCCTATCGTGCGTCTACTCTACACCCGTACCACTAAAAAGACGGATTATATCTAAGACTTCAGTCATAAATTAGTATTAATATTGTTAGCATCACTGGTAGCGTAGTTGCTAACTTACTGTCCATCTGTTAAAATGGCGAATATATCAGATGTAAGTAGTCTACCTTTTGGTGCAGGTGAAGACACATTTGAGCGGCACGCGGTGCAGTCTGAGTTGGAAGCTGTTGAGAAACAGATCCACGACCTTTTAGTGAGACAAGCCGAACTGATAGACCGGCGGTTAGCTCTTGAAACATCACGCGCCGATGCACACAAATCAGAGATTAACGTTACTAACCCGCTGATTCCGACCTCGTCTACTCCGTGCGTTACTGAGCATCGGTCCCGAGCGTCGAGGTCGCGATCAGCCATGGTCTCGTTCACTCCGGCTCCAACACGCCACCACGAAGCCTGGATATTTCCGCAGCGGAAGACGCGAGTCAGGTCTAGACCAAGACCCTCTCCGACCCTCCCGGTTTTCGAGTTATCCACACAAAACCGCTTCTCCCCTCTTCGCGAAACCGAACGCGATGCTGTGATCATCGGCGATTCCATCGTTCGGCACGTCCACGCTACATTAGGTAAGAGTAAGGTGCACAGTCACTGCTTTCCTGGTGCTCGTGTTTCTGAAATCGCTGCTCACGTTCCCGAGATTCTGAATGATAACGAGCGCGTTGGAACTGTGGTCTTGCACGCGGGGGTGAACGACATCAGGCTGCGCCAGACGGAAGTTCTGAAGAAAGACTTCAGGAATCTGATCGATACGGTACGCAGCACATCGCCTGATATAACGATCATTGTGTCAGGACCGCTTCCCACGTACCGTCTAGGACATGAAAAGTTTAGTAGATTATTCGCGCTAAATGAATGGTTAACGTCATGGTGCAACGAGCAGAAACTGCTCTTTGTAAATAATTGGAATCTGTTTTGGGAGCGTCCTAGGCTTTTCCGTGCTGATGGCTTACACCCAAACAGATTCGGAGTGGATCTTCTGTCGGATAACATCTCCAAAATGTTAAATACCTTTTGACTAGTAACCAAAAGCCCAAATCATAGTCTCTGCTGCACCAAATTAACTGATATAAATACTAGTGTAGAACATTGCATAGAAATTGTGTCTATTCCTCGTTTAGTGCGATCAAATCATAAATCTACTGCAGGATCTAGGAAAAATCTAATTGTTATTAAAACAGAAAATGTTGCTATTAGTAAACAAAAACAATTTCTAAAGCTAGGTCTTTTAAACATTAGATCACTCACACCTAAGGCAGTTATTGTAAATGAAATAGTCACAGATAACAGCATCGATGTACTTTGCCTTACTGAAACCTGGCTTAAACCAAATGATTATTTCGGTCTAAATGAGTCTACTCCATCAGGATACTCCTATAAACATGAGCCCCGTCTGATTGGTCGTGGCGGCGGTGTTGCAACAATCTATAGAGATTTTCTTAGTGTTACTCAGAAAACGGGCTATAATTTTATTTCGTTTGAATTACTTGTACTAAATGTTACGCTCTTAGATGCTAAAAAAACATCCCTATTATCTTTAGCCTTGGCTACCGTATATAGACCGCCAGGGCCGTACGCTGATTTTCTAAAAGAATTTGCAGATTTTCTCTCAGACCTATTAGTTAATTTCGATAAAGCATTAATTGTTGGAGATTTTAACATACACGTAGATAATCAAAATGATGCGTTAGGGGCTGCGTTTATAGATTTATTAAACTCCTTTGGGGTTAAGCAAAACGTTACCGGACCAACTCATCGTTTTAATCATACACTCGATTTAATTATATCACATGGAACCGATCCAACCGATATAGATATCATTCCACAAAGTGATGATGTCACTGACCATTACATGGTAACTTGCATATTACGTACTCCTGTAATATATCATGCTGCGCTGTGTTATCGATTAGGCAGAACAATCCTTCCATCCACCATAGATAATTTTTCAAATTGCTTATCGGATCTGTCTCAGATGCTCAGTGAACCCAAACAAACAGATGAACTAGAGGAACTAACCAGCACTATGAGCACCATTCTCTCTGGAACACTGGATATTGTTGCACCTATTAGACTAAAAAAGGTCAGAGAGAAAATTAAAGCACCATGGTACAACAATACTACGCGTGTTCTAAAGAGAGAAACCCGTAATTTAGAGCGTAAATGGAAACAAACTAATTTAGAGGTTTTTAGAATCGCTTGGAAAGACAGTACGTCACGTTATAAAAAGGCCCTAAAAGTAACCAGGGCTGAGCACCTCCGCAATCTAATAGATAATAACCAATACAAAACTAGGTTTTTATTTAACACCGTGGCTAGACTAACAAATAAACAAGCGTCACCTGAACAAAATATTCCGTTACAGTTTAGTAGTAATGATTTCATGAATTTTTTCACTGAGAAAATAGAAAACATCAGAACCACAATTGTAAACGTTCAATCCTCAATCGCACCTTATAATTCAGCATTGACAAGAACAATTACAGTGCTTTACAACTGTAGAACAAATAGAGTTAAATAAACTTATCACTTCCTCTAAAACAACAACATGTTTATTAGATCCCATACCAACTAAACTACTGAAAGAAGTGTTACCTATAGTGGAAGAGCCTCTCCTCAATATTATTAACTCGTCTTTAACTTTAGGTCATGTTCCAAGAACATTTAAAGTGGCAGTTATAAAACCACTCATTAAGAAACCACAATTAGACCCAAATAACCTAGCAAATTATAGACAAATTTCAAATCTTCCTTTTATGTCTAAAATACTAGAAAAAGTTGTGTCTGCCCAACTAGGCTCTTTCTTACAAGAAAATGACATCTATGAAAAGTTTCAGTCTGGATTTAGGCCGCACCATAGCACTGAAACTGCGCTCGTTAAAATCACAAATTATTTACTTTTAGCTTCTGACCAAGGCTGTATCTCAATACTAGTTTTACTTGATCTTAGTGCTGCGTTCGATACTATAGATCACACAATACTCTTAGATCGACTACAAAATTATACTGGTGTTCAAGGACAAGCATTAAGCTGGTTCAGATCATACCTATCTGACCGATACCATTTTGTCTATTTAAATGGAGAAAAATCGATCATAACTCCAGTAAACTATGGAGTGCCGCAAGGATCTGTGTTAGGCCCTCTATTGTTTTCAATATATATGCTGCCACTTGGAAATATTATAAGGAAACATGGAATTAGTTTCCATTGTTATGCTGATGACACTCAAATATATATTTCATCACGGCCGGATGAAAACGCTAAATTATCCAAATTGACAGAGTGTGTTAAAGATATAAAAGACTGGATGACGCGCAATTTTCTTTTATTAAATCCAGACAAGACAGAGGTACTAATCATCGGTTCAAAAAACCGCCCACAAAACCTCTCACAATACAACTTTAACATAGTAGGATGTCCTGTTACTTTATCCTCTACAGTAAAAGACCTGGGTGTTATACTAGACTGCAACCTGTCTTTTGAAAATCATATTTCATATGTTACAAGAACAGCCTTTTTCCACCTTAGAAACATCGCTAAGCTACGTAATATGCTATCTGTTTCTGATGCAGAAAAGTTAGTTCATGCGTTCATGACCTCGAGACTAGATTACTGTAATGCTTTATTAGCTAGTTGTCCTGCATCCTCAATAAACAAGATACAGTTAGTCCAAAATGCCGCCGCTAGAGTTCTTACTAGATCAAGAAAATTTGACCATATAACACCAATTCTATCATCACTACATTGGTTACCTATAAAGTTCCGTATTAATTACAAGGTATTGCTACTGACTTATAAAGCCCTAAACGGCTTAGCTCCAGTTTATTTAAAGGATCTTCTATCGCCCTATAATCCATCGCGCTCTTTAAGATCACTAAATTCGAGGCTTTTGGTCATACCTAGGATATCCAGATCATCCAAAGGAGGGAGATCATTTTCACATTTAGCTCCAAAACTCTGGAATAGCCTTCCTGATACTGTTCGTTGCTCAGACTCGCTCTCCCAGTTTAAAACTAGATTAAAGACGCATCTCTTCAGCCAGGCATTCATATAATACTTTTAATCTTACAGTTAAATCCTGTCTCTAGTTCATAAACGCCAGAGGAGAACTGGCCTCCGACTGAGCCTGGGTTCTCCCAAGTTTTTTTTTTCTCCATTAGGTCACCTGATGGAGTTTTTCGGTTCCTTGCCACTGTTGCCTTTGGCTTGCTCAGTTGGGGATACTTAATTTAATCAATCATTCAACAATACTATTGATCAGCATTACCAAACGTGGACGTTTTACACTAGAAACAAACACTGATGTACTATTTTATTTGATACTGTGAAGCTGCTTTGATACAATCTGCATTGTGAAAAGCGCTATATAAATAAAGTTGACTTGACTTGACTATTTGGCTAGCAACATGATCTCAACATAGATCGGGTCACATATTGGGGGTTGCCATGTAGAATAAGACAGCTTTTATTTAATCTACTGATATTAGTCTTCATCAGATGGTTATCTATACATCAGTGTTTCCCAACCCTGTTCCTGGAGGCACACCAACACTACACATTTTCCAACTCTTCCTAATCAATCACACCTGAATCAGCTCATCAGCTCATTAGTAGAGACTCCAAGACCAGAAATATATGGGTCAGATAAGGGAGACATCCAAAATGTGCACTGTTGATGTGCCTCCAGGAGCAGGGTTGGGAAACACTGATCTACAGCATTAAAGGTCCACTGAAGTGCCCTGGAATGCGCAGCTTTGTACGATGCATTGAAATAATTTCCACTGAAACAGGAAGCTAGGCGGGACATATTGAATGGCTACTCCCCCTTTTCAAACAGCCAATAGCATTTAGTTTACCTCATAGACTGCAGTCGTACTTGACAGCACCATGGAAGCGAATCCGAGCGCTGATGATACGTTTGATTCAATCGTAGAGGTGTAGATATATTCTAGCCATTTCATTCTTAACCAACGTACTGTTGGAAAACGGATTAAAACTCAAGCGTTTGAGCAACCGAACACACATCTCCAACCCATATTGATCCGTGAAGTGTCAACGGTCGTTTGGCCAAGTGGTATTTATAGGCTTGTTTGACTTGAACAGGCGATGAACCGACATCAAAGTACCACGGGAGCAATTCAAAAGCAAAAGGAGCCGTCTACTTTCTATTTGCTCTCACGGTACTTTGATGTCATTCACCGACTGGTCTGTGCAGCGCCGGTTCAAGTCGAACAAGCCTTATAGCATAGGGGGTGGAGCTTTAGATTGTAGAGAGCATTTGATTGGACAGACGATGTGATGAGAAGCTGAAGTCTGCGGTGATGTAAAAAAAATCTGTGATCCATTTTAGCGGAAGTGAGATACTGTAAGTTTTGAATGATTGTATCTCCTAAATGCGAATTTTGTTATTGTTTTAGAGCACACCAGCTTATTCATAACCTGTGTGTGTAGTTTATCATTAAGAGACTGTGTCTGTTCCCCGAATAGTGAGGTCAAATAATAAATCGACTATAATATCTAGAAACAAATCTGATTGTGATTAAAGCAGAAAATATCAAAATAAGTGAACAAAAACATTTTCTAAAACTTGGGCTCTAAACATTATATCGCTCACACCTAATGAAATTATCACAGACAATATTTTTTATATATTCTGCCTTACAGAAACCTGGCTTAAACCAAATGATTATTTCAGTCTTATTGAGTCTACTCCACCAGGGTGGAGAATTATATTCCATCTGACCATCTGATTGGTTGTGGCGGAATGTTACTCAGAGTCAGAAAACAGGACACAGACAGCTGTCACAGGATGATGAAGAAGATGAAGAGTTCAAAAGGGTATCAATAAACAAAAGGGTGTTTTAAAGAAAACAAACTCAGGTAATCTCCAAAAGGTGTAACAGTGTCCAGCAAAAACACTAGAGTACACGAACATCGACTGACAAAAGCAGATTGAACAGAGAGTAACTAAATACTGGCGGGATACACAGTGATGAACTAAATGATGAACAGTTACTGATGAGTGACGGGAAAATCAAACAAAGGAAAGTCTATGGAGGAAAGGTGGGGGCTCTGGAGGTGGGCGAGGAGGTGGCGGAGGAATGGTGACAGACGGACGACAAGACCCCACAGACCCAGAGCCCTGTGACGACAGCCCACGGCGGAGTCGAGGGAGGGAGGAGCCATGGTGGAGTAGAGGCTGACGTCAACAGGGGGACGAAAGACGGAGCCGATGGATCCCAGGGCGCAGACTGAGAGCCGATGGAGCAGAGTGACACCGCTGGTATGGGAGGCCTGGGAGCCAGATTACCCGAGGACTGAGGTGATGCCGGTGTGATGGAGGAGCAAGGCATTTCCGAAAGAAAGGAGGAGCCCGCTGCAGCCGTAGGGGTGGAGGAATTGAGCATAGCGGAAAATTAGCAAGTCCGTGGCGAGGTGGAGTGACGACTGACCAAGGGGGAGCCGGGGGGATTAGGGAACCCTAGACCAGGGTTGTAACACCTTAAAATAACCAGGTTACCCTTTTTTCAGTGTTTGTTTTAGTGTTCCACCCTAGGATTTCACCACTTTCCTCCTGTGGCCAACCTATTCAAAATTTTTTGGATGTACCATAGAGCCATAATGTCACTGGAGAAATGCTAAATTTTGTGTGAATAATCTATTCTGTAAGCAAAATTGCCCAATAACAGGGAGGTTACAAAGATAAACGGTGCATCCAAATTCGCATACTATCCGTCCTAAATAGTTTTCGAAAATAGAATTAATACGCCCCAAATCGTAGTATTTAGAAATTAGGATTCCAAAGATACCCGGATGGTCTACTTTTTCCGGTTAGAATCCGAAGTGAAGATCCGTGTACACTCTAATGGCTAATATTGCCCACAACCCATTGCGCGTTGGATGAGGTTTCGGTTTGAACTACAAACACGAGTGAAAAGTGTTAAAAAACTACAGACATTGAGGATGTGTGAGTCCGGCGGTTATGAAGAGAGGTTTAGATTTGAGTGATTAATTATTAGTATCTAACCTGACGAAAATGTACTTATTCAATGTTGTCCACATTATATTTAATCTGCAGCAGCATAGTGAACTTTTGTAAAGATAGCCTACGTTTAGACATTAACATTTAAATGCATCATTATATTCAAATTGCAAACACGTGAGGAGAGTCTCCGCATGAAAGACCCACGGCTCGCAGATCAACGTGCTACTACATTCAATTAATTTGAATGGAGGATTTTAACTGTGACAAGATGAGTGACAGGGCAGTTTACGGTGACAGGATGCACGTAACTAAGCGACAGAGCTGTCCGTTAAAGATGACGAAGTAGAATGTCCCAAAGCTTGCCTGCTCTTTTGCTACACACTTAAAAGTATGTAGTTTTTCTTCACAAAAAGAGTACATACTTTTAGGGCGTAGTATAAGTAGGCAAATTGGGACACAGCAAAAAAAGTATTTTCTGGTCATGTGATCTCAATGTCTGAACCCATTGAAGTAACTCTATTCATTCATTTCTTTTGGGGAAAACATGTGGAAAATAGTTTTTTTTTTTTTTTTTCAGTTCATCCACAAAATCTTGACACCAACTTGTTTAAACACACATTACCCACATGCACTCACAAAACGTTCATGCGCACAAGGTCGGTCTCATGTTTTCTCCATTACAGACACCCCTGACCTGTCTCCTGTCGTTCTGTCTGTGCTGTGAGATTGATCAGAGGTCTGTAAACAGGAAATGAGTTGGCATTTCTCTGTAATGAAAAATACAGTTTCCAGCCGCATTCACTGAGATTGACATTTTCCATTATGGCCTAAAAATGTACATATGTTTCTCCATCAGAGTGCCGTGTGGCTGTTCTGGCATCAGTTTTTTTGGTCAGGTCATCAATCTTAGCCTCTCTCTCTCTCTCTATGTTGTGCTTCACCACTCACCAGCATGATTTATTGAAACAGAGGTGGCGGAACCCAATGGTGCTAGGGGCCGGTAAATCCTGATAAAAAACTTGGATAAAAGCAATTTAATGCTATCAGTCATGTAATACTGGCCTCTGTCATGACGTGTATGCACTGGATAGGGTGTGTGTGTGTGTATGTATGTGTGCACACCACTTTAAAAAAATAAGAAAAAATCTAGCGCAAAACTGCAAAAAGAAAAGTTCTCCAATTGATGACATTGTCTTTCAACATGTACAGAAATGCCACTCAGAGTACCCTAAAAACTAAGAACAGATTTGTTCCCATAGGAACTACAAGCAAAACAATTATGACCAGAATTTATTTAAAACATTATACACATTAAAACCTGGAATTTCCAGCAGGGATATGGACTGTTTTGCACTTCTGGATTTGGAACACTGAAGTAAACTATAGCCAGGTGAGCATCTGTAGAAGTAAATGGGAGACCATAGCAAATACAATTTTTGTGTTTCGATTTGTTCCAACAGCAAAAGAAAAATCCATTAATGCGCAACTTCCCAAAAGAGAAAAAAAAAATAGAGAGAGAATGATTACGCAGGTCAGAAGAGAGAAAGATGGCCAATTTACTGTCATTTCCTCAGCAGCTAAACACACTAGCTAGCAGCTAGCGTTGCCACCCGTCCCGGTTTTCCAGGGATTGTTCTCTTTTTTGAGCGACAGTCCCGGAAAATTTATATTCTTTCCCGGGACATGAATTGTCCCGTTTTTTTATGAAAATGTACTTCTAAAGTAGAATTTCCTGGTTTCAAATTAAACCGTTTCCTTCTACTGTTACTGCAGAGCTGCCACACGCAATTGACACTTTTCACACGCTGTCACGCCACAAATCCATTTTCTCACGCACAGAAAAATTGCGAAGCAAAGAGGACATGGAGACCGACAGACTGTACAGAGCAGGTTACTTATGATATAAAAAAAAAATCTCAGCTCTCAGATTCTGTCAATTTTATTACGAAATTCAAACAATAAACACCGTTTTGGCGTTTGTAAATGTGACGTGAAAGATCCCTAGCGGAACCGATCATCTCTACTAGCTAACTTAATAGTAAATAAACACGAATGAACAATGTTAAAAGAAACAGTACAACTTACCGAAATCTATATTCATCATACATAATATCGATCAATCAGTGTTTTTCAACCGCGGAAAGGGTCAATAAAACAGCTGGAGAACAATTGTCACATAACATTTACCTCAGGAAAGCCATTTGATGACCATATTAGTTGCACATTATTTGGCTAGAAAAAAAGAGCTATGAGTATTTTGCTAAACATGTGTAGGCTACTATATTAGGCTACATATTTATTATATTTTTACTTATCATTAAATAAAGTTGGTATAATAAAAAACGTTATATTTAATGTGAGTTATTTTTAACTCACTTTTTAAGTTTTTTTTTTTTCTTGAGAAAAATTAATGCCTATCTTGTGTACCTAATATTTATCCAAATTAGTCAATTAAATCAAATCACAAGAATTGAACTGAATTGAAATCCTGAAATTTGTTTCAAGCAATAATAAAAAACGTAGCTTGAAATTGTACCATAAACATTGTAACATGTTGTCACTAAACCTAATACAATTCAGTTTAGTTACTAAAATGTTTTGACAATCACAATACACTTATTGTGATGCAAGATTATTATTTTTTTACAGGAAAAACAGCGCTGGAAAATCATGCAACCCCCCCCCCCCCCCCCCCCCCCGAACAAAAAAAAATCATCTGAGTGTCCAGGTTTTTCACAAATCAAAGGTGGCAACCCTACTAGCAGCATGCTTGCAGCTTTTTTTATGCCAGGGTAAAATAACTCAAAGTATAGTGTAATAAATATGCACTACATTTTTGCCTGTAATTTACATACAATAAGCTACAAGAAGACAGCTGTCATGTTAATACAAGTAATTCAGCAGAAAGACACATCTTTCACACATTTATGCATATTTCTACAGTAGGCCTTATTTATTTGATTTTTAGGGTACATGTCATGTAAATGAACACCCAAAATGCATAAAAAGTTTTTAGTTGATAACAGCCTTGTGTAAACAGCCCTTTAGTCTAATTAGTCTAGACCCATGGGCAGTGCTCTGACTTACAGAAAGGAAGCACTTTGACCTGAGTTTGATTCCTGGCCCGGTTCCTCTTTATCCTTCTTTTGCGATCTGTCCACTCTTCCACTATTCTGTCCAAAAAGCAAAAGACCAAATAATATGAGAAACATGAAACTAGCACTTGTTTTTCAATCATGACAATACTCTCAATAGCTTTAGCATGTTAATTGGAAATGAAAATGTTAATTTGGTCTTGGTAGACTAGATCTACAGAGCAAGTATGGACTTGCTAGTGCCAAAAAAAGACATAGACACGCTGCTGTGCGCATGAATAGGCAAACACAATTTATATAGCAGATCTTTGCAGGTGGAGCTGGGGGAGGTGGAGGGTTTCAGAGTAACTAATAACGTACTGCATTCCAGCTTACAGCGAACAATAAACCAGACTATTTAAATGTTGAGCAAGCAATCTCACTGGTTGCATTTAAAGGTCCCTAACAGCTTATGCCATCTAGAGTTTCATGACAAAAATACACATGTATTACACATTTAGAAAAGGTCAGAAGATTCACAGGCATGCTGAGGGTAAAAATTCCTGTGTTGTAGTGAGTGTGTGTACAGTATATGCAAAAGGCCTTCACCGGCCTCAAGGGACCATTTAATTCAGCATGGTAGACATTAAATCAGAACGTGCATAGATGTATGTTCATCGGGAATCTAGCTGTGGTATCATGTTGTTCTGTCACAGGATGCATGTATAAACCTAAACATGCTGCTCACACAAGCAAGTGTACGTTTTTTTTTTTTTTTTTAGACTGCATTATTAGTCATACAGTCTGAGGCTTTTAACATTTCCACACGTAATTTCAGTATTCCAATAACATTAGCTCCATTTCTAGGCATAGTGCCTGATTGCAACTAATCCTAATAAATGCCTTCTGACGTTAATGATGAAACCTGTTCATTTCAGCTGTGCAGTCCAGTTCCATCTTCTTCCAATGTATTCACATATTAAAATGCATTTTATTAGATTCTCAATGCACTGCCAATCATATTCACTTTAAAATGCATGAATCTTAAAGAGAATATCGTGACTTATCCAATACATTTGCTTTTACAGTTTTTACTTACAAATGATCTAAATGAACAGAAGACACAACCGCAGCATTTTTCTTGTCACTTTGTTAGAAGTGGCATGCCATCTGGCCACCTGTTATCAGTGTGATTGCACAAAATCACACCAGTGACAGCAGAGGTAACACCAAGATAATTAGCATTAAAAACAACACTGCTGTTTCCAAGAAGGTGAAGTGTAGAGTTGCCACATCAGCCCCACTGTTTCCTCAAAATGTGACTATGATCCTGAAAAAAAAACATTTGGGGGATTTTGTAAGTCAATGATTGTTGTTAAGGGTACATTAATGTGGTCTTCAAGAACAGTGTCAGAAATTAACTTGAATTTTTTTTTATTATTATTCTTTCATACTAATGCCGGATGATCTTGCTATTCATAATACAATTGACAAACTTTCTGCTTGATTTGAAATGATTCACAATACAAATATTCTGTTAACAAATAGGACTTTTAAAGAGAGAAGTGATTTTTCACACATCAAATGTCTCATATTTCATACTTCACTTACACTGTTGCATTCTTGGTTAACAGGTACATTAACTTTCATCACATTTTTAAACTTAGTAATTCACAAAGAAGTAAAATAACTGCTTTATATTTTAAAACGTAATACAGCCTATATATTCCTGATGGCAAAGCTGAATTTTCAGCATCATTATTGCAGTCTTCAGTGTCACATGATCCTTCTGAAATCACTGTAATATGTAAGCCTAATATGACTTCATATATGTCAAAAGTAAATATTCATATATGAATGGATGGATGGATGAATGGATGGATGGATGAAAAATAACCTTGAATCCAACCTTGAAAAAAATTGTGTTGATTATGCACAATTATGCATAATCAAATGCATGAACAAACACATTATGATTATTTGAGCGAGAACTCTGTCTTCAAGAACAAACTCGCGCACACATACAGATGGGTGCTTCTCGTCAAAGCCACAGGTATTGACAGATCCCTCCGACACCTGTCACACACATCACTCCACCATCCCTGTGGACAAGAATCTACCAATGTCAAAGCCCTTCTGCTGATACACACACCTTCAGGATAAACGGTTTGTTTACAAGTGTCGCTAGTACTCTCTACGAAAGCTAAAAATGGCGCCCCTTCATTCAAGTAAACAAGTTTGGTGACAAACAAGTAAACAAGATATCACAATATTCAAAATGGAATATTTTAACAAGTTCTTCTACATACCTGCATATTTGTACCACACCAGTGTTGATTCTGATTTGTTGACACACAAGTGTTAGTTAATTTTTTATATTTGCAGAGCTATGAAGGAACTTGGTGGCATAAGGAGTGATTTACCTGTTTTGGTGATTTAAAAATTTACTTTTTGTTTTACATAAAAGAAAGTTAGGTGAATGAGTTAAGTAAATGATGACAGAATTTTGATATATGGGTGTACTGTTGCTTTAAATTTAAAAGTTTAAAACTTTAAAAGTTTTAAAAATAAAAGAATATCTTAGATTTTCATGCATACAAACTAAAGTTTTCCAGCTAAGAACAAAGTGGAGAATGTAATATAAGGTTCTTGTGTAGGTTGTAATGAAAAAAATGGAGGGAGAAACTGGAATGAGGGGAGAGTTATGTGGGAGCTGACCACCTCTGCAGTAACACCAGCCAAATTCTTATGAGCTGACCTCTCAGCTCTCCTCTGAGGCCAGAGATGCTCATAGATTCCATCTGTCTTCTCTCCCTCTTCGCGTTTCTTTCGCCTGACATGCTGTACATCTCATTTCCGTCTGCTGTTCTTCCCTAGGGCTGTGACAGGACTTGCCCTCTGCACTCAGTAGGCGTCGAGTGACCAGATTCAAACCGATAACCTCCGGCCCCACTCTCATTTTATATCTCTTCTGCTCCTCTCTCTCGCTTGCTCGCTCTGCCATAATCATTTTAACTGTAAATATATTTCAATTCCAGAGAGACTAAGGCAGACGTAAACAAGGACATATGCAGTAACACACTCTCAAGGGGTAATGTGCTGAATAATATTTTGTAATAATTGCCGGCTTATTATATAGTACTTCGCTTATTACATGGCTAATTAAAGAAATTGAATGAAATATTGATATAACTTTTTGTTTTATTAAAGTTTGCATGAAATAAAAATGGACCCCATTCTCTTTGTTAGCGCAAAAGTCTTGTGGTAAACAAGTAATCCATAAATTAATTCACAAGAAAAAGATTGTTTGTCTTTGTAATTTTTAATCACAATGTGAAAATTTGCTTCCCCTCTGGAATGGCATTCCTTCTCATGTAAGTTTGATGACTAGGGCAGAACAATATCCTTATCCACTGCCTTCCAACCATTAGTTTCCTGCACTAAAATCAAGTCTCAATTCTTTTCTCATTTAATATTTATTTTCACTTAACTGAGAGTGAACTCCTTCAAACTGTGAAAAGAGCTGAATTCCACAGAGAGTCAACGCTCAGTACCAGATGATCTGTCATTTGGTATCCCATTCAGTCTGGAAACTAACTGACTCTTTTACATATAAGACAAAGAACGCTTGTAAGAGATGATCCCAACTAGAGAAAGAACACTTAAGATGTCAACGTTAGGTAGTTTTAAAAAGACAGATTGGTTCGGAGATGGCACATCTTGAGTCTGACGAGGAAAACCATGAGTTATGTTGAATGGTTGATTAGAGGTGTGTCTTGTGTATTATCAGCGTGAATGGCTTTCCATTTCTCAAATTGTGGTATGAATCGTAAAATGTTTCGAATTTTTATTATAGAAATCATGTCTAAATTGGCCTCCCAAGACGTCATTCCAGACATGACCGCCAACGAATCAACGAACCTGGGAAATATCTTCCAGCAAGGACGCCAATGAAGGGAATCACCATCAAAGACAACAACAAAAGAAAGTAGCACCTCCAGATCCTAGATGAACTGGTGCATTGAATTGAATTGAATGAGGCATTTATATAGCACTTTCATGTGTACTACTGTACACTCAAAGCACTTTACAATCATGTCAGGGGTCTCTCCTCACCCACCAACAGTGTGCAGCATCCACTTGAATGATGCAACAGCAACCACAGAACAACAGCGCCAGTGCGCTCACCACACACCAGCTATAGGTGGAGAGGTGAGAGAGTGATATAGTCAGTTCAACGGATTGGGATAATTAGGAGGCCATGACTGGTAAGGGCCAATGGATGGAATTTGACTAGGACACCGGGGTTACACCCCTACTCTTACACTCTCAAATAAATCTGAGTGCATGTGACATAGCACCCCCTCCCGGAAGGCTCCCAGGTGAGGAGAAGGAGGAGGCTTAGGACGAGGGCGTGGAGATGGTGGAGGGATGGCGACAGGAGATAGCGAAGGGATTGTGATGGGCAGCGACAGAGGAATGATGGCATCCGGCATCCGAGACCCTGGCGGCGGTAATGGTGGATGTCTGATGGCACAGACCCAGAGCCCAGAGACGAGTCGAGGGTGGGAGGAGTCAAGGTGGAGAAGTGGCTGACGTCAACAGGGGGACGACAGACAGAGCCGATGGATCCCAGAGCGCAAACTGAGAGCCGATGGAGCAGAGTGACATCGCTGGCACAGGAGGCCTAGGTGATGCCGTGGCGACGAGCGTCTGAGATTGAACCAGATTACCCAAGGACTGAGGCAATACCAGTGTGATGGAGGAGCGAGGCGTACCCAAAGGGAAGGAGGAGCCCACTGCAGCCGTAGGGGTGGAGGAACGGAGCGTAGCTGAAGGTCCGCAAGTCCTTGGCGAAGGTGGAGTGACGACTGACCAAGGGGGAGCCGATGGGACGAGGGAAACCTGTGGAGTCGTAAGGCCGAGTTTGTCTGGTGAAGCCGAAGGTGGGAGGAGCCAAGGTGGAGCCGACAGGTCGACGGGCCAAGAGATGCTGATGGTGGTTGCAGGACCTGAGGCGCGACTTGACTGCTTGGCATTACAGGAGATGGTGAAAGGCTGCAAACCTCCAGCAAAGGTGGGACTGGAGGACTGGAGGACTGGATGAGCCGGGCAGTGATGGAGGCAGATGGAGACTTGACAGGGTCAACGTTAACAATACATTGTTCATGCAGGTGCCTGTGCTGTCTAGAAACAGCAATGAAGGTTCAGAGGAAACAGATAAAAAGTTCATGAAGTCCATGGTGCTGTCCAGAAACAGCGATGAAAAACCAGAAATGGGGTGGGATAGGGTGGGAGATGATACCTCGGCTTTACCTCTCAATTTCCACCAGTATACACTCAGCCACTGATGTCGTGGGATTACCCCTCTTGGTTAGATTCACTGGGGGGCTCCTCTTCTGGGGCGAGGGTCCGCGCTGACTAGGCCTGTCGCGATAGTCAATAAATCAATTAATCGCACGATAAAAAAAATGAGCTCGATAATTTTTCCGGCCGCGATAATTCCATTTGCATACTTGTTTGGTTTCCTCGTCTCTCTCTCTCTCTACCAAATAGACTGGATGACCACTCTCGGTTCCTTAGCGTATAGGAGGAGTGAACTCTCTTGTCAGTTGCATGGTCTATGTGTGGGGAGGCGGCGCCGCGGCGCTTGTCAGTCACATGGTCTTTGTATGGGAAAGCGCCGGCGGGACTGCTTGCAGCGACTGCCGGGAGAGAGAGAGAGAAGACGCTAGTTGTGAGTTGGAGGGGAAAAAAAAGAAAAAGATGGAATTGGTTTCAAAGCCAAACGCGACAGCGAGCCCGATCTCATGAAAATGCGTATCTATACCACGAATGTTATTTCTCGTGCCATTTATACGCCAAAAATAGTTTTTGCGTGCATATGATACGCACTTTATGGCGTGTAATACGCACGCACTCCTCACCCCTAATCCTAACCAAGTATTTTCAGTGTGCAGCATACACGCAATAAAGTGCGTCTCCGTCTTCCCGACAGTACACAATCACTCGGGCGTTTAGTCGACAAAGTAACAGGAGGACAGTGCAAAATGCTGTGATATGGCCTGTTAAGGCTTTTTTTTTATTTGTTTACAAAGGTCCTAACTGGCCGTTTTGCCTGTTATGGAATGTATCACTATTTATGCCTAATGTTTAATATTTTTTGAAGTGCAATTTTGTTTACATCCATTTTATTTATTAACAGACATTTTGTTAACAGACACTGAGAGTCCATTGCTTTTATTGTTTTTGGTTGTTTTGTTCATTTTTTGTGGATATTTAAAATGTTTTCCGTTTTCAATGTTTAATATTCTTTAGAAATAAAAGTTTATAGATCTTTGAAAAGGTGTACCTGCATTATTATGCCATTATCATTATATTAGATGAAAATGGTCTCAGAAGGACAATATTATCGTTTATCGCAATCATTTCTTGGACAATTTATCGTCCAGCAAAATTTGTTATCGTGACAGGCCTAGCGCTGACCTCTTATCTTTGGACACTGGCTTGGCGGGTGTTAGCTCTCCGTCTGCAGGGGGCACAGACGATTCCTCCGAGGTCAATGGTGGTGGAACGGGTTCTGGGTCTGGCAGTGTTCTGAACCAGGGATAAACACTCTCCAACTTGCTGGATGCCAGCGTCCCTCCAGTTAAGTCCAGAGGTATCTGGGAGGTCTAAGGGGTAAATGGTAATTAGCCCCGATCCAGAACAGTTACTTCAGGCTCTCGTCGTCAAAGGGGCTGGTGATGGCAAGATGGCAGAATTTCTCTGTGAAGGTAAAAAGTTTAGGCTCTCACGAGCAACAACAGAAAATCACATTGCATAATCCATACTTTTCAAAATATATACAAGGTTTAATGCAAAAGCAAGCGCAAAGACGTAACCGTGTGTCCAACCGAAACTACGGTGGCCGAGAGAGCTCAAAGAACTGAAGAAAACACATGCAAATAGAAAAAACACCCGCAAATTAAGAAAACATCTTCATCAGTTTCACAACACATGTGTGCTCCAAATACTCACAACACAACCAAATACAGAAACGCGCTGCAAAAGTTCACAACACAAACAAATACAAAAACGCGCTGCAAAAGTTCACAACACAAACAAATACAGAAACGCACTGCAAATAGGACAGAACACAACGGAAATGTTTCCGGGGAACCCAATAAGTGACGGACGGACGGCTGGGACGTGCTTATTGCTAGTGAGCTTTACCTATGCCCTACTCTCTTAAGAGGGCAGACGGCAGAGCCCTTGAATTGGGCACTTTGGAGGGAGCGGGGCACTTGTGTGCCATTATGTTGATGAAGGGAGCAACGAAAGACAACGTAATTTCCTCATTATTTTCACCTGGGATGTTCCCATGACAACGCAGCGCGTGTCCATCAGCTGAATAGCTGTTCTTACCAGAAATATAGTATTATTGCTGTTAACATACCTGTTGCAAATAAATGTACATTTTATACAACAAAGTTTTTTAAATATATGTTATATCTGTGTGTGAGTGTCTCAACTTTAAAACTTGCCGTCTCATATTTGGACCCTAGCTGCATTCTAACATTTCTTATGAAACTTGACAAACATGACAAAATGTGTACAATGTACTGATGATTAATGTCTTTTCTTCAGTTGCAGCGCGTTGAGCTCTCTCGGCCACCGTACGAAACGCATACAACAACCTACATACTAAAAACACAGAGATAATGAATTGACAACGAACAGGTGTGATGGATAGATGATTGCCCTTGACAACTGATGAATGGTGGGAAACTAAGACAAAGAAACACATGTGACTGATGTCATGTGATTAAAAGGAAAGTCCATGAAAACAGAAACTAAGAACAAACAAAACTGAGTGCGAGTAACAACAATGCTGATTATTTACCTAGGGAGCTATAGGGAGCTGAGTGAGAGAAACATAACATATGAAACAGAAGCGCCAATGCTTCAGAGTGCTTGTTGAAAAAATTAATAACAGCACTCTAAATGCTCCTGTTGAAAAGAGAAATGCTTACACTATGGTTGTGAATGTGTGCTGAACCAGGAAATAACCTAGATTAATTGAAACCATCTGCTCATTTGCTTTAAATGACCTCTCTTGTTCTCTTATAAGCCCATATCAGAATGCCTTAGTCACTTCTGGCCCTCGGTGAAGAGAGATATTGTAATTATGAAAGCCACCCTGGCAACAGTGTGCCCTGCTGATGCTCAGGTAGGTGCTTATCAATACTTTTTTTAATTATACACGGCTCACCATTCACATAATGAAAAGTTGAAACCTGCCGTACGTCATTTGGAGATGCTAATTGCCTCGCAGTGCTTTCAGTGAGGTTAATGTTGAACAGTAAAACACAGGAAGCGAGTTGCTGCTGGGAGTCTCATTTAAATACTGCGGTTCTAATTTCCTAATTTAATTTCCTGGGCGGTACAGCCACATTACCCAGGGCCAGGAGGTGATGTTTCATGACTAAACCCTGATGAAATGCACCTCTTCATACAAATCATATATGGGGGAGGGGGGGGAATCAATATAGTCTTGGGTTTTCAGACCTTCGTTCACTGTGTAAAAGCATAATTATCTAGTCCTGTTATCCAATCTGACTGAGATATCACACAACTTCATTATGAATCAATGGGTTCTGCTTTGATTCAATACATCCTTTTCTCGTAAGAGGACAAAATCTCTAGCTCTTCTCCCTCCGGGGAATTAGGAAATGAGTATGAAATGCTTTCTTGTAAATGTTCTCAATTAACAATTAATACAGGCACATAGTGGAAAATGGTGGGCAAGGAAAAATTAGAGATATTTCAGTGCATTGCATTGATTAGGGTTGTTCTGTGGTTGTGAAAGGACCTTCACATGCACATCCTGACCTCATAAACTCAAAACATTATATGATTTTTGGTGACTTAAACCAGCTGTGACCTGCAAACCAATTTAAGATTATTCATACTAAGGATGATAACTATAATGATGAAGTTTTAATAATCCATCTAATTACACAGCTATGACGGTATCACAACAGAGGAACCATATAGTTGGAATCACTTTTAGAATGATTTTTTTCCAGCTGATGAATGATAAAAATAATGACAGCCAATCAGAATCCACACAGCTGTAATGATAACCAGCAGGAGTGCCCTTGAAAGCCTCTAGAGGGCACTCCACACCAGACTATCATGTTTCACTCACAAACTACATTTCCCATAACTCACTGCCCGGACTCATCACTTATCACTGATCACATTCACCTGTACCTCATTCACTGATTGCATTCACCTGTGTCTCATCCTGTTAGTCTGTCTATTTATACCATGTTCATTCATTCATTCACCGGCGAAGTCTTGTTGTACTGTTAGTCTGCATTTCCGAGCATTTTCCCTGGTTTCATGTTTCTTGGTTTTCTGGATATCTTGCCTTGTTCCCTGGATTACTCTCTTGCCTCTGGTCCCTGCCTGTTTTGTTTGTTTGTTTATTTGCTTGTTTGGACTGCTTACCTGTGTTTTGACCATTGCCTGTTTTTGGATTACGATTCTGGATAACCCTTAAAATAAAGCTGCATTTGGATCTCTCCCTTCGTGTCTCCGAGCAGTTCGTAACAGAAGACTTCGCCACTTCAGATCCAGCAGCCGAGAAAGAACCGAGACCCACCATGGACCTACTAATCAGTCTCTTCCGCCTCCGCCAAGGTAACCGATCTATAGAGGAATATGTTGGAGAATTTTGTGAGCTCTGCCATGGGGTAGACTTGGACGATGCCGTCTTAAAGGATAGTTTCCGATATGGGCTTGAGGACATGTTAAATTATCTCATGCCAGACAACACCCCTCAATGGACTTTATGTCAATATATTGAATTCGCCCTGAGGATAAGCGGCTCATCCTTTTCTGTGGGCCCTGTGGATGAGGGGGCGTTTCCAGAGACCGTGCCCGTCACGTCTGCTGAGCCTGAGCCTCTTCACGCCAGTCCAGCCGAGCCTGAGCCTCTTCACGCCAGTCCAGCCGAGCCTGAGCCTCTTCACACCAGTCCAGCCGAGCCTGCACTTCACGTCAGTCCAGCCGAGCCCGCACTTCACGCCAAATCTGCCGAAGCCAAGGCAGTATGCGTCATGCCCGCCGCCCCTGAGACTGAGAGCGTCATGCCCGCCGCACCTGAGACAGCAAGCGACATGCCCGCCAAGCTAGAGCCTTCACCGCTGGTCCCGTCCAGCACAGAGCCCTCTTCACCGTTGGTCCCGTCCAGCACAGAGCCCTCTTCACCGTTGGTCCCGTCCAGCACAGAGCCCTCTTCACCGCTGGTCTCGTCCAGCACAGAGCCTTCTTCATTGCCGCTGGTCCTACCCAGCTCAAAGCCCTCGCCGCCGCTGGTCCCGTCAAGCTCAGAGTGCGCTGATCCTGATCCAGAGACTGAGCTTCACGTCACTTCTGCCGATCCAGAGACTGAGCTTCACGTCACTTCTGCCGATCCAGAGACTGAGCTTCACGTCACCTCTGCCGATCCAGAGACTGAGCTTCACGTCACCTCTGCCGATCCAGAGACTGAGCTTCACGTCACTTCTGCCGATCCAGAGACTGAGCTTCACGTCACGTCAGCCGATCCAGAGACTGAGCTTCACGTCACGTCCACCCGTCAGGAGTCTCGTCCCGCCGAGACTGAATCTGTTCCTGAGCCTGAAACTGATCCTGATACTGAGCCTGAATCTGTTCCTCTTCCTCTTTCTACGCCTGTGTCTTCGGACAAGATGGCCGAACCCACGCCTGTGTCTTCGGACAAGATGGCCGACTCCACGCCTGTGTCTTCGGACAAGATGGCCGACTCCACGCCTGTGTCTTTGGACAAGATGGCCGACTCCACGCCTGTGTCTTCGGACAAGATGGCCGACTCCACGCCTGTGTCTTCGGACAAGATGGCCGAATCCACGCCTGTGTCTTCGGACAAGATGGCCGACTCCACGCCTGTGTCTTCGGACAAGATGGCCGAATCCACGCCTGTGTCTTTGGACATGATGACCGACTCCACGCCTGTGTCTTCGGACAAGATGGCCGACTCCACGCCTGTGTCTTCGGACAAGATGGCCGACTCCACGCCTGTGTCTTCGGACAAGATGGCCGAAACCACGCCTGTGTCTTTGGACAAGATGGCCACCGCCGAACCAGTGTCTCCGGACAAGATGGTCTCCGCTGAGCCGGTGTCTGTTCCTGTTCCTGAGCCGGTGTCTGTTCCTGTGCCCTGGCCGCCTGAAGGGTCGTCTCCGCCCTGGCCGCCTGAAGGGTCGTCTCCGCCCTGGCCGCCTGAAGGGTCGTCTCCGCCCAGGCCGCCTGAAGGGTCATCTCCGCCTTGGCCGCCTGAAGGGTCGCCTGCACAGCCTGCTCCGCCCTGGTCGCCTGCACAGCCTGCTCCGCCCTGGTCGCCTGCACAGCCTGATCCGCTCTGGTTGCCTGCTCCGCCCTGGTCGCCTGCACTACCTGCTCCATCCTGGCCTCCTGTATTACTGCAGTCTCAAGGTCCTCTTCCGCTCCACGGACCTGGCCCTCCATCCCGCCCCCGGATCCACCTCCGGGCCACCTCCCACCTGGACAGTTTTGGAGCGTCTGGAAGCCGCTCTTTGGGGAGGGGCTATGTAATGATAACCAGCAGGAGTGCCCTTGAAAGCCTCTAGAGGGCACTCCACACCAGACTATCATGTTTCACTCACAAACTACATTTCCCATAACTCACTGCCCGGACTCATCACTTATCACTGATCACATTCACCTGTACCTCATTCACTGATTGCATTCACCTGTGTCTCATCCTGTTAGTCTGTCTATTTATACCATGTTCATTCATTCATTCACCGGCGAAGTCTTGTTGTACTGTTAGTCTGCATTTCCGAGCATTTTCCCTGGTTTCATGTTTCTTGGTTTTCTGGATATCTTGCCTTGTTCCCTGGATTACTCTCTTGCCTCTGGTCCCTGCCTGTTTTGTTTGTTTGTTTATTTGCTTGTTTGGACTGCTTACCTGTGTTTTGACCATTGCCTGTTTTTGGATTACGATTCTGGATAACCCTTAAAATAAAGCTGCATTTGGATCTCTCCCTTCGTGTCTCCGAGCAGTTCGTAACAACAGCTTTAAATACCTTGAACATTGAAAGCGACAGATTATATAACTGCAACAAAAAACAGAACGATATTGTCCATTGCTGTGGACTCTAATATAATTATTGTTATAATTATCAATATAGTTATTGTTCTTAATGCGAATAGGTCTTAACAATTTAGGTTAAGTTTTAATAATCATTATACCATTGGAATCAAAACGTTTTTTTTCTAGTTGAATATTAACAGCCAATCAGAACCCGCCAACTGTAAAGAGCTTGAGCATTTAAAGTGGCAGATGACATAACTGCAGTGTTTGCATAGAATAAACAGAATATTGTTGTCTCTTGGTGTGGATGCCAATATAGCTATTATTATAATCGTCCTTCTTAGTGTGAACAGGCCTTTATGCTGGTTTAAGCAGGGGCGTTTTTCAGCATGGGTGGGAGTATTGTGGTACAGATAGCATGATGATACTGTACTTTGATATGAAGTGGCGCAAAAAAGGATTTGGATACTTAAGTCAGAATTAAGGGTGTTTACATGATAACAACGTGATAAAAAAGGAAAAGTTTTTACTTTGCTTTTTTCGCGAACTGTTGTCAAAATGATCCCAATTCACACGGATCTACGAAAACGATTAAAACGCTTTATTATTCATGCCAGGCCAGAAGTTGGTAATGTCACTTTGTAAAGAAACGTACTCGGTTACTAACGTAACCTTGGTTCTCTCTAGAGAGGGAACGAGTACTGCGTAAGTCTTACGCTAGGGGAAAATCTCTTTTCCGCGAGATACTGAAGCCAAAAACTTATCCTTAATTTTTGAAATAATGTAAATGCGTTGCGGCAGCATTCGGACACAGGCGAGACGGCTCGCGCGCCTATTGGCTGCCCTGCGGCAACTGCAGCAGCCTATCGATAAGGCCCTATCGTGACATCAGCTCCAATGGGGGCGCTTCGTGCCCAATACGTCACGTCCCGCCGAAACAGGCGTGGCCTTGGGCTATAAATATAGCTTCGAGAGGCTAGCTAACTGTTTTTTTATTGCCGGAGCGAACCAGAGCATGTGCAGGCACGGCAAGATACGCAGTACTCGTTCCCTCTCTAGAGAGAACCGAGGTTACGTTAGTAACCGAGTACGTTCTCTTACGAGAGGTTCTCTCGTACTGCGTAAGTCTTACGCTAGGGGAACACAGTGTAAAACGCTGTGCATGCTAAGATCCAGCACCAAAGTCCCAAGGGCAAGTGCCCAGGCTCATATAGTACATGAGGGACTCACAGAGAGTCCAGGAAAGAGTGGCTAGAATATAGGCCTGTCGCGATAGTCAATAAATCAATTAATCGCACGATAAAAAAAATTGAGCTCGATAATTTTTCCGGCCGCGATAATTCCATTTGCATGCTTGTTTGTTTTCCTCGTCTCTCTCTCTACCAAATAGACTGGATGACCACTATCGGTTCCTTAGCGTATAGGAGGAGTGAACCCTCTTGTCAGTTGCACGCATAGAGGTTGCATGGTCTTTGTGTGGGGGGGAGGCGGCGTGCGGCGCTTGTCAGTCACATGGTCTTTGTATGGGAAAGCGCCGGCGAAACTGCTTGCGGCGACTGCCGGGAGAGAGAGAAGACGCTAGTTGTGAGTTGGAGGGGAAAAAAAAAAAGAAAAAGATGGAATTGGTTTCAAAGCCAAACGCGACAGCGAGCCCGATCTCATGAAAATGCGTATCTATACCACGAATGTTATTTCTCGTGCCATTTATACGCCAAAAATAGTTTTTGCGTGCATATGATACGCACTTTATGGCGTGTAATACGCACGCACTCCTCACCCCTAATCCTAACCAAGTATTTTCAGTGCGTAGCATATACACGTAAATAAAGCGCGTCTCCGTCTTCCCGACAGTAAATTACACAGTCACTTGTTTAGTCGACAAAGTAACAGGAGGACAGTGCAACATGCTGTGATATGGCCTGTTGAGGCTTTTTTTTATTTGTTTACAAAGGTCCTAACCGGCAGTTTTGCCTGTTATGGAATGTATCACTATTTATGTCTGAGCCTAATGTTTAATATTTTTTGAAGTGCAATTTTGTTTACATCCATTTTATTTATTGTTTTTGGTATTTATTCAAGTGAATTTTTTTGTTAACAGACACTGAGAGGCCATTGCTTTTATTGTTTTTGGTTGTTTTGTTCATTTTTTGTGGATATTTAAAATGTTTTTCCGTTTTCAATGTTTAATATTCTTAAGAAATAAGTTTATAGATCTTTGGAAAGGTGTACCTGCATTATTATGCCATTATGATTATATTAGATGAAAATGGTCTCGAACGACAATATTATCGCTTATCGCAATAATTTCTTGGACAATTTATCGTCCAGCAAAATTTGTTATCGTGACAGGCCTACTAGAATAGCATCATTCCTGTAAAAAATAACATCCTATAAGGAGCGGTTATAATGTTTCATACAGTCAGGGCGACCTCCGGCCTGGACTGACGAATATAGTGGGTCTTACACACTGCCCATAGAGCTGCGCGATCAATCAGCGAGCGTTTGCTCAAGCAGTTTCAGTATTCTGGGCCGAAACATCGGGGCAGACAGTACCAATTTTTTTAGACCGAAAGCAGCTTAGCTTGCAAAGCGGGAACCTCTAGGTTATAAAACCTTATAAATGTAGACGGGGAGGCCCAGCCTGCCGCCATACAGATATCTTGCAAGGCAATCCCACTAGACCAAGCCCACGACGAGGCCATACCTCTCGTGGAGTGCGCTCTGACACCTAATGGGCACTGCAAGCCCTTAGAGGTATAAGCCAGCGCTATAGCATCGACTATCCATCTGGATAGGCTCTGTTTCGACACGGCAAGTCCCTTAGAACGTCCGTTGAACGAGACAAAGAGCTGCTCTGTCTGTCTGAAGACAGACGTGCGAGACACATACGCCTTTAATGCCCTGACCGGGCAAATGAAGCTGGCATCCTTTTCCTCGTTAGAGACCGGCAGGGCGGACAGGGAAATCACCTGGGCCCTGAACACACACAGGGATTTAGGAACGTACCCGTGCCACGGTTTGAGTATGACTTTCGAGTCATTTGGCCCAAACTCCATACACATCGCACTCACTGAGAGCGCTTGTAAGTCCCCTATACGCTTTACTGAAGCGAGAGTCAGAAGAAACACTGTCTTGAAAGACAGATGTTTAATATCTATTGATTGGATCGGCTCGAATGGGGCACCTTTAATGGCCTCCAAGACCGTAGAAAGGTCCCATATGGGAACTGAGGGAGGTCTGGGAGGATTTAACCTATTAGCTCCCCTAAGGAAGCGAATGACCAGATCGTTCCTTCCAAGTGACTGGCCAAGCGTTGGTTTTGAAAACGCTGCTATAGCCGCCACATAAACTTTGAGCGTGGATGGGGCTCTTCCCTTATCCAGTAGCTCTTGTAGGAAGGAGAGAACCTCCGTCACTCCACAGTCTTGGGGTGAAAAGCCGCGTGCTGTGCACCAGCTAGAGAACACAGACCATTTTGAGGAATAGAGCCGCCTCGTAGAGGGGGCTCTAGCCTGCATGATCGTGTTTAACACTCCCTGTGGGAGATCAGTGGGTACCCGTTGATGGCCCACGCATGTAGGGACCAAAGCTCCGGGCGAGGATGCCAGATCGAGCCCCTGGCCTGAGAGAGGAGGTCCCTCCTCACTGGTATTGGCCATGGGGCAGCGCTCGTCAGCTGCATCAGAACTGGGAACCAAGCCTGGTTCTTCCAGAACGGAGCCACTAGTAGCACTGAGCATCCGTTTTCCCTGATCCGCTCTAACACCTGAGGTAGGAGTGCGACGGGGGGAAAAGCATAGAGCGGGCAGCGGGCCCAGACGTGGGCCAGCGCATCCCTGCTCTTGGAGAAAAACTCCGGGCAGTGAGCGTTTTCTTGAGACGCAAACAGGTCTATTTTCGCTTTGCCGAATGTCTCCCACAGCAATTGGACTGTCTGCGGGTGTAGAGACCATTCCCCTGCTGGAACATTGTTCCTGGACAGTCTGTCTGGTCCCACGTTCAGGTGGCCAGGCACATGCGCTGCTCTGAGCGAGCGCAGGTTGTGCTGAGCCCATACCAGGAGGTGTTCCGTCAACCTGTAAAGGTTTTGGGATGTGATGCCTCCCTGGCGATTTATGTAGGCTACCACTGACATGTTGTCCGAGCGGACCAAGAAGTGGTGTCCTGTTATCTGGGGACGAAAGCGCCTCAGCGCGTTGTCGACTGCCATCATTTCCAGGCAGTTTATGTGCAGAAGCTTTTCCCGTTCTGACCACTGGCCGAAGAACGGTCTGCCCTCGAGCAGCGCTCCCCATCCCGAGGTGGAGGAGTCCGTAGACACCACCTTCAAACTCGAGGAAGTCCCCAGGCTTACACCTGACTGGTACCAGTCAGTCGCTCTCCAAGGTTTCAGTGCTGAGATGCATTACTGATCGACCTTGAGGCGAAAAAGACCAGAAATCCACGCTCGGCACGGTACTCGCGCTTTTAGCCAGAACTGCAGCGGGCGCATGCGAAGCAGATCCAGCTGAAGAACTGCTGATGCTGTGGCCATGAGACCCAGCATCCTTTGAAACTTTTTGAGCGGGACTATAGCGCCGCGGCGGAAGGTTTCCGTCATGCGCTGAATAACCAGTCTGCGCTGCGGCGATAGTTGAGCTGTCATAGACAGCGAGTCCAGTTCTGTGCCCAGAAAAGATATTCTCTGACTGGGACAGTGAACTTTTAGCCCAATTGACTTCGAGACCCAGATTCTCGAGATGCTCGAGTAAAATGGTCCTGTGTTCTATGAGCTCTGAGTGTGACTGAGCTAGAAGTCCAAGTAGTTCAAAACTCGCATTCCCCGCAGTTTTAGGGGAGCGAGGGCTGCGTCCATGCACATCGTGAATGTACGGGGTGCTAGGGACAAGCTGAACGGCAGGACTGTGTATTGATATGCCTGGCCCTCGAAGGCGAATCTCAAAAATCGCCTGTGACGTGACGCTATTTGTATTTGGAAATACACGTCCTTCAGATCTATTGACACAAACCAGTCCCCCTGGCGAATTTGCGAGAGGATTTTCTTGGTCGTGAGCATTCTGAACCGGCGTTTTGAAAGCGCTTTGTTCAGCTGTCTTAGATCCAGAATGGGTCTGAGACCCCCGTCTTTTTTCGGTACCAGAAAATATCTGCTGTATAGCCCCTTGAGATAAAGTCTCTATGGCCCCTTTGCTCAACAGTTTCGCAATTTCGGCACGAAGTAGATGTGCTACTTCCTTTTCTACCGTGGTTTCGATTCGCGCCGCGCAACGGCGGGGGCGTCGAGCGAACTGTAGCGAATAGCCTCTTTTATAATGTTCAGCACCCATTCTGATACCCCAGGAAGCTTTGCCCACGCATTTGCATGGATAGCTAGGGGTTGAATGAGATCTGGGCTCTGGCCGTGACATAGTGGCGGCCGGAGAGCTTCGGTATGCTGTAATATAGACACCGCACTTGCAGCATTCGAGGCGGGGGGCGCGCTGATAACAGCGGGCAGTCCGCCCGCGCTCGACTCTCTCACGGCGGGTAGGAACCCGTGGGATTCGTCATGTCTGTGAGTGAACGTGGGCGCGGGACAGCGAGCACATTTGCACTGAAAACATCGTCGGCCTGAGCTGACTGTATGTGTGTTGGTTTCGTTTTTACAGAAACCGAGAGACATGCATTGTGTAGTGTTTGTGGGCACTGGGATGTGGGCACGTTCACTACATTTAGTGCGCAACCGACATGAGTCGATTTTATGTGTGCGAGCCCTGTGGGACGGGCTGTGTCTGTGTGTAGGAATGGGCACTGGACAGTGGGCATTTTTACTACACTCATAACACCATCGGCCGTGGCCGGAACACCAGAAAATACACTCTTTATGGGATTTATCTGGGTCGCCGTAAAAACGGCGTTTGTGTGCAGGCAAGCAGGCAGTGTAACCGACTTGTTTACTGCAGAATACACTGGAACAGTCGCATTTTCTGGAACTGAACGAGCGAGAAGTTTTGCTGGAAGTCTGGCCGCAGCGGGACTTGAACACCGTCGCTTTCCTAGGCGGGCTAGGAAGACTTTGAGGCCTCGGGCTTTATCTCAATCTTCGGCCGGGGCCCACGCGGAGGGGGGCGGCGGCTGGTAGAGCGAGAGCGCGGTCTCGGGGCCCGGGCCTGTCGATGCTGTGAGGCGGCGGCAGGGGGCGGAGGCGGAGGCTGCGAGCTTCGAGCAGACGGCTGTTTAGAGCGGCCTGTTGCGGAGCTAGAGCGCTTCGGCAGAAAGTGCTTCATGGTCTGCGACGTCTTCTGTACCTCAGCGAATCTGTCCGCGAAATCCTTGACGGACGATCCAAAGAGGCCAGCAGGAGAGATGGGGGCGTCGAGGAACGCAGCACACTCCGAGTCCGGCATCTCAGAGAGCGTTAGCCACAGGTGTCTCTCAGCAACGGTGAGAGAGGCCATGTTCCGCCCTATGGCCTGTGTAGCGGATTTTGTAGCGTGGAGTGCGAGATCGGTAGCACTCCTCAGATCCGGCACGCTGATAGCTTCCACGCCTTCCTCATCCAGTTTTCGGAGAAGGTCGGCCTGGAAGATCTGGAGGGTAGCCATAGTGTGCAACGCTGATGCAGCCTGTCCAGCGGCGGTATAAGCGCGACTGTGCAGGGCTGACGTCGTGCGGCAGGCTTTAGATGGCAGCGCCGTCTTAGCGCGCCGTCCAGCAGAGGGCGGGCAAAGATGGGCTGCTACTGCTTCTTCCACCAGAGGAAGAGAAAGGTATCCTCTGCCTTTAGCATCGTCCACCATGGAGAATGCTGCTGAGGCAGAAGTACACATCCTGGCCGAGAAGGGGGCGCTCCAAGACTTTGCGAGTTCTTCGTGAAGCTCAGGAAGAAACGGGGCAGGTTTTGAAGGCGTCGGAACGCGGTCCCCCTGCAGGAAACAACTGTACAGCCGGTTGCGTGCAGGTTCGTCGGGTGCTGACCACTCGAGGCCGAGGCTCTCTGTGGCCTGTGTGAGCAGACGCGCCAGCTCAGCTTCAATATTGGCCCTTTTCCCTGACAGCTCGCGGGCAGAAGAAGGGGCGAGATCCACATAGCTCGACCAATCCTCACTGCCTGATGCCAGGATAGAGCAGCTGTCCTCCTCGATAACTGCCGCTTCTTCTTCAGCGTCACCAGCAGAAGCGGCGGCAAACGGCGGCCACTGTCCGGGGGTGAGAGACTCAGGCGAAGCAGGCGGTGAAGCTGGCGGGCGAACTGGTGAGCTTTTTTCGGTGGGAGGAGGCTCAGGGACCCGCTGAGCACGGCGCTTCTTACGGCGCGGCATCACAGCGGGGAGTGCAGTCTCGTGGAAGGATGCCAGGCGAGTTGCCATAGGCAGTAGCTCGGCCAGCGACTCCAGATGCAAGGCTCGTCCCGCTGAAAGGCTTTCTCTAACGCCGCGGCTTCTTCTCTCTGGATCCAGCGATGCGTATGCTCCGCTGAAGAGATAAAAAATCAGTTAGCTAGCCTCTCGAAGCTATATTTATAGCCCAAGGCCACGCCTGTTTCGGCGGGATAAAGCGATAGGGCCTTATCGATAGGCTGCTGCAGTTGCCGCAGGGCAGCCAATAGGCGCGCGAGCCGTCTCGCCTGTGTCTGCATGCTGCCGCAACACGTTTTACATTATTTCAAAAATTAAGGATAATTTTTTGGCTTCAGTATCTCGCGGAAAAGAGATTTTCCCCTAGCATAAGACTTATGCAGTACGAGAGAACCTCTCGTAAGAGAACACCACGCTCCTATAGACTGAATACGTAATAAGCATGCGTATGACGTCACCGTTTTCACAAATTCATGTTTTTGTAGTTTACATGGAGACGATATAGTTTTCAAAAACTTGCACTTTGAAACACGTTTTCAAAAGCTTGCGTTTTCAGGCCTCCAATATATACACTGCTCAAAAAAATAAAGGGAACACTTTTTAATCAGAGAATAGCATCAAGTCAGTTAAACTCCTGGGATATTGATCTGGTCAGTTAAGTAACAGAGGGGGTTGGTAATCAGTTTCAGCTGCTTTAGTGTTAATGACATTAACAGTAGGTGCACTAGATGGGCAACAGTGAGACAACCCCCAAAACAGGAATGGTTTTACAGGTGGAGGCCACTGACATTTTTTCCCTACTCATCTTTTTGGACTGTTTTTCACCAGTTTTGCATTTGGCTAGGGTCAGTGTCACTACTGGTAGCATGAGGCGATACCTGGACCCTACAGAGGTTGAGCAGGCAGTCCAGCTCCTTCAGGATGGCTTATCAATACGTGCCATTGCCAGAAGGTTTGCTGTGTCTCCCAGCACAGTCTCAAGAGCATGGAGGAGATTCCAGGAAGACAGACAGCTACTCTAGGAGAGCTGGACAGGGCCGTAGAAGGTCCTTAACCCATCAGCAGGACCGGTATCTGCTCTTTTGTGCGAGGAGGAACATGATGAGCACTGCCAGAGCCCTACAAAATGACCTCCAGCAGGCCACTGGTGTGAATGTCTCTGACCAAACAATCAGAAACAGACTTCATGAGGGTGGCCTGAGGGCCCGACGTCCTCTAGTGGGCCCTGTGCTCACTGCCCAGCACCAGGGAGCTCGATTGGCATTTCCCATTGAACACCAGAATTGGCAGGTCCACCACTGGTGCCCTGTGGTTTTCACAAATGAGAGCAGGTTCACCCTGAGCACGTGACAGACAGGAAAGGGTCTGGAGAAGCCGTGGAGAATGTTATGCTGCCTGTAACATCGTTCAGCATGACCGGTTTGGTGGTGGGTCAGTGATGGTCTGGGGAGGCATATCCATGGAGGGACGCACAGACTTCTGCAGGCTAGACAATGGCACCCTGACTGCCATTAGGTATCGGGATGAAATCCTTGGATCCATTGTCAGACCCTATGCTGGTGCAGTGGGTCCTGGGTTCCTCCTGGTGCACAACAATGCCCGGCCTCATGTGGCGAGAGCATGCAGGCAGTTCCTGGAGGATGAAGGAATGATACCATTGAAGGGCCACCACGCTCACCTGACCTACATCCAATAGAACACCTCTGGGACATTGTGTTTCGGTCCATCTGACATCACCTGGTTGCACCTCAGACTGTCCAGGAGCTCAGTGATGCGCTGGTCCAGATCTGGGAGGAAATACCCCAGGACACCATCCGTCGTCTCATTAGGAGCATGCCCCGACGTTGTCAGGCATGCATACAAGCACGTGGGGGCCATACAAACTACTGAGTACCATTTTGAGTTGCTGCAATGAAATTTCAGCAAAATTGACAAGCCTGTTGCATCATTTTTTCACTTAGATTGATCTTTGAATTCAATCCTCTGTAGGTTGATCATTTTCATTTCCATCAAACGATGTGGCATCCTTTCGTTCATAACACATTACCCAGTCCATATTAGTATAGATATCCAGCATGATATTTTTCCCCATTGAGATCTGATGTGTTTTCAAAGTGTTCCTTTAATTTTTTTGAGCAGTGTATATATATATAAATTGCACTTAGTTAGATATTTTGTTTTGAATGCAATGACATTTTAAAGGCTGGAATTACGCTATACAACTTTTGCCCAGATTTTTGCTCAGATTTGCAGTCTGGAGGACTCAACACCAGTTGCTGAAAGCCTGCAGTCGGAGTTAACAGATTTCACAGAAAATTGTGTAGTGTATGATGGGCACAGACTGCGATTTTTATTTAATTTATTTTTTTAGCTTCATACTTCGATTCCATCCAGTGAAGGTTATCAAACATATATGATATTTTAAGCATCTCCTAGGCACATGTTTGAACTTGTGTGAGTTTGTTGTGTAAAGGTAAAGTCTGATAGGATGTGACCCTCATTCATTTAGTGTATGATGCCCAGTTTTTTCTCTGTAATCATTTCAAGCTAACATTTTAAAATCTGTTCAGTGTATTCCAGCATTTTCCAGTGTAGTCAAATGTCTAAATACTTCTTGTATTGATCATGGTTTTGTTATGTACATAGCACTCCAAATAATGATTTGGTATTTCTAGTATGGTGACGTCTGAAATCCATGAAACTCCCAAACATGTATAATTGTGGTCAAGGTAAATTGTCCATAAAGAGTTTATCCAAAAGAGTTCATACATTATGCTGAGGGCAGGTCTAACATGTGTGAACCCAGTTTAAGTTCAGTAACCACCAGCTGTACGGTTTATCCATGTGTCTGTCCCATAGGGATAATGCTCACATCAAGGGTTGTGACAAATCCAGAAAGGGATCGCTCTCAAGAGGCTTTCACTCACAACTTCAGTTAGATTGTACTGAAATTTATTAAATTATCTGCAGGTTATCACTTCGTTGCGGTTGCCATGTGAGAATCATTATGTATATCACTGTCAGAAGCGCACTGACGGAGATTCCCACGGCGCTGACACTCCTGAACACTCATCTGACGGAGCCGCTTCCCGATGGAAGAGGAAACAGCGCATCCAGCGACGGGGGGCCGATGAATTATCCCCTGAAGATTATGTGACTGCTGGTGCCGACTGCTTTAACAAATCCTCTCATTTCCTCAGTATTCAAATGCAAAGCAAAAACCAATTATTATTTTTTTTCTGTTTCAATTTTTAACTGTGAATATGAAACATAAAGGCCAAGAAATTGATATAACAAGTTCCTATGGACCTATTCACACCTATTCAAACTATGGAGAGTAGTGCACATGGTCTAAGGCAGAGAATGGACTTTAGTCATCTAGATTACATTTGATTTGGCGTGAATGAAAATGTGATGGATAGAAATACATTGCCATTAATGTCTACACTCATTTGCCAGTCAGTCAAAAGCGTTTGATTTTTTCTTCAAGTATGTACCCTAAGGCATGTCATGAAGAGCCTTTCATTGAAGAACCATTCTATAGACCTTATGTGCCAGAGAAACAAGCGCGCAGCCATCTTTAGAAAATCATCTTTAAACTTCCGGTTTAGCGGTCGCTCTGTATATTTCTATGGCGTTTGTTGTCGAAGAGTAATTAGCTGGTGAAATGGATTTACTTATTGTAGATTTAACGAAAGTTATCACGAGCATTGTAATGTTTAAAGCAGATGTCTTAACAAATGTAAGTAGACCGGGAAGATTTTAAAACGGGCAGTTCATTCATAAATACGTAAGATCGCTGTGGAAATACAAACCGGAAGACAAAAGACAACAAGCGCAGCGCTAAAAAGGGGTGGGGCTACATAAGATCTATAGCAAGCATGTGTGTAGTATGATTCCAATCTGGTTGTTAAGTCTGATGTCACGCGTCACATTTTCCAGGTCCAAACGCTCAATCGGATCCCAAGAGCAAACATCTAATGATGTTTTTTTTGTTGTTGTTTTTTGTGCTAACCTTGGAGGCTTAAAGCAGCTTTGCTAATATACACTCCCAGTGTGCTGTAGTACTACTTAAAAATCATGATTACTATCTCTATATTTTCTGAATCGTTAAAATATTGGTGTCCAGGACACCATGAGCCTGAAATAACTGTAGTGTATATCATTAGTTTTTAAAAGGTTAGCTGTGCTATAAATTTATTGTGCTCATAAATGGCTTTTGAGATAGTATTGTCACATAAAACGGAGTAGAGGACACAGCATTTGTTATGTCACGACTTAACAAGTAGTTCATTATTCCCCACTTCTGCCTGATCAATAACAAGGTACGCTAACATGATCTTCTTCTTGCTAATCAAATGAGCTCTTCTTAAGCAGTTAGCGCTATGCTAAGCTAGTTTGCTGTAAGCTGACAAAAGGCTAACTGAAAACACACTTAAACAATCAAAGGAGCTCTTCTTAAGCAGTTAGCGCTATGCTAAGCTAGTTTGCTGTAAGCTAACTACAAGCTAACTGAAAACACACTTAAACTCTGCACTATGTCGTCTATTCTACCATATTATGTGTATTTTAGATACTAGTTTGTATCCATCCAACCATATGCACAGGGCTGAGAGCAAATACTTCATACAGACCTGATTTGCACATTAATTCTTCAAATATTTATCTATCTGCACAGTAAATCATGTTCAATTATTTGTTTTTAACCTTTTAAATATTCATGAGCTTAGCCAATGCCATTTCCCGACTTCACACCCAGCATGTGTGTGAACCCCCACTGTCTGCACCGCTTTTTTAAATATGTGACGAATGTGATGCTTTCAGGCACAGCTAATGTGTTCGACATCATCAGACAATGAAACATTGGAAATATGTCTTTCTGAAAAATCTCCACTGGACAAAAAGTCTGGGTTGTGGCAATTGGATGTGACCCTAAGGCAATATGACACTGAACAGACCTCACAGTCTTGATTTTCTGCTAAAGCTGGAGATGGCAAACCCTGAGTGTGTATCATTGGAAAAAGTTGGTCAAGTTGAATGAGCTTTAAAAATCAATCATTTATAGGGCATGACATAATTTCAACGTTTTGTAAAAGTCACCCCTGCCTGTTAGCCACTGCAGCCAGTGCCGTAAATGTATCTCTCTTGCAAATTTGCTATTTCTCTTATAAAACAGCTATTTTTGAAGCAGATTCCAAATATAGCTCATTCCCAATTTGGCATGCTAAACATGCTGAAGATTAGTTGTAAGGCGCAAAACTTATTACCAAAGAAAATCAGTTTATTCAGCGTAAACTAGAGCATTTCCAGTTATGAGTCATTCCTACAGTTTGGTGGATTTTATATCTCCATGAAACAATACTGCATGTTTTACATAAAATGTTAATCAACTTTCATGCCACATAGCCTAGTTTTCCATGCATAGATGTACCCTGTTAACAAAACATAATTTGGACTAGTGAAAAAAAAAAAGAATAAAAAACAGAAGCACTTGACAAATTCCCACGTAATGTTTTCTCAACATTACTTTAAAATAAAGGTTACATACAGTAGATTTCAAAATTAGCAATCTTGGCTATGCTTATTAGTGTAAACATTTACATTTACTTATATTCTTTTTGACAGAAAATACAATTTATCACGTTACATATTTTGTAAGTATAAAACCATTCAATTGTCTCTCAAACTCCAGTCCACCCTGTTACACTGGTGCTACTTGGCCTTTAAAATCTTAAGCAAATGCTTTAAATCACATGACTTGGCTAGAAGTTAACAGAGTGGACAATTTTCCTACAACACGTGAAATATTTGGTCAGGAGGATCATTAGGTGATATTAGCCTGAGCTTAACCAATGAATTTCCTCCCTCTGATAAGATAATAATTATATAAGATAATAAATCACCAAATATTCCCAGTGACACACGGCAGAATAAACAGTAAGAGTTCACTTCTTAATGTTCATCTGTGGAATGTCTTCTGCTAAATGAGACTGATCAATCAAATAAAACTAGGATATATGAATAAGAAAAGAAACACACAGTTGTTCAAACAGATACAATTACAAAATACTGAACTGTAGCTAGAACATTAACACTGGAAATGTCAAGAGAATGAGCAGTGGACGTGTCCTGTACCCTGTGTGCTCAGTGGAAGAGATTGCTGGCATATTGATTGATATCCGGTTGACAAGACGAATGAAATGGGAAGGAAATATGAGTAAAAGGTTTTGCTTGGCTGCACAAATTTGGAGAAAGTATCAAACTGGAATACACAGGCTGCTTAATGTGATCTGGTAAATCCAAATCCAAGACTGCCATCTAGAGGACAACACTGATAAAACTACAACAACGTTGAGGCTTTCTGTAAGTGATGAGGATGGAATACATGTTGACTAAAGGAAAGATTCTGCATTGTTTTTAAATAAATGAATACTTTTTTCAACAAGGAGACATTAAATTGATCAAAAGTGACAGTGAATACATTTATAGTGTGATACAAAAAATGTATTTCTTTTGACCTTTCTGTTCATCAAATAATCAACTGTATGGTTTTAAATGGTTGTGGTTCATCAAAGAAAAAAAATGGTTTCCACAAAAATATTAAGCAGCAAAAATAATAAGATAATGTTTCTTGAGCAGCAAATCGGCATATTAGAATTATGTTTGAAAGATCGTGTGACACTGAATATTGGAGTAATGATGCTGATAGATAAAACAGTTCGTTCTGGTTCTCAAATCTGATTGGATGAGAGCCTTTTCCAGAGATGTGTTATTCTACCAATATCCTACCCTGGTAATCCAGAATTCTCGCGAAAGCACACATTGAATTTGCTCAGCGAGTTACTCTGGTGTCCAGTAATAGGCTTGTTCGACTTCATGCAGCTCTGCGCAGACCGATCGGCGGCTGACTTAAAGCAGTGCATGCCGGTTAGAAATTTTGTCCGACTTGATACAGCGCCGACACCACGTGACTGTGACGTATACCATCAAAGTACCGCGAGAGCGATTCGAGAGTAGCCGGAGAACTCAGCCAGCGCAGCTTCTCCAGAGCGGCTGCACTGGGCTGCACGAGGGCTGATGACGACACAGCTGTTCCACGATTGGCCGGATTCATTGCATGACAACGATCACGTGTGTTTCGTGTTTATTCGAACCGATTCGAACACCTTTAGTTCCTCTAAAGCTCTCAAATCAGTTTTTTTATAACAGTAAACACTCTTTTCATGTCGTTGCGATGTTATATTGTGTCATGTTTATCAAATTAAAACTGATTAAAAAACGTAGACTCCACTTTATTGATAGTAGCTTATGTTTAACTTTATTCTTGTTCAAACAGACGCTGTATGAAGCAGTACATAAAGTATTGAATGAAAATGTCTCTGAAACATCTATTATTTGGCAAATATTGCATTTATTTCACTTCAGCTGTGGTAAAGTATACAAACACCACGTGAGCGGTCACCACGGGAATCAGAAAGTGTCCGACTTCACGTCTCCGTTTGCAGCTCCTCCCCGCCTGCACGCGGCTACTCTCGCCGATCGGTTACATCCAGCCGCAGCCGATGTCGAACACACCTATAGCCTAAGTAAACATTGCAAGATGGCTATGGATGAACAGCAGTTGTTTGACTATGGATGAACACCAGTTGTTTGAAACGGCTTTGGCCGCTACAATTAAAGATTTAGACTTGCCTTTTTCTCTAAAAGAGGAAGAGAAGACGACGCTCGAATCGTTCCCTTGCAAGAAGGGCGTTTTTGCTGTTTTACTGACCGGATACGGCAAGAGTCTAATCTACCAGTTAGCTCCGCTGGTAGCTAAGCGTATGGGGCTCTGGAAACGTAACCCCGTGTATTGTTGTGATTGGTCATAGTGTTATCCAATTGCGTGCAGTGAGATTTTCAAATGCATGCTTGGTGCCTCCCCTCGAGCTGGCCGATTTTCATAGGTCGACGCCAGACCATTAATCTTTTAGATTTAGGTCTGGATTTCCAGGCTACCAATATCCCAATATCACATGGAAACCGATTAAAAATTTGTATCACTCTGCTTGTTTCTGCCGGATCTACTTGCAGTGGCAGCATTTCTCACAGTGAGCATCAATGGCGGAAGAGCAAAACTTTACAAATACTAATGTTATTGTGTCACGGAATGTAGTTTCACGAGTTTTAAATTTTTTAGGCGAGAATGTAGCTGTTTAGACCTTGATTTGTATATAAACATAGCGCTTATTTGAAAATTTGTTTAGACATTTTATATTGCTTTGCCATCACAGGGATAAATTGCATACAAAAATATATTACAATAGAAAAGTTCTTTTAAATTGTAACAATATTTTATGCTCTTTCTGTTTTAGGGTATTTTTGATCAAATAAATGCAGTCTCTGTGACTTCTTTCAAAAAACATTAAAAAAAATCTTCTGCCCCCCTGTAGTCAACCATTTTATTCCTTAAAACTCATCGTTGATACATATTTAAACGTTTTTTCCTTGAAAAAAATCCTTCATGCCTTAAAATAGATTGAATGTAACTCTACACCCTTGCCTCATTTAGAATGTGCAGTTCTATGAATATGCAAATTAGCCCCGCCTCCACTCACTCACACCAGCTCAGAGATCCACTCGTTGACGATCACACTTTGACGTGATTGGTTACAAGGTAGTTTGTGACGTCAGAAACACCAGCAATTTCAAACAATGATTTTGAGACTGTCTTTGGTTAAACTGCAGTTTTAAAGAGAAAATACTCAATGGTGTTGATTTACGAATTCGCACATGGTTTGTCTTAAAGCATATTAAAAACAACACATACACATATAAACAACATTAAAAATGTGATTTTCACCTCAGGGGGACTTTAAAAATAAAATAAAACGACTAGAGAACCCAAATTATTAATCATACAGATTATAAAAACACACAACACAGTCAGCATTCACGTTTTACTCAGCTTTAATGCATATTTAGTCTTTAGTGCCATTTCTTCTAAATTTATCAGACACAATCACTGTTCAATCACAATATTAACATTATTAGAAAGACACACAATCAATATAGATATAAAATGTCCAAAAGTCAAAGGAGTGATTTCTACAGATTCTGTCAATCAATGCCCTTTCAATCCACAAAGACAAATTCATCTAATTATGTAAAAAGCTGCTTGTCAATGTAAACATAAATATGGTTTCAGTTTCTTCTTTTTTTACTTAATTTGATGAATTGTGCAAGAATCAACCCAAACCCAGGGCGGATAAGCGCTATGGCTTTATATGGCTTGAGTTTTATAGTTGCATCATCCATGCGGTGACCACAGACAGATAATGTCTGATGATCAGTCCAAAATATGGGATAGAAAATATACCTGAATTTCCATTCAAATCCCCACAATGGGCACATATGTTTTTTTTTTTTTTTTCTAGAAAGCCTGCTGTGCAGCACATAAATGTATCTAAACTTTGTATATAGTTCAGTTTTAGGTCGCAGTGTGAAAATTCAAAGGCAGGAAACCAAAACTGACATGCGTCAACTTCACACCATTTTAAAAGCTTATCTTTGTGATCTGGGTCAGTACGACTTAATTCTTAATTCATTAATTCTGAAAAATGGATGTAATACTTCAAAATAAAACATTACAGGGGTTTTCAGAATAGAGCGAACAGAGATTCAGCAGTTTGACGCCATTCCTGGTGTCAAGTGCGACATGCCTCTGTATCATCTGATCCTTTTTAATATATATATATTTTATCATAAGAATTACTGAAAGACAGTGTGAAATATGCAAACAATGCAGTGATATGTCTAAAAACATATCGCTTCATTATGCATTATTTTGTATTAGCAGAAAAGTGGTTTAGTTTACAAGAGGCACGTAAACACTGTTATGGCAATGAAAAGTCTCCATACTTGGCTCATTAGAACACTAACAGCTTCCCTTATGAGAGCAGACACTCACTTTCACATTTTTTCTTTAGCTCTGAATGAGTTAACACACTTTTTATTGACCTATTTTTATAACATGATCCCTAAAAAACTCAATCCATAGCAAAGGCAAAAAAAAAACAACAACAAAAAAAACCCCAGCCATATCTAGAGAGCAAAAGAAAATAATTCAAATCAAACAAGCCACGGAGAAAAGAAAACCGAGCCGACAAAAATCTAGTGAGAATAAACAGTAACAGTGTTTCGAATCAAAGCGATGGCTCTTTAGTGCTGACATGGATTAAAACGAGCGCAAACGGCAGTAACAGGATGTTCAAACGGGAATAAAAAAACATAAAAAGTGTCGCTGTCTTCATATGCATGGCAACATCAGAGCAGTTTAAACCTCGTCTGATAAAGACATAAAAGATGTCGGCCGATCACAGACATGGAAACCTGCTGTCGAGTTTGTGGAAGAGGGAGAGAGATAAAAAGAGTGCTTCTAGCGTCCCAGATGGCAAACCTGTGACGTCCCTTTAAAGCTCGATGACAGGTAACCTTTGTAGTCAGCGAAGCCGTGCCACCTTGCAAAATTTGGCATTATGCTAATGAAGGCAGTTTAGTTTGGTTCGGCCCTCCAGAGACTTGTACGTGTACGACTACAGTCGAGCGAGGACGGGCTTCTGGGAAGGAATTTTACCTCCTGTGACAGAGAAAAAGACAAGTAAACAAGTTAAGATGAGCGGAGCTGTAAAATCAAACGGAGAAGCTGGAGGTCATGGCAGTACGGCACAGCAACACAACAAGAACTGGGTCACAGTGTAAAACCAGGAACACAAATGAATTCTGTGACTGAAAATGTAAAACTTTACTTCTTAACTCTTTACTCGCTATAGGGACATCCCGCGTGACGTCACGCCATTTGGAGCAGCCATCTTGACGGAATAGAAAATGCTAAACCGCCGGTGATACTCATAGACAGTATATAAACTACAGTGATACTACAGCTCGTCGCGAAATATTCCTGTCATGCCCGAGCGATGCTGTGCAGTTGGATGCCATCAGATACGTGATCATACAAAAGGAATATCTTTATACCGTATCCCAAAAGAAACAAAACGGAGAAACAACGTTGGCGGTAATAAACAGGCAAAACGCTGATGGTGGTGTTTGGCTTCCAACTGTTTGTGATATAAGGTACAAGAAGTAAAATGTAAACAAATTATAAAAGCGCATGTAAAATATACAATAAAGTTTAGATGAAATTATACAAGGTTACTTGACTTTTTACGTCTATTCAGTTTTTGTAACATGTCCATGACAACCGATAGCCTGCTAAGCTTTTGTATGCTTTTAATGAAGCTCCGGTGTAGCGTGATGGGAAGTGAATAAGGTAGCTGTAAATGTCACCGAACTCAATGTCAGGAAGTTTTTCTACACATTAAATGCCTGTAAAAAGAACTTGTGGTGCTTCATATGGATCTATGATTCCTAATTCCTTTATCTTCCTCTTGTATATATACTTGTATATATATCTTTTTGTGATGCTAATAAGTGCGATGACATGACGTGAAGAGTTAGCTGACGGCCGCTGCACTAATAACAGTGGTGGGGGAAAAATCGATTCTGTTCAGTATCGAGATATTTTGCGCACGCAATTATATCAATACTGTAGTGCAAAGTATTGCAATATTTAGGCTAATTATAAAATAATTATACTAATAATTATATTATTAGTATAATAATATACTCCCTAATATATTGCCCACCCCTAATAATAGATCCATTGCCATAGCTGACGGATGTATTCCGTCAAAATGGCTGACACGCGGCTAGGGGTCACGTGACTGGGAGATCCCTATTGACGGAATTTTGAAATCAGTACGGTCTGAGTAGGAACTACATTTGAATTTGGACTTAACAACGGATAAAAAAGCACGTTCTATATAGTATGAATGAAATACGGACGGTCTAAATCCGCCATGTTGTTACGGTCATGTGACCTACCAGCGTCAGTTGCACAGCTTTACTTCCATTCATATAGAGCTGGTAAGTCCCGCCCCTTCCGCTAACCCCACTGGACCTCTAGTTTGAAAAATCATCAATGCAAGTGAATGTGAGAAAATAATTATTTTCTGGTCCCGTTTGAATTTTGCCATGAATGTGAACATATGTTGTCTGTGAATTTTTAATATAATTTTTCGTGTGAAGAATGCTACAATTTAGCAGGTAGAAGTTTGATATGGTTAGACCTTGTGTGAGAGTACTTTGTGGACTACAACATCCGTTTTATCCAGCGATTCCTAGTTTTGACATCAGACGGGAATCTGAAGAAAGAACAGCCCATTTGGTTTGAATGGTGACATTTGGGTACAAAACACACAGGCATCTCGATCTGTCTCCATATATTATCGCAGCATTAGCACTGTGATTTGACAAGTGGAGGGAAAATGTGTTATGGGGTGACGTCACATAGGCGACATGTAGTCTTTCTCGTTATGTCTTTTCCACAACTGCTAGCCAAAGAATCGTACAATATACTGTCAAACTCGTAACATGAACAATTATATTAAAAATTCACAGACAACATATGTTCACATTCATGGCACAATTCAAACGGGACCAGAAAATAATTATTTGCTCACATTCACTTGCATTGACGATTTTTCAACCTAGAGGTCCACTTGGGGTTTTACGGATGGGCGGGACTTACCAGCTCTATAAATCCTCTCTAAAAAGAAAGTCTCTCGATTTACTATAATTTACTTTGTCTGTAATTGCTTTGTAATTATTTAATTTGTAAATAAATGCGTGTGTTGACTGGTTTACATTTTACCTGTTATATATTTAGATGTGGATGTATTTAAATGTATTTCCATATCAAATTCGCATGCTATTCAAACAACATAATTATTACAAACATTTAATAAAGTTCAATTTTGAGAAAAAAAGACTAAACTTTTTTTAATATACATGACATCTCTTATAAAAGATTCTTTAATTGTACTTGTGATACAAAATTGATAAAAGTTTTCCTGGGTCCATCTTATTAAAAAAGTTTAACTGTTATACATTTATTTTATTTCAAATATTAAAAAAAAAATCTTATGATGTTTCTGGTTTCTGGCTAACTGTTTAAAATCATGTTTTATTTCTAAACAAATGCAAGTGTAATCTGTAAACTGTCTGTAATGCAGTTCTTAAAACATTTTAAGAACATTTTTACTTTTAGTAAATTGGTTCTAAAAATATTTTGGAAATTCACATTCATGGGTATAAATTGAGCTGATATACTGAGACTTTGTTCAAAATAGAAATCCTAGTATTCTATTTTATTGTAGCTCATATTTTAATTACTAAAAACATTTTTTTTTATTAGTTTTAGGTTTAGTTAATAAAAACAACATGACGGTACAACAAGAAAGTATTTCACGATAAACATTTTAAACATTGGTATGCTACATTTGTTGTCAAATGACTTCATGACATGGATGTTAAAGTGCTGTACACTTATCTCAAAAATATAAAATAACCGTTTCTTATCATTTTTTTATTTGGTGTAAACAACAGTGTGATAAAATGACACATAAATAAGTCAAGAAAGAGATTTCAAAAGTCACTACTGAATTTACTTCCCATCCATTCATCACACTGGATATCGACCACATTGCATTATGGGATAATGCATTAGTATGCATACTTGTTATTGCCAAACGTAGCACCGTACATGATCCACGCAACTTACTATGCACAGTATACTGATCATACTATATACTGCAGATATATTTAGATTATTATGTTAGAATGTGAATGTTCAAACATTGCCAAACTTGAACACAAGCTATTTTGATGACATCACTCTTACCCAGCGTATCCTCCAGTGAGTTCACTGCAATCTTGTTCACCTTCAACGTCACCTGATCTCCTCTGTGAGAGACAGTTCAGTTCAGTTTAACAACCATAACATTTCAAAAGCCCATAACATATCTAATTAAATAAACACTATTAGGGCTGGGCATTGACACAAAATTCACAATTCAATTTGATTTTGATACATTTGGATATATATCAGGTACACATGTCAAATTTTACTAATGCTGTAAACTACACAGGGAACCCTGTCAGTAGGTACATTACTATAATATTACAGGTTAAAATTAACAACTGATTTGTATAGAAACATATAGGTTGCATATAAGGCAGTTTTTATAGTAATAACATTATAATAATAACTTTTTAGTAACAAAATTATTTTTAAAACATTTAAACGGTGGTTGTCATAACTTGTTTTCATAATGGATTTATTTAAACTAATTAAATATTGACAGACATGTAAAGAAAAAAAAAGTATGAATTTGTACAATAGTGCATATACTTCGCAAAATGCTCCTCTCAGGAGTTAATTTTTCTCGCTAACTATCGAGCTATAGACACGACAACGATGTACCTTTGCGATTTTTTGTGTACAGACGACAACGTCCGCCAAAACGCTGTTGTTGTGCAAATGAATAAAGGTTTCCGTTTTTAATTAAAAACGGCGTCATGTAAACGGCCCCTGAGACAGATCGGACACAATTATTTGTTACATTTAACACATAATCCACAATACCCCTCACCCATCAAGCAAACCATGAGGTGGAGTTTTATGTAACTTCCCCCGAACTGCAGCTAACCCCAAATGTAGCACCTCATACCCTATTGAAACTCATATACGTCTGTAATGCCCATAAAAAGGACTTCTCTCAATTAATTCAATGAACTTTTCTATTAATGAACATGCATATTGTGCATGACAATGTGTGTATTAGTACTAGGGGTGTCGCAATATACCGGTATTGACGATAATCGTGATATTCAAAGCATGAAATATCGACATCGTGTTAATTTAGAGCAATACAATATACCGGTATTGGCGATATTGGCGTTTTCTAGACGCAGCGCTCGTCCGCGCCCGCGCAGCTAGAGTGAAACACTCTGTCCACACCCGAAAAAAGTAAGCTGAGCTCGCCAGTATTAACAACAGAGTTCTTCGGCTTCAAAGAAAACAGCACCGGACGAGAAGCACAGCGCGGTTCTATTCCGCGTCTGTCCGCGGCGCCCAGCAACGGCTCAGGACCGTGTTCAAAATCCTGCCGCGACACAGAGCGCAGAAAAAAGTGTTCAGATCACAGACTCAGCAACTATTGTATTTAATTGTACAGTATAATCATAACATAGTACATTATCTCAATTCCATAATGTCCTTATAATGATATTGCTGGCCATAAACTGAGAAAGTGCGTGTCCGGTGTGCAATACCTCGAGTTGTCATAGACGCGACGCGGCTATTATTTTACTAGTCATCATGGAATGGGAAACGTGACATTAACTGTTAACAGGGGGTTTCTGTGTTCATATATTGCAACACAAATAAAGGGTGATTATTAAAATTAAGAACCCCGTTTTCTTTACTCATCTTATTTTTGTATTTGTATTTGCACTTGATTTTCTTTATTCAAATCTGCTATCTGCATGACTTTATTGGCGCCAGTGCAACAACAGGTTAAAGAGCTTTTCAGTTCTTCAGGAAACCTTCAGACAGTGTTTGGCTTCAGTTTGAAACCAGATAAACTTCACATAGATTGCCATAGATTGAGTACGCAATAAGTAAAAATGCATGTGCCTTGTGTTTATCAGTATCCTTATGTTTGTTGGGTAAAAAAGAAAAACTATATAAACAAAGTAAAAATTAATTTGACTGATAACTACACCCCCCCCCACCCCCCCCATTCTATAGGTATCGCGATATATCGATATCGTGAATTCTTTTGGCCACAATAACCGTGGTGTGAAAAATCTAAAATCGAGACATCAATATTTTCACCCAGCCCTAAAGACTATATGAAGATGGACTTACACTTTGACCTTCCGCACGGCTTTGAGCCTCAAGAGAGCTGCTAGAGTGTTCTTCTGCAGGTCTGAGGATAAAGCTTCATAACACTTCAGACGGCCTGATTCCACGGAGACAAACACAGAGAGAAAACAGAAGATTTAAACTCTGAGACAATTTCACATCTACGAAATCTAATCACAAGCATACACAGCACAGGAGATGCATAATCAGATCACCTGCGATGGATGTCAATACCAAGTGTAAACAGGACCTGATATGTAAACAGCCAAAACACTGTCAACCCTGTGTTACCTGCTAAAATGAGCTTCAGTGCAAAGTTCCTCACAGCGGGAACAAACTCCTTCTCTGTCAGGTTCTCATTAGTCTCCTCACACAGATAGCGACACACCACCTGCACAAAAACACACAAACTTAATATGAACTGCAATAGCAATTTCTGAACCCAAGATTGGTGTTCTATGTGAAAACCCCTTAAAAAATAAGCAAAATTTTACAGGAACAACTAGGTAACTATTCCCACAGACAACTCGCCAGCTGTTTCCATCCACCTATATGTATGCAAATTTTGGGATATTGCATTAAAAAAGCTGCATGGAAACTATAATGGAAACACATTTACCGAATAAATCTCTCAAAGCGCAACAATAAACTTTGCCTCAACAGAGGATGCGATTAGAGAACTGGACTAACCAGTGGACCACTTTCATTGGCTCAGGCATTTCAGAATGACCAAGCACAACTTCTGCAAAATCTGTCATCAATATGCTTGGGTATAATGACCTCCCAGAACCATCTCACACGATTGCATCATCAAGCATCAGGCATCCGCCACCAAACGCTGAACGTGACAGCATTTATTGCAATATTTTGACAGGTTGCTGTGATGAACTTAAAGTTTCAGTATGTTTATGATACATTTTATTAAATGAAACGGTAAAATGCTCATGAAATGACTCTGAGCAGCTCTGGAGACGGCACAAGTGCTTACAGCGTCTCTGCACCACTGATTCACACAGAGACACACAGAATGCAGGACTCATATTTAAATGGTCTTCTTGCAGCTTAATATTCACAGACATCAGTCCATATCGCAATTTGATTGAAGTGTCCTGACCTACTTTGATTTATTCATCCAAGATTCCGCGTTATACATAAAATTCCATTTTTATGACTGAATTCCGTTATTCCGTCCACATTTTTTCGTATTGCGGAAATCATAGGGCCCTACATGATGTAGGAAAAAAAGAGCCATATTGGCTTCCTCGATTGCAGCAACTTACATTTTCATTACAGGGGCCTCATTTATAAAGCTTGCGTACACACAAAACGGGGCTGAAAACATGCGTACGGCAGTTCCTGCGCAAAAGGTGGGATTCATAAAGAAAAACTTGACGGGAAAATTTGCGCACCTGCACGCAAACTCGGACCCATGCGTACGAACGTTTTGGAGATGGAGCACTTTGGCGACACCGATGGTGAGCTGGAGTTAAATGTATTTTTGGTCACTTTTATACAGAAAATCTAAAGAAAATGAAACATATACAGAAAGATTATACAAATACAATTTCAATCACCAAGCCTGTCACTTGAAGCAAATATCCATTCCTTCTTAAATGTCCGCGGCAGCGAGCGTGTTGAGCCGTTTAGTGAAACTGACGCAAATAACAGTTTAAATAAATAAAATACTTCTGATATAAACATTTATATTAAATATGCCATTCAAATTAATGGAGTTAAACACTTAAACATGAAATCATTACTGAAGTTACAACATTTTTTTAAATTCAATCATTAGAAATATTTGTTGTGGATGCGATTGTTTTTGAACACTTTTCCTGTGGCGTGCTTTAATGTTTTAACCACAGAGATAATTGCTTATCATGATAATACCAGATTGTCTGAGAAAATAGTTTCGTGCAAATAATGCCCAAGGCCTATCTGTTTCCATTAAAAATATAAATCAATTAAAAATACAATTCGGCAAGTGGAAAAGATTGAGAAAAACTTTCTCTGAAATGTATTTTACACTATTTGATTTATGTAGGCTATTCAAAAACAAGGCAAGGATAGACAACTACTTGATTTGTATTAATGTAATGTTTCTTGTACCGTTTATAGAATTTGCATATGATTATTCATCCACGTGATAACGTTGTGCAGACTAACTTTTTATTTTTGCTACATGCCATGGGATTAATCAATGCATGCTGATGAATGATGTGTAATAATAATAATAATTAATCTGCATACCCTAGTTTTGCACTGATGTAAAAAGACTGACAGTGACACAATAAGACCTAATGTTAGCAAAATGTTTTAATATTTTAACTCTTAAAAAAAAAACTATTAAAAAAAACATGTATGTTCTTTAATGTTTGATTGTAATTTTACTGTCTTCACATAGGGATGGGAATTGATAAGATTTTATCAATAATAATGCCACTGACGATTCTGATTATCGATCCAATTCTTTAACGATTCTCTTATCGATTCTTGATAGCACTGTGTGGAAAAATGTAGTCATATGCTTTTAAAAAAACAAAACAAGTGGTTTTATTTATTTTAAAGTTTAAGCTTGAGTTAGCAAACTGTACTTTTTATATAATTTATGTAATAAATAGAACCTTATTGTAAAGTGTTACTGATTAGTTATACACCGATTCAGACGTCTCCTGAGTTCAGTGTTGGAAAGATCAGTTGTTTTAAAGGGTTAGTTCACCCAAAAATGAAAATTCTGTCAGTAATTACTCACCCTCATGTTGTTCCAACGGCGTAAGACCTTCGTTCATCTTCGGAACACAAATTAAGATATTTTTGATGAAATCTGAGAGCTGGATCACTCCTCCATAGGCTGCTAGATGACCGAAACTTGCTGGCTCAGAAAAGTTATTAAAGAGATCGTTAATATAGTCCAAGTGACTCCAGTGGCTTAATCTTAAGTATATCAAGCGACGAGAATACTTTTTGTGCGCAAAAACAAACAAAAATAATGACTTTATTCCACTATTCATGTCCTTCTCTCTGGGCCTCATAGTGTTTTTGCGCTGCGCGTCTGTGTTGCACGTCAACACGCATCACACACATGACCAGCTTCGGCCAATTGTGAGCCTACGTGGTGACGTGTAACACAGACGCGCTACGCAAAAACACTACGTGAACCAACTAGAGGCCCAGAGAGAAGGAAATGAAAAGTGGAATAAAGTCGTTATTTTTGTTTGTTTTTGCCCACAAAAAGTATTCTCGTCGCTTGATATACTTAAGATTAAGCCACTGTAGTCACTTGGACTATATTAACGATCTCTTTAATAACTTTTCTGGGCCAGCAAGTTTCGGTCACCTAGCAGCCTATGGAGGAGTGATACAGCTCTCAGATTTCATCAAAAATATCTTAATTTATGTTCCGAAGATGAACGAAGGACTTACGCGGTTGGAACAACATGAGGGTGAGTAATTACTGACAGAATTTTCATTTTTGGGTGAACTAACCCTTTAACCATTCATTAAAATGAATCGGTTCAAAGGAGTCATTAGTTCGCGAATTGGACGTGTCGTGCGCGTTGTGTGATTATCCCAGCAGTTAGGACATGGACATCCAAGATTTGTGTCAACACAGAAAACATTTCATCACTGTATAGTTTTATTTCGTTTAATTAAAGTGTTGTTTTATGTCAGCTGAATGTCCGGAACGCTTTTCAGAGAAGATAAGGAAACTTATTTAGCACAATTTACACCCAGCAGTAATTCAGGAAAAAAAAAAAAAAAATCTCTGAATGCTCCACATGAAACTTTGGTCTTCCGACCTTTTACCACCGTGTCGATTTATTTTTATTAATATGTGCGAGGGAGAGAGCAACACAGCACTTAGTTTGGAGACGGTGAAGTCGTTTACACAGAGAGTGCGCGCGCGCGCGACCGGCTCTCTCTCTCTCTCTCTCGTTCTTTCAGTTAAACATACGCCCTGTCACAAACGCATCCGTTCATCTACATTACTCACCGATCAAATAAGACTTTGGCGGGACAAAAATTCACTTTGGCGGGCGCTAAAACAAGTTCAATGCAGGAAAATTCATGCGTGAGTTTCCATTAGACTCCCACGATAGCCAGGCGTCTCATTTGACGCTGTGTGCTTCAAGATTCTGACGCAAGTGCTAAGATTCCAATTGGCCAAGAGAAAAAGTGCTAAGATTCCAATTGGCCCAGAGAAATGTCAATTATAAGAATTATCCAATAATGTTTCGCAATTCTAGCCTGCATGGCAGTTACTGTGAGAAACAATACCCCCCCCCCCCCCCCCCCCACACACACACAAAAAAAACTCTCCGGTTCTATGCGATTCACGTAAATGACCCAATTGACCAAGAAAACGGCGATTGTCGCCGAAAAGCGACAAGTTTGCAGGTCTGTTTAATATGTAACTTTCTTTTGTTCAACTGAATTCACCCTTGCTGATTTTTTCTTTTTTTACAGACCGCAAAACTTTAAATGTAGTGTATATTTGCACATTGTGTGTAAGGTGTCACCTGGTATCCTTGCAGGAAGGGGTCCAGAGCTGCACACAGGAAAGCAAGGGTGCTGTGACCGCTCGCTGACATCACAATCTCATGCTCCAATACCTGCAACACTCCACGCTTTATGAGCAAATAACACGCTTCCTCAAAGTCCTACAAAAACACACACACATAAATACAATAATATGTCTTAGAAACACTTTTCTAACTAGACTAGAGGTGAGACGTACGTAATTTGATTTTGTTTCACATCAGAGAGCCACAATTTGGTTTTAAAGGATTCTTAATGTTCAAACTGCAACAACTAAAAAAAAAAAGGTTGTGAATGTGCCCGAACCTGAACCGAGTCCCCAGGGCAAAGAATAAATTCATTGGAGAACATATTCCTCAGGAAGCTGAAACAGTTGTAGATGTCATCTAGAACAGAAATTACTCTATGATTGGTAACACTAATCAAGAGTAAAACAAGTAAAAACATGTATGCAATTGATATCTCTCACACCTTTTCTATTGGAGTTTGTGCTTTGCATGGCCACTGCTAACAGAGCCGGTCTCAGAAACACGTGGAGGATCTGGTTCCTGTAGGAGGCACAAGAGAGCACAACGACGGCTCGGTGAAACACGGCTTCCTCTGGTGTGGTCTCGACCCCCAGCGCCTCCGTGATGCTCAGCTGAACGTGTCCCGCGGACACAGTCAACAGGTGTCTGTGCAGAGCTAAACTACAGCCGATGACTTCACTGCAGGACGCGTGGTCTACAGAGAGACAGAGAGATCATATTATTGAGGATTGTTCAAATTAAGGTCAAGTAAGCTACCATAAAGCTATTGGATTTCTCTGCAATGAATTATTCATCGAGCGCATTTCCTTTATCTAAGCAGATTCTGCATATCCTGGAGATATGCATGATCATTTTTGCCATTCTGAGAAAATCTGAAGAATATGATATGATAATTGGATACAATTTCAGAAGGCTAAACTTTCAAATTTAGAGATCTTTATTCAATGATGCAAAAAGTTTGCCTGTATGTAATTTGAAATGATTTCATTTAGGACTTTTGGTTAACAATCAGAGAGAACATTTATTCAATGCAATTTGTATATACTGTTGTTGATTGTTAATTCGTGTTTGTTTAGAATGCAATAGCTAATGTTCGTTTATAACATGTATGAATTTCTTTGTTCTGTTGAACATAAAAGAAGATATTTTGAAGAATGTTGGTGACTAAACAGTTGTGGGGCACCACTGACTTCCATAATATGAAAAAAATAATAATAATACTATGGAAGTCAATGGTGCATTTTTGGGTGAACTATCCCTTTAAGGGCCCTATTTTAACGATCTGAGCGCATGGTCTAAAGCACACGGCACAAGTGCAGTTATGGCGTGTCCGAATCCACTTTTGCTAGTTTAACGACGGAAAAATGGTCGGCGCACCCGGAGCATGGTCTAAAAGGGTTGTTTCTATTCTCTTAATAAGTAATGGGTGTGTTTTGGGCGTGACGTGCAATAAACCAATCAGAGTCTCATCTCCCATTCCCTTTAAAAGCCAGTTGTGCTCGTGCCATGGCGGATTGCTATTTACATGGCAGAATTTGCAAGCGGAAAAACTGAAAGCTTCTCTAGAGAGGAAACGGATCAGTTGTGCGCGAGGGTAAAACGCGCAAGCAGACCATCTATGGGACAAAGTGTACGCACACTGTGGACCCGCCTATAGGCGCATATTACTGATGCGCTCTTTAAATAACAAAATACTAATTGCGCCAGTTTCTACAAAATAGCAACGCGCCAACAATGCGCCAGAACACACCTTGTTTTCAGACCAGCCCATGGGCGCACAAATGGGCGCAAATGCATTTGCTCTTTAAACAACGTGGTGCAGGACGTGAAAATGATAACGCCAACGGGCTGAAACAAAACTCTTGCGTCGTGCCTGGCGCTGCATTGCACCGGATGTATGATAGGGCCCCTAAGTGTCTCAGACTCAAAACTCTGAATCGCTTTCAAACATGCCATGAAACTCTCACACTAGCTTTGAAAAATCCAGTGATTAGTCTCTTACCAGGCCAGTCCAAGAACGCTCCAAACGCCAGAGCCAGGTGCCTAAGCCAGTCGGTCTGCTCCGTGAGAGAGGAGAGGTCCATGCCATCAGGGTTCTGCAGCAGCAGTGTGGCAATGAGAACCCAGGGTTTTAGAACCATGTTCTCCTCCTGCATGCGGACCAGACGGAATGCAGCGTCGTTCAAAAATTCATGATTGTCTGTGCTGGGTTTCTGAGGAATGTACCTGATAAAATTTTTTAAAAAACACTAAAGTCAGTCGGGAGGTTCAACATGATATTTCACTTTGTACAGAACAGGGTTAACAACTAAACACATGCTGTGGCTGAACTCTGATTGTAGAAAATAAAAGTAATAAATTAGCAATAAATTAGATAAAGATTAATCTACTACACATAAACTACACATAAACATAATATTGAATGTAAATGTATAAATATAGACATTCACTACCATTCAAAAGTTTGGGGTCGGTTAGATTTTTAAAGTCTCTTTTAAGATGTAAGATAAGGGTCAACAGTGAAATTACAGATGTAATTACAGAAATTCATTACAGCTGTAATTACATGCAAAAAATTTTTTTAAATAGAAGTACAAATGTAAACATGTATGTATGTGTACATGTATGTACATAATAAGTGCATTGTATCAAATGGTTAGTTTTAAATGTTTGTACATAGTAGTAAAAGACACCTAATATAAAGTGGGACCCAAAATGCTTTGTGTGAATAATGACCTTTAGTGAAAAACTTTGGCTGATTGCAGGTGTCATACCTTGGCAGCAGGTTGTACTGAGAGCGGTTTATTTTTCCCTCTGCCAGACTGCGCAAAGATACAGGATGACCAAAGTACACATGCATACTGCCATAGTCCTCACTCAAGACCTGTCGGGCCTTCAACAGACCCTGAGAGAAATTGATGTCAATAAAAACAGAACAATTAAAACTCTGAGGTCTGTCTTTCCAATAAAATGTCTGGATGTTCCAAAAAAAAAATATCCCAGTACAAAACAAGCATATATTTACAAACATTGAGTGGGGATTTATGCCTGAAACACGGAAAGAATATTTGGCAAAGTGGTGAGAATAGAAATAAACCTTATACATATTTTACAAAAAGACTTCTCTTTTTGCTTAAATATAGATACATAGATATTTAAATATATACATATATAAATATATATACATTTGCTTATATTGCTTATATATTTTAGTATTTTTTGAGTAATATATATATATATATATATATCCATTTGTACACAATATGAAAAATATTACAATTATTTATTCTTTCTAGGTACATACAATTTTTACACACCATTCAAAAGTTTGGAATTTAAATAAATGAATACTCAATACATTTATTCAAGTATGCATTAAATTGATCAAAAGACTTACATTGTTACAATTTTTTTTTTTTTTTTTTTTTACTTTCCATTCATCGACGAATCTAAAACAAAATGTGTCAAGATTTCCACAAAAATATTAAGCAGCACAATCGTTTTCAACGTAATAATAAGAAATGATTCTTGAGCAGAAAATCAGGATATTAGTATTATTTCTGAAGAATCATGTGACAGTGAAGACTGGAGTAATGATGATGAAAATTCATCTTTGATCACAGGAATAAATCACATTTTAAAATATATTAAAACTTTTTATTTTAAATTGTAACAATATTTGACAAAATTACTGTTTTTACTGTATTTATCACTTTTTAACAAATAAATGCAGGCTTGGTAAGCATAAAAGTCTTCTTTCAAAAAAATGTAAAAGTCTGAAGGGTGTGGGTTCTGGAATGCACTGCTGCTTCAATGTACTGTAGGTAGGCTATGCATACCCTTCTCATAGGCCTCCTCTTATGTTAGAGTCATCAGGCTTATATAACGGGTAGTGCCAATCTGTAGTAGTGAACAGGTTGGCTGTTTGGAATAATTCTCCAGTGAGGCCACCGTTCATCCGAGCACCAAATAGACATTTTTTGTGTGAGATGGCTTCCTCCCTATTGGGAGTTATTCTACTGAGGCCAATACTCTGTCAAGCTCCAGATAGAACTACAAAGCCAAGCGTTGGCCCTCTTTGGGCCACCTTGATAGCCACCTTATACTAGAGCAGCAGTTCTCCTCTTACTTTAGAGAGTCGCTGAGATTATAGCTCTGAACTTCAGTCACTTTATATTCATGGGGCCGCCTCGATTTCTGGCTTAGGCTTAATAACTAGGAAATTGGTGGCGGTTTGCTGAGCATTCTCGCCTCAAGCCTCTCAGTATCTGAGTGTAGGCTCCTTAGAGCTAGAGCTCATCAGGATCATTTTTCCTGTAAATCTAGTTGTTCCTAGTACTGGCCTCCTCTTACTACAAGAGTCGCCTAGCCAAGGCCCGCCTTTTGCACTAGGCGTAAGAATGCTAGTGGTGTTACAGGGTAGATAGCAGCAAAGGTAGCAGGCTATCTTCAAAAAGCCTCCCATGCAGATATATCATGGGCGTTGTTAGGCCTTTTCTTTCTAGAAAGTAAGAAGCAGTATGCTCAGGCCCCCGCCCTTTAGAGCTAAGTATTGTAGCTTATTGTATTGCTTATCCAGGAAGGCCTTAAAATTGAAAAAAAAAAAAAATTTCCGCTGAGCCTCTTGAATAAAATAATTCAAGTCTTAAGGTTGAATGTCGTTGGCCGCTTACTGTGGCCTCCATTTCCTTGGGTTTAGTAGAGTATGTAAAATCTGTCTTGTAAAAAATACAAAACAATAGGCCTCGACCCTGATACATTCCTCAGCGTCATGCTGATAGTACACCCCTTGTTAGGGTCTTTATTTGGAGTACTTTGCTACCCATAGCTCGTATGATATCACCCTTCACCACCAAGGCTCAGGTAGAGACAGATTAGTTACTCCCTCCCACTTGCGATGGTTGAGTATGCTCCCTTAGAGCCGAAACACTGTCTGGGCTGACGCCCGTGACATTCGAAGCTGTAGGCCTTACAATAGGCCTCCTCGATAGTCCGGTAGCGTAAGATTGTACTCCCCTTGCTTTAAAGGGTTGATAGGCCTTCTGCTGAGTACACTGCCTGTTGGCAATGTAAACCTTAGAGCTGGAGGTGCTCCCCTTATTAGGGTCCCTTTCAGAGTGCCCAGCCTCCACAGGGCTCTGAAGCACTGTGTAGATCCAAGATCGAGTAGAGTCACTCCCCTTGTTTGCAAGGGTTAGGAAGCGCTATGCTGAGTTCTACTCTCCAGGATGCCCGTCTCTATGATCCGGCCTGTGAGTGCTTACTGCCACTATCTGCAGTCCTCCCTATCGGATGCCTCCACTAGTGAGGCAAATAGTGTTAGAGACTCTGTTTAAGGAACAAAGCAATGTCCTGGCTGACGTCTGTGAAAGTAGAAGCAGTAGGCCTTACTGTAGGCCTCCTTGATAATCCGGTAGCGTAAGATTGTACTCCCCTTGCTTTAAGGGTCGACAGCACTTTTGCTGAGTACACTGCCTGTTGGCAATGTGAAATAAGTATAACCAGGCCCACAGACATGTCTGTGAGAGCACCTGACCACTGTGACTAGCTCTGCTAACAATCCCTCTATCAAGTAGTTAGGCCTTGACAGGCCTCCTTGAAGGCGGCTCCCCAACGAGTTGGATGCTTAGCATTGCAAGGGTAAAACCTAGCCAAGAGCCTGGCCAATACTTATCAGGTTATGAGTATAGTGTTCCAGAATCTATCTGAGGATCGTTCTGTAGGAATACTTGGCTCCCTAAATGTGGTCGTCAGGTCGAAGAACTCTCACGAGGCCTCCCTGTTAGATCAGCCTTAGAGCTGGAGGCGCTCCTCTGATTAGGGTCCCTTTCAGAGTGCCCAGCCTCCACAGGGCTCTGAAGCACTGTGTAGATCCAGGATCGAGTAGAGTTACTCCACTCGTTCGCAAGGGTTAGAAAGCGCTATGCTGAGTTCTACTCTCCAGGATGCCCGTCTCTATGATCCGGTCTGTCAGCGATCACTGCCACTATCTGCAGTCCTCCCTATTGGATGCCTCTACAAGGGAGGCAAAATATGTCAGAGACTCTGTTTAGGAAACAGACAGGTTGTTGGCAAGACTAGGTCATTAAATTAGACCAGGTCAGCCTCCCTGGTGGCATGTGGGGTTGACTTCACGTCCCCCTCATAAAGTGACTGGACGGGACTCCTTTGGACCACCTGGCCATATTCCCTTAAAGGAACCTCCCTCTAAAAGTCGGGCTGTGGTCTCCATGCCCTTGACCTGGCTCTGGGTCAAGTCCTTTGTGTGAAAGCACAAAGTTACTTCCTTGCTTAGCATGAAGCTCGGGCAGTGGCTGTAGGGAATACAGTCACTGACAGCCTGTATGTGACCCAAAGGGGGATTGTTTTTGGCATTTCAGTGAAACTGCCGTTTTTGACGTTTTTTGTCACAGCCATAATTTGGCATGCACTCCCCTCAGCATGGCGGCGTGGGTAGATCGTTCCCCATAGTGCTCTGACGCAGTGCGAGTTCCATTTCGAAAGGGAACGTCTCAGGTTATGACTGTAACCTCTGTTCCCTGAGAACAGGGAATGAGAGAACATGCTTTGGGGATGCCTGCTGAACAGTCCCCTCAGACGATAAGTTGTTGACATGTTCTCCAGGCTCCCCTTTTATACTTCCGGGTCGCACTAGTGATGATGTCATAGGCTGTCGCCAGCCAATAGGATTGCCGTGATTAGATAAGTGTTTCAGACACCGGTTCACGCAAAGGGGTTCCCCATAGCGCTCAACCGCAGTGTTTCATTCCCTGTTCTCAGGGAAAATAGGTTACAGTTGTAACCTGAGACGTTTTTCTAGGGTACTCTGACAGCAATGGTCTCAGGGGTCACTGAAGCCAATAGTTTAAGGGACCATTTCTTTGTTAAAGCCTTACTTTCCAGTTAGACTAAAGTGTAGATCTCCTTGAGAGAAAGAACGCATTATCTTGATGTTTTGAGAGGACTCTCCTGTTTATAGTAAGAGCCTAACCAAATCCAACCTTGGAAAAGCTGTGTCGGTGTGTGTGTTAGTCTTTTTGGTTGCAGGTTAAGGTACCACTGGCATTATTGGGGATTGACTGAGTTGTTGTTCGGGACAGGCTGGCGCCCATCAACCCAAATCTGCGACCTGGAAGGTCACGACGTGCCTAACTTCAGGGTCCGAGTGTCAGCTGCATAATCGTTGGAGATATGCTTCCATATGTTTGGAAAATTACTATGTTTATCTATTTCTTAGCCAATCAGAAACTGCAACCTGAAGCAAGGATGTAGCTTAGACCTTGGTGAAGGGTATAACTGCTGTGATCTGTGTAACTGTAAGCAGGGCAGCCTACAAATTCCTGTGTGAGTCTTGAAGCTGACTTCTGCTGATGAAACTGCAAACTATCTTCAGTAAATATTTTCTTCAATTTATTATAATTCTGACTCTGGGTCTTCATTCATCAAAACTGGTTCTGGGTCTTTGACAGTAAAACCCCTTACAAGTCTTAACCGATCAATGGTGAACAATGAACAATGGTGTATGTGTTGTTGTTGAATGTTTGTTGTTGTTTTTTTTCTTACTGGAAAACAAGACACTGATTAAGAGAATATTTCTTGCTGCATATATTTTGTTCATATACAGTATGTCGGCTAAAAAATGATGGAATGCGTAGAAGAAGGCCACGCATACCGAGGTCGACTCTTTGGGCTTCGGGACGCCAAGCAGCTCACGGGCGTACAGAGATTCTTCCAGAATTCTCTCGTAGCTGATGCTGACAGGAACCAGGTTCACGTCAAATAGCTCTCCTTTAAAAAAAGGCTCCATCACAATATTCAACAACCCTGAGGGAGAAGAAGAAATGAAAGAGTGTGGGAGATGAAGCTGACACAAAACGGTGCTCAAAAGAGGTGGACCATTTTGTTTCTCTCATTCATCTAAATTTGCTTTTGTTCGGTTTGATTGATGAGCTGCCACCGTCGGGCTCTCCGGGTTTCAAGCTGTCGTTTTGAACCTTTGTGCCATAAATTAGTCAGGGGCGCCATTTCATTCTGGGACTATGATTCAATTGAGAAAATCCTGTGAAATTTCATTTAGCTGGCATCTCACTTTCTGTGAACAAGCAATGCAGACCCCAAAAAAAATGTTTCCTGTCACCTTGAATTTATTTGTGCAGCAATAAAAAAGGCAGAAAAGTGGGGAAAAGCCTTGACGCTGCACAATACATGCAGAAGTCAGCAAAGAGCTTTTATCAAAATGAAACGCACAAAAAAATGTCACAGCAGCACAGCCTGTTTTTGAAATTGTATAAAAATTTTACAAATCGATAATCGATGTATAATTACCCGTCTTTGGTGTAAGAGATTTGCACGTCCTGCTTCTAGTTCCTTCCAAGAAGAACTCAATTGGGGCATAACCATTCTGAATAAACAACAAATAACAGGTTAATAATTTTCAACAATGTATATTTTCAACTGTCAAGAATGGAAGTATATACATTAAAGGGTTATTTCATCCAAGACTGAAAATTTTCCCATAATTTACTCACGCTCAAGCCACACTTGGTGTATATGACTTTGAGCCAAAGACAATCAGAGTTATATTAAAAAATATCCTGTCTCTTTCAAGCTTTATAATGGGAGTGAATAGAGCCTGAGATTTTGAAGCCAAAAAGTGCATCCATCCATCATAAAAGTAATCCATACGGCTCCAAGGGGTTAATAAAGGCTTTAGTTGAGGGTCAGAGGTCACTCTTCCGCCAGAACTAGACTCGTGTACGGCCGTTACCGGAAGCCAGTGATTACAGTTTATGAAGTTATAAATATGGATATGTTTATTACAAAAACCCATCCCTTTGCTTCTGAAGGCCTTTATTAACCCAATGGAGCCGTATGGAGCACTTTTATATTGGATGGATCCACTTTTTTGGACTTCTAAACCTGAGGCTGTATTCACTCCCATTATAAAGCTTGGAAGAGACAGGTTGTTTTTTAATATAACTCAGATTGTGTTTGGCTGAAAGAAGAAAGTCATATACACCTAGGATTGCTTGAGGGTGAGTAAATAATGGGATTATTTTTGGGTGAACTATCCCTTTAAATAGTCAGTTCCAAACCTACTAATAGTTTCGACCTGTTTGAACTGCTTCTTGATCAAAGGTAAAATGCCCTTCCAGTTACATGTTTATAAGAGGGTTAAGAGCAGTGTGAAAAGTAGGGCTGTGCGATTAATCAAAATTGAGTTTATATTTCGGCTTCCAACGATTATGAATATATGATAATAGAGGTAAAACAATTATTGTGCCCAACTGCAGAGGTGCACTTTTTCACCTCCTTAAAAGCCCAAATTTCATGCAAATTAGTAAAGTAATGTAATGCAACTTTCATAAAATAGGACGTGCTTGATATTAAAAAGTTATTAAAAGAGCACAGACACGCTAAGTGAACTTTGAGCTTCGGGTGCGCGTCCAAGCAGTCAAAACGGCCTTCACACAAAAATAAGTCAAAATGACCGGCTTGGTGAGCTATCACTCAAACCCAGTCATTTATGTCTTAAGTGAGAGAAAATTGAATGTGTATCAGTATATTAGATCTGTGCATTCATTCTTAAAGAGACAGCAGCCTAATATTCCTGCTGCAGTCTAATTTCAATCAAACAACAAAAGACACACAAAAAAAATTACTCACTGCACTTGACTGAATAACTTTTGTAGCTTTAATAAGAACCAAAGCAAGTTTAAGTAATGAAGACTATGCTGTGTTTTATTTTACATTTTATTATTCAATTTCTGTACTAGGCTGTTAGCTGAATACACATAGACTTGCATAAAAAACTTTTCTGACTGTTTAATTATTTTCAATAATTTTTGAGGACTTTTTTTTACTTACATTAGTTAACAATCTGCTGTGGTATCGCAATTGGAATCGAGAATTGTAAAATTCCACTGTTGTCTAAAATGTACATTTCCAGCATAAACACTTATTGCAAATATTGCTATCATTAAATAAATTACTCATATAAGGTTATGGACATATAGCCCACTCATAATCGTGTCAAATAATCTTGATTACAATATTGACCAAAATAATCATGATTATGATTTTTGCCATAATCGAGCAGGCCAAGTTAAAAGCCTTAAATCCACAATATGAAGCCTGCATTTCATCCTATATATTAAGGACAGTCTAATTCCCTGATTTGCTCATTTGTTCAGTTGTTTGGATGAAGGGTCTTACCCTCAGCATGGTCTTCACATACTCAGAAAACACAGCCCAGTAAAGTTTATCTCCTCCAAACGACCGACGGATGAAAAACGCTCCCGACATACGCAGCATCTCACCAATAAACTTCATGCTCATAAAATCTGCAGGAAACATCATGACATTAGTGAACACTACATGTAACAAACATATAGTAATATGAAATCAACAGTTTTAATCATTTTACTGTAAAAACCATGTTAGATGAAAATATTAAATAACTTTAAACTTTAATTATTAAGTTGTTATGTTTAATAACATTTTATTCATTATAAGTAATATATAAGTAATATAAGTTAAATATTATAACTTTTAACTTTTAAAAAAAAAATCTGTTTGCATTCTTATAAAAAAATCTGTGCAATCATGTTACAATTTTATTTACATTTTAATTTAACATTGTGTTTACAGTACTCCAGAGTACTACAAAAATACCATGATTTTACCATAGTATAGATACATTTATCGGCTCACGGCTCTACATTTAAGAGATACGGTATACAGTCATTCATATCACTTATTACACAGCATTTCGCCACATAAATAATTATGGGGATAAAATATTTTTTTTTCAGATTAAACTGTTTTGAAATCGTACCTTTTTGTATCTCATAATCCAACAGTGTAAAACAATAGTCACAAAACGGCAGCAGCTGCGCTTGTATGAAACAAGTGAGAGTGAGTCCACGATGCTGGATGGCATAATTAAATAAATATACACAAAATATTGATTCGACTGAGTTTTAATATTTTATTAGCTCACCAAACGCAAAATTTCCACGAAGAAAAACCATTCCTAGCAAGCGTATAGCGCTGCTGACTTCAGTAACCCGGATGAGCCTGTGTTTCTGTTTTCAGCGGTTGTTATCTGGGAATAATTTACCGCTGGATGGCGCTATTGAGCAATCAGAATCAAGTATTTCACAGAGCCGTGCAATATATAAAACTAAACTGCCACAGTTAAGGGCTTGCATTTATTCAGATTATGAATCTGAGCCAAAGCTGCAAAATTGAGATGACTATAGAGATAAAGTAAAGCAAATTCAAAGATAATACTGTTTTCTCCAGAGAAGCTGTATGTATAAACAAACTAAATTGAACAAAAATTAACCATCACTGAACTTACTTAAGCTGGACTATGATGCTATTTTCTTCTAGATCTGCTGTAAAGCAGAAACAAACTTTGTTGCATTATTTTCCTGTTATCGCTGTAAAGCTGAAACAATCTGTATTGCAAAAAGCGCTATATAAATAAAGGTGACTTGACTTGACAATGGACTGAAAGCTCGCATTCAGATCTGTCGAATGACAACTCATGGATTGAACCAAGATTCTAGCCTACATTTTTTTTTCAATAATTAAAAAAAATGAATCAATAAAATTACATTTCCATTCAGATTTACTATATGCAAGAAAATATATGTCTCCACTTTCATTACATCAAAATTGTATCATCTTTGTCTGACAATACAACAAGAATAAAATTGTTTTCTTTTTTCAGCATTCAAGCAACAACCTTACATGACTTAAGGTTTTTAAGCGATCTACTCATACAGTGTGAGTTGGTAACCTTGCTGAAATCGCAGTGTATTCCCGCCTTAAGCCTTGTCTGTGAAACCAGGGGAAACCATTTTTCTACTGTGTTGGTTCACTGCTTGACGTCCAATGGACAGTTACAAAACAAGTGAGCCACCTGGATCTAGGTTGTACTCTTTTGGAGTGTACAATGCTTTTAATGAAGCAAGTCTGGAAAATCATTAAGCTTGTCAAAAGGGGTGGAGTCTCTTTAATTTCCTGCTCTTGAAAAAGGCACAGCAGAAGACCAACAGGTATTCTGGAGGTTTCAGAAGTTTTTCAGCAATGGGACTGGTGGTTTTCAGTTTTTCTGGATTGTTGCTGCTTACAGCAATTGACTTGTGTTTTGCACAGAGGTCAGGATTTCAACAGCAACAGCCACCAGATTTAGTGTCTCAGCAAGCTCTCCAAGGCCCACATGTATCAACATCTTTTAGGCCTGCAAGGCCTGCAGTGAATTCTGTTGAGGCTGATCCATGGAATCTTCAAGAGCCTGCAAATACGCAGTCCAAACAACTAATGCAGGGTCCTGTTGTGCCTTTGACGTGGCGTTTTCCAGTATTGCCAGAAGAACCCCAACAGCCAGATGTGCCTTTTGAACTACGTGTACCTACAGCTACTGCGAGTATTGCAGCACAATGTGGAGAGAACTTTGTGCATGTGGAGGTTAAGGAGGACTTATTTGGGACTGGTCAGCTGGTGAATCCTTCATTCCTCACTTTAGGAGGCTGTGCAGCTGTAGGGGAGGATCCAGAAGCTCAAGTCCTTATCTTTGAATATGAGCTCCAGACATGTGGCAGCTCTCTGATGGTAAGTTTCTGCTAATGGATTAACCCTAGAAACTGCAAAAGTCAGGTCTGTCCAGTAACCTGCTACTTGTGCTGCTTTCAGATGACTAATGATGAGCTTGTTTACACCTTCACCCTCCTCTACACTCCTGAGGCTTTAGTAGGAACTCCCATTGTAAGGTCTAATTCAGCAGCTGTTGGAATTGAGTGTCACTATTCAAGGTAAAAAAAAAACTTATCAAAGCAATTTTGCCAAAGGGTACATTCTTAATCTTGTTTTACTGCTTCCACTAGGTTGCAAAATGTAAGCAGCAATGTGCTGATGCCCAGCTGGGTTCCTTTTGCTGCTACAAAAGTTGGAGAGGAAGTTCTGGTGTTTTCCTTGAAGCTCATGACTGGTAATACTGTATGCAATGTTAGAATTTCAGAAGTGGCTAGGGAATGTTGCCAACATGAGTTTAATTTCAGATGACTGGATGTTTGAGAGGCCATCCAATCAGTACTTCCTAGGGCAGTTCCTGAACCTTGAAGCTTCTGTGAAGCAGTACAACCACGTCCCTCTGCGTATCTTTGTGGGAGACTGTGTGGCTACTGCAGTTCCTGACGTGAACTCTTCTCCAAGATATTCCTTTATTGAGAACTATGGGTTAGTAGGGAATCTCTCCTTAAACACCCATTTGCAAATAGTGCCTAAAGTGATTTCTCTCCTTCGCTCCTTCTCTTCTTTCAGGTGCCTGGTTGATGGAAAGCTCACAGGCTCCAATTCCAGTTTCATGCGCAGGGTTCAGAATGACGAGCTGCAGTTTCAGTTGGAGACTTTCAGGTTCCTGCAAGCTGATAGTGGCTTGGTATGCATTTTGGGCTGTAGTTCTGTGGGTGAGTTCTCTTACTGGTCACGTTTAACTGTCTTTTTTTTTTTTTTTAAAGGTGTACATCACCTGTGCTCTAAAGGCTGTCATGGCCTCAACCCCGACAAGTCCAGAGAACAAGGCTTGCTCCTTCAATAATGGGTATTGCATACCATTTGCAACCTCTAATGATTTGAGTTGTTAAAAATGGGTAACCAGTTTCCTTTCCTGTCTATAGATGGACTTCTGTAGATGACAATGACCAAGTGTGCATGTGCTGTGACTCCACATGTGGTTCCAGCAGAAAAGGACGAGAACTACCTGATTCAGGTAACGCATGAAGTCTATTGCTCTTGCAGAAGGACTTTCAATTTCTCATCTAGTCTGTCTTTTTCAGGCCTGGTATCAGAAGGGAAAGCAACCATCGGCCCCATTGTGATTGCTAACTGATGTCTTGTGAATGGCAAGAAGTGGCAATAAAAGTCTTCATATATTAGTGACTTTACTTGTGTTTTTGTATTGTAAAGGCATTTTGGACCACCAGAAAATTGCTTTACTATAGTTAATTTTCCTACACTTTTTCAGTGTGCCAAGTGCAGGAATGCAGTCATTTTCACTGACTAGGAACTGGTGTGCACACTTGCAGCTGTAAGCATACTTGAGTCAAAAGCCTGCGTGCCCTACCTTTTACATATGTTTGGGAAAGAGACCAAACCGTGCACAGCACTTGGGACAGAAGTAATCCGTGGTTGATTTATGCACAAGTGATGCCTTCTGTGCAGAAAGTGAATTCCAAATATCAAGTGGTTTTACAATTGTGACTGTACAAGTGAGAAGTACAGTGTGTTACTCAAATTCATCTACTTTATGTACTTGTCAGACATGACAGAAAGCTCCAGCTAGCATTCTTTGCTTAGTTCTAAAGGAAACTAAACATCAAATCAACCTGAAACTGTTTAGACAAGGTCACCCCTCAAAACTCCCAGAGAGAACAAGAAACCTTGTGGGATTAAAACTGTTGAATCCAAACACTCATCTCAAGCAAATCAAATAGGTGTGGACTGTTTAGGAGGCTGGCATAAAGTTATAAGACCAACATTTTGTGGTAAGAACTTTTTGACCAAATCAGGTAAAAAAAGAGAACAGGTCTAAATTTTGGAAAGCATGTCTACTTGTCAACATCTAACAGCTAGACTAAATATAGTTTTCAGACTGGTACAATGCAGCAGTGTGACCTCAAACAACTCTGAAGATACTGTTGTTCAACATGGATTTGGAGGATACAATTAATTGCATCATTGCAATTTTGATGAATACGCTGTTCACACCCACCCATTCCAGCTGCAATCACGGGCAGGGGGAGGTCGTACATGTAGAGTAAGTATGACATCATCAGGAAGTCCATGTAACTACGGTGGCTGGGCAGAAGAACCACCGGGTGCTCCTGTACAGCCTGCTGGAGCTGGAGAGAGAGAACCTAATCAACATGACAAATCAACTCTATTTACATGGTATATTCATTAAAACAAATGGCAGGACATATTGTTTGTTTGTTTTTTTATGAAATGCTCACCAAGGCTTCATTTATTTGTGTGATTACAAAGAAATCATTCTAATATACTGATTGGCAGCTCAAGAAATATTTATTATTATTCTTATTAATGTTGAAAATTGCATAATATTTTTGTGGAAATTGTGATTCACTACCATTCACAAGATAATTATATTATATATATATATATATATATATATATATATATATATATAACAATAATAGTTTATTCTAAAAAGATTTCTATTTCAAAGAATCTTGAAAAAAAGTACCATGGTTTCCACAAAAATATCAAGCAGAACAATTTTCAACTGTGATAATAATAATAAGAGCATTAAATCAGCATATTAAACGGATTACTGAAGGATCATGTGACACTGAAGACTAGAGTAATGATGCTGAAAATAAAGCTTTGATCACAGGAATACATTTTATTTTTAAAATTATATTCAAATATAAAACAGTATTTAAAAGTCTAATAATCTTTTACAATATTACTGTTTTTACAGTATTTTTCATCAAATAAATGCAGCCATGGCAAACATAAGAGACTTCTTGAAAGAAAGAAAAAATTCCAAACTTCTGAACTGTGATATTTATATAATACCCTGTGAAGGAAGCCATCAGCTAAACTGACCTATATGATAATAAGCACATTTAAACAGACAAATAAGAGATCATCATACTAATGAGAGTGTCATAAAGAATTTAAGCCCCTCTAAATCCCTGTAACCTTAAAGCATTAACGCTGATGATGAACATGTTTCAGTATCATTACTGACTCTAGTATTCAGCTGATAGTGTATAAGCCAGGTGTTTCAGCAGGAATGTTTCACACATGTGTGTTGGGGACAGTAAAGAGTCGCTCACTCTCTGGATGCCCTCCTCATTGACACACACGCCGCGGAAGAGTCTCTTGAAGGCTTTGCTGAGCGTGAAGGCGAAGAAACGTACGGTGCTGAGCTGAAGTCGGTGAGCCATCTCATCCAGAATCAGAGACGCTTCCTCCGTCACACACTCACTACTGTCTCCTGATTCTGATGAAACCTACACACACACAATTCAGTAGCCATTAAAATCAATTGATCTGTATTTTTAAACATTGGTTAAACGATACAGGACTGTCGTTAATGACGTCCCGCGCAGGTGGAAGAAAATGACTTCAGCTAATTAATCTATTTGAGATCTTTGAGATGCTGCTGTAATGAACATGGCACTGACTACTTTACTGTTTCTGGTCCCTGTCATTTTGCTTTACTTGATGTTTGATTCATCGCGGGTTCCCTTATACGTCATACTCCGGGGTTCCCTTTCGCATTTAGGCACATGCGCACTCAAATACGGCACTGATTGTTGGCAAGCCAAAATATAGAGATTAAAATGTGCATATATTTAACGAATATTTTTTTTATTTTTTTTACTTCTTCATCAAAATGGTACGAAACTTGGTAAAGGTTTTGGCACTTGCTGTGTGGACACAAAAACAATCATAAAAAGGTTAAATGGTCCTGAAAAAATATAGTTACACTTGTATTGTTCACGGTCAAAAATGACAAATTTAATCTGGTGGGAACGTTTGATACTGCGTACAGACAAAGTCTTACTGAAAGCTCATTTTTTGAGACATCAACCTCAAATTTGGATGCAGCTCGTTTAGATTTATGGCAGTTTTAGAGTAACATATGTTTTGGAAAATATATATTTAATTTAAAATTTAAAATTTAATTTTTATGCATTTTTCTATAACAATAAATGTCAATAATTTTTTTTTTTTAAATTACACTTTTTTTTAACACTTTTTTCACTTCATCAATAATCTGCCAATAACTACTGCATTAAAAAAAATGTAGTACCATAAATCCCCTAAAAATGCTAATATTAAATAAAAAACATTATTGAACTAAAGTATAGTGCAATCATTTCATTGGAATAAATTTAAAAATCTGTAATTTTTGACGGTTAAATAGAATGAAAGATGTAAGCTTGCTTATTGTGCCCGAGAGCAGATCTATTCAAGTCCACATGTCATTTAACAATAAACTCTGCTGCTAACCACAGCACAAGAGCTGCAGTTCCAACTACGCAAGTTTGTGATGCTGTTTGCAAATGTTTGTTGGAACTATGGTTTCAGGAAACGGCAAAACGTTAAACTATGTTGGTAACGACGGAACTCACGACCATAGTTGGCTAACAATGCATTAGAAAAACGAAACCCAGAGCGTTACTGACAAGACTGGGAAGATAGCGGTGCAGCAACGTGAAAAATAGTGTGTTTTGAACATTCAAACATGAAAACCTATTCAACTAGACCCCAATAACAAAACCAAGACTTTGTAAAAGGGTCCTCTTTAAAAGCATAAGTAAGTTATTGCATGAAAATATGGCATTGAGGGAATGGTGGTGCTCTGTACCTGTTTAATGACATACTGCAGGTGGTTCGACTGCAGGACTATAGTTTTCAACATGCTGGCTTCGCAGGGCACTAGTCCTTTATAAAGTGAGGGAGTGTAACATTTCAGTGCGTATCTCAGATCGCTGGAACGCCGCCTCTCCTCCAGGACGTCTTCAAAATCATCCCGCTTCTTCAGCATCCGCTGCCTAGACTGTATGGAGACAGAAAACATGTTTGTTTATTAGGCTAAGTGATAAGATGATGGTGATCATTTATATAAAGTTTAAGGGCTTTTTTATTACAATTACATTTAAAAAAACTGAAGAATAACATTTCAAGGACCGATATTCTTGTATTCTCATGTTCTTCAAAACCTTTTGATTTGCTTATGCTTAAACAATTAATAAATATGTTTGCTCAAAAGAACTGTAAACTAAAAATAACTCCATTCAAATTGCACATATTAATTAATTTTCAGAATGCCCAGAGTGTGCATATCTGTAATCTGTCCGAAACTGTTTCTAATTTATATGAAAATAAATTATAATTCATGAGATAATTTGGATTTGTACAAAATTCCTTTTTAATCATTTGTGTTATTTCATTGGTTTAATGACTTTCCAAAATACAGTTCATTAGTAATTAATTAATAGGTATGTCCATTTATTTGTAAACAAAGAATGGACATATGAATAGATATGAATATGAAAATGAATAGATTAAAATATCTTTATCTTAAAATATACATATAATTATTAATGTTATAATTAATACAATTCCGCCATACTTAAGTTGGATATTTTCTTATAGTGTAGGGCTATCATTTTAAAAATCCAATGCGCTGGACGAACTTAAAGTATCCTTTAAGGAAAACATTACAGGAAGCCTTATGATAAGATTCACACTGCAAGTGTTGCAAGCATGTACTACTTTGTCAGAAAGCATGCAAAGAAAAAAATGCTCTAAAACACTTACCGAATACAGTGTTCTAGACGCCATTTCCATTCAGTGTCTATCAAAGCATGAGTGTAGTAGATCAAATGAGTTCTGTGTGAGAAAGTTTGTATCAAGGTTGATCGCTCGTGTCACAGAAACTCCTCATTCCTGTCATAGAAATACAAGAACAAACAGCTGGAATGGTATGAAACAGTCGTTACTGGGTGGGCGGGGTTTGGCGGAACGGCTGACAGATTGGGATTGGTCAAAATAATAATTTTATTTATAATTATTACTATTATTATCATTTTTGCTGCTCTAAGCTAGTTGTTTAATGCCATTCGTGAGATTTCCCTATTACGCCACAGACTTTACTGAGGTGTCCTAATAACACCTTGATGTAAACAGAAACAAAAACGAATCGAAACCTGATTGGCTAAACTAACGGATTCAGCCAATCAGGAACGACTTTCTACCTGTCAATCATTTTGTGAGTTTGAGTTTGCCGGATTGCGGTTAACTGATCAGTTTTTGGAGGGCGAGCTTTTTAGAGATAGGGAGATTTGGTAAATAAATATGGCTGAAATTTGCTAAATGGATGAAATATTTTACATCTGTAACATTTCGCAGTATAATTGTATGATAACACGTGGTACCGTTTACTTTTCCCAGCGCTATCCGTATTGACCAATCACTGACGTTTGTGATTAACGTTACTAGATTGCTGTTTTCATTTAATCACTTTATTTAAACAATCTGCACGAATTTTTATTACATGAAGCAATTTTCTGAAATTAATAGATTTAAAAGAGTATACTTCGAATCGTACAACTGTCTCCATTATGACAAAACCGCCGAGAGATTATAATGCGGTTGAATGGAGGTCTGTCTCTCTGAACCTCAACGCGCCTCCTGGAGGAAAACTGCGGGTTTCATTTCGACAGCTGTTAGATTTTCCTCCTTCTAATATTCTAATGGGCGGTGTCAGATTGTGGTACTTCCGGGACGAAGAACGGATTGACGGAAAGCAAAGAAGGACATTTCGCGAGTATGATGCACACACGTGAAACACACGAAAGCAAGGTGTTCTGTTAAAAACGTGTTTATTTTGCATAAAAATGAGCGTAGCAAGAGATCAACACGGCGGAGAGGTGGATGATGATCGTTTTTTCCTTGACCAAGTTCTGGACAAGTTGTATGATTTCGGTAATAGTGAATGTTTTAGTAACAGGCTAACATACTAACACATTTACAGCAAATGCTGATTAACACCATTAATACCGCGAAAATTGTATACGTCACCCTATGTTGTGTAGTAATGTGTTTACATTTACATTTAATACTAGTGCATTCAATGTATGTACCTACACCGTATATCCCAAAAATATGCTGAAACAGTACTTAGTTTCCAACGATAAACATTTCAAACAATAGTAAAACTAACAGTATATTGCCTTCACCAAGTGGCAATTAAAAAAAAAAAAGACCCTTATTTTGTGTAAAGAATTTACAGAAATAAACGGTTCATTGTTATTAATTCCAACTAGTTTAGAAATGCATTGCATTGTGGGACACGGTATTACACACTGCATAATATAGTCATACAATCAAAGTATGCAAACGACAGTCTATGAAGTTTCTAAATACTGATTATTGTATTTGATGTAATTTTTCATGTTTAGGTGATGGACAACACAAACGACTGAAGAAGTCTCAGAAAAGGAAGAAGAACTTTGCTAAAGATGAGGAAGATGCAGAGGAAAACACGGATACTGTCAAACATGACACGGACAAAGAGCAGCCCATGACAAACTCAACAGTATGTGAAAGTTTACCATCTGGAGCCAAACAATCTAATGTGGAGGTTGTTACATTTGTTGATCCTCGGAGGAAGAACAAATTATCAAAAGCTTTTGAACTAGTGAAGAAGGTAAGAGAAACATGAAGAAGTAGGCTACATGATCTGCATCTGTGCTTCATCTGAGCCCTAAATGCCATCCGACTGATGACTCTATTTGCTAGATATATTGAATGTAATCTGGACGTACTACATTCGCCATGTTGTCATTATCACGTGACCTACCAGTGTCAGTTAGGCAGCTTCGCTGCCATTCATAAATCCTCTCCCGTGGCCTCATGGGATAGTAAAGTGTCCATCAAATACATACTTCAGAATCTGGAAGTAGCAGGTCATCTGGGTACTTTTTCCTATTCTTTTATGAGTACTGTGAATTCAGACATACTTCTTTAGTAACATACTGTTTTTCACCTACTATATAGTAGGGATGAATGTGATATCGGATGCAGCCATAGTGAAGTTATCATCCTTCCTTCACAAGATACCAGAAATTTCCTACTTCCCACTTCTGAAGTTATAATTACAAGCTCTTCGCATTCTAGTGCTTTATTTTTGGAAAGAACAGGAAAAATGGAGGATATTGGGTTTATTCTAGTCTATTTATTGGGAAAATCTTATTAAAGCCAAAATTACATTCATTGACAATCATAAAAACATTCACCACGCTATCAGTAGTCATCCTGTTGACGATTTTGGAATTTTGGTCAAATACAGGCTGTTTTCACTGTGTAAAACATACAATATGCTTCAAATGATTATTCATATGTGTAAATAATATGCACTACTTTAATGACAAGACAAGGCGATGTAGCTGTTGTGAAAAAAACTAATAAACATTGCCAGTCACAGAACAGCAGCAATCGTTTATGGCCTGCCCAACTCAGGAACTTGGGGATCAAAATTATTCCTAAGCTTCACAGTGGTAAATACGACTTGAGAGGCCATTCATGTCCGATTTTAAACGAGGAAAGTCATTTTTATGATAATTCCGATAGCATGTGATTGTGAAGGCAGCATTTGCATTACTCTTTTTCCCTTGATAAAATGCCAATAGGATTTTGTCCATTGGCTTTTGGATTATTGCTGAAAATAAGCTCTGTGACCAACAAAAGTTTATGATTTTTACACTTTGGTTAATCAAGATTATCTTCACAAATGAACACAACACGTATGAATTTTTAAGCCTAAATACAATCACCTAAAGGAAAAAGCTAATACGTAGGCTATAAACGAACTAGGCCTATGCCACAGTCACATGTCTTTAACATTATCACCAACTCAATTAAGTTTCCAACAACTTTATTTACAAAATATTTTCCCCGAAAGTTTGAGTTATAATAGTTTGCAAAAGTGCAAATAAAAATGCCACAAGGTTTTTCAAGTTTACCTGTTCGGCGTGAAGAAGTTTAATGTCCCTATCAACCTCTGTAGTCCCATTTAGCCTTTAGCCACTTGTTAGCAACTGCCTTTTACAAGACAAGTAAAAGCTTTCAAAAATCACGACGGGGAATTACTGACAAAAGTCAAAGGGAATTTTGAATGGGTTTTTTGCTTAAATGCCTAAAATAAGGTATTTGGTGAACACACAATATTCTCGTTTCACATTTTATTCTATGACAAAATACTGTCATAGAATAAAATGTGAAACGAGAATATATAAATCTTTTGCATCTGAACTCTTCATACATATTATATATATATATATACACTGCTCAAAAAAATTAAAGGAACACTTTGAAAACACATCAGATCTCAATGGGGAAAAATATCATGCTGGATATCTATACTAATATGGACTGGGTAATGTGTTATGAATGAAAGGATGCCACATCGTTTGATGGAAATGAAAATGATCAACCTACAGAGGACTGAATTCAAAGACACCCTGGAAATCTAAGTGAAAAAATGATGCAGCAGGCTTGTCAATTTTGCTGAAATTTCATTGCAGCAACTCAAAATGGTACTCAGTAGTTTGTATGGCCCCCACGTGCTTGTATGCATGCCTGACAACGTCGGGGCATGCTCCTAATGAGACGGCGGATGGTGTCCTGGGGTATTTCCTCCCAGATCTGGACCAGCGCATCACTGAGCTCCTGGACAGTCTGAGGTGCAACCAGGTGATGTCAGATGGACCGAAACACAATGTCCCAGAGGTGTTCTATTGGACGTAGGTCAGGTGAGCGTGGTGGCCCTTCAATGGTATCATTCCTTCATCCTCCAGGAACTGCCTGCATGCTCTCGCCACATGAGGCCGGGCATTGTTGTGCACCAGGAGGAACCCAGGACCCACTGCACCAGCATAGGGTGACCAGCAGATACCGGTCCTGCTGATGGGTTAAGGACCTTCTACGGCCCTGTCCAGCTCTCCTAGAGTAGCTGTCTGTCTTCCTGGAATCTCCTCCATGCTCTTGAGACTGTGCTGGGAGACACAGCAAACCTTCTGGCAATGGCACGTATTGATGAGCCATCCTGAAGGAGCTGGACTGCCTGCGCAACCTCTGTAGGGTCCAGGTATCGCCTCATGCTACCAGTAGTGACACTGACCCTAGCCAAATGCAAAACTGGTGAAAAACAGTCCGAAAAGATGAGTAGGGAAAAAATGTTAGTGGCCTCCACCTGTAAAACCATTCCTGTTTTGGGGGTTGTCTCACTGTTGCCCATCTAGTGCACCTGCTGTTAATGTCATTAACACTAAAGCAGCTGAAACTGATTACCAACCCCCTCTGTTACTTAACTGACCAGATCAATAGAGCTGGTAAGTCCCGCCCCTTCCGCAAAACCCTGCTGGACCTCAAAGTTGAAAAACCGTCAATGCAAGTGAATGGGAGAAAATAATTATTTTCTGGTCCCGTTTGAATTGTGTCATGAATGTGAACATATGTTGTCTGTGAATTTTTTATATAACTTTTCGTGTAAAGAATGATACAATTTAGCGGGTAGAAGTTTGATACGGTTAGACTTTGTGTGAGAGCACTTTGTGGACTACAACTCTCGACGCGTTTGAAACGTCAACACCACTAGCACACGGATTAGCTCACGGATCCCGCTAAACATGGCTGTGTCTTTGGTGCACTTCACCGCCTTCTTTCAGGGAGAGGACAAAATCGTTGAAGTTGGTGAAAACCACGGGTAAGTCAACTTTATGGGGTGACGTCACATAGGCGACATGTAGTCTTTCTCGTTATGTCTTTTCCACAACTGCTAGCTGAAGAATCATACCATATACTGTCAAACTCGTAACATGGAGAGTTATATAAAAAATTCACAGACAACATATGTTCACATTCATGGCACAATTCAAACGGGACCAGAAAATAATTATTTTCTCCCATTCACTTGCATTGACGATTTTTCAACTTTGAGGTCCAGCGGGGTTTTACGGAAGGGGCGGGACTTACCAGCTCTATATCCCAGGAGTTTAACTGACTTGATGCTATTCTCTGATTAAAAAGTGTTCCCTTTATTTTTTTGAGCAGTGTATATATATATATACACACACTCACCTAAAGGATTATTAGGAACACCATACTAATACTGTGTTTGATCCCGTTTCGCCTTCAGAAGTGCCTTAATTCTACGTGGCATTGATTCAACAAGGTGCTGAAAGCATTCTTTAGAAATGTTGGCCCATATTGATAGGATAGCATCTTGCAGTTGATGGAGATTTGTGGGATGCACATCCAGGGCACGAAGCTCCCGTTCCACCACATCCCAAAGATGCTCTATTGGGTTGAGATCTGGTGACTGTGGGGGATTATTTTTAATTTATATATATATCTATATGTGTGTGTGTATATATATGTATGTATGCATATAAAAAACTTAGAATTGCGAGGTCACGACTAAACTTGATCACGAATTTAAGCTTGCAATTATGAGTCACACCTTTTTTTTAATTATAATTTTTTTTATTCTGTGGCGGAAACAAGCTTCCATAAGTTACGTAGGAGCTAACTGCTGTCGAACCTTGATCTTCTGGGTAAATCAATGTCTAGTGCTCATGGGAATTCAAAGTCTATAGGAATTCAAAGTCTTGTGCATGAAAGAGTGAATGAACTCTACAAAAAGTAACAGCTGACTGCAACTGCATTCACTTCTTATCTGTTTTCATCCATGTTTATCCTCAGGGTCCTCCTGATGTCAAAGAAAAGAAGAAAAAAGTCCCAGATGAGAAACTAACGATAGAAAAGGTGAGATTTTTTCTATTTTTCTAAACTTAGTGAGATGGTTATGTAGTCAGCATTTAAAAATTAGCATGAAATGAAAAATTCACCCTATATATATTTTGAAGTGCATAATGTTGTTGATCTTAATGTGAACAACTTATCCATGCATATATATATTTTTTTTATATTGATCTCAATGTCATAACTTAGTAAAACGACAGACTTGGTGACGATACCGGACTCCTCCAATCATTTTGTCCGCTTAAACCCCGCCCCTTTCTTACGATCGACTGGATGGATTGAACCAAGTCTCCACCATTTCTTGATAATAACGTCTTTTTTATTTCGCTTGGTTGTGTCACAATATGGAAGAAAATATCTGTAACTATGTCCGTTTCATCACGACTTCAAGGCATCATGGTACCAAAAAATAGGCAACTTAATTATCTTGCTGAGTAAGATGCTTCAAATAGGGAAATTTCCTTCATGAATCCTGCACAGACAATGCAGTCCCTTTGGCATTTCACTGAAGTCAATGGGTCTGTCCCAATACCCACATTTGTGGTCTTTTCACTTGACCAGTTGTCTACTTGCATGACGTATTTCCTGTATTTGGCCCAAGTGTTCTAGTGGGCTTGAAGTCTGAAAGTGTGTAGAACTTTTGGTTAACCGATGAGAGACACATCATATTATTTACACATTTTATTTACAATATTTTGCACTTCAAACTTTACTAAATGTCTTTTCATTAGGCCCTATATAACACACAACACAATTTTCAAAATTGTGTGAAAAGAATTAGTGAAATGTAGAAAAAAAAAAAAATATATATATATATATATATATATAGATAGTTAGAACTCATTTGATACTGAAAAGTATCAACAAATAGTTTAAAACCATTTTTAAACTATTTGTTCTCCGTGTACAGAGTGATATTCTGTATATGGCTCCAAGTCAGTAACTTCTCATTTGCAGTATGATGAGCCAGTTATTTCTTCAATGTGCCATGAATTCGTGTCATGCGTGTCGTCCACAGACCCGGCTTGAGGTTCACAGGTTTGGACTGTCAGGGTACGAGAGGCAGCAGCAGAGGGTCTTTGAGCAGGACAGAGCCATCATGCTGGGAGCCAGAGTGAGTTCAACACATCCAATAATCAGGCCTGAAACATACTTTAAGCCCTTTTATCTGCTTTGTGTCTGCATTGCCACAAGGGGTGCTATAGCAGGCCAACAGAATCTCACAGAGAACCTTAGGCTGCTTTTACATTACAAGTGACCCAATTCTGATTATTTATTTTTTTCCTTAAATGTGGCAACAATCAGATATAACCCACAAATGTGTAAGCAGGAAAATAGCACATGGAATACGATATTCTCAGATCGGTTGCAGGCCTCATTCAAATGTGGAAATAAATCTTATATGAATGGGATACATGTATTTGCGTCTGCCATGTAAGCGGACAGATCGGATATTCCCGTCAATGTGAGTCATACATCATTGAAAAAGCAACGTTGGAGAATGACCCCAACCGCGATCACATGACTCTTTTTGGAGGACGAAGGCTCCAACTCAATGTTTTTCTGACCTTTAAATATGGTGCAAAAACGTATTATTTCCTAAGACTTTTCCGCTCACCCTCATGTTGTTCCAAACCTGTATGAGTTTTTTTCTTCTGTTGAACACAAAAGAAGATATTTTGAAGAATGTTTGTTCAAAGAGTTGATGGATCCCATTGACTTCCATAGTATTTTTCCCCCATACTACGTTGTCCATCAACTGTTTGTTTACCCATATTCTTCAAAATATCTTCTTTTGTGTTCAACAGAAGAAAGAAATTCATACAGGTTTGGAACAACATGAGGGTGAGTAGATGAATTTTCATTTTTGGTGTAAACGTGTTTTTTTTCTCCTATAGCCCCCTAAAAGGCAGTATGTTAACTACAAAGTGTATCAACAAAACATAAAAGAACGGAAGATGAAAGAGAAAGAGGAAGCAAAATCCGTAAGTTCAAAATTTCAATTTGAATGGTTGTTATATGATTACTTTTTAAAACACTTGACTTCTGCAGCGTGTACAATCGTTCTGCTAACTTTTCTTCTGTGGGTCTTTTGACAGGAATCGCAGAACAAAAGAAGAAAAGAAGGACAACCAAGGTTTGTGTTTGTTTTGAGCACAATGACCGTAACAAGTTTCATTTGTTGTTCTTTGAGAGTTGTCATTTAAGTTATATTGGTTCTAGTTTGTTTATGCTTGATTGTATTAGCACAGGCTTAAAGGGATAGTTCACCCAAAAATGAAAATTCTGTCATCATTTACTCTCCCTCAAGTTGTTCCAAACCTGTATGACTTTCTTTCTTCTGCTGAACACAAAAGAAGATATTTTGAAGAAAGTCTGTAACCAAACGACTGATGGACCCCATTAACTTCCATAGTAGGACAAAAAAATACTATGGATGTCAATGGGGACCAGCAACTGTTTACTTACCAACCTTCTTTAAAATATCTTCTTTTGTGTTTAGCAGAAGAGAGGAAATCATACAGGTTTGGAACAACTTGAGGGAGAGTAAATGATGACAGAATTTCCATTTTTGGGTGAACTATCCCTTTAAGGCCGTGAAGCCAAGCTAGTGTCAAAAGAACTAGACAACCCAAGACTGTGGTGCACATTAGCAATATTTTGCAGGCAAAAAGTTTCTATAGTGTAGTTATGTATGAAGCACCAAAGTCACTTTAAAACCAAGCATCTTTCTGTTGGTCAATGCGGCGCCGGCGAATTTGCGTCACCAACATGAACGCGAGTGGAATCCACGTGGGGAACTTTTTCGCCACCTTGTAAAACTCAAAAATTTGACAATTCCTATATAAGTGACTGGATTTTCCCCACAAACCTTTGCAGAGCACTGGTAACTGTGTCAAGATTAGTGTTGCTCATTTTTTTTCTTTTCTTTTTGACTTCCCAGGACTGAGAGAAGTAAATCCTCCTCTAGCGGAGAGCTCGGTGGACAAGTCGGACGCTTCAAAAATGGAATGCTGGTCTTGAGCTCCAAAGACATTCAGAAATATAAAGTTAAAGTCAAAAAAGTAACAGCTGATGATTAGCAACAGAAAACATTTGAAATGCAAGAGCATTTATATTTGTATGGAATATCACACTTTGACTGAACTGGAATTGAATGTGCCTTACTTTACCCCAGTCATTATACGCACACATTTGCATGTCCTTGTTGTTTATTTTCTGGTCTCTTCACTTTTGTGTAACTCATCTTTCACTGTTTGTGCTAAGGACATAAATGGCGCTACTTCTGCAGCTTTTTGAAGTGTACTTTTACATTTCTACATGATTAGACAATTTTTGGGATGTGAGCCTTATCTATAGACCCAAACCATCCAGAATACCTTGGCAACATGTTAACTCTTTCCCCGCCATTGACAAAAATTTCCAACTTTCCTTGTTTTCACTGTTATACGGTAGGGGGCGCTATTACACAACGTCTGAAAGAGTACTGAATCTCCTGATCAAAACACAGGCGAAGAAGCAGTAACAAGCGATATCATTATAGACCTTATGCGCCAGAGAAACGAGGGCGCCGCCATCTTTAGAATATTGTCTTTTAACTTCCGTTTTTGCGGTCGCTCTGTATATTTCTATGGCATTGCTGTCCAGGAGTAATTAGCTTTTGAATAGGATTTACTTAATGTAAAGTTAACGAAAGTTATCAAGAGGAATGTAATGTTTAAAGCAGACGTCTTAACAAATGCAGAGGGTCTGTTATTTCTTTTGATATGTTGCATGTTTAGATATTACTACAACAAAATATTAAGGGGGCCATGAAACTTTTGTGAAAATTATCAAAAATTCTGGCGGTGGCTGGCAACTTTTTTCAAAAACTGGTGGGAAAAGAGTTAAACACCTTTGCAATCACCCTCAACAGCCTAGCATCATAGGGAAATGTAAAAATGTAGTTTTATTAATAATAAATAATGCTGAAACACTGATTTTTGGAGTTTAATCCATCTGTGTGGCAAAAACATGACCTGATGGCTGTAAGACAATTTTAAGTGAAAAAGAAACAAAATCCCAGATGAGAGACTCTGAATAAAGACACGTGGATCTGTCATCACAGTTTTATTGTTTATTAAAAGGGAAAGACGCTGTTTTTCTTCCACACTAAGTAGTAAGAAAAGAATGTCATATACAATGTATTTGATATCCAAACCACAAAGACGTACAAAATATCACATTAGTAAGAGGAAACGAGAGCTCAAGATCACACACAGAAGAAGAGCAGCGAAGACTCAGACTCACACACACCCACACGTTAGTTTTCGTCGAGGATGATGATGATGTCGTCACACAACACCAGGGCTGTGTTCATGTGTGTGGCCTGTGTCTGAGGATCAGTGGAAAGATGCATTCGGGAAACAGCTTGTCTTTCCTTTTCAAACTCTTCACAATGAGATAAGCTGAGGGCCAAACACCAGACTAATGTACATCCACACAAGCAATATGCTGTATATATAAAAATAGATCCTTAAACGCTTGATACAGTGACAGATTTTCTGTTAATTCATGGGACTACAGGACGTTTTCTGATGATGGTCACACTCATATTAAGCATTCGCCTGTATAACAAACAGCCCAAGACCATTTCATTTTGTGCGTTTTCAAAAGAATCATAAAGAGATGGGATTCCTCTATTTTGGAAAAATACAATGGAATTCATCTGTGCTTTCTGTTGATGGGAGTTTCTTCAACTTTGGCCACTTTTTATGTTAGGTCAAAATGCCATTTATACATAGATTGTATTGTTTTACCTTTGTCAAAGACGCAGACTTTCAAACTTTATTTTTAATTATAAAAAGAATAATAATTATAATAATATTAAAAATTACATAAAATAATTATTTTCCAAGAAAAAGATTGTTATTGTGTGTTTTTGGAGCAATAATGCAAAAAAAAAAGTATGAAAATATCTTCAATTAACTGTATTTAGGATACATAAAATGATAGCTAGTTATCAAATTAGCCTTAGCAAGATCCACTGTTGGACATTGTTAATTGGGACAATTTATGAGAGTTTATTTTCTAAAAGTTTACGAGGCAAAAAGTCGCCAATGTTGAAGAAACACCCGCATATGAGGATGTAGTTTGTCGGTTTCCAGCCTGGGTGAAAGCACACCACATTCCCAAGAAACGTCGCTAATTTTGGCAGATTTGTGTGAATGAGGCACAGCACGAGGTTAACTTCGAATATTCAAATTGGGAAAAGTAGGGGACACTATTCCTGTCTGAGATCTGGATATTTCAGGTCAATAGGGATATTGGTTAAATAAGTAAACATAATTCACAAAGTAACTCTTGCCTAACTGAATTTGTCAACTATCCTTATAGTACACATCCCTCCTCCCAGGATTCTTAGGGTCATATCCATACAGTATTTCACTTTACACATTAATTCTCCATTCCTGTACAGTTGCTTTATTATCATACATATACAGTGTACACAGAAGTTCTCACGTCAGGGTCATTCCTGTCTCAGAAAACTTTCAGGAGTGCGCTTTCTTTCATATTCAGTACGTGGCCAGTGATTCTACTATCTATATTGACATAAACCTTTAAATATACTTTAATACAAAGAAATTTAAAGGAATGTCCGAGGTTCAGGTTCATCTCTTACTTTGCCTTGCTGGTGGATGAGGCGAAAAGTCACATGACTGAGCAAGATGCACGTGGCACATATGGCAATTACAACAGATAATAATTTAAACTTGCCAATTACTCCACAATTGAGGTCAATGGAGTCCGAGTTCAAATGCATATTTTCATGGATAATTTGGATTCGGTCTTGACTCGGACTAGACCCTCTTCTGGTCTTGTTTTTGACTCGGACTCAACTTACTCAGATCTATATGTTTAATATTTCAGTCTTGTGACTGTAGACAGTGTGTATTTTAATATATTGACTGGCCTTGTGCTTCCTTTAAAGATGCATTACTATAACTACTTTTTTTTTTTTTTTTTAAATTGGTAAAACACCATATGCTTTAAATGTTGATAAAGCTTAACTTGTATTAAACTGACATACACTTAGTACTGTAAAGATGCAAATGACCCGGGACAACATTCCCAGACATGGGACAACACAACCAGACGACAGCCTTGACTGAACCCGGAACATTCCTTTAAGCGTAGCTTTTCACATTTTACTGCTCTCTCTTTTTTTTTTTTTTTTGGCGTACCCTATTTTTATTTTGGTGCTCCTGACAGCAAAATACTCACCCCCGATAAAAGCATCAGAACAAGCTATTTACATTAATTAAACTTCATAGAAATGTGTTTTGAATATCAACAACATCCCATGCTTTACATCTCCAATGGGTCATTATCTGCTCCCATAATCCGGCAAATTAATATCTGGACAGGATAATAAACATAAATATAATATCTTTCCATTTATCTCTCATTTCTCCCTGAAACCATTATAATTTGAACAGAGGTACTGTATAAGCTGAACATAGGCTTGTATCTCCTATTGTGAGGTCCATAAGTGGCTCTTCATAGCGTTTATTGTGACACCAGATTTATGAGAATTGTATGTAGGTAAATGGCTTCATGGAGGTTTAACTCAAGGCTACATTATCAGAAAATAATTCCACACAACAAACACTAGGGGGCAGACTGCAACTCTGCATCTATACTGTATTTCTGTTTTATCCGTGTCATCACTGTGCAACACAAATTCAATATAATGAATACGTAACTCATGCACGCTTCACTGCTTTGACCATATTTACAGCCTATACAACATGCAAATGCAATCATCTCTCCCGACAACGTGGTATGACTTGCTATTCTGGCATTGTCTAAAAAAAAGCACAGAAACCGTTAAAGGGCGCAGCGTGGAAATGATGCTGATAAATTGAACCATGAGGTGCTCATTTACATGTTACTGAGGTGTATGAATCTTGAGTCTGTCATTTATTTAATGTCAAAGTGTGTAATTTCCACGTCACTACTAGTGTAACTAAAATAATAGAGCAGGTATGACATCAATTTGTAGGCCAAAACACAGAAGTGAGTTAGCATTTTAGCACTTCCGGTTCCATCGTCCCGAAGTCAATGGGTTTTTTGGAATGTGGATTGGTTAAATGGTTGAAATAAGGCCTGTGGTGAACACAAGCTCAAGACACCTTCACGTTTTATTCTATGACATAAAATACATCAGTATTACCCCACTCGTGATTTTTTTAAAAAGCTGTTACATGTCTTGAAAAAGGCGGTTGCTAACCAGTGTCTAAACGTGGCTACAGAGGCTGTCGAGATTAAACGTCATCACGCCGAACAGGTAAACTTTAAACTTTTCGCTGGTTGGCCAACAAAGTGACTTCATACCTGCACCTCTCCATTTACAAAAATAGTGACTGTTTTCAAAAGGGTTTCTCGAGCACTCTACTCTTGTTGGTCGGAAATACAGATAGCCCCGCCCCAAACTATCACCATTGGTTGAGTCTTTGTTGCTAAGGCTAGATCAAACGAACCCCGAGCAATGTTTTGAAAGTCCCACAGAGGCACAGTGTCTTTTCTCTGGATCAACCTAGGCAATGTAATAATATTGATCTGCCTGCATTGACACTATTATACAAGAACTGAACTGAGCTGGACGATGACATCACGGTTTACTCCAGAGCGGCTATATATATATATATATATAAATGAACTAAATAACTTTTTTTAAACAAAAATGAAACATCACTGAACTTACTTAAGCTGGACTGTGACGCTATTTTCTTCTGAAAACAAACTTTTTTGCATGATTTTCCTGTCATCTGTGTAAAGCTGCTTTGAAACAATCTGTATTGTTTAAAGCGCTATATAAATAAATGTGACTCGACTTGTCTTGACTAGGCTAAAATGGCTTACTTACAGTTGCCTCAGCATATTAAGCTGGCATAGGAGAAAAAACACACACTTCATCTTCAAGACTCTTGAGGAACACGTGTGTCACAGTGTAAGGAGAGTTGAGATTCTGGCTAAATATTCACATCCAGGGTACAATCCATCTCTAATGGCAGCTATTATTTCATTTTGGTAAACCAGAACTCGTGTGTGTGTGTGTGTGTGTGTGTGTGTGTGTGTGTGTGTGTGTGTGTGTGTGTGTGTGTGTGTTAGCGCTGACAAGTATCACAACTGTGCATTCGATAAGTATTACACCAGCACGTAACTCATCCCACAGTTTGTGCTACGATCATGAATGATACCTCAAATTGTGCAGCTAATTCAGCAAGTGTGCTATTTTGTAGTCCATGAGGTGAAAACTAAGTAACCTCCAAGAAACTACACAGAACACATTAGAAACTTTAAAACAACCCGGTTTAAGCCATTCAGAACACACCGCAACTGCATAGCAACGCCCTAAAAACCACCCAAATCACTCTATCCTCCATACGACTATCTATTTCTTATTATACAAGAAAGATCTGCATCAAATATAAGGATTGGAATTTGTTGAAGTAAAGAGATTGTAAACTCACTCTAGTCACGTCACGTCACTCTCTGACGCAGGGCCTTTGGCTTGACTGGGACTTTTTCAATCCTAGCAACCCAGATTTACAGTACCGTCGGAGTGATGAATTTGTTGAGGCCTTTTGAAGTCTGTGCTGTGATCACACAGCAGATTAAAGGTGAGTAAACCTGAGATTCGTGTATCATGTGAAATTAACCTGAAATTATTTCAAATTCACTTTTAGTCTCGGAGTTGTCTGATTATGGTTGCTTTACTCCGTTGCTAACATATCAAATGCTTGATATGTTTGAATTTTTTTAATCACATTACATTTTTGGAACTGTGCTAAATTTTCATTGGAGCTATGAAAAAGAGACTGAACTCTACTTCAAAGTGCTTTGGGGTTCGACTCCAGCTTCGGCCCCCGTGGGGATATCCAGTGGGTTTTTTTTCTGTAAACATGGGAATGATTTGTAAACACTGAAATGCAAATCACCCAGATGACCATAAGGGAAAACAATATTAACTAATCTCAAATATTCATAATTTTTCCCCTCAAAGTTTTATCAGCTTTTATATGTTAGTGCAGAATGAGAGCACTGATTCGTTTGATAAGAAAGATCTGGCTCGTTCTCATTGGTCAAAGATGATCACATGATGCTCTTTGGGACTTCCAGACCTGTGATCAGAGTCACCTGTGAAAAATACACATTTCAATCATTAATGCTGATCACTAGGGATGGGAATCATGAGGAATGATTCTGATTTATGATTTCTAGTTCCATCCATTAACAATTCTTAGTACTTTTGAGGAAGGATTTAGGGTGTGTTTACACTTGCAGTTTGGTTCACTTGGTTCGTTTGGTCCGGACCAAAAAAAAAAAAAAAAAAAAAACATTTAGTCCTGGTCCGCTTAGCATTCACATGGGCATTGCCATTTTAACACTGAACCTAGGTAGGGTTATGAGATAGCATGTTCACAACCTGATTGGTCGGCTTTTATTAAGCATATTTCACAACAGAACTTACCGAACATCCAAAACAATGCTGTGTGCTGGGCTAATGCACTCATTGTATGTGCGTAGCTCCATATGATGGTATTTTGACCAGCTGAGAACTACTGAAGGGCTTATGAAATGTGTAAAGGAGTCAAAAAGCAGAAGGAATCATAGGGGCTTTCACACCAGGTAGTTCTAGGAACTAGCCACCAGGGTAGTTCCCCGAGAACTAAATGTTCCCCTAGGAACGTTTTCCTGGTTGCATTCGCACCACCAGTAGGAAATCTGAAGTGACGTGAGCCGCGCTTGTTGTTGTGACTTTTATTTTACGGTGCTGAGAACGCCAGAGCCTGAGCTCACACTGCTCGCATTCTCAGTGTTTATTAGTTTACGATCTGTAACAGTCCTGTCTAATATGTTATTAGATAGAACTGTTATGCATAGAAAGTAGACAGTATATGAAAAGGTATTAGCATATGCCGTGTAGTTGACGTCCAGTGTTGCTAGCTGAGCAGAAATACATAATCATGTTTCGCTTGGTCCCCTCAAAGTTGCGTTGGATTTTCTCCTCAGCGTAAAGGTTAAAGGGGGGGTGAAATGCTATTTCATGCATACTGAGTTTTTTACACTGGTAAAGAGTTGGATTCCCATGCTAAACATGGACAAAGTTTCAAAAACTAAGTTGTACGTTTGAAGGAGTATTTTTGTTCCAAAAATACTCCTTCCGGTTTGTCACAAGTTTCGGAAAGTTTTTTTTGAGTATGGCTCTGTCTTACGTAAGATAGGGCGGAATTTCCTTATATGGGTCCTAAGGGCACTTCTCCGGTAAGATCGCGGCCGCGCGCGCACTCGTAGACCAGAGCAAGAGAGTGAAAGCAGTTCGCCATCAAAGCGCCCTGCCCGGCTTTTGGGAAGTCAATGCCACCAAAGAAGTGTGTTTTTGGTTGCCAGGGCAAGACAACCCTGCACAGATTCCCAAAGAACCCAGCGTTAAGGAACCCGTGGATGGAGTTTGTTTTTTCAGAGCATAAACGGAGTTGTGTAAGACTGTTGTTCCCTGCATTTCGACGATGATTGTTTTCAAAGCCCAGATCGACGGATTTGCAGATCGTCTAATGCTTAAGGATCGAGCAGTCACAATGATAAAGGTTCGCGGTCGTGCGTTGGAACCGGACGGTGAATAAAACTGTTTGTTGAACAAATGTCTCTGTGTGTTGTCACTAGCTCGGCGCGTTAGCACAGCTAAGCTTCGCCCACAGGGCCCGCCCCCAGCCGCTCGGTTTTTTCCGGAAAGACTCGGTACACCCTATCTTTCTGTTAAAAATTTAATAAAACAAAAGACTTTTTGGAGATATGAAGGATGCAATATTACTCTATAGGTACTCAAGATTAACAGGAGATTGAGTGAAAATGAGCATTTCACCCCCCCTTTAAGATGCCCATCTATCACTGTTTTCCAGGTTCATAGAGTTAGTTTCTGTAGTAAATATATAGGCTATAATCTGTGTGTTTACACAGATGGTGGGTGCTGATGTTTCGCGTGCGTTCGGCCAATCAGCGTACACTAACGTCACTGGTAGTTCCTATAGTGCTGGGCTAGACTCTACTCTGAAGTAGGAGCTCAATTAGTTCCTCCAAAAGGAGTTCCTAGAACTAAAATAGTTCCCAGTTCTTGCGGTGCGAACACGCCAAAATCCGGGTACTTCCGCCAATAGTTCTAGGAACTATTCCTCCGGTGAAGGTTTACCGGTGCGAAAGCCCCTCATGTCCCGTTTTTGGTTTGTTTACATGTCTTTGGTCCGTTATGCATTTTCATCTTTTCCATCTTTTCAGCATCTCGGTCTGCTTGTTTGGTGCTCACCAGGGTTCAGATGGTGTTCACACTTATTCAAGTGAGCCGCACTAACAGAGCAATCGCACCAGGGTTCATTTTAATCGAACCAAACATCCCAAGTGTGAAAACACCCTTAAAGTACCTTTTATTACAACAAAACAAACCAAAAGGATCCAGAGTTTAGTCAAGAAACCTAAACGGCATGAGAATGATGAAGATTAATAAACAGTTCTCGATTTCCAATGCTACCAATCACTGAGTGGGATAAAGGTTAAAGGTCAGTGTAGATCTGCTGCTCACCTGGACGTTGCGGTTGAGGCTAACGGCGGGCATGAACACACCCTCCAGGTTCTCGAAAGCCATTGGTCCGTGCTGCTGTTTATTGATGAAGAAGGTCAGTGTGTGTTTTGTAAGGTCTAACAGGATTCCTACAGTCGAACCCTTTGAGATGCCACCCTCAGCCCTGCAAGAATCAGACAGAAGAGGAAGGAGACGAAAGAAGGTAATCAGTGACACAATATATCGCAAAAGTATTCAAATCTAAACACAGCTGTATCATAGAGAAAAAACTGGCATGATACTAATTGCATGTGATCTAGTTTCCACTTCATTTCAACAACTTACTTTTGTTCTATACAATATTATGCAACTTCTTCTAATCTGATTGCAGTTCTGATATTTAGTAGAACAGCACTGGAATGTTTCACTGCTGGCATCACTCCGCTTGTCTCTGTTTGTGTTGTTCTGAACCAGAGTATGTGTGTGATACAAAGTGGGGAGCAGAATTGTGTCATTTTGCTTGGAACAAGGAGCAAGATTTTGAAAAAGTCAGAGCCTTTTGAGTTTTCTTTTGATCCAAGATCAAAAGGCAAAGAATGCAGGCAAAGGAAAATTTGTAGTGGAGCTGGAGCTGGAGCAGAGCACATAAACCCAGGGAGGGGGAACTGCTGTGGCTCCACTCCAGTCTGAATGTACTTCCGAATCACAGCAGAGCTCATTTTAATATTGCAGGATGACTGCAAGTGTGATATCACCTACTTATATTTAAAGAGTGGTGAAACCAGTGGCTCAAAAGTTTTAAAAGAAGAAACATGTTGAGGAAGTTTTACATATCATGTATTTCTAAACATTGGCCATGGTTCCATCTGGTGTTATAGGGTTGGTTCACCCAAAAAATTCAAACTCAGTCATTTACTCGCCCTCATGCTCTTCCAAATCCATAAGACATCAGTTCATCTTTAGAACACTAATGAAGATTTCATACATCAAATATGGTGAATGGAAGCTCAAGCATGCTTGATGCGCAAGAACCAGTGAGGTTTGTTCTCACGTGATAAGCAGGCACAGTTGAGCTTCTTTTCACCATTTTGATGTGCATTGATCAACGTTTATATATGTGAATAAAAGTCTAAATTAAATCTGTTAATCATATGATGTGACCTTTTTGATTGCTTGGATTGAACTGCTCATTTCATATTTACGATGTCTTTATGACCTTTTTGAAGCTTTAAATTTTTGGTTGTGTGGATGTACAAAAATGATAAGAGAATATAAAAAATATCTTCATTTGTGTCTCGAAGATGAATGGAAAACTTAAGGGTATGACACATAATGGAGAGTAAATGATGACAGAATTTTTCTAACATGGATTTCAAATGCATCTCTTGTGACGTCTTGTGTTCGGAGTTCTTCAAGACACTCCTCTCTCATTTCGTCATAAATAAAATGAGTAAAGTAAATAAAAAGGATAAGGAGGGAAGCAACGACAATGACGGTAATCTGTGTGTTCTGGTTATAACGCAGAGCAGTTTGAATCACCTGCTTTGGTTTGCTCCCTCACAACACATCCTATAATAATGTTTGTGTGTTAGATGAGTTGGCGGTGCTTCACTGCAGTCTGGGACGGTTGAGCATTTACACTACAAATGCGATGTGGTCGCATGCATTTTTAACACCCAATGTATGAGGTTTCAGTGGACCTGATTCCATCTTGTATTAAGTTCTGTTTTTCGTCATAAAATTACAAGTGGTCAGCTCTAAATACAGGTGGAAACAGGTTCTAAAAGTTTTGTGATCAGATTACTGAAACACATAAGGAGGTAGTCAAAAACACATTTTTATTAGAAATGCTATCCGTCCTGAATGCATCCCGAATATCTATAATGTGTTTGCTCTGGGACGTTTGTAAGATTGTAAGAAAAAGAAAAATGGATCATGGTCAAAATTTGCATCTGGCCTCCTTATGCTTTTCATTCGCTTCCTTTCCCGCTCGGTTGCGAATCGCATAAAGGTCTGTTCACACCAAGGAGGATAACTATAAAATAACTATCACAATAACTATATTAGTGTCCACACCAGCAATAATGTTGTTATGAACAGACACAGCAGTTTTGACGTCTGCTGCTTTAAATGCTCTAACTCTTTAAAGTCGGGTGGATTCTGATTGTCTGTCAATGTTTTTATTGCTCATCAGCTGGAAAAAATATTGTTCTGAAAGTGATTCTAATCATATCTTACCTTTTGTTGTAGCTGCAGTCTGGAATTCTCTATTCTTAAGAATTAAAACGATTATTAAAACTTCATAGTTAACGTTATAGAGAGGTGCAGGTATGACGTCACTTTGTAGGCCAACCAGCAGTTCGCATCACACTGGTTCCCTCGACAAAAACCCAATCGGATTTTCCCATAGGCTTTTTTTCAAAGTGTTGCCAAACAAAAGGGGAATGTCTCAATGAAATCCGAACACAATCGGTCACAGGAGATGCATTTGAAATGCACGTTAATAGCAGGAGGAAAAGGTAATATTCTCGGTTGACCACTTGTGATCGGATTCTCGAAAACGCATCTTAATGCCAGGTGGAAACAGGGCCAGTGATCTGATTTTCGTCCCGGCTTCCACCTGTATTTAGTGCGGATCACCAAAAATGCATATTACTGCAAACAGGAGCACTGTGTTTCTGGAACATTCTCTCATCTAACAACCATCACAGACCTAATAACAGAACTACAACTATTACTAGCTGTACTGGAGGGACTATAAACTACTTTCACTTGAATGCTTTACCTGCTTAGAGTCCCTGGGTGACGGAGGGACAAAAGAATAAAAGAAAAATGTGCATAGGGGAATATATAAAATATTATTAAAAATGGATAATATGAAATGAGATGCATGGATCCAAGACTGACAAAGAAGTACAGAAGAACAAGTTTGGCTTCAGGCTACATTAAGTGGGTTAACATACAAAAGGCACAGATTTCAGGGATTAAGTGTAACGTCAGCAGTACTGTTAGCGTGTCCTCTCAGTCACCTCAGTATCCAGAAACAGAATTTTAAATGGTTGCATTAGTATTCAAGTGTTATAGTCAGTCCGTCCTTGATACTCACCTGAGGGCACTGCATCAGCATAAGTGTGACATACACCACATTTACATGCACCACATGTTTCAATTAAGCTTTATGTTCCGGAACTGAAACAATGGTTATAATGCTCCACAAGATGTGAAGAGTTGCTGAGTTGTGGCATTGGAAGATACTTGTTGAACTGAAACATGGTGAAGACACTGACCTATTATACAAATACTAATAATATTATTATTATTATGCAACCTATATAAAGAGATCAGTGAGTGAAAAAGCAAGTCTTTAGCGAATGGTGTTGAAACCATATTATGTTTTTCACTAAATTCTAATGGTCTTGGGCTGATTAAAATATGTACAACTAATTATGATAGTGTTTTTGAACAAATCAGTTGCGTGAATGATTCACTCACTCCCTCATAATACAGTCACTCTACTGGTTCAACATTGTAACCTGCAGAGGTGGAGTGATACAAACAGTGAATAGTCCCAGTGCCGTTGATATAAATATCAGCACTTTTTGAAACACTGCTCAGTCAAATTAATTCAAAGACCGAAACGAACTCAAAAACCAGTTGGAGTCTCTATGTACCAGAAGTTAAAGTTAAAGTCTCTATGTCTACAGTTAGATGTTTGATCTCTGTAGAGTAGATAAAGAGTGATGAAAGGAGTTTCCCTAAGACACTCATTAAAGAGAAGCATCCACAGGAAGCTGTGTGTGTGTGTGTGTGTGTGTGTGTGTGTGTGTGTGTGTGTGTGTGTGTGTGTGTGTGTGTGTGTGTGTGTGTGTGTGTGTGTGTGTGTGTGTGTGTGTATGTGTGTGTGTGTTTTTATCTATATCACTTTTTTTTTTTTATCTGTTTCATAAATAGAAAATAAGTTTTAAGAACTCTCAAAGACACCATTAAAGGTGAATAAAAGAAGATGTGTGAAGTACCATTTTGTTTTTTGGTCTACTAGAATAGGTTTTTATGCTTGGAAACATTTTTCACATATATTACATTGTTGCAGCTCCTCTTTTCCCAGTCTGTCAGTAACTCTCTGTTTAGTTCCCATCTCTATGAAGCCCCTACTTCTGAAAAGCACAATATTCTCTGATCGGTTGAGTGGACCAGTGTGATTGGTCAACCACTTTAAGTGTGTTTCGCAAATGTCACGGCATTTACCATAACCACAAGTTTCAACACACTACTAACGCAAGTCAACCAGGGGTGCTTTTCCCGTACAATGACGTGACTCGCTGCTTTACTACCATAGTACGATGTATCATTGAAGAAATCAACTAGCAAAGTGGTCATTCAACTACGTTGGTTAATGATGCCACGCATGTGGTGGAGTAATAACTTCTTTTAATGAATCTGTTTGATATCGAAATAATGCTAGATGTTTTGCTATAAATTACGAACATGGCATCTGAGGACTATTTCTCATTTTTCTCAGTTATTTTGCTTTATTTCCAGATTCAATCACAGGCTCGTTATTATGTACTATCCACGTCCGCACATGCGCACTCTTCAAAAACGGTGCTTTAAATCTCTCGACAAACTAAAAGACGTAAATTACATTTGTATGTATTCTAAATAAAAGACATATATTGTACTGAATGTCAGCTTGCTTATTTGGCTCAAGATAAAGATTTATTGAGTCCACATGTCATGCAAACCAGAAACTATGCTTCTAACCACAGGTGGAGAGCTGTCGCTCCAACCACACAACTTTGCGATGCTGTTTGCGAATGTTCATTGGAACTATGTTTCGGGAAACACAGACTCGTTGAACTATGCTGATAACAATGGAACTTGCGACCATAGTTGGCTAACAATGCTTTCGGGAAATGCACCCCAGGCCTCGCCACTTTTGTTGCATATGCCTTATTTAAATGAGGAATAATGGATGTGTTTGTTCCTGGAAGAAAACTCAAGACTACAATGGAGGCGTTTCAGGGAGTTCAGAAACAGTGACACTGAAATAGAGAATAACTCTCTTCTGAGTATCATTGTGCATTGCTCAAACAGCAACATTACCCACAACAGAAAGTAAAAAAAGTAAAAATGCATAATAGGATCCCTTTAATAAACTTTCACATTCAGTTGTGATACCTTAAATAAATAAGTGATGGAAATGGATATTTTTCATCATTTTGAATTCAGATGTAGTTATTTGTGTTTATCATTCACACTATATTTCTTTTGTGTTGTTTATACTACTTCCATATTATGTTTCTGAATACTAGAATGCATGACATTTGGAGAAACAAGTTTTCAAGGCGCAACCATGAAAATCACAAAACTAGCAAATTAAGGTGCGTACCTGTTGGTGTGGGAGTTGTTGTGCATGAACCAGGAGCGATTGTTGTCCACATACATGGCCCAGGCCTTATCATCCTTCCCTAGCATCATGTCCTTCATCGTATTAATCCGTGCCACACCGAATGCGGGGTCGGGGTGGTTGTCATAGCGATCCACACTAAGTTCCCAGTAATGCACACCCTTGGAGAAGGCAGCTGTCCCGAGCACCACGCGATCATCGTAACTGTTACACGTCACAGTCTGGTGTTCGTTGGACAGGACAATGTCTCTGTGAGCTGACGTAGGGTCAAAGGTGAACCATGCCACTGCAGAGGAAAGATAAAACCAAAATATAATAGACAAAGTAATTCAGTGTGGTTAAAAAAATGCATATTTCACAGATATTAAGAGGTTAACCAATCAAAAAATCAATCAAAATAGCATCTCACAGTGGTCGACTGGCAATTGATATACCGTTACTGTATGACAATAATTAATGATGTTACGGAGACAGTGTATAAAGTGTAGGTAATAGAACCAAATTTGTGATCCAACTATTTCTTCATGACATAAAAGACTGGCTTTGACTGGTCCCCTTTTTTGCTGTTTACAGAGCCCAGTATTTTTTAGGACAGTTATTTTATGTGTGATATTGATATTGTGTGAAAAAAGACTAATTTAAAAGAGTGTAAGTATATTAATCATAATTTGCTGATCATCCACGCATCTACAGTATCTACACATATTCACTCCTTCAGTGACACATGAATTATTAAAAGAGTTAAAGGGATGAAATATTAAAGCTGGTAAGCTCTCTTAGATGTGTTTCGGCAGCAAAATCCTTGCATGTTCTGTGTTAATTAAACATCTCCTCTGGGACCATTGGTTTATGTAGACATGCAAACACCTACTCATGTTCACATCCAGGTCCTGCCAAAATTACTATACCTGGGGTTTTGTCTGAATTCTAATGGTCTTGGGCTGATTAAAATATGTACACCTAATTATTATGATAGTGTTTTTGAACAAATCAGTTGCTTGAATGATTCACTCCCTCCCTCATAAAGACAGTCACTCTACTGGTTCAACATTGTAACCTGCAGAAGTGGAGTGATACAAACTGGAGTTGATATAAATATCAGCACTTTTTGAAACACTGCTCAGTCAAATGAATTCAAAGACCGAAACAAACTCAAAAACCAGTTGGAGTCTCTATGTACCAGAAGTTAAAGTTAAAGTCTCTATGTCTACAGTTAGATGTTTGATCTCTGTAGAGTAGCTAAAGAGTGATGAAAGGAGTTTCCCTAAGACACTCATTAAAGAGAAGCATCCACAGCAGGGATCCACTAGGAAACGGAATGCATAATACACACACACAATTTTTTGTGTGTGTGTGTGTGTGTGTGTGTGTGTTTTATCTATATCACACATTTTTTTATCTGTTTCATAAATAGAAAATAAGGTTTAAGAACTCTCAAAGACACTATTAAAGGTGAATGAAAGAAGATGTGTGAAGTAGACAACTAAAACACCCACCATCGGACGTCTTCAGAACAACAACCTTGCTGTACGCTCCCACTCCAGCAGTGTTGTAAGCTTTGACTCGAGCGTTGTACGAACTGTTGAAATGAAGGCCATCCACTGTACAGACTGTCTCTTTACCCACGTATACCTCCTGGAACATGGACAGGAAACAAAGAAAAAAAGGCAGACAGGAAGTAAAGTTAAAAATGGAAAGCATCTGGAGAATCTTGCTTAAGATAAGATACAAGACGATGCTGCATGTTTATCATGAATTATAAAATAAGCTGTAGATGTTTCAAAGAGAAGTAGATAATGTATGATTTTGCAAGCACTGAAACATAAAAAAAGCTACAAAACAAAAAGGCATCATTCAATCCTACATAGGAAAAGAGGATGGATGGATGGATGGATGGATGGATGGATGATAAATTCGTTCACACAACTTGATTTGTTTCCACGTTTTAGTTACATTGCACCACTCTGGACCAATTTGTTTCCTCATTTTCATTAATTTGTGCCTTCCAGTAGCAGGAATGTACACCGCTATTCTAAATGCACAATGATTATGTGTTTTAATATTTGCAATTAACATTTGTGGCTTCTAGTCCATGTCTGTTAGCTTTGAGGTCATCCATCTGATTAGCAGGAACAAATGTAATTGGACGTACTTGCATCATATTTTACTTTCTCTTGATTCTGGTTCTTTTTGTATTTTAGTCCTGCTTGACTTAAGTGCAGCATTTGACACAGTATATTATGACAACATTTTACAAAGACTTGATCATGTAGCTGGGTTTTAGGGATCTGTGCTGGAGTGGTTTGCATCTTACCTCAAGGATAGAACTTTTTCTGTTAACCTGGGGAAATGTTTCTCATCTCGTGCTCAAATCTCCTTTGGTGTGCCACAGGGCTCTATTTTAGGTAATCTTCTTTTTGCTTTAGATATGCTTCCACTTGGTTATATTATTCAGAAACACAATCGTATCATTTCTATGCCGATGACACTCAGCTTTATCTTCCCGTTAAAAATAACACCTGTTCTCTGTCTAATCTGTTTGCCTGTCTTCAAGACATTAAATGCTGGATGGACTTACTACCATCTAAGCTTGGTACCAATTCATTTAGCATTCAGAGTACAAAATAACCAAGTGATCGATTTGTTTTCCTGACTGTTGAATGATCTCAGTGTGAAAATAAAATGTTGACCCAGTACCCGGTAAGGCCCGCCATTCCCGTCATCCAGCTCCAGCACGTAACCCTCTACAGGCAGGGCTTGGACTGTAGTTATCCTCCAGGCCAGAGTGGCACTGTTGTTCCGCATGCAGCATTTCTCCAACTGCAACAGTGGTGCGGGAGGCACTGTGGGGGTCTCCGCTAAAAGAGAGTACAAAGTACACATTTAAGCATCGAATATCATCCACCGAGGCATCAAAGTTTAAACGGGTAAATGTGGATTGACATGCATGGGAGTAAGAACTTCCTGAAAGTCACTGGTGCCTCTAAAAAAAACATACGGAGGACAAGGGGCTGTGGTTTGGGGTGGGGTTGAGTATTATAGGGGAACATTTGTAGCAACTCTGAAATACCTCCTGTGTTCTCCTCCTCTTTCTGGTCACCTGCATGCATTTGTTTCAATGATGCAGCCTCCTGACCATCTGAAAGATGATATCGGACAAAGCAGGTGTTGCATGTATGAATCTAGAGGTAAAACTGGGGGGATCATTTGCCTCTGAAACTTGGAATGATGGAATTCATGTTTGGATTTAAAGAGCTGCCCAACTATTCTTCGAGACCATGATGAATTTGAATTTGCAAGATACTGTATATTGGTATCATTGCCAATTTTTAAGAGTATGTTTGCTAGTCCTTGGATCCTAGAATCAAATTCTAAATGGAAAACAAGAATCTCATTGCAACAAATATATAAAACAATATATTATTAGCCTTACAAAAGTGACCACCAGTGTTGGGAAATTTTATTTTTTTAAACTACTCATAAACAAGTACTTTGTGATAATTGAGCAAATTATGTTGCGCAATTGTAATAATTTTTTTATTGAAATCTACATACATTTCATCAAATATTTCTGAACCATCCCTACTGAAGAAACAATATATTTTTTCTTTTTTTAATTAGAAGCAGAACGGCCAATACCGTGAGATATGCAATAACTCAAGGAGTAATGTTGAATCAATGTTGAAAACAGTTATGCTGCTTAATATTTGATCCATTTTTTTACGATTATTTGATGAAGTAGAAAGTTCAAAAGAACAGCAATTATTTGAAATAGGAATTTGAAAAGTTGAATTAATTGATTTCAAAACCAACTTTCCAACTCCAAAATTTTGAATGGTATTGTATATTCTGTTAAATTCCACTGTTCTATCTATCTATTTTAATGCATGAACATGCCAAATCTCAAAATCATTACTTCCAAAACATAACCTTATCATGTAACGTGCACTGCTTGTAATGGTATTTCCCAAACACTGGTGACCACAAACAGCGAACGTTAAATCTCATTTGTTAAATGTCGTGTCACATGTTACCTTTATTCTGGGTGAAGTCCAGCTGGAGAATTGACTGCATCAGAGGGTCTGTGTTGACGGTCAAGGCAAATTCTGGGCAGACCTTTGGCTCCAATGCACCTTTTACCCACTGGTCCTGAGAGCCCTGAACACGCTTTATCAATGCATCTGAGATCTGGAAGAAGAGAATGAGAAGAGAAACAATAATGATCAACTGTTATGTCTTAAGGCAGTACAATGTCCACACACAAGATAATCGGCCCGATTTTGGGCCCAATTCTCCCATTCCGACAATCCTAGGTAAAGTCCAGATTATCTTGATGGTTCTACGGATTATTTTATCAGATTTTTCTGTGGGTTGAGGTGTGTTAAGAGTGACTGAATCTGCTCAGAAGAACATCAGGGCCGATAGTAAATATCCAACATGTGGAATATTTACGATCAGAAATGCTGTTGTGTGGGGGGAACCCCAGGATAAACACGCTGTAGATTGTCATGTGGAACGAAACGATACCCAATCAGAAAGTGAGCTGAAGGAAGACGGAAGCATAAGACGACTTCATCCAAACCCTTTTCTATTTTTCTGCAAATTTTCAGTAAAAAGCAGTCCAAACACTATTATCGCCATTTCTTCTTGCACGTCGTCCGCTTTGTTTGTTTACTCCAAAGTCACGTTTGATGTGAGCAATTTTTGCGAGATTTCTGGTCTTCACAGTCGGGACTCTGGTTGTTTGTGAATGGAATCTGTTAGTGTGTGCTGTCTTGATCACATCGTGACACTCCACACACTAGAGTAACAAAACTCTTAAATCTATTTTTTTTTTTATCGTCATGTTTGTGGTCTCTCACATTTTGAAATTCTGATAATATTTTAAAAATCTTTTAGTGTGGGCCAGCCTTTAGAAAATTGTCACCATTCAGTTAAGTTTAGTTTCGTTTTCATGGACTTTCAGTTTGTTCTTCTTTGTTCAGATTTCCCACCACTCATTAGTTTCTATGGTTACTGTCATTAGTTAGTTTGGTTCAGCTGTGTCTAGTTTATCAACTTTATCTTTAGTCACGTTCCCTGTCCGGTCACGTTACACCTACATGTGTGTGTATTTGCCCTTGCCTGTTTGGATCACTACCTTTTGGATTATATTTAGTAAACTTCGTGTTGGAAACTTATTCTTCTGTGTCCTCCTCTTCCTGACTGCACATACTCGTAACAAAAATAAAATTAATATTATTTATTTTAATTTGTTATTTTTATTATATTGTTTGAAATATTATTTATTATAATCATTGAATAATTATTTTTTAATTATTATTAATTAAAATTATCACAATAAACAATCATTTTGGTACTGTGTTAGATATATATTACAGTATAATATATTTAGTCCATCAAATTTTGCACTGTGTGCAAAATTTCACTCTTTGTATTTTGGGGATCAAGACAAACCAATATACAGTACTGTCTGCTAACTGTATCTGTCTTTATCAGAAATCTCTGCTGGACAGGCATCTCTAACTCACATTACATGCTTTGTGAAGGCACTCAAACAAACATAACAATTGATACTTCATAAAACATTCAGTAAAGAGGCAGCGTTGCTCCTCTGGAGCAGTCCTCTCTCTCGATTATACACTCGCTGCAATGAAATATCAATTATTGAAAGAGTTTAATTGCTGAGGGCCAGTCTAAACAGCAGGCAAACGCTTTCAGAGGAAACCATCAGATACCTATGAAAGCTTGCTTCCGCTATGGAATAAAAAAATTGCAACTTTTTATCTCACAATTCTGACTTTTTTTTCACAATTGCAAGTTTATATCTTGCAACTCCATTTTTTTATTATTTTTTTTCATTTATAACACAATTCTGAGGAAAAAATTCTGAATTGTGGGATGTAAGCTCACAATTGCAAGTTTACATCTTAAATTTTACTGAGTTTCATTAAAACTTTTGAATTAGCATAGACAGAAATTAGGTATGGTACCAGTACTCCTGTCACAATGACGATTTTACATGAACCCTTATAATGCGATTATAATGAGATTTAGGCAATACTATGATTAAACTTTACCTCATGTAAACAATACTTCAATCAAATGTATGCAGATTAAACTTACTATCATCATTGTAACCAGGGCCGAAAATTAACATTTGCCAAGCGCCAAATGTGACTAAAAATAAGTGTTGGCAGGTATATTAAACGGTGTCAATCGCCAGTTGGCCGGTAACATTTTTATGAATTCTAACAATACAAGGTTGTGAGAACATCAACATGCTGTTCGCACGCTGTGTGGGAAGTTTAAACATCCGAAGTGTGCGCCCAGAAATCCGCGTCTCACAATACTGAAAGGAGCTCTCTTTCACATCTTCTTGCGTTTAAATGGACATATTCACAGAAAATTGTCAAAAATGCCAGTCTCGGTGAGTATACTAGTAAACACAGTCGGTTATGGCTTGAATGTAAACAGTTCAGAAAGTAAATGCATATGTATCCGTATATTAGATCCGTGCATTCGCTCTTAAAGTGACAGCAGCCTAATATATCTGCTGCTGTCTGTGTTTTTAATGTTATTCAAATAAAAAAGGACAAAACAAAAATCACTCACTGCTCTTGAATAAATAACAAACTTTAATAAGGATTAATCAACGTTTAATTTATACAGTGAATACTATCCAGTTTTAGCTGTGGTATCGAAATTGGAATAGAGGATTGTGAATTTTCACTGGTATCTAAAATTTTGGTGTCATAAATTGCTGTTTTTTGCAAAAAAAAAGTTTAATGGCAGTTTCATTGGCAGGTATGGCAAAAAGTTAGTTTTAGGCCCTGGTTGTAACCATAATCGTAGTAATATATGGGGTGTATGCCAATCTGAATCACAATAAACATGCATGTAAACACTTTAATCGCATCTATTCCACACGTGCAGATTCGTAAACATAGCAGTAAAGAAGGCATTTCATTTTGGGGGTGCTGATGAAACGGAGTTAACAACATTGCGCAACATGAATATAATGCAGTATTGATGGTCGAAAACACTGAAATTGAGACATTTTGGTGCGTCAATGAAAAAATCCAAAACGTCCATAGAAATGTGTTTTGCATTTGATGTAAGTAGATTAAAACCAGCCAGTAACACACCCACTGTATGTTAGTTAATCACCATCATTATTATTATTCATTTAGATCTTTGACCTTTGATCTTGTGTTTCAGCTTTTTCTGTACCTGTAGGAATCCACTGGGGTCGTTCTCTTTAATAACCTCCAGACAGAATTCCATCATTCCCGTGGTCTGCCGGAGCTTCATGGTGCAGTGAGTTATCTGATCCTTTACAGTCTGAAACAGAAAGGCCATGGTTAAATTCTAATCACACACATACAGTCTCAGGAGTCACATAAGATACATTCTCACGAGACAAGCTCATAGTGGTGAGTGTCACATCAGATAGATGCTACAAAAGAGATATGGAGTCACATAACCAATATCTGCATCACACAAACTCACATACAGTACATCTACTGTCAGAGAGTTCCAAGACCAGTGGCTGGTTGCATAAACTGCTAAAACTAGAAAAGTTAGTTGTAAAAAAAAAAAAAAGAAATTCAATACTGGTCATAATTTTTTTAAAGTCAGTTACACAAAAAGGTAGATTGGTCTATTGGTCAATTTGAATCTGAAAACAAAGACTAATTGCTAGTTGGACAGACTAGTTCTTAAGAGGCTATGTTTCCGCATATGGTCCAAGATTTGTATGGTTGTCAAAGATCTTCAGTCTCAGCAAATTAAGGGAATGTTCCGGGTTCAATACAAGTTAAACTCAATAGATTATCACAGAAAATCATTTCAACAGAAAATAATTTTATATAATAATTCACTTTTAATGGAGCAAGGCATTGCACTAAAATAAACATTATATAATGCATGTTAATACAGACATAAGAAAAACCTTACACATGTTAATATGAGAGTGTGATAACACAAAATCTTAGACTAAACTATAATATGTGTGTATATAGACTATAAAAAGTGTGTGTGTGTGTGTGTGTGTGTGTGTGTGTGTGTGTGTGTGTGTGTGTGTGTGTGTGTGTGTGTGTGTGTGTGTGTGTGTGTGTGTGTGTGTGTGTGTGTGTGTGTGTGTGTGTGTGTGTGTGTGTGTGTGTGTGTGTTGTACAGTATAAAAGCTATAAGGCACTTAAAGAGAAAAAAAAAAAAACAGTAGGAGACATTCCTCAAAATATATATTTGTATGGTCCATAGAATAAATAAAGTCATTCAGGTTTGGAACGACATGAGGGGAAATGATGACAGAAGTTTAATTTTTAAGTGAACTAACCTAAGGCCATGCGTGTAAATATAGTCATCTGTTTTAGTGTAGTATTAAACGTTAATTCCTTTTAAAGGTAGGGTAGGTAGGAATTTTATAAAAAACTTTTTTCCAAATTTGTTTAAACGTTCTATATATATCAATACATAATTAAAATGTAAGTACTCTGAAAAAAAGAGTATAAAAATCGAGTGACTCTAGAGTAGACCGTTTAATCTGCATTAAACACAGCTCATTATTTCCATTTGGGACGAAACAAAGGATTGGCTTAGGACTGTCACTCTCTCTCGCAACCATGGCAACCACCCTTTAGCTAAAGGATCTGCCCACTTGCGCGCAACCGGCCGTTTGATTTGAGGAATTCAAGAGGCACAGAACCTAGGAATAGGAGATGCAAAACTCGACGCAGGTCCTCTTGTCCAAGAAGTGCTCCTTGCCCTGCACTTCGACCACCCCGTCCTCGGCCTCTACTTCCTCGGACCTAGTTGCACGGCCTCTTGCACGACCTCCTCTGCTTCGCCCTCGACCCCGGACCTATCCTCGAGCTGACGATGCGGTACTTGTCTCTGGAGTGTAGTCCTCATCAGAGTCAACAATGTTTTCATTATGGAAACTCTTACATGCAGAACACCATATATGTTATGAATCTTACACGAAATTCATCTTCATCACAGTGTAACTGATGGTAATGGAAAAACGGGTATCAATGCAAACTGTTTTTAGCTTTGCCTTATAGATATAACTAGCTCGTTAGCGAATCAAAAAAAATATATTTTAAACTTTACCAATATCGATATGCTAGCTTGATAGTGAGTACTAAAATACATCTTATTTGTTTATATTCATAATGATAAAGTTAGATTTTTTTATTACATGTGATTCTGACATAATGTCACTACATGCACGGTGCTCCTTCCTCTCCACTCGTCTCAGGTAAATAATGCATCCAGCTCAGCGGTCGGAGTCGTGCGTTCATGTGTTTTGGGGGCGTGGCTTTGGAAGGAGCCCAAAATGGAGGGGGTGGAGTGAATGGAAATAATGAGCTGTCTTTAAAACAGTCGTGAGAGGTCTACAGACACTCGATTTTTATACTTTCTTTTTCAGAGTACTTACATTTTAATTATGTATTGATATATAAATAAAGTTTAAACAAATTTGGAAAAGAAGTTTTTTAGACAATTCCTACCTACCCTACCTTTAAATACTGAAATAATAAGCTATGATGAATAATACTGCATGAATTCTATTAATATTTGTTTTTGAAATACAAAGAACTGAATGTTTGATTTAATTTATCAAACATTCATTTATCCATCCATGTCTAATTGTGCAGATAATCTGATCAAATCACTCTTTAAATCACTCTTTATTAATATTACATTAATTATAATGCATAATTATTTAATGATTCACTTGTCAAGCGTTCTCTGGAATGAAACGAATGGCTGTATAATTATAACTGACATAACCAGCATTAACCATTTAAGGTATAAATGACTGAATAATTATACATTAATACATTAAAAATACATGCTTAAAGACATTGTTAATGTGAGGTCGTGAATATGGAAATATGAAGAAAAATAGATGCCCTTTATTTTTAATTTCTCTCTTTTTTTTTCAGCCTCTTTGTGATTAAAAATCACAGAGTAAGCCTTCTGTCTCTAATCTGTATCAAATGAACTGATGTTTAATGTGAAAAGAGCGATAGATGTACCAGGGTAACCTAAATTCTTCTGCTCTCCTTTCTAACCAGAGTTCATGTCAGTGCTCTTAAAGCACAATATAATCTTGCATCTCTGTAATCTATAGAGCATTGTATGGATTAACTCCGTAACATACTGTAAGAACCACAAATAACTTGTGCGGGTTTCCTTTCCACACCCCCACCCCCGTCATCCTCTGTTCATTGTGGTGAAAGAGGGCATGCGTAAAGCTCGGTTGTCAGACTACTGGCGTGGAAGTAAAGAATTAGAGTAGAAAATTACATCTCATGTCGCTATAAACACAAGAACACTTCATCTGATTAACTGCACACAGACCCTGGAAAATGCAGGAACAAAAAACATCTATCACTAAAAATATTTGTGGCCAATAGTATAACTACTTATAGACTGGATTGCGGAGCTGATGACAATGGCACCAGAAACATCATGCTAATATAAGCATTGTCTTGTGCAACTTCCCAAAAAATACATTAAGCTAAAAAAATAAATGAATGATTGAAAAACAAATCATTTAAAACAGGATTTCTCAAACTCGGTCCAGGAGGGCCACTGTCCTGCACAGTTTAGCTCCAACCCTGATCAAACACACCTAGCTGTGGGTTTCTTGTGATCCTGAAGACACTGATTAGCTTGCTCAGGTGTGTTTGATCAGGGTTGGAGCTAAACTGTGCAGGACAGTGGCCCTCCAGGACCGAGTTTGAGAAACCCTGATTTAAAAGCATTCAGATATGCTACTAGTGAAATTTTTTGATCATGCACTAATAATGTTTATATTACCCTGTAAATAATGTTTAATTCCTTACATACAGTTAGATTAAATAAATCTCACTTTATTTTGTCCATATGGAGTCACACAGATGACACAAAAACTCAATCTGCTTTCCGTAAGGTTACGACACTTACAATGTATTATTACAGTATTACAGAAGCTCTTTCTACCTTTATCCCATCTGTGTGGTGAAGCAGCAGGCTATATTATCATGTGACTGATTAAGGAAATAAACTTGCTGCTGCAAAATGTAAAAGTAGTCAAAGTTGAACTTTTGAATGATTTTAAGATGATGCTAAAATTACTACTACAACCACAAAAAAGGTTTGTGGACCCTTGTCAAAAGGTGTTTAGAATAGAAATGAGTGAAAAGAGATGTGTGTGTGTGTGTGTGTGTGTGTGTGTGTGTGTGTGTGTGTGTGTGTGTGTGTGTGTGTGTGTGTGTGTGTGTGTGTGTGTGTGTGTGTGTGTGTGTTGACCTACCTTCAGTTTGCTCTCTTTCTCCTTTGTGACCTTGGTGAGCAGTTTGGCCTTCTGCCGAGTGAGCGCTTCAATCAGAGAGTCACACTGAGCGACCAGACATGCCTCAAACTCAACCCCGTTCTCCTGTTACACACACACACACACACACACACACACACACACACACACGCACACACACACACACACACACATTGGGTTTCCATGTTTTATGGGGACTCTCCATAGTGCCTTCCATTATACTGTACAAACTGTATGTTCTATCCCCTAACCCTACACTGAAAATAAATGTGTTGGTTTAACTTAAAAAAGTAAGTTGGTTGCCTTAACTTTGAGTTCATTGAAATTGAAAATGTTTAATACAATGAAAGGGATTGGTTTAATAAGTAGAAACTCAAAATATTTTGTTATCTGAACCACATTAATTATCTAAGTTGATTTGACAAAAGAAAAAAGTTGCGATAACAAATCATGTTTTGACTTTTTTTTTTTGTCAAATCAACTTAGATAATTAATTGCATTAACTATGCATTAATACAAGATGCTTTTGTTCTTAATCGTGTATGCAATTTACAAAATTATAAATGTTGTTTTAAACATTATGCACTTTTTTTATACATACAGTCATGTTATTTCATTGTTTTGAATAAACAATTTAATGCAAAGCATTCATATTTTGCTCATTGCGCCCTATTGTGGCCTCAGGAGACAAGCCGAAATCTTTTCCCCCCTAACTGAAATGATGTCTTTTAAATTTAAATATAATCTGAATATTAGTAATATCTAAGTATAAAATTCTAATTCAGTTTTTCAGCCATTTTGACAGCCCCACAGGGAGTATGTCAGAAATGGATCGAGGCTTCAGGAAACAGATAAAAATACTCAAATACGGCATCCACCAGAAGAGGCAAACTGGACTATGGAAACAACCAATCGTGCGAGTTTGGTGCTGGAGTTTGCAAGCAATGAAAGACAGTGTTGATTATTTGAATCTTTTGCTATTCTGTTTTGTACCCCTAGTGCCACAGAAATGACACACTTCAGCTTTAAAGTTAATTTTGTTAAACTGGCAAAGATCAGTTTGAGATCGTCTGTGGTGTAGGAGTTACGAACTGAACCAATCGTTCATTCACTTTGAGTATGGATGTGACTCAGATGTGAGACATACACCCACACACTGACACTAGGGCTGATGGGACTGAGTCATTTCATCTTCTACATGAAAATGAAGACGAAGACGAAGATGTTTGATAAGAGTATGTGTGACTTGTATTTTAAAATAAGAGGTCAGGCTATAAGACTATAGTCCTTCTGCAGGACTTGTCTCTGTGTATGCTTGAATGTCACATTACATTGAAAATCACTGATCACTCCAGCACTTTAGTTCAAAGTCTACTTACAGAGGCTTTCAAAGACAATCTCTCTCTCTCTCTCTCTCTCTCTCTCTCTCTCTCTCTCTCTCTCTCTCTCTCTCTCTCTCTCTCTCTCTCTTCCCTCTGCTGCTGGTCAGTATGAAAAGGCATTAAACTCTCCACTAAAGTAAAAATAGCTCAGAGCTCATAATCCTGGTAGTCTCCAGGCAGAATACACTTGAAAACTTGTGACATTAAATGCATGTATGGATTGTGTGCAGCAATTCACACAGCATTCAATACAAATGAATGTTAAGCTACATCAGTTTCATAATTTCTCTAGATTAGACAGGGTTTGTCCAACCATGCTCCAGGGATTCCCAGTATAATGTAAAATTTCTCCAATAACATTGTATTTCAACATTACATTACATTACATTCTATTATGCTTAAGAGATAAGGTTCCAAACTTGTCACGTTTAAACTATATTTATATTTGTATTCCTTTGTTTTCTCTGCCTACAGACTCCCTTGCACAGACCCCCATGGAACCCTGGTTGAAAACCTTTCATGTTCAATGCAAAAACATGCTAACAAAATTCATGTTAACATCCGACATATGGAGTGTTTGTTGGATACATGCTGAACATCATAATTACCCCACTTCATTTTTAACGAGATATTCATTTGCATCTTTAATGAACACTCGCAAATCAAAGAGGACAAGCTAATATTTGAGTGCTGCTAGCATGGCTGTTTTGATTACCGGTATGTTATTATTTTTGCTCTGATGTGAAGGCAATTTTTTATTCATAAGTGTTCAAAACATAGTGATACTCCTATGTAAGCATTTAATATTTTATGAGTTTACATCATTTTTATATTTCTCATACATTATAACACATAACAAAGCCTTTTGAAGAGTTTACCTGTATCTGCTGAAGCAAATTTTTCAGTTGCACCAGGAACTCCTTGGCCTCCTTGGCTTTGTCAGACACTCCATTCAACGCCTGGGACAGCTGACACTGCACACAAAAACACGGGTCACATGCTTCAAAATATTTTCATCTAAAAACATTTGTTGATATAGCTGTAAGTGAATATATGTTATGTAAATTCAATTTAATTAAAGTCCCCCTGTAGTCAATCATTTTAACCCTTCAAACTCATCTTTGATCCCTAAAATGAATTTTTTATCCCTTAAAACTCATCTTTGATCATCAAAACGATTTTCCTTAAAAAAAAATCTTCATGCCTTAAAATAGCTTGAATGTAACTCTACATCCTTGCCTCATTTAGTATTCGCGGTTCTATGAATATATAAATTAGCCCCGCCTCCACTCACTCACACCAGCTCAGAGATCCACTCATTGACGATCACACGTTGACCTGATTGGTTACAAGGTAGTTTGTGACGTCAGAAACACCAGCGATTTCAAACCGCGTTTTTGAGACTGTCTTTGGTTCACTGCAGTTTTAAGGAGAAAATACTCAGCTATGGTGTTGACTTATGAATTTGCACATGGTTTGTCTTAAAGCATATTAAAAACACTGCATAGACATATAAACAACATTAAAAGCTTGATTTTCACCACAGGGGGACTTTAATCTATTCATGATACATAAAACAGTTGAAAAATTGTAGTACACCTTATATCTATTTTGCACACTAACATCACATTACACAAATTGAATCATACATGACCACTAGACACCATCCTCACAGGCCTGCACAAATTTATGTAGCTATTGCACATTCACCAACTACATCTCACTGAACATTCCCAGCATTCTCCAACACTGTCCAACAAGCATCATTAAACACTACCTAACATTTCATGCATCCTAAAATGCAACCATTATTTAGAGTCCTTATCAACGCTTACAACGTTACATGGCATCCTCAAATATCTCCCAACATTACCACCATTCTTAAACATACCCCAGATTCCCAAAATCGTCCAACTCAGGAGGTCAAGTTTTGGCTAGTTATAATAGGCAGTCCCTGTTGGTACATGCCATAGCTAAAACATTACGCGGGCAAGAAGTGTGTTTCACTTTTGACAGCCATTCAAAAACAGCCTTATATTCTAATGAAATAACACCAAAATAAAGATAAAGACCCACTGCCTGGGGCCTCACATGAACTTGATCTGGTCATGCCAATCCAAAATTACTCATCAATCCCAAACAATCCCAAAATCCTCAAAAGATCGAACATAAATGAGCATTCTTGTAACAAGCAGGTCCAAGAAAGCAAGAGAAAACAATTAATCCAAATGCAGATATTTAATAAAGAACAAGAAAAACAAAGAATCCAAAACATGAACCGATTCCAAGGAACGAGAATTTGTACAACACAAACAACAGCTGACAATGAAACATAGGGAAACCAGATCTTAAATACATGAGGGTTAATGAGAGAACAAGAAAACACCAGGGGAGACAATCACAGGGAAACAATTCTAAATAAAACTACTAAGGACACACAAAAAAATCACAGGGAACAAAGAAACAAGAAATTCAACATAAAAGTCCAAACATAAAACAGAACATATGACAGAGTCCCTCCCCCATTTGAGGAATGGGTTCCAGATGCTCCAAAAACAGGCTGGAAACATGCAGTTCAAGGATTCATGAGGGGAGGTGCAGCAAAGACTTGCAGCAAAGGGCTGAGGAGGAACGGGCTGGAGGGCCAGGCCTATGAGGGGACCAAAGTGGTGACCACAGAAGAGCAGAAGATCACTTGGGCAGAGCTTGAGCATCCGCAAACACCACCCAACATTCCCATAATTATAAAACACCACCAAGCATTCCCAGCATCTTAAAAACACCACCCAGCAACACACCCAACTTCTTCAACCACCGCTCAACACACCCAACATCTTCAACCATCGCTCAACACACCCAGCATCTTCAACCACCACTCAACACACCCAACATCTTCAACCACCGCGCAACACACCCAGCATCTTCAACCATCGCTCAACAGCCAACATCTTCAACCACCACTCAACACACCCAACATCTTCAACCACCGCTCAACACACCCAACATCTTCAACACACCCAGCATCTTCAACCACCGCTCAACACACCCAGCATCTTCAACCACCGCGCAACACACCCAGCATCTTCAACCACCGCGCAACACACCCAACATCTTCAACCATCGCTCAACAGCCAACATCTTCAACCACCACTCAACACACCCAACATCTTCAACCACCGCTCAACACACCCAACATCTTCAACACACCCAGCATCTTCAACCACCGCTCAACACACCCAGCATCTTCAACCACCGCGCAACACACCCAGCATCTTCAACCACCACTCAACACACCCAACATCTTCAACACACCCAGCATCTTCAACCACCGCTCAACACACCCAGCATCTTCAACCACCGCGCAACACACCCAGCATCTTCAACCACCGCTCAACACACCCAACATCTTCAACCACCGCTCAACCACCGCTCAACACAGCCAACATCTTCAACCACCGCTCAACACACCCAACCACCGCTCAACACACCCAGAATCTTCAACCACTGCTCAACACAACCAACCACCACTCAACACACCCAGCATCTTCAACCACCGCTCAACACAACCAACCACCGCTCAACACACCCAGAATCTTCAACCACTGCTCAACACAACCAACCACCACTCAACACACCCAACATCTTCAACCACCGCTCAACACACCCAGCATCTTCGACCACCGCTCAACACACCCAACATCTTCAACCACCGCTCAACACACCCAACATCTTCAAAAACCGCTCAACACACCCAACATCTTCAACCACCGCTCAACACACCCAACATCTTCAACCACCGCTCAACACACCCAACATCTTCAACCACCGCTCAACACACCCAGCATCTTCAACCACTGCTTAACACAACCAACCACTGCTCAACACACCCAGCATCTTCAACCACCACTCAACACACCCAGCATCTTCAACCACCGCTCAACTAGGGCTGGGTATCGTTCAAAATCTTTCGATCCGGTGCCATTTTCGATACCTCAGTTTCGATACCGGTTCCTAACGATACTTTTTTCGATACCAATTTTATGAAATCCATTTTAACAAGATTACATAACACATTACCTCAGAAAATGTTGGTTTTATTTTTTCTGTTTGACTCATGCTCCTTAGCCAGTGCACAAAGGAACAAAAAAGCACAAAGGAACAAAAAATGTTTTATAAAGAGCTCATGCTCTCCAAAGCTGATTTAAAAAAAAAAAAAATAATACAGTAAAACTTGTAATATTGTGAAATAGTATTACAATTTAAAATCTTATTTGAATATATTTCAAAATGTAATTTATTCCTGTGATGTCAAAGCTGAATTTTCAAAATCATTACTTCAGTGTCACATGATCCTTCAGAAATATGAAAACAGTTTGCTGCTTAATATTTTGGAAACTATGATACATTTTTTTCATGATTCTTTGATGAATAAAAATGTCAAAAGAACAGCATTTATTTAAAAATGAAATATTTTGTAACATTACACGTTTTAATGTCACTTTTGATAACTTTAATGCATCCTTACTGAAAAAAAAATTCTGACTAACCAACACATTTTTGAACGGCTGTGTACACTCAGAAGGTCATTATTGCAATATAAACACTGTCAGAGTGATCAACAAGGTATCTCTTCATTTACCAGTCGAAGGCGAAGCAACTTTCTGCTATTATGTTTACTCCGTGGCCGTGCACTGTCAAGGTCTTCATCATATTTGTCGTGGTACCGGTCTTTGCAGCAATTATTTTACCGCAAATACTGCATCGGGCGCTGTTGGCATCGAGCCTGGAGAAATGTACCCACACTTTTGGATCGACTTTTCCACATCTTTAAGGTATTATGTGTGTGTGCTCGCGTCTCATGAATATGTGCGCGGAGAGTTTGTGTGTGTGTGCTCGCGTCTCATTGAGTACATAAAAAGTATCTAAACTCGGTACCCAGCCCTACGCTCAACACACCCAAAATCTTCAACCACCACTCAACACACCCAACATCTTCAACCACCGCTCAACACACCCAGCATCTTCAACACACCCAGCATCTTCAACCACCGCTCAACACACCCAGCATCTTCAACCACCGCTCAACACACCCAACATCTTCAACCACCGCTTAACACACCCAACATCTTCAACCACCACTCAACACACCCAACATCTTCAACCACCACTCAACACACCCAACCACCGCTCAACACACCCAACATCTTCAACCACCGCTCAACACAACCAACATCTTCAACCACCGCTCAACACACCCAACATCTTCAACCACCGCTCAACACACCCAACATCTTCAACCACCGCTCAACACACCCAACATCTTCAACCAACGCTCAATACACCCAACATCTTCAACCACCACTCAACACACCCAACATCTTCAACCACCACTCAACACACCCAACATCTTCAACCACCGCTCAACACACCCAACATCTTCAACCACCACTCAACACACCCAACATCTTCAACCACCACTCAACACACCCAACATCTTCAACCACCACTCAACACACCCAACATCTTCAACCACCACTCAACACACCCAACATCTTCAACCACCGCTCAACACACCCAACATCTTCAACCACCGCTCAACACACCCAGCATCTTCAACCACCATTCAACACACCCAACATCTTTAAAAAATCCTCAAACACCACCAAATATCCTGGATCAAAGGATTATGATCCAGTCCAGCAATCCAACTTTACCCTTTCCCCAGAATTCTTAAACACACCCCACAATCCCAATATCCTCAAACACTTCTCAAAGACCCACAAAGCCCCACAAAACATTCTGAAATACCACACAACATTCCCAACAACTAACACCAACCCTAAAATACTCAACATAACTACCGATTAAACTAGTCCTAACACATTCACTAATGCAATATAACATGTATCACATCGGGTCTGTGCAGATTATTGAAACATGCCAACTTAATACTCAGTCACGATAAGCTCTGCCCAGAGGTTTACCAGACCTCCATAATCCATAGGCAGCAGAATTAGGATAATTTGTACTTGATCATCTCAAAGCAAACAAAAGCTTTGCATTATGGTTTCTTTATTGTTAAAACGTTAGCCTACTCTATTGTGTGTGCCAACTATCTAATTCTGATCTGACTCTGAGCTCTAATAAAACCCTCAACTTGAGCTCAAGTCTGGCCGACATTTGACAACAGTTGGTGTGAGAACCTAAATCAAGATGCACAACTCAGTAATCCATCTTTAGTAGGAAAACTGAAATAGCACTCATCACTAGATCAGGAAATCAGGGGGAAAACGTGTGACAAGATCAGTAAATAGGCTAATATGTTCTATTCAAAAAAAATTCTATTAACAAGGTTATTGACTTTCAAGTCATTTCCAAGTCCAAGTCTATATTAGGAGATAGAACCATGATTATTTTGTAGTATTACAGTAATATACATCAGTGTATATTAGTACCGTTTATTGTTAGAGCATTTGGATCTGGAAACAGTAACGTCAGACTTAACAAGCGGATTAATGCAAAGTATGGAAATACTAATAAATAGTGCAATGGCTACTGGAAGGCATAGCAGACTGCTGTTTTATTAAGAAACCTTGTTTTTGTCATAAACACCTATTGTACAATGTTTCTTCAGTTTCCATGACATGATTTATATGATTTATATGAAAACGTTGATATCTGGGTGCAGGTAACAGAGAACACATTGTAATATTACTACTGACATTGTAAGAATACAAAGTTCAAACTTATCTTTTAATTTTTTTGTATTTTATAAAAAATAAATGAATGAATGCATTAATGAAATACCGTATGTTACCACATTTTGGTTTCTTTTGTATCATTATTTAAAGTGTCCCAATTATGCTATTTTAAAGGTTTCTGGTTTTGTAGGTCTTGTACAAAAGGGTTACATGCATCCAAGATTAAATTTTTTTTTTTTTTTCTCATAATTGTAGCATCACTTCTTTTCTCACAGTGTCTGAAGCATTTTAATAAAGGATTCGCCTCAGTCTCTCTAAAACCCTAATTTCTGAGAGCCTGTCTGCTCTGATTGGTCAGATGGCCCAGTCTGTTGTGATTGGTCTAACGCTTACAGAGCATGTCTGAAACTAAATGCCTATTACCATATCTGATTTTCAGCTCCAGAGGTTTCATCAGCACTTGATACACAGTGATACGAACAATGGCGTTGGTTTTCCGTACCAATTCCTACGTGAGTCCTCGTCCTTTTGAAGTGCAGCAAAGTGGATTCGCAGCGCTGAAAACAGCATCTTCTCAACATGTCTACAAGAACCAATCTCTTCCAGGCCTCAGCTACAACTACAGTGTTTAAGGTCCAGTATGTAAAATTGTCAGCTAGTGGTTGAAATGGGTACTGCAGTCCAAATTCAAAATATTGGAAAGAGTTGTTTTCCCTGTCCCCTCCTGCTCAGACTCGACGCTCACACTGGTTGCCAGTTTGAGAACACACAAGAGGAATGAGCGCAATGGACAATAGAAGGTGACAAGTCTTACACTTTAAGTTGATGAGTTGATTTATCCGTGTTTTAATAAACGTTTTTAGATGGATGCTTAGGGGTGTCGAAATACTATTGGGTAAAGTGGCAGCGGGTGGGATCGCACAGACCAAAATAAAAACATTTCGACACAGAAACACGCATTTCAAAGTAAAATAACTGGCTGTAGCATTGTTTTTCAGAGAAACAAGCATGTTTCCTATAACATATTATGGTATTTTTGTGCTTTAACGCAGTCAAAAATATGTATGCACATTTAAGGGTCAAAGACGTTTGCCAATGAAGACCACAGGCTGGCATTAGGCAAATTGATTACAAACCTACATAGAATGGTGAAGGAAGTAAGACGTTGTGCACTTCAATCTTCAAAACTTTGCACACCTTTTACATTCGCAAATAGCTATATGACATTACATGAAAGGTAAAATCTGAAAAAAAAAACATAATAGGGGCACTTTAATATTAAATAAAGGGCAATTATTATATTGTATTTATGTTGCCTCTAAAATGACTTTCAAAGTATTCAGAATTTCTTTTTTTGGTTACACCTTATTTGAAAGTGACGTAGTTACATTGTACTTAATTGCATAAGTAATGAGTAATATTAATTAACTACATGTGCTTACTATAGAGTTACAGTTATAGTTAGGGTTTGGTTTAGGGTTAGTTACTTGTAATTATGCATCATTTACTGCTATTAATATAGTAAGTACATGTAGTAACGTGTAACTGTGTCAACTTAAAATAAAGTGTTACCTTTTTTTCAAAACATTTCTAAGTTCTAAGATAACTATTAATAAAAGTGTTAATTGTTAAGAGGAATCCGAAACAAATCTGTTGAATTTCAAATGATAATTTCTAAACTTTAGAAAATGTCTATTGTATGCAAGAAAATGGATTCAAACATTGTTTTTAAACAATGCTTTCATAATGCACACAATAAAGGGTGAAAATCATCCGAGAATGGGACTCTGGCTTGACTAATGATCACTCAAGTCTGTGGAAAAGACCCTGGCACCAGTCCATACATACACACACACATTTCCTTCCCACCTGCTCCTTCCTCTGGGCCTTCCCTGGCCTTCTTCGATCACTGGGTCTTAAATCACGAAAGAAACACACACACATAAACAAACTCAAGCAGCACACACAGACGTATCTCCTCGCTCTATTAATGTGCCATCTGCCAGGGAAAGCTGTCCAAGCCTGCTAACAAGACCCTGACAGATACCCCTCTCATGGCCCACTTCTCCCAGTAGGTGTGCCTGTGTTCGAGAAGAAGACACCCGGACACTGCTGGGGTCAATGATGCATAGGGGTCACTGTCTCACCCCTGCTTTTGTGTCCATAGACCCTGCACAATCTGCCTCTCCTTCACACTACTCAAACTAATTTCAGCCAAAGAATCAAACAAAGAAATGGGCCTGATTTTCTTCCCTTGCTTTGTTAAAATAGTGTTAACAGACTTTAAAGTGCAAAATGTCACAGATATAGTTGTAGTTTACTGACCACAGTCAGCGCAAAGGTCATGTGGTCAGAGTCACTTACACAGATGAAAGAAATGAATACTTTTATTCAGCAAGGATGTGTAAAATTGCTGAAAATTTAAAGTAAAAACATTTATAATCTTACAAAAGTTTTCTATTTCAAGTAAATGCTGTTCTATTGAACTTTATATTCATTAAAAAAAAAATCCCAAAAAATATTCAGCTCTGATTTCAACATTGATAATAATAATAAAAGCATCAGCATATTATAATGATTTCTGAAGGATCATGTGACACTGAAGACTAGGGTAATGATGCTGAAAATTCAGCTTTGCATTACAGGAATAAATTACATTTTAAAATATATTAGAATTGAAAACAGTTATTTTAAATTGTAATAATATTTCACAATATTACACAATCTTTTTGACCAAAGAAATGCACTGACCCCAAACTGTATATACAATATTTAAAAGGTACTGTACATACAATATTTAAAATCCAAACTCATTTTTGTGAAATGTTTTGATTTAAAATTCTGTTTGTGAATGCCAATAATTGGTTTGATATTTTGTTATCTAACTCAGTGACATTCATTCTGAAATGTGGCGTAGGTGTACAAATATCTTTTAGGGGTCACTGTATCATTTCAATCTCAATGAAAAGCTGGACAATACACTTTGGGATAAAAGGTGTCTGCTAAAAGAATACGTGCAAATGTAGAAATAGAAAAACACTGCATTAATACATTGAAACAGCGATTCTGTGATAATGTGGAGAGCTCGGAGAAAAAAGCTTTGCTAATATGAAATCGCATGGAAAAGTGGAGCGCTATTATCCCATTATCTACTTCAGCAGAGCAACGGGATGAAGAGATGATGAGACATGAATTAAATTAAATTTATAGACAGTGGAAGATGAGCACTTTGTGTGTTTGTGTGTGTGTGTGTGTGTGTGTGTGTGTGTGTGTGCGTGCGTGCGTGCGTGTGACATCACAGGGACATTTCAATAACTTGCTGGTTGATTTTTCTGACAAGGCAATTGGGCACTTAGCTTATCAGCATGTTTTCTGGACTGAGGCTGGCTGTTTGTTTAACGTGTGTGTGTGTGTGTGTGTGTGTGTGTGTGTGTGTGTGTGTGTGTGTGTGTGTGTGTGTGTGTGTGTGTGTGTGTGTGTGTGAGTGAGTGAGTGAGTGAGTGAGTGAGTGAGTGAGTGAGTGAGTGAGTGAGTGATAGAAGACAATACAAATCTGTGCTGATGTAGTAGTGACCTTGATAGTGAGTCCTCGGGGAGTACGCACTAAAGAGTGGGTCGTTTTCACCATACACACATCCAAACCTACCTCCCTTTCTGACTCTGTTCCGAAATGTAGTGAGGTACCTCTTGATAGGCTGAGACCTTTTTAAGGCAGCATCCTAACTGATATAGACACCCAGAAATTGGGTCACATACTTTTACCGGGAGGGACGTTCTCCATTAGCTTATATTATTTGAGATTTCAGTAACTATTGACCCAACTGCAAACAAAAAAGAAATGTGATGCAAAGTCAGTGTACGCCTGCAGCTATGTATGCGTAGCTATAAAAAGGACAATCACTACTTGACAGAAGTAAGTGCGAAATGCACTTGATATGCAATCACTTTGACTTTGTCTCACTGGCATACAACTTCAATGCCTTGGTTTTTAAAAATAAACACATTTAAAACGTCACACCAATGCAAATAATGAGATATTGACAGTACATAAATATTTGAAGATTTGGACAGACTAACAACCCAGACAACAACATAGTGTCAGTCCAGAATCTGAGCCGTGTGGAATCCATGTGTACCAGATGTGGGCCAGATCTGGGCTGACACTATGTTGTTGTCTGGGAATTCAACTTTGTGGTTTAGATATTGTAATTAGCTTAGTAAGAAATATAGTGAAACAAATGTGTACCAATGAAATGAATTAGAAACTGACTGTTTGAAACTGAAGCAAACAAATATAAGTCAGCTGATGCTAGCTTGATCCTCCTTGATCCTTCCCCTGCTGTCAAATGTAGTCTGTTTGTCAGGGCTCTCATACAACTCACACAACTCACACAAAAGGTTTGATTCTTTCACGTCCATCTTTGTTTTCCACTGCAATCTGTCCTTTCTGAGACTGATACTTACTGTACATGCTAAACAGATTAGAATGCAATAAATACTGAGCAGTCTTCAGTTGTTTGGATGTTAGATATTATGTCGTTATGTTAAATTATGTCATGTGAGTTGGCATTTTCATATTTAATATTTGATTTGTATTACATTGTGCCATTTTGTTGGCAAAAACGTTCAAGTGTCTGTTGTCAGTAGTGATGTATGAATTACAGCTCACACAGAAGTGACTTTCAAATCAAGCCGCTTTCTGTTGGTCAGCGTGGGTAATTCATGTGACCAACTGAACCTGTTGTGAAATGTGCATAGGGAAATCTTTCGCTCTCATACGAAATTCCTGATTGCTTGGATTCTTGTTAAAATGACTGGATTTGACTCATGAGGCAGAGCGGGCCAAGAGCCGCAGTGGAGCTAATGTTAAAGGGAAATGAATTTTATGTCATCATTTGCTCACCCTCAAGTTGTTCTAAACCCATATGAGGTTTTTTCTTCAGCTGAACACAAAAGAAGATATTTTGAAGAATGTTGGTAACCAGACAGTTTCTGGTCCTCATTGACTTCCATAGTATGCAAACAAAAATACTATGGAAGTCAATGGTGTCCATCAACTGTTTGATTATCAACATTCTTCAAAATATCTTCTTGTGTGTTCAGCAGAAGAAAAAAACTCGTACGGGTTTAGAACAACTTGAGAGTGAGCAAATGACAGAATTTTTGTTATGATGCGGAGATGAACCCAATCGCAGACAGTAAATACTTCACACAAGGTTTATTAATGACAAAAACAGAAAACAAAACCCACGAGGGGGCAAAACAAGACAGGATAGACTATTCCAGACTGACAAGACTAGACTAGGAATCAGACAAAAAACTAACAGCTAAGACAGGATCAAACTCTTCTTTCTAGACAAGACTTTCAACAGGTTACTCATGGATTGTTTCACACAATGAATCGGCACAGGACAGCAAACACAAGGGGATTAAATAGGGAGAAACTAATGTGGGAAACAGGTGACAAGGGTAAAACAATGATGACTAAACGAGGATAACAAGGGGGCGGGGCGAGGAACGAGACAACACAAGCACATGGCCCAGCAAAAGGCCATGTGTGTGAACATAAAACATGGGTATGTCATGATCCTGCCTCAAGACCAGGGAAAATCAAAGACTAGAAGGCAGAATCATGACAATTTTCTTTTTTGGGTGAACTATCCCTTTAATAAGCGCGTCATCTGTGCCACACACCGGTCTCGAGTCCCACGGAGGAGCTCCACAAGGATAAAAGGAGCAGTGACAACTGTGAATGACATCTGTGAAGGCCTGGGACATTCTATGTTGTGTTTATATGCAGCAGTCATCCGGGAGGGGCTGATTCTTACATTTACATTTATTCATTTAGCTGACGCTTTTATCCAAAGCGACTTACAATTGCTATACATGTCAGAGGTCGCACGCCTCTGGAGCAACTAGGGGTTAGGGTTGGGCGGTATTATGGTAATATCGGATACCGCGGGATCTTAAAATAGCACCGGTATCAGTTTCAATACCGTCATTACCGGCACTTATATATAGCATATAATATATATAATTTATTTATTGCCTAAAAAATGCTTATGTGTGGTTGCAGTTTGGCAATATTTCTGGTTCCAACCGAATGAGAAGAGAGAGGCGGTAAATACTGACGAGGCAATTTGTAAACTGTTCCATAAAAAGGTGACAGCGAGAGATGTAAACACCTCTAACCTAATGTCGCATCTCCGAAACTACCACCCACTCACTGCTGCCAGGATGCATTTTGTTCTCGAGTTCATTAAATAAGCGCATTAAGTTTCGTATTTGTTAAAATATTATTATGTTATTTTTTCCATCTTTCTTGATTATGAAAAGTGAACAGCACAAATAAGATGGGATGCATCGGGAGTCAGACGATTTGACCACTTCAATAAATTTAGTTTTGTAAAAGGCCTCTTTAAAACGAATTTCGTTTTGTATAAATTGTATCTTAATTTTAATAAATTTTTCATCAACCAATTGCCTATATATTTAATATAATCATGACATGATGGGCGATGGCATGCCGCGGTCACTTGCATTGAAATCTCATAAATTAACCGAAACTTGGAGATGGCGATCGTCAATTTCTTTAAACAAAACAATTCAAAACGAAAAGAAATATAGGGTAGCCTACTCTCTGATTAATCCATGATGTGCATTTCTCTCTATGGCGTTCACAGAGATGGCGATCGTCAATTTCTCAAAACGAAAAGACAAAGGCCACTCTGATTATTTAATCCATGATGTGCATTTCTCTCTAGGCGCGTTCATACGGAGATGTGATCATCAATTTCAGCAAACGAAACCATACAAACCGCATTTCTCTCTATCGTTCACTATGGAGATGGTGATCGTCAATTTCTTTAAACGAAACAATTCAAAACGAAAAGAAATATAGTCTGATTAATCAATGATGTGCATTTCTCTCTATATGCGCGCTCACTACAGAGATGGCGATCGTCAACTTCCACCTTTGCAGAAAAGCTTTATTAATAAAAATCAAATGGACACGCGTCACCGGATTACAAAGGCACTTCTTGCTTGTTGCACGCACACAGTATTATGTTGAATAATGGTGGGCTCGGGCTCATAATAACAGTTAATGCCGTCGACCGGACTCAGACACAACGTGCACGGCTTGATTTGTTTTTTTTGCCCGATCTGGCATTCAGTTTCTGAACTGTGTAGGCACAAACCAACAGTTTGGTGACGCCGTCTGAGCCCATTATGTCATAATTTTTAATTAGTCACGGTAATACCGTATACCCCGGTAAAATAGGGAGGGGGTTTGACGGTATCAAAATTCGAATACCGCCCAAGCCTACTAGGGGTTAAGTGTCTTGCTCAGGGACACATTGTGTCTCACAGTGGATTCGAACCCGGGTCTCTCACACCAAAGGCTTGTGTCTTATCCACTGCGCCATCACCACCCCTGATTCTTACTTGTTTATTTTATCATGAAACTTTACATTGAATGTTCGCTGGTTTCCACCTCCTTCTTCCCTGAGCTTGAACTTCATTACAGTGACCAAATTTTAACCTTCAGTGGAACATAAACAGATCATACAAATTTGCCACCAATTTGTCAAAACGTAAAATGGTTGCAAATTAGTGCTCCTCATGCACATACAAAACTATAGAGGACAGAGGAGTTTGGTGTTAGCATGGTGCAAAGCACTTTATTTATCGTCCAACACTTCTTTCAGAAGCGACTTTCTGCATGTTTCATGCAACATTTACGTGGCGTGAGAAAGTCACATAAACCACGTGAAATCTGATCAGATCAGTCAGACTGAAACTGATTTCCAGAAAAAAATTTTTTTTCATAAACGAGTTATAAAGTCAGAATTACGAGATATAAATTTGCAATTGCGAGAAAAGTCAGAATTGGAAGATATAAACTCGCAATTGTGAGTTATAAAGTCAGAATTGCAAGATAAACAAATCTGAAATTGCAAGTTAGAAAGTCAGAAATGCAAGATATAAATTTGCAATTGCAAGAAAAGTCAGAATTGCGTGATATAACCTCACAATTTTGAGTTATAAAGTCAGAATTACGAGATAAACAAATCCGAAATTGCAAGTTATAAAGTCAGAATTGCAATTACCAATTGCTTTTATACAAACCACATAATGAATGTTGCTCGAATGTTGCCGTTCACACTTGCAAAATCTGCTCGGATTTCAATCGGACATGCACACGGATTTGGACCGACAACGAGGCTTGAACATCTTAAAACAAGATTGATTTACTTCAGAAGAAAAATAAAGTAAGATATTAGGATTTAAATAGGAAATGAATTAAATCAAGACATATTCTCTGAAAAAATATTTTAATATCTTACACCATTTTTAATTCTTCAAGTAAATGTATTTTGTTTTAAGAATCTTTTGATATTTTTGAATGGAAAACGGGAAAAAATGACTGATTAAGAAAATGATTTTTGCAGCGTGAGCAGCTCATTAGGCTCTGGAGTCTCTGTCTCTGTCTTTGTCTCTGTCTCTGCGGGCCACTGAGTGATTAATGCTGTACATCTGGAGGTCAGCAGAACCAATCACCCATCTGACCCACCCGGCTCACACAAATCTCCCTACTGATGACACCATCCCTCTCTCTGCCGCTCTCTTCCATTTATCTCCCTGCTTTGATGTTTGAAATAGAAAGAGAGAAAGTCATTGGCATCATCATTTTTTTTTTAAATGAATAATTGACAGAACATTGTAGGCTAATCATCCTAAGAAGTGTGGAGCAAATCTTCCTCTAAACATTGAAATGAAGGTGGCATGTCGATTCTTTGGCCATTTTCCCGCTTTTTTTCCTCATGATGCTGGACATTAACTGCAGTCAGAGGGAATCGGGAATGTGTGTAATATGCTGAAGACAGTAAGGGAAGCCCTGAGGTTTGTTTATCCTCATCACTCTAATATATTTAAAGAAGTAAGTATGAAAATAGATCTGAAATACGTACAAATTAAGTGGAACTAGCAATTAAAATGCTGCCATCATCCTCACGTTGTTCCAAGCCATATGTTTTTCATGACAATTTTTTATTGTAGTGCTAACAGTAATTATATATTATTTAAATTATAAATTAAAAAGTATTTATAGTTTACACTTATAGTCTTGAACTGTTTTAATTCATGTTTATTTATATTGTTTATAATGAACTATGGTAATGTTTTACTAACATTTAGAATAAATACAAAAAGTAAATATATGTTAATACATTACAGAATTTTGAGCACAATGTGCGTGCGTGCGCGCGCGTGTGTGTGTGTGTGTGTGTGTGTGTGTGTGTGTGTGTGTGTGTGTGTGTGTGCGTGATTAAATGTGACCTGGACATTTTTTTGTTTACAAAGTGAAATTCATTCTGCGTTTATATGAAGCAAAAGGAGAGGTGAGAGGTTGTCTGTTCAGCAAGTTTGAAGAAACCACAGTCAGTGATGGTTCTTTTCCCAGTTGTGAGGGAAAATGAAACACTGCCGTAATATTCATGTGTAACCATGGAAACTCGCTAGATTACAGGATTCTGTAAGGCGTTGAACAGGACGGGTCATGTTTGTAGGAGGGTGTGTGGAGCTCTCTCTCTCACTCTCTCTGTCTGTCTCTCTCTCTCTCTCTCTCTCTCTATATATATATATATATAAAATTGACTCTTTTGATGTGCATCTATTCATAAAAAAAGACAGGAAAAGCCAGCAAGATATATATATATATATATATATATATATATATATATATATATATATATATATATATATATATATATATATATTTCTCACTTGCTGGCTTTTCCTGTCTTTTTTATGAATAGATGCACATCAAAAGAGTCAATATTTGGGGGGGAATTAGCAGTATTCAGAAAAGCTGATCATTTTTTTTTTTACTCTTTTGATGTGCACCTATTCATAAAAAATACAGGAAAAGCCAGCAAAAGATAAATGTATACTGCTAATTCTGTGATTTTGTATGATTTCTACAAAAAAAAAAAAGTTTCTTTATTTGATAGTTTAATTTTCTTTTAAGAAACGTTACAGCCTCACTGTGCGTGTCTTATTTGCTGAAAGTCTGGTTTGTAAGATTGAGTCAGTGGCCTGAGTTTACTGAGCTGTTTCCTTGGTCACAGATAGCCGGCAGGAAAAACCGTGAAAAAGACTCCTTACATACACACACACACACACACACACACACACACACACACACACACACACACACACACACACACACACACACACACACACACACACACACACACACACACACACAGTGATGGCATATGGAGGAGTGGTACTGCATATTTCAGTCTGAAACATCTAACCTACATTCGATCTGCTGTGTGTGTGTGTGTGTGTGTGTGTGTGTGTGTGTGTGTGTGTGTGTGTGTGTGTGTGTGTGTGTGTGTGTGTGTGTGTGTGTGTGTGTGTGTGTGTGTGAGGCAAAACCATCCTTGCGTGTCATAAATGTGTGTGTGGAGGAGGAGGTCACAGCTATGCCCACACATTGGCTTTATGAATATGTGCGGAAAGAGACGGCATTCCTGCATTACGTGTCGGTGTGTTAGTCATTTTTACTTCGTTTATACTTTATTTTAGTGACGTCCATTGGTATTTCCACAGACAAGAGACTACATATAGTATATATATATTTATATTCTGTATCTGTGAATGACAGTAGAAATAATTGTTGGATTTTATTTATTTATTTAGTACATAACTGAAAATATGAAGCAAAAGACATCACATTTATGTTATAGTAAGTAACTATCTATGGTAAATTAACTCAAATAAACAATGAGTTTTATCTCAAATTAAAATTCTACTTTAATAGTATAGCTTTTGTTTATGAAATTAAAAGTATTAACCTAGTAAGTAACAATTTGGCTTATGTCTAAAAATATATTAAGCATGGTACATGGTCTTCATAGAAAAAATGTCTGTGGGAAAATAAATAATTTCGATTAATATTACATCAAAATGTTGGTCTAAGGTTTAAACCCAAAGCATAAATATAATTTGTGAAAAACTAATAAATTACAGTAATTTATGTTGTTGTTCTTTAGTGTAAGGTCATCATGTGACCTTTTTGTCTCTTTGTGTGCAACAGCAGCTTTTTAGCCAAGACTTCAAGGTGTCTAGGATTTTTAGTACTCACGGGTGTACAAAAGGGTGACAACTAGCCCCGGCCTCCCCATATATTTACACACACACACACACACATATATAAAGCCATCTGCTTGCACCACACATATAGAGCGACATGAACATTTCTGAATACTCTTGACTCTCAGCACTATTTAGGGGACAGATGTCTCTCTCCCGGTCAGGGTCAGGGTGATGGCTAGTGTTTAGGGAAGAGGTCAGGGTTCAGGAGTTAAGGGTCAGCTAATAGTAATCTACTATAAGAGTGTGTGTACAGACATCAACAGAGTTCCAGAGTAACACAACACAAATACACTGCACAGGGAAATAAATAAGTCAATATCTAATCAATACACTGTAGACAAATTGAAGTGGTGACAGGTGAAGACAAGTAAAAAAATAAATAAAATACGATGTGGCAAATATTCAGACATGGCAATATTCCAAATATTCCACAGTAAAAAAAATAATAAGTATATTATATCTTGCAATGTCTCATTATTTTCACAATTGTGACTTTATTTAGCAAACTTGTGACATATCTCTAGATTGTGCCTTTATATTATATTTCCCAATGTGACTTCACTTTTCCAAATTTTATGCATTTTATTTCTTGTAATTGTAATATGTTTCTCACAATGTCCCTTTATGTTTCACAATTATGACTTCATTCAACATAATTGTAACTATATTTCACAATGTGACATTATGGTTCCAAATTGTGACTTTGTTTTTCATAATTGTGACTTTATATCTTGTAATTGCAAGTTTTGTTTGTAATTATAACATTATATCTCACATTATATGTCACTTTATCTTTCACAACTGTGACTTTATTTAGCATAATTGTGAATTTATATATCTAAACAGTAACTTAATTTTTGTAATTGCAATTTATATCTTGTAATTATTTCTGGTAATTGTAACTTTAGATCTTACAATGTCACTTTTTCTTTCATAATTGCACCTTCAGCCTAATTCCCAGAGAGCAACATAGTGTCGGCCCAGATCCGGCCCACAAATGGTACACGTTGAATCCACATGTACCAGATGTGGGCCGGATCTGGGCCAACACTATGTTGCTCTCTGGGTTTTGACCTTATATTTTCAAACTGTGACTTTATTACTCATAATTGTGACTGTATTTTTTGTAATTGTGACTTTAGGCTATATCTCCCAATTGAGGATTTATATCTCACAATGTGACTTTATTAATTGTAATTGTGACTATGTATCTCACATTCACTTCTTATTTTAAACAGTCTCAAAATCACCTGTTTTATGTTTTACTCTAAGGTTGAAAGAGGCATCTATACAACCTACCAGAGAATATTTCTATGTATATATCTGTATCTTTACATCTCTCTTTGTTCAGTATGTGTCCCGAGCACAGCAAGTTATTATGTTTAATCTCTCTCTTCTGAAATAGCATAATGGATGGGAATCATTCAATACTTAAATCTCCAACCTGATGTTTTATTCACTAAAATCAACATATATCTCATCCTCATAATTTACAGCCCATTTTTGGTTCGTAATGACAGCAGAATGCCACAAACACCACTTAAACGATAAAGACCCCGGAGCGCACCATCCTGGGGATTAGAGAGATCCAGGCTAAACTCAGGGCTAAAGGTGTGCTCTCATTTCATTGATCAATCTGACAGCTTCATGCAAAATGTGTCAAATTATCTGTTCTTCCGGCTCCATCTGAATCCATTAAAGTGCATGAGGAAGAAAAAAAGGCCCAGCGGGAGGGTAGAATTTAGACTGACTCATACACACTCACACAGTTCCTCCCCGCCTACAATAAAACTGCACACACACACTGTGATTCTCACACATAAGCTTTCCTCAATTTCCTCCTGCCACATCACAGAAGCGCGCACACACACTGTACAACAGCATAAGTCACTTACACTGACCTACTCTCACACACACACACGCATACACACACACACATAGAGAGTCTGAGAGAGACAAGCACGAGTAGAATCCCAGAGTGGACACTCTGTGTGTGTGTGTGTGTGTGTGTCTTAGATTCAATCTAACTTAAGGTTGTGTTAGTGTTTTGGAAGATGGTTAAGAAGTCAAAACCAAAATGTGAAGAATCTCCTGCAGCACGTGCATTTGTTCGCATGAAATCACAGCTATATGTATTGAACTAGGCTACACTAAGTATGAGATCAGTGTCTTGTCTTGTCTTTTTGGGAAGAGCAAACCCTAAAAGTATTGTGGTGGTACAATGATATAGTGATAGTATAAGGTGGAAATACAATGGTACTTTTGGTATGAATGATCACCATATTGCATGCCAAGGTAATATAAATATCACTACACTTTTAGAAATACAGGTTTAGGCCAAAATATGATCTCATGTTTGGAATCCTGAAAAGGTTCAATATACAATCTTTTCACTTACACTATTGAAAATAAAAGTTCTTTATTGATATTGATTGTTCCATGAAGAAAACTTTAACATTCATGGGAACTTTCCATTACACAAACGTTTTTTCAAAAAATGATAACGGATAGTTCACCCAAAAATGAAAATAATCCCATAATTTACTGACCCTCAAGCCATCCTATGTGTGTATGACTTTCTTCTTTGAGCCATACACAATCAGTGTTATATTAAAAAATATCCTGGCTCTCCCAAGCTTTAAAATGAGAGTAAATAAAGCCTGAGATTTTGAAGCCCAAAAAAGTGCATTCATCCATCATAAAAGTAATCCATACGACTCCATGGTTTAATAAAGGCCTTCTGAAGCGAAGCAATGCGTTTTTGTAAGAAAAATATCTATTTTTTATAGCTTGTGTATTTATAACTTGATAAACTATAATCACCACTGGAACTAGACTCATGTACAGCCATTACTGGAAGCCAGTGATTATAGTTTATAACGTTGAAGCCTCTATTATTTATAAATTTAAAGCCTTCTAATAAAGCCTTTACCCCCTGGAGTCATATGGATTACTTTTATAATGGATGGATGTGCTTTTTTGGGCTTCAAAATCTCAGGTACCATTCACTCCCATTATAAGGGGCTCTAAATATGAATCCTTAGTTCAATATAACAACATTTCTTTTGGAACTTTTTTTTGCTACTGTACCAAGGTTTTTTTTTTTTTTTTTTTTCTCTCTTGTTTTTTTGGAAGACACGTACCATGATAGTACCGTGGTATTCATAGAAGTGCCTTGGAGTAACATGAATTTCAGTAGCTATCATGGTTTTACTGTACTACAGTCACAGTGGCACAATGTGTCATTTACCTTGTGTTGTTTCCACATGGCGGCCAGCGGCTTCACATCATGTTTTCCGTGTTTGCCCTCCTCCAGACACTGGTAGCACACGGGGCTCCTGCAGCTGGCGCAGTACATGCTGTAGTTCTCCGACTCGTGATCCACGCACGTCGCCTGTTTGCGCGCGGAGGCTGCGGCCGGTTGCGCGATGCCCGCCTGCGCGTGAGTCGGCGGCAGCAGCCGGTGTTTGGCCAACGGTCCGCGGGACGGGTGGCAGCGCTGCTGGCACGGCGCACAGTAAAACACATCGCACTGCTCGCACATCACCGTGGCGTCCACCGGGTTGCGGTCGCACAGCTGGCACTTGACAGAGGCGGCGCGGTTTTGCTGGTAGCGGGACACGATAGCCTCCAGGAGCCGGTTGCGCTGGAGTCCCCGGAGCCCGCGCTCGTCCAGCGACACGCTGCGGTGGCACAGCGGGCAGGTGATGGAGCAGTGCCGGTGCAGCAGAGCCGGCGGGAACACTCGCACCCCGTTGGGGGACTTCAGGCACGGTGTGTATGAGCCGTAGCCGCTGTCCGTCTCGCTGTACATGCTCATCTTGTCCATGTCCAGATAATCATAGTCCGAGGTGCCGGAGCTTCGGTTCTGCGGAGGGGTCTCTCCCTCCGGGGTCTGCACGATGATATTCCGGGCACACGCCAGGCAGACATTGTGCGAGCACGGTAAAATAATAGGCTCCTTAAAGAGAGAACCGCAAACCGGGCATTTCAGTTCTTCTTCCATCGCGTCCATAAACCCGCTCACACGCGCAGCCGTTGAATGAAATCAGAGCAGCACTACTAGACGCGGACAGCTCCGTTACGCGCTCCGCGCATGCGCACTAAGAGAACGGTTGTGGTAGTTGTAGTCACTCTGCCCACACCCGCCGTTTCAGTTGAGCTCTTAAAAACTACAACTCCCTTAATGCCGCTAATTAAATGCGGCGAGAAGAATTTGTATTATCGTCCCGTATTCCAGGGTCATCGGTTTGAGGGGGGAAAAAAGCCTAATTTGCAATTTAAAGAAGCCCGTGTGTAAACAACCCCGTCAAAGGAGGACAGGCGTTGTAATTGTGAAGGCATCTGAGAGAGGGCTGACCAGTCGCCTGATTCTGAGAGAGGCCGTAAATAATCAGTGCAAGGAATGTATCACAGCGAGCATCGAGCTGCTTCTGCCCACACAGTCTAATTACAGCACACAATTAATGAGCACTTCAGCGCGCACACGTCACCATAATCCTACACACACCTTATATGAGGGTTGAATGGTAATGGGGAAATTAGGCTACTGCGTTCATATAAAAATAAATAGGCTATTGTGTATTTATAGAAGCAGTTATAGTAAGCATATTTTTTCTTGAAATAGGCAAAAAGGTAAGTTAAAGTGGAAGATATATCTTACACTTTAGATATATATAACCCATTTTCACTGTATTATTTTATATTTGATTTTATTATTTAAAATTTTAGATTAAAATAGTTTACATTATGATTGAATATGTATAACATTTTCAGTATACACACACATATTACTCCTGTCAAACCGATTAACGCCTAACATAAAGGTTTGTCTTTATATATGTGTACATAGGCCTGTATGTTTTATGTCTCTCCGTGTCTACTGTATATACATGATACATAAATATATATTAATACAAATATATATGTATATATATACACACACACACACACATAAAGAGAGATAATTGAAAATTGAGAGAAAAGATATCAAATGCATAAATCACTAAATAATTTTCAATAAACTAATGTCCAGTGTAATCTAATCTAATAGTAGAACAGTGCAGAGTATTTGGTTTGACAATCAGGGCAGCGACAGCAGACGTTATTGTTCTTTCACACACGCCTGTCGTGTTGTTCAGAGGCGCGAGACTGATCCATGAGATTATGCTGGAGGTTTGCCAAAGGAAAAATCATCTCCTGTCATAACCCAGAGGCTGATGCATAGCCTACTGGATCAAATAACCAGGTTAGATTTTACTGATGCATTAAAGTTCTTGTTTTAAATCCATCGAAGTCTCATATACATCAAACCTTCTCCTCATATTATCATCCTGTCTATGTGTCAGGAGGGTTTCAAAAACAACAGAAACATAATACAAAAAGGTCTTGTGAATATATGATCAAGCATATGCAGTCTGACAGAGAACAGAAACAGCAGTGTGAAAGAGAAACAGATGAAAGGGGAATATTTTTAATAACTCTGGGTTGTTGTCAAGACTGTGGCTTTGGGATTTTGAACTGAGCCTTACTTTTATTGAACAATTCCCTGTACAGCAGGGGGCACTACATTTACAAGCTCAGGCATCTGGAGCACAGGATCAAATCAACACAACATATTCATGTTAAGCGGGTTTTACGCACCTTGCTTTTTAAAGCAAAATAATGTATTTACAAGTTTATAAACTGTCAAAAGAGAGCAGTAAAAATAAGTGTTTTCATGTCTACCTCAATTTTTTATTGAATTTTTTTGCTTGACTGAAATGGCAAATGAAGTGGTATATTCTTTATATTTTAACATGTAGGGCGATATTAATTTCCATTTAGTTTAATAATATACGTTATTGTAAATGATTAAAAAACAAAAAAAAGCACAATTAATACAATTATAAAATGTAAGTGTTATACAGTTGCTATTTGTGATTATTTACTCACCCTCGTTTATTTCAAAACCATATGCTGTTGTCTTAAGACTCTATGGACTAATTTTCAATAGTTTTTTTAAGGCCATTTTTGAAGCTTAACAACCATTTGAAAATTGTAAGATTTTTCTTAATTCTCCTTTTGTGTTTCATACATAATAACATGAAGGTCTGATATGAAGGCAAGTACATAATGACAGAATGTTTTATTTCCAATGAGAGTTGGGAGTGCATCACAACACCAAATTTGAGTCATATGAGAGTACTTCATTGTATTTTTCATTGGTTTAAGTTATAAAATATAGATGTGAACCAATTTTTTTTTTTTTATTGGATGAATGAAAACATTTTTTCGGTGTACATTTTTTAATAGGGTGGATGAAAATATTTTTTTCATTGTATGGCAATATTAATTTCCATTTACTTTAATAATATACAGTTTATTATAAATGATTAAACAACATAAAGCACAATTAATGCAATTATGAAATGAATGTGTTATAAAGTTGCTATTTGTGATTATTTACACACCCTCATTTTATTTCAAACCCATATGCTGTTGTTTTAAGACTTTATGGACTAATTTTTCAATAGTGCTTTATTGCCATTTTTTGAAGCTTGACACCCATTTGAAAATTCTAAGTTTTTTTTAATTCTCCTTTTGTTGAACCAACATCACATTGTAACATTGATTCAGTGCCATTAACATTGATTTTTAGATGAAATTTAAAAAAATATGTAGGTGGATTTTTTTTAAGCTTGACGCCCATTCGAATTTTTTTAATTCTCATATTGTTTTCCATGTACAACAACAAAGGTTTGACATGAAGGCAAGTAAATAATGACACAATTCGTATTTCCAGTGAGAGTTAGGAGTGCATCACGACACCAAAAACGAGTCATATGAGAGTACTTCATGAAATGCATTGAGATTTTAAGCCCTCATTGGTAGTGCATCAGCAGTCTCATTGATCCACATCTAAACAACGGACATGGTGCTGTCGGGATTGACTCTGACAGGCCGAGAGCTCTTCCTCAGATCCTGGAGCTGTTTGGCTGGTTTCCCCACTCCCTCCTCAAACCTCCTCTCCACAACGGGAAGCACCGTCTCGTGCAGGAAGGAAGCGTTCTGCAGAATGAAGGCCTTCTTCTCGCTCTCCTGCTCGCAGCGCAGGCTGTAGTCCACGTGCTGAACCGCCACCAGTATGATCTCCCGCAGGCTCTCCAGAAACACCATGTGCAGCTCTGGAAAGTACAGCTTCAGCCCTTCCTCCAGGAACGCCATCATCTGCTTGGTGAAGGCCACGATGGTGTAGCTCAGGTTGACCCAGCAGTCTTCTCCCGTATACTGGTCGAACCCGCCGATCCCGCAGCTCCGCATTTCCTCCTTGAGTTTGGCTAGGGCTTCAGGAGTCATCAGGTTCATCCTGCGCCACATCTCCTCAGAGTTGCGATGCTTGGTCGCTTCTATGATGATGTCTTTCTGGCTTTGCAACGCCGCCCTGATGTCTTTCACGAGCAAAGACTGTAAAATGAAGGTCAGGTCCAAGCCGATGTCGCTCAGCTGCTTGCAGTGCTCGCTCGCGAACTTCACGCATTCGGCGGCGGTGGACAAGCTCTCTTTGCTGTCGAACACCTGCTTGCTGAAGGCGTCTACGAACATCTTCATCACCGAACGAGACCAGACCACAAAGGCGGAGTAGCAGCCGGTGTTCCCCGCAAAATCCGTCTCGAACTCCCTGGCGGTTTCCAGCAGGCTCGTGAAGAAGATGTTGCAGAGCTTCTGGATGTATAGCAGCGTGGCTCCTTCGATGCGAAGCTGGCGGATGGCGGTTTGGACGGCCGCGGCTCGGTTCTTCAGAAAGAGCTCGCAGGCTTTCGTGGACTGGCCCAGGCGGACGAGCTGGGATACGGCTCGCCGTGTGGCTTTAGGTCCTCCGCGGAGAGAGCGATCGGGCGAGAGCTCGAACACCAGAACCTCCGTCAGCTGTCGAACGCGCTCCTCCACCTTCCCCCTGAGATCCTTCACCCGCGGGCTCACCGGTTGCTCCTTCAGATATTCGTTTAGCTTGTCTAGAAGATCAACAGCGCCCTCGAAGTCTCTCTGAGCGATGCAAACGTCAAGGTCTTCCGGAAGCTCCTGGATCCATTCGGGACTCAGATCCACCAGTTCCTCTGAATCTAGTGGTTCATCATCTTCAAATGGGTTCGTGGAGACGTCCTGCCTGACCGGCGACTTCGGCACCTCCTCTTCCTTTACGTGCTTGTCTTTCGCCACTTTGTTTTTCTTCGTTTCCTCCAGGATCTCCAGCCACTCTTTCTTGATCTTGCTGTTCTCAGCTTTGAAGATGCGGCTATCTGGGAACATGAGGATTTTGAACATGTCTTTAATTGGAGGGTTGTCTTTTACGTTTACAACCGCAAAGCTTTCCAGGTCATACAACGCACTGTACTTGTATTTCACAGCGCCGCGTCTGTTCGCCAACCAGGTTGCAATTAACAAGCAATCGTTCATCAGAAACGCATGGACCTTTTGGATCTGCGACATGTTGTCCGCATCATACTCCAAAAGATCTCCATTGTAGACCAGATATCTGCCGGGGGTTTCCATGATGTTCTTGCATCCCTCCACTTTTTCCAAAAGCGTGGTTAGGGTTCTTTGTTTGACCTCTTCTGTTTCCTTTGGGAAGGCTGTGAGCATTTCTTTGGCTGTTTCGTCTTTGTCCGTGGACAGGAGAGACTGTGTAATGCTCTCCATTATGCTCTTCTGCTCAGTAAGAATGTGACTGAGCTGATACATCTCACTTTCCAGGTATGAAATCTCCTTGGCAGTCTCAATAAACTGCCTGTAGTTTTTATAAACATTTTTCTTCAGGTTTTGTGCGGTTTCGTCGGCGAGTGTTTGTATTTTCTGACGGTGTTCCTGTAAATCTCGGTCCCCGTCGGACTGCTGCGAGAGCTGCTTCACGTACGACTGAGGGTCAAAATTAGGGGATTCCAGCAACTTACGCAAACGGTTTCCAGTGTCTGCCATTTTGTTGGATGTCACGGCGAAATAAGATGTATAAAAGAAACACAAATGAGAATTTAATTCTGTGTAAATCAGCTAGCAGTGCTAGTCATTGCAGTTTAGCTGCAGAGAGCGCTTCCTCAACAGGACACTCGCGACACCTCCCCGTGACGTCACTCACATCACGTGAAGAGCGAACGTTTCAAAATACACAACAACATAGATTCACGCACTTATATATTTGAATAATTTAAAAATTCGAATTTATGCATTCGGTGTATTTTACATGCATTTTGTTGTTGTTGTCCATGTTAATATGCCTATAATGAGATTTAACAAATAAATAGTTTGATTAAAAAACATACATATTCACATATGTTTTAATTCATACACTTCATTACATAGCTCACAAATATAAAGTATACAGATATTTTTAAATATGTCATTGTGCCAATTTGAGTAAAACAGCAAGACCAAAAATCAGCACCACCTCCTTTGTAGGAAGTGTTTTAACAGAGTAAAATGAATAAATTACCCCGTGTTTATAAGGAAAATATTTGTAGACCACACTTTAATATCGGGGTGAATAATTAAATATCAAAAGACTAATTTAGTCCAGTCATTTAAAAGGTTGAACAAATTGCAACAAAAGCAAAGTCAACTGATTTTTTATCCTCAATATGTCCTGAGTTAGGAAAAAAAAGTCCCGAAGAATCCCATTAGGGGAAAGTTTCGAAAAAGACCCAAATATAGCCTATTCATATGTCTATTCATTCTTTTTCTTACGTGAATAGGGTAAAATATATTTGGGTCTTTATCGTAACTTCCCCCTAATGGGATTCTTCGGGACTTTTTTTTTTCTTTACTCAGGACATACTGAGGATACAAAATCAGTTGAGTTTGCTTCTGTTGCAATTTGTTCAAGGTTGACCCCCATTTTGGCTTAAAATGACTGGAATTCTAATTGAAATGACTAATTCTACTATTTGTTTTTGTTTGATCAGCTACATCAACTCCATGCAACTGTTTTGATCGGTCAACATTTTACGTAAGAATAACGTAACACAGCATTGTTATTTTTTATTCTATTTTTGTAAATCTATTTAATCTGTTTGGGCATTGCACGGCGTAATATCCACATATTCCCCGTGTTTCGCTGTTCATGTATATTATCAAATTTAAAAATAGAAATACATTTCCCAGCATTCCATTACACTGTGCGACTTTCTGATTGGCCAACGATTATTTTTTTCAAAGGTCTCTAGTGGAAGTGCTCTGACAGTATTCCTTCCAAAAATTGAGACGTTAATCAGTATCGTGAAAACCTTCGATTAGCCCGAACTTTATACTAAACCCTTTAATGTATGAGGTGGGAGTTTCGTTGGTTTTGATTAATGTTTAACTTATATGTGGAGTTTTTGTGCTGGCTGACGGTGTCATCCAGTTGATCTAACGTTATTCGCACTAAAGAAGACTGAAGATGGAGGATGAAGACTTTTTACTCGCTCTTCGTTTACAAGAGCAGTTTGATCAGGAGACATCGGCTGCTGGATGGAGTGATGAAGACTGTCCGGCCAGTAAAAAGCGTAAGATCGAATCATCTGGTGTGATTCCCTTCTCTCAGCCCAGCCCCAGACCTGAGAGATCGCTGTCTATCGTGGATGAGTCGTGGGAGACGCTGGACCCCAGTCCGGACGTGAGAGCCATGTTCCTGCAGTTTAACGACAGCTTCTTCTGGGGGAAACTCAGCGGGGTGGAGGTGAAGTGGAGCCCGAGGATGACACTGTAAGAGTCACAAACCCAACGGACAGGATTCTGTCTAATGCTCAGCAAAACAAATACATAGACAGATAGATATATACTCAGACAGACATATATAGACATAGGCCTATAGATAGATTGGCAGATAGATAGATAGACTGACAGGCAGATACATAGATAGTTAGTAGAATATTATTTGTGTATATATTATTACCTAGTTACACTGTTTATTTAAATTTAAGTTATGTTGTAATAATTTCTTCTATAATATTGATGTTTTTAATATTCTATGTATTCTAAGCTTTGGCAATATTGTATTATTTAAATTTTACAGTCATGCCAATAAAGCAATTTGAATTGAATTGGATAGATAGATAGATAGACAGACAGACAGACATATATATATATATAGAGAGAGAGAGAGAGAGAGAGAGAGATAGATAGATAGATAGATAGATAGATAGATAGATAGACAGATATATAGATAGGTAGATAGACAGATAGATAGATAAAGTTAGGCCTAGATAGATAGACAGACGATGGATAGATAGACAGATAGACGGATAGATAGATAGATAGATAGATAGATAGATAGATAGATAGATAGATAGATAGATAGATAGATAGATAGATGACTTTGACGTGTGTAATCACTGTCTAATGTCTGTTTCCTCAGGTGTGCTGGTGTTTGCTCTTATGAGGGAAGAGGAGGCTTGTGTTCTATTCGACTCAGTGAACCTCTCCTGAAGCTCAGACCCCGCAGAGATCTCGTACAGGTTGGTTAAATGTGACTTTAAAGTCAAAATGAAAATTCCTTAACCTAAGCCTACTGTATCGTAATTTCTAAAGCCTCTAAACTTTACTTTACTGGCAAACCCGTTGTGCACAATCTTCTACATGTCATCCGATTGATAGTTTATACTTTTCAGCAAGAAAAAGACCTTTTACAAAAAGGTATTATAAAAATGTCATCCTTCAAGTCTTTGTGCTGTGAAATTGAATCTTTGATGATATTTATACAATAACGTAAGAATAACTTCAATATTGTAATCATAATATTTCAAGATGAATATTTACTAGATTAAGCAACTTAGATTACTTGATTATTTATATATATATATATATTTATACATATATGAAGAGTTCCATCTGAAATTTTCTTCTAGAATGATCATTTTTATCAAGCTCATATATTTAAATTCAGTAATTTCACTTAAATGACAATGAAAATAGGTAATTTTCATTGCCATTTAAGTGAAATTACTGAATTTAAATATACAAGCTTGATAAAAATTAGCACTTAGAGGCTTTTGCATCTGAACTCTTCATATATATAAGAAAAATCATGTGAAAATGTAAAAAACTAAAGAGCTTTGGCTGTAAAACTAAGCATTTAAACATCATATTTCATGGTATTGGGAGATAAAGAGTGACAACTGATATTTATATGCATTTTATGCAAGTATTCTGCCATACAGTTATACAAATCTCATCTATTTACCTTACAAGCTTTCATAATTGCTAATGACAAATTGCAAATTTTTGCTTAGTTTGAGCCTCTGAATAAAATTGAGGTATTATTTTCCTTGAATCGAGTGTGAACTCTGTATACTCACTAGCTATATTGTATTATACCCAGACAGCAACATAGTGTCGGCCCAGATCCGGCCCACATCTGGTACACGTGGATCTTACCAGATGTGGGCTGGATCTGAGCTGACACTATGTTGCTGTCTGGGTATGAGTCATAAAAGCCATATTGTATCAAATGTGATACTCAACATAAAACACATAAGTTTTTTTATATTTTGTGTAAAGGTTCAATAAACTCTTCCATTTAAAACAAATAAATAAATAGATTTAAATTATTTCATATGTCAGGCATTACAGGGTTAGCACAGGCTTTTGGTCTTACTGTGCACAATTCAACAATGCACCCTATTCTAAAGAAAAAAAGTTCATTTTTGTATTCTATACCATTAATCATATATATGTTATATGTTACAATAACATGTTCCATCTTATACATTTATGTGAGGAAAATTGAAAATGAAGTGCCCTAAATGTATTTCATGATCAGTTGCAGCTTGATTTTAATTTTACTGTTTCTTTCCACAGACTCTTCTTCATGAGATGATCCACGCTCTTCTCTTTGTGACTCAAAACAACAGAGATCGAGATGGTCACGGACCAGAGTTCTGCAAACACATGGACAGAATCAACCAAGCAAGCGGCACCAAAATCACTGTAAGACTGTGAACAGATCAGATTATTAAACAATATCCAGTTGTTAAGTCTGACGTCACGTGTCAGTTTCCTGGTCCAAATTCTCTATCAGATCCCAAAAGCAAACAACAAACGGTGCCGATATACACTCACCGTGATCTAACCTTTATCTCTATACCGAAATCTCTGTTGACCAGACAGTGATTCGTCTTTTATGAATTGTTAAAATATTGGAGATGTCATGAGCCTGAAGACTGTAATGTAAACTTAGCTTATAGATCTGTTATAAATGAATAGTGCTCATAAATGATTGTTGAGAAAGTATTCTCAGTTGAAATGGAGAAGAGGTTTGGACCCAGAAACGGTATTCAATACGTCATGACTTAACTAGCAGAACATTATGACACCAATCTCCATGCTGTATTGCTTCTCTTTTCACAGATATATCACTCGTTTCACGATGAGGTTGACGTGTACAGGCAGCACTGGTGGCGCTGTAATGGACCCTGTCAGAATCGCAGACCGTTCTTTGGCTACGTAAAGCGTGCGATGAACAGACCTCCCTCGGCCAGAGATCTCTGGTGGGCTGAGCACCAAAGGACCTGCGGTGGAACATACACCAAAATCAAAGAGCCAGAGAATTATGGGAAAACAGGCAAAAGTGACAAAAAGAAAGACAAAAATCCTTCCAGTGAGATTTCCAAGAGTTCAAAGCCTCCCAGCAGCACAACAGGTGATCCATTCGCTATTACCACATTATTAAACAATGTATAAATTGACTTTTATTCATACAAATGTGCATAGTTTTAAAAATAACACTGAAAAGTAAATTAGACTAGCTTTAAGAGCAAATGCTAAATAGAAAACATAAATAGAAAAAAAAAGGTCTGAACTTTCTATACCACTTCTGCTAGAATAATGATTTTTCAAATAGGATTCAAAATTGGTTCAAATAGAGTATGGTACTCTATGGCAACACTATTATTGGAAAAATGAATCTGTGTTGAATTGAGGAAAATCTATTGACCTTTTCATCAATGAATAAGAATGAAATGAAAATGTTAGATAGGGTTGATTTGGGAAGAGATTCAATCACAATAACTAGGTTTACATGAACACTACTTGGCCTTTTAGCCAAAAGACTATGACTAAAACTAAATCAAAATTTGCTGTCAAAATTTACTAAATTGCGCCATACAGAGTGGAACAAAGAAAATTAAAGGTGCTGTATGTAACTTTTTCACTCTACTAAAGCATAACAATACCATAATATGTTTGGATATATTGAGGAAACATGCTAAGTTCATATACTCCTTTCTCTGAAAAACACAGCCAGTTATTTTACTTTGAAATGTGCGTTTCCCGGCTGGAATGTTTTTTTTTTGTTTTGGTCTGTGATGCTGCATGTTGCCAATTTGCAAAATTTTATTGTCCATTGTGCTCGTTCCTGTTGCGTGTGCTTAAACTGGCAACCCGTGTGAGCGCCGTCCAGTCTGAGAAGCAGGTGGCGGGAGAAACGACAATCTCTAATATTTTGAATTGGACTGCAGTACCTATTTTGTCATTCTTACAGACTGCACCTTTAAGTATAACTGAGCCTTAATTCCTAATTATTAAACAAAGGTATTTTAACTAGGGCTGCACGTTTTCAAGTTTTTCATTAACCGTTAACCGAGGCCCTTAGCGGTTAATACTCGGTTAACCATAGTGTGCGCGCCGCAACCCCGAGATAGGCGTAATTTGCGGGTGGGACATGTCCCCACCACTTTTGAAACATCTCGCGGCACGAATGTACCAATACAAATAAACAAAACATCTCCAGTTAACTAGCAGAGCATTCATTCGTTCGTTTTTTAAATAAGAGGCGATCTAGGAATAAAAAAAACTGTACGAGAATAGTCGGCCTTCACTGAAGAGCTATCTTCACAGGTAAGAAAAACAGTTTAATAATTATTATTAATTCGTGGCCACGAAATAATTCACCTGAATATTCACCAATTCACAAAAATAGGTCTTTAGCATTCACTAATTAATAGTATCAAACTGTTTTTGGCCACGTTGTAATTCGTTAAATCAAAATGAGGGAGGGAATTAGTACGTGTCCACGATTTATTAAAACGAGTGAACAAATAAGTCGTCGTAACAACTAATTATTTAGATCAGTGGACAGGGCGCATAAGAACAAACAGAGAGAGAGAGCCCCGGCCGCGCGCGCGCGCACTCTCACCGCCTTCAAACAACACGAGCGCTGTATTGCTCTCTCTCCCTCGCGCATATCAACACAATAGTAAAAGGTCGGAAGACCGATTGTGTTTTATAGATTAGTAGTTTGTTCATATAAAGTGTTTGATTAGCAAGTACATGTTTAGGAAATGCATAATACAAATTGTATGGGTTAATGTAACGGTAAACGGACTCTGCGGGTAAAACTGTTGTGATGAAACTGCGCATGCGCGGGGTGAAACTGCTGGGGTAAAGCTGTGGCGCGGATACTATGTTTGTTTCTGGCTCGCGCACAGCCTTCACTCTCGGACGCGCGCTTTCTTTGCCCGCTTCATATTAGAAAACTGGTCATGACTACTTCTTGTGGACATTACAAATGTCTGGGAGCGCTCTAGCGGTCTCTGGTGGTGCAAAAATGTATTACAACTAAATCCAATGCACGCCATTGATCAATGGCTTAACTACATTTTACTACAGTGTTTCCACGTGATGTTGCAGCGGTCAGATGGTACAAGTTTATAAGTTGTAATTACAAGCTCTTCGAGGACATAAATGCTTTTAACAAGTCAGAATCTTGTTAAAAGGAGCAAGTCTTATTTAGGGCACCTCAGGTTTCCTAAAAACTGCCCTTGTTTGGTCAAACTTACAGATGGTCCTACCCCAATATAACTTCCTGGTTCTAATAAAATGGCCGACTCCAACACAGATGAGTCACAATTCGGTAGATCCGTCACAAATGGCATTGGTTGAGCCAGTGATGCTATGTCAGGCCACTTGCACAAACAAAGAGCACTGGTTTGATACTGCCACATTGCTTTTCTGGACAATTATATTATATGTATTGTGTTTCAGGCTCTGGCTTACAAGACATCAGAAATGTCATTCCATTCAGTGGGAGAGGGTTTATTCTTGGAGGGAACACGCAGACTTCCACAAACAAGCTGACTCAGAGTCCTCCTAAAGCGCAACCTGACTCTGACTCTGACTCCGACCCTGACTCTCCGCTCCTTCCAAGACTATGGCCCATTGAGACAAACTTGCCCAAAAGAGTCAGCAAAGATGCATCGAATGTTCCCCGCAGGAAGTCTGTTAGCAACACTAATGCCTTTATCAACGTCAACGGCTCACCTGTGAGGATTTCCAAAGTCAAAGACTTAAGAGGCAAGCAGAGGTCAGTGCAAGATCTCTTCCAGGCCATAGTCCTCAAATCTCCGGAGAGAGCAGCCAGTTCTCCCAGTTCCTCCAAGCCTGCCACAGATGCCACGACAGCAAACCCTGCTAAATGTAATGGAGCATCTTCATCTAGTGCCTTAGACACAAAACCTTTTGGGAAAACAAGCCTGATCAATAACCATCATTCATCCACCACCACAGGGCCAAAGCCTGACTCTATAGAGTCGTATCTCTCCAAATATTTTGGAAACAGTGCTAAAACTGAATTCCCAGATTCAAAGTCGAAAGCTTTCGGAAGCCCTCAAAAGTCTTCAACTAGCACATCAGGTTACGTTTCTACGCTCTTCGGAAGTAACCAAAAACTAGGGTCAGATGCTGCAAGCTCAAGATTCGGAAACACTGGCACTCCCCAAAGTTCACACATTTCAACTACTTCAGGGTCCAGTTCCAAGCACTCCGGAAAGCATGAATCCAACTTTCCGAGTCCTAGAAAAATTGGCAGCCCCCGGACATCAGGGACTACGCCTTCAGGAGCCAAGAAAAGATCACGGGACGAGCATAACTCCGAACATATCTTTGATTACTTCCAGCGGACAGTCGGTGAGTCCGCCACGTCCGCAGTGCAGAAGAGAGAGGAGGTCGGAGACGGCGTTCCAAACAATCCTCCATTCCAGATCACCGTCCACTGCCCTGTGTGCCAGATCAAAGTACCCGAGTCTGCAGTCAATGAACATTTAGATTCCTGTCTGTTGTAATCTCTGAAAACATCAAGTACAGGCCATAGCGCTTTACTAAAGCTAGGAGAGGTGTTTTCTATGGGATTCCTGTGCTCAAAACTCAGGTATAGCTGTAAATAGAAAGATTACATATTATTTAATATCATAGTGGTGAGAAACATTACTTCCAATGCAATAACTGTGTAAGTCACGGCTTTTAAAATACATTTAGAAGTCGTTAGCAGCGCAATAGCCCACAAAAAGTACCACATTTCCTTTTGTACTTCTCCAATTACTGACTTATTCTACCTCAATTTTGTAAAAAAAAAGATTCTTTGCATCATGGGAAGAATATTGGGTGTGGTCAGCAGGACTGATTGACAGCTTAGTTGAAACCGAGTGAGTTGTTTGAAGAGACGTCACTGTCCTTGTGTGGGTTGATGTCCGCGGTTCATGCCGATTCAGCAGTACTGAATTTCGCTCGTGTTGGCTGTCCGCTGTGGGATTTAGATGTGATTAGCTTTTCTGCCGGATCAGGCTTTGCAAGGTCGTTTTCATCTCGGTGTCATCAATAACAGCTCTGTTAGGTTGTCCCATGAGTGGGGGGCGGAGCTTGTGCTGCCTTCTGCATAATAATTTTGCATATGCTTTGTGCCTTAGAGGAATGCACACATTTAAAAAATGAACCCCACCCAGATGGGAATTTATTAAGGCGTGCAGGATAACACCATGTGATTAGAGTCATGATGTATTGTTGTGTTTCAAATCCAGCGGCACGCCTCGGTAAACAATGGCTGATGACGAGGTCACGCTGCTCATGTTACACCTAGAACACGCAGATGTTAATTTTGGCGTGGTTCACTTATAGGCCCAAGCACATCATTTTGATTTACCTGCATGACGCAGTGATTTGTTTAGTGTTTGTCATGCTCCAGGCAGTGACGTAACTTATAATCTGTGCATGTGGTTTTAACATGCACTACAGGTTCTGATAAAGGCAAAACTGTGATGGTGATGCATCATTCTCTGTTGGGACTGAAAACTTTGCACAATTTACTGTTGGCCAATTTAGGACCAGACGTTTTGTTTTAAAAATGGTTTTATATTGATTCATACTCTGTTTTAATAAAAAATTGAGAAGTTTGTTAAAGGGATAGTTCCACCCCAAAATGAAAATTCTGTCATCATTTACTCACCCTCATGTTGTTCCAAACCTCTACGAGTTTCTTTCTTTCTATTTTTGAAGAATGTTGGTAATCAAACAGTTGACGGTAGCCATTGACTTCTATAGAAGGAAAAGAATATACATAAGGGAAGTCAATGGCTTCCGTCAACTGTCTGGTTACTAACATTCGTAATTTGTGTTCAACAGAAGAAAGAAACTTATACGAGTTTGGAACAACATGAGGAAATGATGACAGAATTTTCATTTTGGGGTGGAACAATCCCTTCAGGTGGTTTCAAATGTTTGTGTGTTTTAAATGTTAATGTTTCGTTATTAAAATGTTAAGTGGATTTTCTATCGTGTTTAAAACCTCAAAATCGTGCCTGATTTATGTTTGACTGTTGCCTTTCACTTTGTTGTTGAAATAAATGTTCAATTAATTAATTTGGTATCCCTTTGTCTTCTTTAAACAGTCTAGGTGGTATTTATTTTCATTCATACCTAATTTTACATGTGGACAATTTTGGTACCTTTTGAACTGTAACATTTAAAAAAAGAATAGACTTGTTTGTAACTTAATGAAGCAAGCATTTTTATAGGATAAAGTAGACTTAGGAGCCATTCACAAAGGTTTTTTATTTTATTCCACTGCTTGCGTCTCGCGTTTTTCTACAAAAAAAATCAAACGGGTAGCTGCAGGTCAAAGAAATGGGCGTGCCGAAAGGTGAATTGCTACAACAGAAACTAGCACCTAACCCACACCCTAAAGCCCAAAGCATACTTCAGTCGTCTGCGTTTAGTGATGGTCCGCGCATTGTCCGTGACGTTAATTTCGTCATCAGGAGGGTCTTGCGCATAATTGAGCACTTGAAAACAAAGTCCACTAGACACTGACGGCGAGAAAATACGTGAGACACAAGCAGTGGAATAAAAAGAACATTTTGAACTAGTGCTGTCAAATCGATTAATCACGTCTAACATAAAAGTTTATATACACGCATACAAACGTTTATGTTAGATTAATCAATTTGACAGTACTAATTTTAACTTTAGTGTTGCAATTAAGAACAGCATGTTGTGCGTGAGACGCAAAAGACGCAAACACTGCGATCAAAGACGTCCATCTAACAGATGTTTACAAAGAAAAACAATGGAAAAGCAGTGCAGTGGAATGCAAAGACACGGTCAAACATTCCCATTTAGTGCGCTTGTATAGAGAAACAATGGAAAAACGGCACAGTGAAATACCAAAACATATTCTGTGTGAACGGCCCCTTACAAAATAAGCTTTGACATTTTAATAGCTGTTAATTACTTTATTATTAATTAAAATGACATGTCATAGTGTAAATAATTAACAGGATTAAAGTGGATCAAAGGGGTGGAGCTTAACAGTTAGGTTTGGGGATAGAGTTAAAGTGTGGTCGGACGTCAAGCTCCGCCCATTGGCAGCCTCTCGAAGTAATAGCTAAAGTTTTTTAGCTATTAACCACTAAATATAGGTGTTAATTTAATCTTTGTATTTTTGTCCAACAGGATGGAATGTTTTAGTTTGACACATCAGCTAATACCACAAGTAATCGCATGTCTGTGCTGTTTTTCCTCATATTAGTGTCACTTCCTGGAGGATGATTGAATTACGTTAAGATATATGATAAGGGCAAAATGTATAATGTACATAATGAATGAATCAAAGTGATAGCATTCACTGTAAGGCACTTAGTGTGGACAACATGTGTTGATGTGGAACAGAACAGAGAAATGACCGATAAAGAAAGGATACTTTGGAATTGTTTGGCTAATTGTTAATTTTTAGCTAATTGTTTTACATTGTTGTTTTTGAACATGACAAAACGACCTTGTGGTCACTGGTCGGATCTTTATCCCAACTCACTGAGTCACACAGATAACAAGTTTCAGCCAGGTTGTAGATATTCAGTTCATTGGTAAAGAAGGCAGGGAAGTTTAGCAGCATCTGAGCTGTCTTTGTGTGTCTGTGTGCACATGCTGTCATTGTAATGGCCTCATGTCAATGCTTTGTGTCCAGCTGCAGCAGGGTGTGTGTGTTTGTGTGTGTCAGAGGGGCGGATCCATGGCCGATCGCGGTCACCATCTGCCCGCCACTGACACCTTTGTTCCGTGTTGGGATCCCGGCCCTGACCTCACCCTCAGTCATCTGGCCATTTCCTGCCCATGTGTTCTTCAAGCCAAGGTCTGAGCTGCCATTAGAGGATTTCACCCTGTAATCACAATTACAATGCTAAATTAGAATATAACACGCATACATGCACGCAACACATTTATATTATATCAACATGCACCGATGCTACATTTTTCTAAATGTCATAATCATTTGTTAACAAACAAGTATTCATTACTTCAATGAGCTCATTGTTTCTGCCTTAAATTATTACATTGTTTAAATTAATACATTTTTAGCTAACTGATTTTTTATAAGTACATTTCTGAAATACATAACTTAGACAGTTACCTCTGATAATAGATCACTCTAAAGTGTAATGTGGACTGCATTTTCTGTAAAGCTGCTTTGAAATGATGTGTATTGTTAAAAGCGCTATACAAATGTGAATATTTATAAAATTATGTTTATTTTTAACACTTCTTAAAGTGAATATAATATATAAGTATCTCTTTTTTAGAACAGTATATATATATAATAATAATAATAACACACACACACACACACACACACACACACACACACACACATATATATATATATATATATATATATATATATATGTGTGTGTGTGTGTTATTATTATTATTATTTTAAAACACGTCAGTAACAAATCAAAACAATATACATGTGATGAAAATGTAGGTTACCACACAATAGCTCCGGCTGCGCTTTGATCAGAAGAAAAGATTAAATCAGAACTTAATGCTCATGAATATTCAGTGACCCTCCTCTCCGTCATTGGCCACGCCCAGTCTGCGCTGGGTCTCTTTAAAGCGAACGGAAGTGCGAGTTCCAGCCCGACAGATTATAGGTGTTGTTCGGAGCGGTGGCTGTTACATGGGTTTTTCGACGTCAAGGTGTAAAGGTCTTTAAGAAAACCATCATATGCCGTTACTGTACCGTCGACTGTAAGCAGAGCTTGTTATTGGTGAATGTTAGTATGAATGGTAAGGTTGGGAATGGAGCAGCGGGCGGTGTGCTGGCCTGTATTGAGGGTCTGCCGCCTCTGCCCAAGAGCCTGAGCGGACTCCTCAACTCCAGCGGCGGCTCGTGGAGGGACATGGAGAGGATGTATGTGAAGAAGACCATGATTCAGGACGACCTGAGTCGAGGAAGGAATAACACGGACAGTCTGCTGGCGAGTAAACCAGCTAACCTGGATGCCGCCCTGGCTTTGCTTAGAAAAGAGATGGTGAGTGTGTACGGAATCGTAAGCAACAGCTGTTCTCCTCTGACTGCAGGCGTTCATTTAACTTGTCAGTGCTTGTGAGCTTACGAGACTCGAGACAGCTTGTTTTGGACATCATAGGAGAGAATCGAACATATTATGGAACGCCATTGGTGTCAAAAGTTCGTTAACGAACTTGATGTTCATTTTGAAATATTTGAACGCGCCTGTGATTTTTCGTTTCGAATGTTCGGAACTAGTCTGTGATTGATGGCAAAAAAACAAAACGTTTTCTTCAAATGTTTGACTAAAGATTCGAACACTCATTTCCTACCATGTTCGATTCGAATCATGGCTGGATCGTACATTCAGAACTTGCTTGTGATGCCCAAAAATTATCGATATAAATGTTTTTAAAAAATGCCCCCAAAAATGTTAGCATATATATATATATATATATATATATATATATATATATATATAATTATTAATTTCTTTTTTTGATGAATGGAACATTTGTGTTTGACACATAAACATAGCTGTGAATCACAGGATGTTCAAAACATTCAAATCATTATACATACACACATATTGAATGTTTTGAACATCCTGTGATTCCCAGCTATGTTTCATTTAAATGTTTCTGTGTTGAACACAAATGTTCGGTTCTTAACTTACATATGCTCAAAAAGCTTTGCTTCAAATGTTTTGAACATCTCCCTGATATTTTTTTATTCGAATGTTTCGAACTCGATCCGTATGTTCCGATTGCGCCTGTGATGAACAAACAACTTTGGTTCGTACGTTTTTAACTTCCCTCTAATGCCCAAAATGTCCGATTCGAATGTTCGGAACTAGTCTGCGATGCCCAATTTTTTTTTGCTTTGAACAAGACAGTAATGTTTAAAAACGTTTGATTTGAATGTTTTGAACACTTTTGTGATATCCAACACTGTTCGGTTCGTACATTAATAACTTTCCTTTATGCCTAAAAATGTTCAGTTCGAATTAAAATGCGCCTTTGATGAACAAAAATGTTCGGTTCCCATGTTCTGAACTCTGTGCTGTTTACCATTACAATGTCAGAACAAAGGTAACATAAGATTTGGAATGCAAGCTCAAAATATACATTATATGACTCTGCTAAATACCACAGGTAGATTTCAAAGTAAATGTTTGTTCTAGTATGCAATTTGTTGTCCCTTTGATCTCTGCAAGTACTCATTCCAGTGTGTGTTTGCGCAGGTGGGTTTGCGGCAGCAGGACATGTCCCTGCTCTGTCAGCTCTGGTCCCTTCACGAGTCCATCCAGGAGTACAAAGGCAGCTGCCAGGACCTCTCCGCTGTGTCCAGTGCCGATGGCCCGTACGGGATGGAGAATGGCTATTTCGATGAAGATGAGGAATATTACACTGAATCCGGTCTGACGCCAACCGAAACGCCAGATGGAAATGACACGTCTCCTAAAAACGGGACATCCAAGGACAGCTGGATACATGACTCGTTCCATATCACAATATAAAACGCTTGACTGTTATTTTTTATTTTTTTTCTTTGATGAAAACAAGCTGTGCCATAATTTAGTTTGCTGGCATTTAGTTTCACAGCAGACTCTTTCTATAGGAAATATAAATGAGGATTATTATTTATTGTATAATATACAACATAGTATTTTTTTTCTCTCCTGATTTAATCAACATTGGAAATTTTATACGATCATTTTATAAGGGGAGAAGCATATCATTTCATAATGATGTTTACAGTAAATCATGTTTGAGCTTCTGTTGGTGGTTTTATAGCTGTCGGTTTGGCGCTTCACCCCTCCGGATTTATAAAAGTCTTATTTCTCGCTGAGCAGTCGCTCGCTGGGTGCTAACAGGAAACAGGGGTTTGTTTTTATTAAAAATATGAATTCTGAATAATATACTGGAAGTGCTACCTATTCTTCGCTGAAATGTAATCCAGGATATAACCAGCACTAAGAGCTTGTGACAGCATCACCAAAACAAAACTCAAATCTTCCAGGTTACTATTGTATTGCGTTACAAACATATTAACTCATTATGAACATATTTATATACTGCATAAGTAAATCGATAACCAGCTCCATAACATTTCCATAGCGTTTCCCTCCCAATTTATGTAAACCTATGCTAGATCATGTATTGTAGATGTTTTATTTATTTCCTTATGATTGCTGCTTGGATTCAGTCTTCCATTGCACTTTCAGTGCATATCATTGGAGAATCATCGTGTCTCCTTTTGCATAAATGTCATGTGACGTACATGAGGTCACCTGTAATCAAAATGTGTAATAAACTGTTTTAGCAAGTGCATATGGCCATCAATCCACCAAACGTTATGCATATTGTGAATGGTATGCAGCATGCCATAATGTATGCATTTTCTTGATGTGTGGGTGAATCGAATGCCTGGAATTCAAAAAGTGCATCATTATGGATCATCTAATTCTGACTGAGAATCTTCAGAGATGTTTCATCTACAAAAATATTAATATCAGCAGAGAGAGAATCTGTTCTACCTCTTGTGTGTTTGAGCTCTGAAATGTTTTTTTTTTTTTTTTCTTGCACCAGCAGACACAATCAAGCCGCTTTATAATTCCCAGCATTTCTGATTAAACTTTAACACTCTTCTATTTTATAATCTGCTTATTTGGCTCAATTCTGAGAGGGAGAAAAACAAAACAAGGATCTTGTTATGCAACCACAAGGCTTTAGGTGCTTTGACCAAAAGCAGCACTGAACTTCACACGTCGTGCCTTGACGCACCTCGGCTTTGAATCCAGGTGTTTTTTTTGCCATTGCTGGCCCTTTTGTTATCGTATAATTTCATATCTACATCCAGCATCTTCATTTCAGTCCCTCTCATTAACAGCCGAACGTTCCACCCTAAAAATGTCTCCCCATTATCTTCTACCCCGCGGTGCTATATTACTGTGATCCTGCTCGGAAATTCCCGCTCGGTTTTTGTAATTTGCATAGAAGTCGGTAAAAGTAATTGTTGGCCCCTTTGATCTCTGTGGTTGGCATTGAAATGATTTCTGCAGTTGTTTTGTATACAAAGATGCTACATTATTCTGTTAGATGGCTTTTGTGTGTTTGGCTTTGATGTTTTTGGTCAGTCCATGTTCTCGAATGTGTTTTTCAAAGTTGTCAGATGTGTTTGAATTAATAATTGATACAGGAATTATACAATTTGTATGTTTTATTGTGTGTGTTAGCTATATAAAATAAATATAATGTATTGTCCTTCTGTTTTTGTTGCTACTTTTCTGTCACTTTAGAATTTTATATATATGTATATACATATACTGTATATATATATATACATATACATATATATACACATATATATACATATATGTGTATATATATATATATATATACATACAGTATATATATATATATATATATACCTCAATAAACGTTTCAGATTGCTTAATTCAGTTGTCTGGTTATCTTATTGAATTTGCATCTTAATGCAGTTTTGTATACAAATATCGTAACTTCCGGGAGCCTGTTTAATAATGGATCAGGATGTTAAAAATTGTGGCTGATTTGCTCTAATTTCATCCATCACACTGGAAATGGATAGTCAGATTCAGTGCATTGCATTGTTGGATAGAGTATTTCACACATTCAATTATTTTATACTACTTTGAAAAAAGTAATATTTTGGGTCATTCATCTCGATTTATTTATTATATGGAGAAAATGTGCATATTGTGCTTATACTGTAGTATATTATGTTTACTGTGCAGCACAGTATGCAAATTTTCTGTATGCATATAATATCAGGTTGACCTACATGCATAAATGAACATTAGCTTACTGTGTGGATTATCGTCTCCTATAATGCAATGCACTCCATACAGCCTTCTATATCCTTTTTTTATTTGATTTACCTGCTAAATGTTAAGGCATTTATACACAGATCGGGATAAAAATGCAAAATTACCATTTTATTTCCAAGATTATAACTTGATTCCATTTAAACATGCAGCATAATGAGTATACATGTAGAATATTACTGTTTGAATAATGCTGGTTTCCCTTACTGGTAACACTTTATACTAGGTGTCTTTAACTACTATATACTTAAATAAAAAAAAGTATTGTTAGGTACAATGTACTTATTTTGTTGATGACTTTTGCTTATATTGTGGTGTGATAAGGGTAAGGTATAGGTAGGTTTAAGGAGTAAGGGATTTTTTTTTATATATATATAAAGCTGGCTGAAAGAAGAAAGTTATACCTAGAATGGCATGAGGCTGAGTAAATTATGGGATAATTTGAATTTTTGGGTGAAATAACCCTTTAAGGGGCATTACATTTCCGACACATGCTATGTGCGGTCGACCAGCCACAACAGACCGGGGCCGGCTGACCAATCAGAGCCGCTTGTGCTTTTTGGAAGGCAGGTTTTAAAGCGTTCAGAGTCAGACATAGGGTGAAAGCAGGTGCTGCAACAATGTAAATTATAAGGAAATTGAGTTTTTTGAACATTAAATGATGTAAACCTATTTTAGTAGACCCCAAAAACAAAATTATGAACCTGTAAATGTGCATATAATAGGACCTCAAGATGAAAAATCAAGATGCTATGCTACATAAACATATAGGCTTTATGTTGTAGCTAAAGTAAGTTATTATAGTTATATGATCTGGCAGAAACAAAATGACAACGAGATTAAAAGTCACAAAACCATGCCATATATTGAGGAGATGAATAAGTTGCGAGTCTGAGTGATTATATTATGATATTCCACTGCTCACAGGTCTAACTGTACTTTCTTGAACTTGATATCTCAGTACATTTAATAGATATTGTGTCAATACTTATACAATTACAGTTCTTCAGCAATAGGGAGGCTAGATGTGGGTTTTTATTGTTTCCAAGTGAGGGTGTTTTATTGCTGTGCGCTAAATCTCTAAATGGAAATCCACACCTGAGTTTGGGCCTAAGCACCTGTTCAGGAGATTGAGTCGGATTACTGTAATCTTTATTGAATGCGTCCGCGTCACGTTGACCAGGGATTTTCCTGCTCAAAATGCAACAAGGGAAAGATGTGTTGCCCATGCAGCAGAGAACGTGGTAAAGAAGCCATATGTCTGTTGTTAGCTTGAAACAAATAATGTAGACCTTTTGGAACTATTGGAAATTTCTCTAAAGAAATCAAGGATTTAAAGTGATAGTTCACTCAAAAATGAAACCCTCATGTCGTTCCAAACTCATAAGACTTTCACATATCTTCGAAACACAAATTAAGACATTTTTTAATGCAACCTGAGAGATTGTTGTCCTTCCGTTGAAAGTCCATTCCACAAAAACTTTCAAGCATCATAAAGTTCATAAAGACATTGTGAAAGTAATCCATATGAATCAAGCAGTTTAATCAGTCTTGTAGATAATCGGTTTATATGATAAACAGATTTAATTTAGTCTTTTATTCATATGTAAACATTGATCAACGCACACACATAGAGCTCATTAAATATGGTAAACAGAAGCTCAATGTGCTTTCAAGAATGAACCTCATTGGTTTGTAATGACTGACTGTTCATTTTTGGGTGAACTATCCCTTTAATTTTAAATGACATTCAGGCCACAAAATATTTTGATGTCTAAAGAGCAACATGGGCTCAACCTATGGTGTGAGTTTGAGGCGGGTCTATCCGCTTGGTTGACCAATGGAATATAGGGGGAGTGTTTGAAAAACTGTTTGAAAACAATGATTATTACTGTTGCAGTTTTGTGACATTAATGGTGCAGTATTACATACTTTATGTGAAATAAGTGTACTCTTATAATCCATGTTGTTTGGTTTGGTTTTTGTGGTCAAATATTTTTGACATTTGAATTCTATAAGTTCAATAACTGTCTGACAAGCATGTACAAACTCATAACTATGTGGTAACCATAGTAAAGATGAAAAATTTGCTCTCGATGACCTCATTTAGTTTCACAATATATACAAAACATCTTAAACATGACATCATTTGAACATCTTAAACAAAACATCATTTGAGTTCTAAAGGTCCGCTCACAATGTGAGCCTCTCGCATTGTTCAATAACTGTCTGACAAGCATTTCCATACTCTTTGTCATTGTTCATAGCAAGTTTAAATTTTGTTTTAAGTGAATCATATCCTTGTGCACAGAACTGTGGTTATCACATTACAGGAACCACAATCAATTGAGTTATTTAAATGATTTACAACTCGTATCAAAATCTCGGCTATTTTGTACATCTTATTTTTTATTGTTAGAAAATACCAGCCCTGTATTGTTTAGTAGTTGTCCTCTTAATATACAGTATAATATAAATACATTACATATAATAAATGTAAAATTTCTTGAAAATTATTCAAATAAATAAAATAATTTAAGAATGTAATAGTGAGACTGACTCTTTTACATCATTTCATGTGCATTCTAGCATGACTGGAACGCTGTATTGACCAATCATCATCCAGTAAAGGAACTATGCATAAAAAAAATAATAATAATAATAATAATATTTTATATCAGTGGGATTGAATGTAGCCATATTTTAAGTTTTCTTGTACTCACTACTGAAAATGATGTTGAATTTTTAAATGTACCCAGATAGCATCTGAAAAACACAACACAAGTATTCAAAGAATGACTGAAAGTAATTGACTTGAATTTAGAGTGGAGCCCAACCTTGCATTCTCTTCTTATTGGATAACTTCATTTCAGGATTAATTTAGCCTGCCATCTGACTCCTAAACAATACTGACCCGTGAAGTGGACACACAGAGATCCTTCAGACTTGCACACTGTGATTGTAGTACAACAAGATACCAGAGTATGATCGTTCAGCAAAGATATTAAAAAACCTGTTCTGACTTGTGGACATTCAACACTGACCTGTGTTTAGTCATAACAATCTACAGGTGTAAAAAAATGCAGTTTGATCTGTCTGTCTGTCTATCTATCTATGTTTACCTGTCTGTCTGTCTGTCTGTGCGTCTATCTAATTCATTGTAATTATATTTTTCAATTCCACTGCATCATGTGTAATAAATATTATAATATACTGTATATTCAGTTAATATATTATTTTTTAACATACCCTATAATACCCACAATCCCCCTCAGCACTGCCTCAGAAACACTAAACCGTTACAAAACATTAAGCACCGGTTTCACAAAGAAATGCAAGATTTATTCCCTGAGTTTGTTCAGAACAAGTTGCACAAGTTCATACTGAAAGTCCACACTCCACATTTATGTAACATAGATAAATTACACAAGTCCATACATAAACCTGGCAATATAAAACAGACATTCAGATCATTACAGTATTTAAACACATCATGTCAACAGCCATCTGCAGTATATCTGAGTCAACGTCTTCTGTCAGCACAGCTAATGGAGGAATTTGACAAATGACCTCAGGAATGTGAAGCTGTGCCTTCAAAGTCTTCATAAACATACAGGATTTCGTGGAAACTGCAGGCCTGCTCCTTTTCTGCCTATATAGACTAGTTTCTGTGTATAAGGAGAACTCTCAAGTGAAAACAAGTCACCGGTCTTCAAAGGGGTTAGCTTAGTACATACCATATGCATGTACAAACTCATAACTATGTGGTAACCATAGTAAAGATGAAAAATTTGCTCTCGATGACCTCATTTAGTTTCACAATAAATTCCTTTATACAAAACATCTTGATCAAACAACATCTCTGAAGTAATGACAAGAATGTCTCTACATCCACATCTGAGATTTAACAAGGTAAACAGTTTCATGAATCAAACCTTCTGTCTCACTGACTCTTGAATCTTTCACGAAAAATGTTTTGGATCAATTCAGAGCATCCATTTATATTAAGACAGGACTGTTAGATACATCCGGTCAAAGGTTTGAGACGATCCTGATGGTGAAGTCCTCATGTTCTTCTAATCTAGAGCATCGACAGATAGTCCTGTGAACAGACTTGCAGTGTTTTAAAAGCCTGGGCGACCCACATCTCCAACAGCAAGCCTCCACACACAGCCAGGAGAGACAGACGCCGACTGCAGTTCAGAATCACTGGAACATGGAGAATGTATCTTAAAAAAAATCTAGATTAAAACGTGCCAGTAAATATGTATTGTTTGCAGTGTTGGGGGTAACTCATTACAAGTAACTTGTAATCAGATTACTTTTTCAAGTAACTAGTAAAGTGACGCATTACTTTTTCAATTTACAACAAAATATCTAATTTACTTTTTCAAATAAGTAACGCTAGTTACTTTTTGACATTTATTGACTGACAGCTCTTGTCCTCATGTTGAGATAAATAAAGTGAGGAGGTGTTGTGTGCGCTGTGTAAACATGATGGTTATTTATGTTCTAGATTAAATGTGCACATGCATTTACTCATCTCACTTGCACAAAAACATTCAGGGCCCTATTTTAAGGATCTAAGCGCATGGTCTAAAGCCCACGGCGCAAGTTCACTTAAGTCAAGTCAAGTCAAGTCAAGTCATCTTCATTTATATAGCACTTTTAACAATGTAGATTGTTTCAAAGCAGCTTTACAGAGATAACCGTATAATAAGGCGTGTCCGAATCCACTTTTGCTAGTTTAACGACAGGAAAAATGGTCGGCACTCCCGGCGCATGCTCTAAAAGGGTTGTCCCTATTCTCTTAATGAGTAATGGGTGTGTTTTTGGATTTACATGCCTTAAACCAATCAGAGTCTCATCTCCCATTCCCTTTAAATGCCAGTTGCGCTCGCGCCATGGCAGATTCGCTATGTACATGACAGAATTTGATAGTGGAAAGACCGAACGCGTCTCCAGAGCGTAAACGGATCTGCTCGTTCGTGAGGTAAATGTGCGCAAGCAGACCATCTACGGGACAAGCCGGATTCCACCATATCTTTATGTACACAATAATAATATTTTACATTGTAATCCTTTTATTTTAAATATTTGGCATGTTTGTGTGTTTAATAAGCAGAGTGTACGCGCATTGTGGACCCACCTATAGGCGCTCATTAAATAACAAAAAAATATTGCGCCATTGACTTTAGACCAGGATTAAGTTGGTCAATGGCGCAGTCTATTTCTGTTGCCTCAAAATAGCAACGCGCCAACAATGCGCCTGAACACACCTCGTTTTTAGACCAGCTCGCCCATGGGCGCACAAATGGGCGCAAATGCATCTGCTATTTAAACAACGTGGTGCAGGACGTGAAAATCATAACTACGTCGGACTGACACTAGCAAAAAACACTTGCGTTGCGCTTGGCGCTGCATTGCGCCGGGTGTAAGATAGGGCCCTCAGTATTCCTCAAAATGAATAAAAACAGAAAATGCAATCTCTGAATTTTACGCAAAACTTATAATTAATTATATTAAATTACACAAATATACTTTATGTATTTAATCTCACTTTATTAACCAATGTCTTTTCTGCTGACCTTCAATGATCTAATTCAACCATTCTAATAAGCAAAAATGACTTTAGATTAAATTTAAAAATAAGAGCGTTGAACTTCCTTCTCCTGTATCCTATTTGTTTTTTAATCCAGAACAGCAGCACAGCTGAAAGGTTTGTTTGAACGGCGCCCTCTGCTGTACAGACGTAAATATGCATTTCCTTCAGCCTGAGGCTTATTTATTTCACTTTTGGTGTGAAAGGGCCTTTACATTTGCCAAAAATATAATTTTTTTGTTGTTATTAAAAAACAAACAAGCAAGCCCAGCCCAGGTGAGAAAAAGTAACCAAAAGTAATGTAACGCATTGTTTTTCATAAAAAATAACAAAGTAACGCAATTAGTTACTTTTTTTGGGAGTAACGCAATATTGTAACACATTACTTTTAAAAGTAACTTTCCCCAACACTGACTGTTAGTATTCATGTTGGTTTGTTATGATACAAAAGCTTGTTTCAATTTAGAACTAATACACTGATACATTTGATATCCCTATATATAACAGTGTTGGTGAAACATCTGTTCAGACCACAGGAACTTCTGGGAGTGACCTGTACCTCCAGGACCTTACGCAAACAATCTAACCCTCCGTGTGAACGCATGTGTGTGGGAAACTGAGCCCGTGGGAGGGAGAGAAAGTATTTACTTTGGTTCTGTGAGTGTTATGCGCACATTTCGCTTTGCCTCTGGGTGTTTACGTGAATGAAAGAGAGTGTATGCTTATCTTGTGCTGCCAGTGAGTGCGTTTAACTTGTATGTGTTCCATGAATATAGGTGTTTGTTGATCTTTACCTCTTATGGCTTGTGAATTTGAGGTCAGAACGAACAGTCGTATGAGGCCGAAGCAGAGCGGGGAGAAATCGTGCTCCCAGATGACAGCCGGGATCAACAGCACTTTGCCGTAGCCGGACAGCAGAAGTGCTTTTAACAGCGGAGTGAATTCAAAAGAAGCACCAGAGAAGAGCTTCGCCGTCCAGAGAATGACCAACACACCTGTGCAGAACACGGTCAATTCTAGAAACCAAACAAAGCACAGGCTGTTAGGGTGAATCGCTGCATTAGCACATTATTTTCATGATAATTAAGCACATTTTCCACTCAAACAATATTCTAATTACTGTAATGCAATCTTTTACATTACAGTAATAAGAATACGAATAGTAGGTAACACTTTACTTCTCCCTGTGGTGAAAATCAAGCTTTTAAATGTTGTTTATATGTCTATGTGGTGTTTTTAATATGCTTTAAGACAAACCATGTGTAAATTCATAAGTCAACACCATTGCTGAGTATTTTCTTCTTAAAACTGCAGGGAACCAAAGACAGTCTCAAAAACACGGTTTTAAAATCGCTGGTGTTTCTGACGTCACAAACTAACTTGTAACCAATCAGATCAACGAGTGATCGTCAACTAGTGGATCTCTGAGCTGGTGTGAGTGAGCGGAGGCGGGGCTAATTTGCATATTCATAGAATCGTGTATACTAAATGAGGCAAGGGTGTAGAGCAGTGTAATTCTATTTTAAGGCATGAAGTTGTTTTTTATGTATTATAATAAATTGCATTATAAAAGTATTTTTATGCATTAACTATGCCTTGTAATGCACCTTACAATGCATTGTATGTCCTTAAGAATAATTGTAACCACAGTTATAATACATTACAATACTTATCTATTTCTTGTTACACCTTTAGAAAGTATAATGCATTAAAACACATGACACACAACCAATTTCAGATGTAACAAGAAATCTGCAAATATTACAATGCATTTTAACTTTGGCTCCGATTATGTATATAGATATAATGAATTATAATGTACATTATAAATACCTTTATAACGTATATTATTAGGGGCCAAGCCCCGAAAGGACTGTAGCCCCTTTAGGAATTGTTTATTTTATTAATATTTTCCCAAATGGGAGTCTATGGCATCCCTATGAACTGTAGGTGGGAGAATTATGAAAATGGGCACACTTGTAGTGATGGTAATGAATGGTAATCTGAACAATTTTGAAGTCTCTAGGACCAACTCTATTGTGCCATTACCAGTTCAAAAATTCACATTTGAAACGGTTATAACTTTTGAACCCTTCGTTCTAGAAAAATAAAACTTGGTACACCGGATTCATCTTAACATGCTGATGACATTTAACATCTTATTTTATTCTTTGATTCTAATCGATCTTTGGACCGTGCCGCACAACTGTCTTCTGGAGTAATGATACTGAAAATTCAGCTTTGCATCACAGGGATAAATTACATTTTAAAATATATTACAATAGCAAACAGTTATTTTAAATTGAAATAATATTTCACAATATTACTGTTTACTGTTTATAGTTACATTGACTATACACCCTTAAATACTGTATTTCATAATACCTTCAAAATATGCAGAACTTGTACACTACTTCGTGTTACCCAACAACTCAATTAGTGCTTCTCAATAATTCCATCCAATTAGTCAGAGCCAAACACACTGATTTACCCAGTGCAGCCAGTGCAAACATGCAATAAAACTCCCATTCTTTGGTGTAACGAATGATGTCAGCGGGGTCATTGCTGGGCTGGGACCCCTGCTGGAGGGACCAGCGCAGATACGCCTCACACAGCAGACAGAACACACACAGTTTCCAGTGGATCTAGAGAGAGAGTAACAGAGGCTGTGTTTACAGTGGAATACTATGCTTACTATTTATGCAATATGCAGTCTGTATTCTGTGCACAGTGTGACAATTGGTAGAAATCACAGGTACGTCTGTAAGATGTCTCTGCTAAAGATCTGTTAATCTGGAAAGCATCTGCTGTGTAAAAACATCTGAAACATCTAAAATAACGTCTTAGAAAGCAGTTTTGCACATATTCTAAATCTTAAACATCTTAAAGACATATTCTAAATGTCTATATGACATCTAACAGGAAACTAGAGACGTATTGCAGATGAGCAAACACTAAAAAATACATCTTGCAGATGTAAATGCAGACATCAAATAGTTGTCTCGGAGATTTACTTGTGCTATCAGGGTAACTTTCTGTACACATATTTTTTTTCCAAAATAAAAGTAAAAATACGTTTTACTCACATTGATCTCAGTGTTGAAGAGTATATGTCTAAAGGCCTGGATTTTGCATAGAGTGGCATCTATCAGAATAATAACTGGATCATATTCTATGTATTTGTCAACCGGCTTCTTGCATGAGCTCTGCAAAAGGGAATAAAAAATTTAATTTACAAAAAACATATCTACAGATATTAGTGACAATATTAGACAAAACATAAATTTCATAATTGTATTATGTCTTTTTTAAGGCATTAAATAGCCTATAATGTATTTCAAATGCAGAGATGTGGAAGATGGACTTACAGCATCAGATAATATTGCATTTTTAATTAATTTAAATTCTTTAAAGGTACTTGTCAATAAACAGCAGTTTCACCATATATTCGTTGTATTTTTTTTCTTCTTTTTTTTTGCCAGGCTTTAACGTTGGATGTGCTCAACAGGTGGGGGTTTCAGCCAAAACAAATATAAATACAGCAATAAATATAAAAGGACAGCGACAGATATCAGCGGGTTTCCCTGTGCATTACAATAGGCCGCCCTAAACTGTGAGCATGCTAACCTCAACAGATCAGATAAAACCAGACTAAACTAGAAAAGATTATGTACTCACACATCTGGTGAGCTTCAGTATGCCATGGCTGTAGTCTCGGTACAGTTCGGTTGCATCTTCGTTACACTCGACACATTTGAACAGTCCCGATGCCATTCTCCGTATGACAGCACGAAAACACGCCTACTTCCTGATCCTCCATTAGAGGCGGGGCTTATAGCGCCACTGATGGGAAATGTAGTTTTTTCACCACAATCACCAAATGCCGGAAGTGGGGATTTAGTTCCACGCAACTACATTACCCAGACTACACTGTTTCTCACCTGCTCATAACATTATTACTCGCAACATGGCACCTGCTGGCGGGGGTGTTGTGCTGGCGGCTCTGTCGCTGCTGTACTTATGCGGAGCTATTTTATCCAGCGAGTATTTCTCCACCTTGACTTTCTTCAACAGCGACCTTCACAAGCACGGCTGTAGCTCTCCAGCCGAGTGGGAGGAGTATGCGGCGGACTGCGGTGAGCTTCTGCCACGTCTTGATCTTTCTGATGCATATCTCAATGTGATTCACTCTCTTCCGCTTACAGTGACACGAGCCTAACGGGATCATACATGCAGAAACTCACATCATACATGCAGAAACTCACATCATACATGTAGAAACTCACATCATACATGTAGAAACTCACATCATACATGTAGAAACTCACATCATACATGTAGAAACTCACATCATACATGCAGACACTCAGCAATAACTCTATAAATGCCTCTAGAAACTCAAATAATGCATCTCAAACTCTTGTGCCTCATGCATATCCTTCTTAATGCCATATAAACATGCTGTAGGAAAACTTTAATTGGGTGTCAATGAGTTCATGATCGCTTAGTTTCAGCAGATGCAGCCTGGCATTAGCGTGGTGATTTGGAAATTATACTATGGTAATATCATGGTATTCTAACATGTAGCCTAACTGACATGTAGGAATATGTCAATCCTGTGGTCTTTGAATATGTTAAGCATTTAGTACCATGGTTTAAAATTGGGACACAAATAGCACAGGTCCACTATTTTCAGTAGTAACAATAACTGTAGGAAGTAACTGCTATTGTTTCAAACTATTGTTACCTTGGGACTTGGGATTGTTTCAGGTTTTGTTTTGATCCAGAGGTATCCTAAGTAATCCATCATGAAAGAAACTAATGTACTCATTTCAGTTTGCCTAGACTAACAGTAGGCCTGATCCTTATAGAATAAGACATTAGCCTATGTTATTTTTGTGTCTGAAATCATAATATGCCTAAAATACTTTTGTTGGTGGATTGTTTAAGAATGCATACGTTACTTCCTGCACTATTCTATGCTAATTTGTAGTATGAATAGTGCACATAGTAGCCTATGTTCACTCTGAAAAGTTGTGAGTACATTGTGCATAGTATATAGTGCATCATTTGAGACATATCTAGTAACCTTTCTTTTTTATTTTTATGTTTTGGTCCCTCAGAGTCATCTATTCTGCAGTTGGAGGATCCAGACTGTGAAGAGGGGAGCAACCCGCCCTGCGAGTCCATCTTTTCACTCAATGCAGAGAAAATCCTTGTGAGTTGTATTTGCTTTATATTGCACCGTGTTAAAGTATTAGTTCAGTAACTTCTGTCCAAAATGAAAATTCTGTCATTATTTATTTATTTATTTATTTATTTATTTAATTGTGTCGTTTCAAACTTTAGCTGCAGAACCGCTGCACGGTTCTGGATAAATTAAGGATTTATAGGAATTTAGGATTTTTTTGGTTTCAAAAATCACGATTCTCCCATGATTCTGAACAGACAACTAAACAAAATAACATGTAATTTATTAGAGGTACTGATAAATGTTAATTGCTGGAGTCTATTTAAAATGGTTAATGAATCTGAATGAATTATTTTTAAAAAATGGTTTGAATGAATGATTCAATGAATCACCCATTCATTGCTGGATGAATCTGTGTTTTTTGAACAAATCTCTTGAGTGAATGATTCAACGACAAGCACAATTTTTTAAACAGTCACTGTGATCGCTTCAGTGGACATCAGTGTTTATATCTGAGCTATACACTTTCATCCCAGTTCTTCTATGATAATATGAATATTTGTAACACAGAAATGATGATACTTTGTGGTTGAAAATACCATTTCATACCTAGATAGCCTAACTGCTTTCTCTGGATCAGCAGCAGCACAAACACAGATTTGTACATGTATATAAAATATGTATTAATATCTAAAATGACAACAACAACAAAAAAACACTATAAAATGTGTTTTTTTTATACATATATATTTTTTGCAAGTTCCAGTCCCCATTCAATGTAAATGGGTGAAAAAGAGCCACTGGTATATTAATAAAATGTTTCCTTTTGTCTCTTTATGGGAAAAAAGAAAGTCATATATGTTTGAAACTATGTGAGGGTGAGTAAATGATGACCTCTCATTTTAAGGTGAACTATTCTTTCAACATCTGCTCTTTAAAAACGTAGACACGCGAATGAAGAGTGTCGAGCCAAAACCAAAACACTTCCTCTTTGGCTCAGACACATCCTCTGAGTCTGTAACTATAGATTATGGATCTCTGTATTGTTTTTAACCACTGGTGGGTTTGGATTGATTGCAAGAGGTTGACAGACTTCCTGACGTGTTTTTCTTTCTTTCTCTCTTTCTGTCACCACAGAATCAGGCAAAGTTGTTTGTCGAACAGCGACGGTTTCCTTTCGCTGTGGAAAACCAAAATACCAATGAAGAACTTGGTGTGTGTCAAATATTGTTTTGAATTTGGACACTGTGTCGTTTGCATATATATATATATATTTTTTTTTTACGTGATGTGAACCTCTAACACTCTTTTGTTTTTATTTCAGCTATAGGTTACGTTCTCATTGGAAATGGCCTCTATGATGAAGCTATCAAACACTTCTCCTTACTGCTGCAGGTCAGTTTTTTTTTTTTTTTATTAGTTTTTCTTGTTGAATGTCCTGAATTCATACTCTAGAAGTGAAAGTTGTAAAGGACAATTAATGTTGAAATATCACTGTATCAGTAATGCATACAGTTGAATGCGAGTATACCAACAGAAACATTCTCCCCTGGTTTCACAGACGAGGCTTAAGTCTAGTCCCAGATTAAATTGCATGTTGAGCTGTTTTAACTGAAAGAAACTTGCACTGACATAAATATAGACCATTGTTTTGTTTTCTAAAGCCTGTCATAAAAGCTGCTTAAATGTCCTAATTGAACAAAGGCCTAATCCTGGCTTAATCTAAGCCCTGTCTGTGAAACCAGGCCTCTAACTAAGGTTGAGTGGTAGTAGTTAACGGCGAATATTGTGTGCAGTGATAATGGACATATTGTAAGTATTTTTTACAAAAGGACTGTCCTCTGTAACCTCAGGGAGATCCTGAACTGGTCAGTGCCATCTATGGAAGGGGAATAGCATACGGCAAAAAGAGTCTGCAGGCAAGTCAGTTGTTTTAAACTATAGGTCAAAAGTTTGATCTCTTAATGTTTCTGAAAGAAGTCTCTTATACTCTTAAGGCTGCATGTATTTAATCAAAAATACAGTAAAATCAGTAATATTGTGAAATATTATTGCTATTTAGAATATCTGGTTTGTATTGTAATATACTTTAAAATGTAATTTATTCCTGTGATCAAAGCTGTATTTTCAGCATCATTACTCCTGTCTTCAGTGTCACATGATCCTTCAGAAATCATCTATTGCACAATAAACATTTCTTATTTTCAATGTTCAAAACAATTGTGCTACTAATACTTATTGTATTTTTATTGTATCATTCAATTGTTTGGGGTAAGACTTAACAACAACAACAAAATTATGAAAGATTTCTATTTGAGAAAAATGCTGTTCATACATTGTATTTGTATGTCAAAATATGTCAAAGAATCATGAAAAACAAAATAATGATTTCCACAAAAACATTAAGCAGCGAAAACTGTTTTCAACATTGATAATAACCATTATTACTAATTTATGCACCAATAATTATTTACAATAATTTAGCAGCAAATCATCATATTAGAATGATTTCTAAATAATCATGTGACACTTCTGGAGTAATTAATGTATTCAAATAAAAAGTGCTATTTTATTGTAATAATATTTCATTATCTTACTGTTTTTTTTTGTTTTTTAAACTGTGTTTTTGATCAAATGAATGCAGCCTTGGAGAACATATGAGACTTCTTTCAAAAACATTAAAAAAAAAAAAAGATCCCAAACATTTTGACAAGTTGTGTATGCATGTTGCCATATCAAAAACTACTAAATATATTGATGACTGTACATATAAATTAAAAGAAAAGTTCAGCCTACTTTACTCACCCTGGTGTTGTTCTATTGCTGTATGCCCTTCTTTCTTTTTCGTACCACAAACGAAAAAAACAAAAACAAAAATATATCTCCCCTTGTATTTATTCACATCATGGCAGTGAATAACGACCAGCATCAAGCTTCTAAAAAAAGATGCCATGTGGCACGTTTAAATTCTGAGTGTTCTGGGCGTATACGATAGGGTTTGGTGAAAAACAAACTGAAATTAATGTATTATTTCATGAAAATCCATTACTCGATGTGTGCTGCCATTATATGGACGAGCAGGAGTTTTCTTTTTCATTTCTCCTTTTGTGGTCCGAAAAAGAAAGACGGGCATATGGCAATAGAACAAAGCCAAAGGTGAGTAAATTAACTAAGTGAACTATAATTTTAAGGTATCTCTCACTCTCTCTAAAGGACATAAAGAACGCAGACTTGGCTCTGTATGAGTTGAGCAGAGTGATCGCACTGGAGCCCAACAGACCAGAAGTGTACGAGCAGAGGGCCGAGGTAAGGAACCAGGGATTGACATTCTTCATAATAAAAACGTTTTATTCAGAAAGAAAACGACCATGGTTTTAGTGTTAATGATGAAGCATGTGATTTCAGATCCTGTCTCCTCTGGGCCGCATCAGTGAAGCTCTGTCAGACCTGACTAAAGCCATACAGCTGCAGCCTTCAGCCCGACTCTACAGGCACAGAGGAACACTGCTCTTCATATCAGAGGTACACATCTGTCATGATGCTCTTTGGTTTTGGCTTTAATGGATCTAAGGGTTATTGTAACATATAGATCACTTCATATAGTGTCCATCCCATGGATAGCACTGTATCTATGTGGCGTGGGTACGGAGTCCAGGAACATCACTTGTTTGTCAGCTTCAGCACTTGAAGATATTTTTTTTATCATGCAAGTGCACAGTAATTATGATTGATGCATGAATACAGTGCAATATAAAAAGAGATACTTTTTTTTACTATAGGGTTGTTATTATAATAAGGAATCAAATGTATCTTTTGAGATAAAAGTTCACTGTACTATGAAAACATGAAACTTTTAGAACTTTCTCTCAACCTGCTAGAATGACTTCTTAACTTATGTGATTTTGTGACATCACAGAAATGAATACGCCACGCTACTGACAATAGACAATGGACCTTTTTTTGCACGTAACATTTTTCAAGATTCTTTAAAGAATAGAAAGTTCAAAAGAACAGCATTTATTTGAAATACAATTGATTTTGTAACATTTTAAGAGTCTTTAATGTCACTTTTGATCAGGTTAATGCATCCTTGCTGAATAAAAGTAGTTGTTGCTAAATAAAAATAATTCCTTTAAAAAAGTCTTACTGACCCCAAAGTTTTTAATGGTAGTATAATTTTAATAGCTCATTGATGAATAAGATTTACAGGTGTCTTCCTTTCTCTCATTGTTTTTCAGGATTATATGGCAGCCATGGATGATTTCCAGCAGTCTCTAGAGCTGAAGAAGAACCAGCCTATCGCTATGCTCTATAAAGGGCTGACCTTCTTCCACAGGGGCCTCCTTAAAGTAAAAAACCCTTATATCACAAAAAAAGAAATTGCACTACACAATGCCCTGAATCATAAAACTTAGATGTGAGATCTAGACTAAAGTTTAAAGAGATTTGCCATTTTATACTGTGCAGAAGACTATATTTACAGTAATTGACGACATTTACAGTCTATGCTACTACTAAAATGTTGTTTTCTGCATGCAGGAGGCTATAGAGGTGTTTAAAGAAGCTCTCAAATTGAAGCCGGACTTCATAGATGCATACAAAAGCTTGGGCCAGGCTTACAGGTGTGGTTCTACTGACACATGATGATTTTAACAGTCAGACTTTGCAAATGTTCAGCTGGAGCCAATTACGTGTGTGTTTGTTTAGGGAATTGGGTGATTTTGAGAATGCTATGGAGAGCTTCCAGAAAGCTCTTTTACTGGATCAGAACCACATCCAGTCGCTCCAGCTCAGAGGAATGATGCTGTACCACCACGGCAGCCTGCAAGAGGCCATCGGCAACTTTAAGGTAAATCAGTCTTGTGTGTGACAAATGTGCTGTATGTAAGGGATAACCACGGCTAGCTGTGCATTAAACCCCCTTTAGTCAATCATTTTATTCCTTAAAACTCATCTTTGGTCAAGTCAAGTCATCCTCATTTATATAGCGCTTTTAACAATGTAGATTGTTTCAAAGCAGCTTTACAGAGACAAACGTATTATTTAGGGTAACAGAGATTGTTTTGGCTTTATAGCGGTTCTTTAATAAAGTTATTTTCCAGCTAAAGTTAGTTATGATTGATTCGCTTCCGTCGCAACGATCATTTGTTATTAAACTAGATGTACCGCATCGCGGTACAAAATATGACCGCCGCTCAGGCCTGCACTGGCTTTCCACAAAAATAAATGACGTGGAGTAATTTGGCTGTATTGCGTGTTTATGTATATACCTAAAAAAAGTAATAGTATGTGCATGTCTGTCTGTGTGTGTGTGTATGTGTGTGTCTGTGTGTGTGTGTGTGTGTGTCTGTGCGTGTATGTATGTGTGCGTACATGTGTGCGCGTGTGTGTTTGTGTGTGTGTGTCTGTGCATGTGGATTTGTATGTGTGTGTATGGGTGTGTGTCTGTGCGTGTGGATGTCAGTGTGTGTGCATGCTTGCGTTTGTTTGTATTCCTGCATGTGTGTGTGTGACAGTATCATCCTAAACCAGCAACCCTTCGCTCAACAGCACCATCTACAGGCCGATGAGTGTACAGTCACTAAATGTGCACATAAATGAATTTATTTTATACCCCCCCATGGATGAAATTCTACAAAACTTAGCAGAGGATACCCCCAGAGGATGTCAAGTTAATCATACACATGAAATATGGTGCAGTTCTGAACATCTCCACTGAAGATAGGGGCGATTAAAGCAGAATAATATTGCATTTTCATTTTTTATGGGAGGGGCGCAAATCACAAATGAGTGATTATGGGCTAGGTTGATGTGGGCCCTTAAGAGCAACATACCATAACAATTACAAATGTTTACAATTACAAATTACAAAGCAATAACAAATGCATTTTTTTGGGTTTGGGGGGGCCCAGCGCGGGGGCCACTCCCCCCCCGCGCCCCCCCAAACCCCAAAAAATGCAGTTTTTCCTAAATAACTACCTGAACCGTGGCACCGAGGATGAAGAAATTTTTATGGTATGTTGGTCTACTAGACTTTTATGGAAAAATTTCGTTTGGTCCCCGGGGGCCACTTCCCCCCCCCCCTGCGCTGGGGCCCCCGTAAATTTTTCGTCAACGATACCAGGGACACCGAAACACCGGGGAACATGAAATTTGGTGAGCATGTAGCCCCACTAGACTTCTACGGAAAAATTTCGTTTGGTCCCCGGGGAAATTTTTCCGTAGAAGTCTAGTGGGGCTACATGCTCACCAAATTTCATGTTCCCCGGTGTTTCGGTGTCCCTGGTATCGTTGACGAAAAATTTACGGGGGCCCCAGCGCAGGGGGGGGGGAAGTGGCCCCCGGGGACCAAACGAAATTTTTCCATAAAAGTCTAGTAGACCAACATACCATAAAAATTTCTTCATCCTCGGTGCCACGGTTCAGGTAGTTATTTAGGAAAAACTGCATTTTTTGGGGTTTGGGGGGGCCCAGCGCGGGGGGGGAGTGGCCCCCTGGGACCAAACGAAATTTTTCCTTAGAAGTCTAGTGGGGCTACATGCCCACCAAATTTCATGTTCCCCGGTGCTTCGGTGTCCCTGGTATCGTTGACGAAAAATTTACGGGGGCCCCAGCGCGGGGGGGGAAGTGGCCCCCGGGGACCAAACGAAATTTTTCCGTAAAAGTCTAGTAGACCAACATACCATAAAAATGTCTTCATCCTCGGTGCCACGGTTCAGGTAGTTATTTAGGAAAAACTGCATTTTTTGGGGTTTGGGGGGGCCCAGCGCGGGGGGGGAGTGGCCCCCGGGGACCAAACGAAATTTTTCCTTAGAAGTCTAGTGGGGCTACATGCCCACCAAATTTCATGTTCCCCGGTGTTTCGGTGTCCCTGGTATCGTTGACGAAAAATTTACGGGGGCCCCAGCGCGGGGGGGGGAGTGGCCCCCGGGGACCAAACGAAATTTTTCCGTAAAAGTCTAGTAGACCAACATACCATAAAAATTTCTTCATCCTCGGTGCCACGGTTCAGGTAGTTATTTAGGAAAAACTGCATTTTTTGGGGTTTAGGGGGGCCCAGCGCGGGGGGGGAGTGGCCCCCGGGGACCAAACGAAATTTTTCCTTAGAAGTCTAGTGGGGCTACATGCCCACCAAATTTCATGTTCCCCGGTGCTTCGGTGTCCCTGGTATCGTTGACGAAAAATTCAGTAAGGTGACGGGAAAAAAAAAAAAAAAAAACTTTGACAATCCCTATATGACCGCTTTCGCTAGCTACGCTAGCGGCGGTCATAATTAGGGGCCGCTAAGACGACATCATTCTCTCTACACAGACTTTAAATGCGAACCTGTGATAAACGCTGATGGCGTTCACATGCGCATTAAGAATTGGTTCTATAGTTATGTGCGTTTGAATATATGTGCGCAGGTTTGTAATTCCCTACAAACCAAACCTAAACAAAGTACTGGTCTTTCCTTATAAATTTGATACAGAATTTTATTTTATTTTATCACTTCGGGGCAGGTACGCGAAACGAATTTTCCGACTACGCTTTATCTGTAGAGTGGGAAAGGGATCCTCCATAGGGAGAGACTAGTTGGCACTTCAGCACTGCGTTGTCATCGGGTCCAGGCGAAGGGCCTTCATCAGATCTGGATACGGCCTGGATCCGGCAGGCTGCGGGAAAACCTCGGGATAAACAAAGACACTAAAATTAGCGTAGATGCCATTCTTCTCATGATGTAACGAGTACATCAGGATTTATGGGAAGTGTTCCCGGTTCCAGCTGACCTAATCTATGCAGCCTAACATTGAATTATAGAAGTCTATGTATTAAATGAATGCTAGGTCAAAGAGATGTGTCTTTAATCTAGATCACCAAAATTACATATTTAAAAGTTTTTTAATTGAAAAAAAGTAACTATTTATGCCTTAAAAAATTTAATTATTTATGCCTTAAAATAGCTTGAATGTAACTCTACACCCTTGCCTCATTTAGTAAACGCAGTTCTATGAATATGCAAATTAGCCCCACCTCCACTCACTCACTCACACCAGCTCAGAGATCCACTCGTTGACGATCACAGGTTGACCTGATTGGTTACAAGGTAGTTTGTGATGTCAGGGGGACTTAAAGAACTGCCCGACGCGATGGATTTAAATAGTTTAATGCACAGCTAGCCGTGGATTATCCCGGTTATACCATGGTCATTTGCCAGCATTGACATATAAAAGCTGTTATTGATGTTTGCAGCACAATATTTGACAGAATTTTGACGGAAGGGTTAAATTGATGGTTAGCGTCTCTCTCTCTCTCTCTCTCTACTAACATTGAAGCTGTGAGTTTAATTACTTCAAAAACAGCAATTTTACCCACTCGTTGCTGAGATTTTATTAATAGCAGCATTGATAAGTTTCTGTGCTCATGAATCTTCTGTTTGTGCGAAGCGTGATCTATCTCTGTGTGCACGCTTCAATGAAAGCAGTGCATTAATACAGAACGTGATTAAACTGACTGGAACTATCTGTGCATTAAACCGTTTTATTGCACACCTTCCAGCCAATCACAGTCGAGTATTCAGACAGACCATGGTGTGATTACCTTTACATTGGCAATATTAGTCTTTAAAAACAACATGAACTATAAATTGATTTGAAGTAGACTATTTAATTTTGTAGAATTTGTATGCCTCTGAAATACATTTTTTTTCACTGCTGATGTAACCATGGCCACATATCCCATGATGGATGAAAGTCCTGCTGTACATTATTTCCCAGTAAATATTTACTTTTAGTTGGAAATGTTATATTACAGTAGAATTAATATACAGAAGAATATAATTTCATATAATCTTACAAGCTTCACATTTCAAATCAAAACTCAAAGCTTCACATTTCTTAGTTTTTATAATCTAAGGGACAAGTCAAGATTATCTTCTGTGGTAAAAGACAACACGTCATAGATGCTCTCCTTACAGTTTAAAGGGATAGTTCTGCCAAAAATGAAAATTCTGCCATCCTTTACTCACTCTCATGTCATTTACTCACCCACGAGGCTATCATTCATCTTTAAAACACAAATGAAGATATTTTTAATTATATCTGAGAGATAGTTTTCCCTCCATTGAAAGTCCATTCCACTAAAACTTGCACATTTCAAAAAGTTCTTAAAGAGATCTTAAAGGTAATCCATATGAATCAAGGGATTGTAATCCAAGAGACATGACCATTTTATAAGCAGATTTAATTTAGGCTTTTATTCACACACAAACATTGATCAACACGCATACATAGAGCTCATCAAATGTTAAATTGAAGCTCAAACGTTGTTTGTTTGACGCATAAGAACCAGTTCGTTTTGTTCTCGCAGAAAGTTAAAAAATCTTCATTTTTGTTCTGAAGATGAACGGGTTAGTAAATGATGACAGAATTTTTGGGTGAGCTGTCAGTTGTTTTACAGACTCTCTTTGTTTATTTAAATGGACATTCACTTGCGTCACTTATTTATTGAAGATCAGCTAGACTATCTTTAGTCAGGATGACCTGTGTAGAGTTGTGCAATTCCAAAGTCCCTCATTGCAACATCAATAACATTGATTTTAAAATTGTCATTATGTCACTTGTTTATTTCAACACAGTATTTCTCATTCTTGTATTTCTTGTACTGTTTTATTAATTTCTTGTTTTGAATCACAAAACAAACATGTTTTTCAATTATTCTGGTGAGATGTTGACCGTTCACAGGTGGATGTGTGTCGTCACGAGTCTTGTGGTTGTTTGTTAGTTTCAGAAGTGTCTTTATCGTGTTGTCTTTCAGAGATGTCTGCAACTGGAGCCTTATAATGAGGTGTGTCAGTACATGAAGGGTCTCAGTCACGTGGCCATGGGTCAGTTCTACGAGGGCATTAAAGCTCAGACTAAAGTCATGCTCAACGATCCTCTCTTGGGACAGAAAGCCAGTTCTGAGTATCTCAAAGTCAAATATCTCAGAGGTGAGAAATTAGAGCTCTTTAATAACTTTCATTATATCATTAACAAACACCACACAGTGCTTAACAGATCAGTTAGTTCTCAGGAGCTTCAGTATCTGTGTTAGCCAACAAGATAATGTTACCTTGGTGACATAAATCTGCAGAATTTGCAACCACAATTTTTCATACAGTCTTTTCATCTCAGAAAAGTTAATGTTTATCATCCTTGAACGTTAATGAACTGGCCTGAAACGATCTGGAAATCACACTGACTCCTGTCAATCTTTATTGTTGAGTCCTGTAGTAGGGGAATAAATATTTAAAGGGATAGTTCACCCAAAAATGAAAAACTTGTCATCACTCTCATGTCGTTCCAAACCCGTAAGACTTTTGTTCATCTTCCGAACACAAATGAAGATGTTTTTAACCCTTTGCATACAATCACATCACGTGATCAACTGCTAAATTCAAATGTGCTTTCATGTTTTGGCTAGCGCTGAGCCAGAGATGGACGCGCTCAGCGCTTGTCACATATCACAACTATTAAGTGTTTTCAACCACATGTTTATTTTAGGTTTCAGACATTTAAAGCTGCAGTCCGTAATTATTATTTTTTTGTGTTGTGCAAAATTTATATAAGAGAGTAAATCATGAATTAATTTTCCAAACCGTGTTTTTGTCTTATTCTGAATCACTACTCATAGACATAAACAGAGAGAAGTAGCTTGGAGGACACATACAGCTCTGTTTATTAAGAGCGGCAAAAGTTACGGACTGCAGCTTTACATACACATAAGTACTAGCAAAAAATAAATACATTTAAAGTTTGTTAAATACACACTGATGTCTATGGAAATGGCAATAATAATATTTTCAATTATAATTTGACAACGTGTTTTGTTCAAATCAGATACACATTGTATAAGTAACTATATAGTTTACTCTATTCTTCTCCCAGTTCTGTAGTCACTTACTTTCCTGTATTTTGGGAGAAATTAAGTTCTTGCTGAAGCTCAAACGTGCTGCGTAACACGAGAATGAACCTCATTGGTTCTCACACATCAAGCAAACATGCTTGAGCTTCCGTTTACCAAAACTGATGTCGGTGTCAATAAATGTTAATATGTGAATAAAAGCCTAAATTCAATCTGTTCATCATATAAAACGGTTGTGTCTCTTCAGAACTAATCTGCTCAATTAATTCATATGGAACTTTTCGAAGCGTTAAAGGCAAAATTTGCGTAGCTGTCAATGGAGGGACAGAAATCTTTCATCTATTCATTTGTGTTCTAAAGAGGAACAAAAGTCTTACGGGTTTGGAATGACATTAGGGTGAGTAATTGATGACAGAATTTAAATTTGGTAAAAATTTTGTCCAGATTCAATATAATTTTGGAGTTGAAATATGCCTCGTTTCTCTGTCATGTGATAGAATACTCCCGTTATTTACACTCTCATCTGGATGTACCTGTTGCGGAGTATAATGTTGATCAGGATTTGCCTGGAAACTTTAAGAACCACTGGGCCAAAAATCTTCCCTTCCTCATCGAGGACTATGAAGAACAGCCTGGACTTCAGCCTCATATTAAGTGAGTTTAGAAACAAAATCCGTCTTTTGTGTTTTTGGGAATCAGGCACATTTGAATCTAATTTATATGCATGATTAACTGGATATCAGTATATTTTTGCACATTGTAACTTTCTCTTATTCTCTTGTTGTCTCTCTTTGTCTTGTAGAGATGTTCTACCTCAAAACTTCGACAGTTACTCTGCTGAAGTTCAGAAGCTCATCTGTACAGCCGATCACCTCGGCGCACTGATGCAGTACGACACATTAGGGTTCCTGCCAAACCTCAGAATACACAGAGGTCAGCGCTCTTCAACATCACTAAAAAATAAACTTATAAAGACATTTTCAAGAAAAGTTTAAATGACTAAATAATAAGAAATATCATCAAATACCATCCAAAAAAAAATAAAAAAAATAAATAAAAATAATTATATATATATATATATATATATATATATATATATATATATATATATATATATATATATATATATATATATATATATATATATATATATATATATATATATATATATAATATATTGTTGCACCTTGAATGCCAAATCATTATTTTTATTTTCAGGATTTTTTTTTTTTCAGTTAGTTAGTTTTAGTTTACTTTTACACATTCTTTTAAATATGAAAAAAAAAAAACATTTTATATATAATTTTCAGGGTTTTCAAATATCATGAACTATTAATTTATAAATCTCATTAAATCTTAGTCCAAACCACATTATTATTATTTTTTTTAATAACCTGAACTAATCTGCGCTTGTCATAAAATAGTCAAATTATCTAATTTAAAACCAATTATTGACTTTGTTTTTTTTTTTTGTGTACTGGTTGGACTACACATTTTTTGTTGATCACACTTACATGATTTTAGCAGAGAAATGTTTTTAAATAATAAAAAATAAGCAGTGAAGCATTTTTATTTTATTTTTCTTCGAAATAATAATAAAATATAATGCCAGACTACTTAACATTTTTTCATTCGTACATTAAATTAATTTAATTTCTCTATTATAATATCAAGACAGTTATATCACCTTTTTTTTTTTCTTTTTTTTTTACTTTATGCCTCCAAATAATATCAAAATGAGTTCAGAAATGAAAAACATGCCTGTCATAGAAGAGATGGATACAGGTCATTGTAATTCTGAATAGTATTTTGAATGTGTTTGGTGTAGCGATGGGCTTGGCCACCATAGAGGTGATGCAGGCCATGCAGCGCACCTGGAGTAACTCGAAGGTTCGAGTCAACGGAAAGACCAGACAGCTGCAGTGGAGAGACATGTTTGACATCGCAGTGAAATGGAGAAGGTCAGATTCCAGCCAACGTGCCTGAGCTCTTCTCACGGCTCTGGTGAGGGTGTTACCAAGAGTTAGGCTTGATGATTGATCTTGTGTGTGTGTGTGTGTGTGTGTGTGTGTGTGTGTGTGTGAGCAGGATTGCAGATCCAGACCAGCCTGTTCTGTGGTTGGATCAGATGCCAGCCAGGAGTCTTAGCAGAGGATTTAACAACCACATTAACCTCATCAGGTGTTGTACCTGCCCTCAACGTGTCACTTCCTCTGCAAAGCTGCCAGTCCTAATTGCTTAACAACTTTGTTTGGCTTTTAAGGGCCGTTCACACCAAGGCCAATCGAGTTTTAATAATTGTTGTAATTCATGCCAACATGCCACAAGTCATGCCACAAGTATAACAATAACGACACAAAGGAACAATATCTTTGGAATCACTTTTAGAAAGATAAAAACATTGGCAGCCAGTCAGAATTCACCCAATTTTAAAGAGCACAAGCATTTGTATTATGTTCAAAGATCATGGGTTTGATCATTTTTGTCATAATTCTGGCTTTCTGTCATAATTTCGACTTGTCATATCAAGTTAAGTCATAATTTTGAATTTTAAGTCATAATTTATATTTAGTATATCATGATTCTGATTTCCAGAGAATGATTTTTTTTTTCTTATGTGTTGGAAATGGGCTCCCATAGACCTAAAACGATTGCTCTGATTGTTTTATAGCGTTTTAATTCTTTTTTTTCTGTTGTTTCACAGAGGGCAGATCATAAATATCAGATATCTGGAGTATTTTAATAGTATTCTCATCTTCGTAAAGGACAGAATACTGGTTTATCACGGGTGAGTTATGTTTGGGTTTTTGTTTTTTGACAAAAGTTTTTAAAATATTAATTCATTCATTCACACACAACATGCATTCATTTATTCATTAATTCAAACATCTCATTCATTTACATACACTACCGTTTATTATTATTATAATTTCTAAATTATTTTATTCAGCAAGGACACATGAAATTGATAAAAATTGACAGTAAAGACATTTATAATGTTACAAAAGATTTATTTCAAATATATGATCATCAAAAAATCTAATGTATCTTGATTTGCACAAAATTAAGCAGTTAATGTGTTTTCAACAATGATAATAATTAGAAAGTTTTTTTGACCATCAAATCATCATGATGACACTGAAGACTGGAGTAATGATGCTTAAAATTCAGCTTTGATCACAGGAATAAATTACATTTTAACATGTATTCAAATAGAAAACAGTTGTTTTAAATAGTAATGAATGTAATTATTTTTGATTAAATAAATACTGCCCTGATGAGCATAATGCATTTCTTTCAAAAACATTAAAAAAACGTACTGTTTCCAAACATTGCTAGTGTAAATCACTCAGTCATTTACATAATCTGCTCATTTCGTCACACACTTCACTTATTCAGTTATACGCTTAGTTTATTCTTTCTTTCATTCACATCCTTCATTTACTTGCACTCCTTGTTCGTTTAAACATATTCATTCATTCATTCACTCACACACCAACTCACACACCAGTCAAACAGGTAAATAATTTATTAACCTTGTGAAATTATTCATTTATCTTTTATTCTTTGTCCCTTTATTCATGCACCATATTAATGTTGATAAACGTTTCCTCTCTCCATCAGGGCGTTTAACCCGCGGGGGCTTCAGGAAGTAAAGCAGGCTCTGGAAAATGTAAATAAAGTTGAGGACCTGCTGCCCATCATGAAGGTAGTAACATTATAAATATGCTGCTTATCGGTACCTAATAATCATCTTAATCATTAAATGGATAATTTGTGTGCTAAATGAATACAATCTTGCTGGTTAGACAAGGTCTCAAGACAAGCATCTTTCTCACCCTAATAGATTACCAGTAATTAATTTCCGAGATATATTTATTTTTTTCAGGGGTATATAAAACCCTTTTTCTTATATTGCCATTATAAAGGAACATTTTTAGTTGATTTTACTTTCCTTTCACCATTCACATTTTTCATATCGTCACCTTCCTAAAAAAAGTCATTTTTTCAGGTTTCTCTGAAAAAACAAAAAACTGAACCTAACTTCAGAGGCTGAGTAGGACTTTCGTTCTTCTTGATGCAACTGCCATCTTGAAAAGCTTGTAAAATTGCCTAAGTCTCATTGTCTTTTGACTTATGCAAAATAAAACAGCCTAAGTCACACTCTTGACCATAGGCCATTATACTACAGGGGTAGAAATGCATGATCTGTTCAACTGAGGATGTGGGTGATTTTACCAGAGGTGGCCAGCATCATGAGAAGATGACTTATGCAAAAAAAAAAAATTTGTCAAAAAATGACATGCGCAATTATTTTAGGAAGGTGACGATATGATAATATAAAATGTTCATAATAAGACGTGTAACAGCCTTAACACATAACGATTATGAGTATGTTTGTTCTAGGATTAGGCCAAATGTGTGAGTAATGATATGAACAGTTGATAAACACATGGGGAATGATTGCCTGTTCATAATTACGACTGGCATTTCACACTTAGAGTTTGTGTTTTAGAATAGCCACATTTATTTATAGATCTATGCAAGCTTTCATGAACCGCAAGAAGATAGTTCCTCTGATATGTTTCTGTGTGTGTTTGCATATCTGAAGCAGTTCAACAGTAAAACCAGAGACGGCTTCACAGTCAATTCGAAAGTGCCCAGTATGAAGGATCCTGGGAAAGAGTACGACGGTTTCACCATCACCATCACCGGAGATCGGTGAGAACTATTCTAAAATATTATGCCTTCAAAGTTCATGTGCTTCAGTGTATTTTGGCTAAAGCAGCAAATTGAGACCAAAAATGACCAAATGTCTAAAATTAACGTGGCCTAGACTAGTTATGATCCCCATCCCCAATCTCAACACAGACCTTCAGGCTGTGCTGATTTTGTGTGCTGTATCCTTTCTTACTGATCCTATTTACGAACAGAACTAAATTCCCAAAGACTTTCTTTGAGGGGGTAAAAGCTTTCACATATCTCAAATATATTATCTTATCACAAGTCTATGAAAGCCTAGGAAAACATGCTAAATGATGTTATAAACATGCAAGCAACATGCTAAATCATATTAGCAATGTGGTAAAACATGCTAACAACGTGTTAAAACGGGTTAGAAATGTTAAATCATGCTAGCAATGTGCTAACACATGCTAGCAACATGTAAAACATACTAACAACAAACATGTTAAAACGGGTTAGAAATGTTAAATCATGCTAGCAATGTGCTAACACATGCTAGCAACATGTAAAACATACTAACAACATGTTAAAACGGGTTAGAAATCTTAAATCATGCTAGCAATGTGCTAACACATGCTAGCAACATGTAAAACATACAACATGTTAAAACGGGTTAGAAATGTTAAATTATGCTAGCAATGTGCTAACACATGCTAGCAACATGTAAAACATACTAACAACAAACATGTTAAAAAGGTTTAGAAATGTTAAATCATGTTAGCAATGTGCTAGAAACAGGCTAGCAATATGTTAAAAACATTCTGAACGCTTTTTAAAATCATGTTAAACTTTTAGATGAGGGTTTATCAAGCCAACATCAAAGTTAATCTTCAAACCCTGCTGAAGAAACATAAAACTAACCAGAGCTGGTTGGCTGGTCTTAGCTGGACTAAGATGGATGTAGATGATTTAAGATGGTCTCTGATACATCTAAAGAAGTGTACAAAACCCCTCTAAATCCAGCCAGCTAAACCAGCTATGGCCAGGCTGGAAGACCAGCCAAACAGCTTAGGCTGATTTAGGTTTTTCTTTTAGCTGGGAACTTTAGTTTATGAAGATTAAAACTACAACCCCAAATCAGAAAAAGTTGGGACACTGTACAAATTGTGAGTAAAAAAGGAATGGAATATTTTACAAATCTCATAAACTTATATTTTATTCACAATAGAATATAGATAACATATCAAATGTTGAAAGTGAGACATTTTGAAATGTCATGCCAAATATTGGCTCATTTTGGATTTCATGAGAGCTACACATTCCAAAAAAGTTGACAGGTAGCAATAAGAGGCCGGAAAAGTTAAATGTACATATAAGGAACAGCTGGAGGACCAATTTGCAACTTATTAGGTCAATTGGCAACATGATTGGGTATAAAAAGAGCCTCTCAGAGTGGCAGTGTCTCTCAGAAGTCAAGATGGGCAGAGGATCACCTATTCCCCCAATGCTGCGACGAAAAATAGTGGAGCAATATCAGAAAGGAGTTTCTCAGAGAAAAATTGCAAAGAGTTTGAAGTTATCATCATCTACAGTGCATAATATCATCCAAAGATTCAGAGAATCTGGAACAATCTCTGTGCGTAAGGGTCAAGGCCGAAAAACCATACTGGATGCCCGTGATATTCGGGCCCTTAGACGGCACTGCATCACATACAGGAATGCTACTGTAATGGAAATCACAACATGAGCTTAGGAATACTTCCAGAAAACATTGTCGGCGAACACAATCCACCGTGCCATTCGCCGTTGCCAGCTAAAACTCTATAGGTCAAAAAAGAAGCCATATCTAAACAGGATCTAGAAGCGCAGGTGTTTCTCTGGGCCAAGGCTCATTAAAAATGGACTGTGGCAAAGTGGAAAACTGTTCTGGAAAAAGTGGAAAAAGTTATTTTTGGAAAACTGGGACGCCATGTCATCCAGACTAAAGAGGACAAGGACAACCCGAGTTGTTATCAGCGCTCAGTTCAGAAGCCTGCATCTCTGATGGTATGGGGTTGCATGAGTGCGTGTGGCATGGGCAGCTTACACATCTGGAAAGGCCCCATCAATGCTGAAAGGTATATCCAAGTTCTAGAACAACATATGCTCCCATCCAGACATCGTCTCTTTCAGGGAAGACCTTGCATTTTCCAACATAACAATACCAGACCATATACTGCATCAATTACAATATCATGGCTGCGTAGAAGAAGGATCCGGGTACTGAAATGGCCAGCCTGCAGTCCAGATCTTTCACCCATAGAAAACATTTGGTGCATCATAAAGAGGAAGATGCAACAAAGAAGACCCAAGACAGTTGAGCAACTAGAAGCCTGTATTAGACAAGAATGGGACAACATTCCTATTCCTAAACTTGAGGAACCTGTCTCCTCAGTCCCCAGACGTTTGCAGACTGTTATAAAAAGAAGAGGGGATGCCACACAGTGGTACACATGGCCTTGTCCAAACTTTTTTGAGATGTGTTGATGCCATGAAATTTAAAATCAACTTATTTTTCCCTTAAAGATATACATTTTCTCAGTTTAAACATTTGATGTCATCTATGTTGTATTTTGAGTAAAATATTGAAATTTGAAACTTCCACATCATTGCATTCTGTTTTTATTCACAATTTGTACAGTGTCCCAACTTCTGATTTGGGGTTGTATATATAACTATATAGATAATCAACTTCAGTAATAAATAGTACGTTTTATCATTCTGGTTCTCACATGGATCATAACGCAACAATTTGTAAAGGCTGGAAGAAGTGTTTTTACATGCTTGTTTCAGGCCTTGTTGTGTCTATGCTTATGATTTTGTTTGTTTGTGTTAGAGTGGGAAACATGCTATTTTCAGTAGAGACACAGACCACAGATGAGAGGACGCAGCAGTATCAGTCAGAAATTGAAGCGCTTTATAAAGATCTCACTGCCAAAGGAAAAACCCTGATGCTCTCTACTGAACTAGGGGTAAGAACATATGTTTGTGTGTCTGCCAGTCTCTGTTCTTATCACCGCTGAACATCGATTTCACAAGGTCCTCTGTCTCCTGCTAAACCTGTCGTGTGTTCATTAGTCACGACTCTTAAACCAAATGAATTCAGTGTCACGTAAGCGCAGTCTCCCTCAGAGGAATTACACCTGTCTGACCTGCTACAGAGAGAATCATGGGAGTCCTGTGACCTGCATGCCTTGTGTCTCTCGCCCACACACACACACACACACACACACACACACACACACACACACACACACACACACACACACACACACACACACACACACACACACTAATAGACCCACTTACATTATCACACCCATTTCTCTGGATCCCTAGATCACATCACACAATCAGTTTTCTGTTTTTTTAATTTTTTTATAAGGAACATAAGAGCATATACATGCAAAGATCATCTTGATTCATTATTAACAGACTACCAAAAGTTAAGTTTTTTTTTAATACAAAAGTGCATTAAAATGCAAATTAAACTATGATAACTGAGCAACTGAATTAAGCAATTCAGCAAAGTCATGCAATGCATTCTTTCCCACTTACTATAAGACAAGACTTTCTCCCTTTCTCTCTCTCTTACTTTTCAATTCACATTTATTTGTATAGCGATTTTTTTTTTCTTCTTTTTTTCTTTTTTTTTCACAATGAATATCGTTTCAAAGCAGCTTTATAGAAAAGTGCATATTTCTACATTACAATTTAGAGTAATCTGTTATTAGAGGTGACTGTGTATTATCCAATTGTAATCGATAGTGAACTTGATAGGTAACCACTGTAGAAATGATAAAATTGGTGTTATATGATCATATTTTCTTGACCTGGTAAGAACTCGAGCAGCTGCATTTTGGACTAACTGTGTTTACAATAATCTAGTCTATAGTTTATGAATGCATGAACTAGCTTTTCTGCTTCAGAAACAGATAGCATGTTCCGGAGCTTAGCAATGTTTCTGAGGTGGAAGAAGGCTGTTTTTGTAACATGAAATGACAAGTTGCTGTCAAATATAAAACCCAGATATTTTACTGTAGAGGATGAAGTTACAGTACATCCTTCTAGATGAAAATAGTTTTCTAAGAGATTCTGTGTACAGGTTTTTGGTCCATTAATACCTCAGTCTTGTCCAAATTTAATAGAAGAAAACTACTGCTCATCCAATATTTTATCTTTAACATACTTGTCAACTTGGATCATTTTGAGATTTCATCTGGTCATAATGAAATATATAACTGAGTAATTATAATCAGCATATCAGTGGAAAAGCATTCCATGTCTTATGTTATTACCAAGTGAGAGCATTTATTTTGAAAATAGCAGAGGGCCTAACACAGATCCTTGCGGCACTCCATAATTTACTGTTAACTTGGATAATTCCCTGTTTAATATAAACAAAATGGTAAAGGTAAGATAGGTACGATCTAAACCACCTTAATGCCTGTCCCTGAATACCAGTTTAATTTTGTAGTCGATTTAAGAGTTTGTTATGATCTATAGTGTTGAATGCCGCACTAGTATCAAATAAAAATAGTATTGAGATGCAGCCTTGGTCAGAAGCTAGGAGTCATGTGTAGTTTTAACGATTGCAGTTTCTGTGCATTAATGGGGCCTGAATCCAGATTGACATTTTTCATAGATTATATTTTTTGCCGGAAGGAGCACAATTTGAGCGGGCATGACATTTTCTAGTATTTTAGACATAAATGGAAGATTTAAAATGGGTCTGTAATTTGCCAATTCATTTGGATTTAGTTGTGGTTGCTTTCAGTAATTTAGTGGATCTAATAAACATGTTGTTGGTTTAGATGCAAAGATAAGTTTATTTATCTGTTCCTCTCCTATAGTTGTAAAGCACTACAATTGTTCATGAGGGGCGATTAATTGAGGCTGAATAATAAGATGCTGTCAAAGATTGTACATTTACAATGGTATTTCAGATGCTTTTGATTTTCTCAGTAGAGAAATTAGCCACTACTAAATTGTTGGAATATTCAGTTCAGGTGATGTCTGTTTATTTGTTAATCTATCCACTGTATTAAATAAAAACCTTGGATTGTTTTGATATTTTCTGTGAGTTTGTGGATATGCTCGGCCCTGGCAGCTTTTAGAGCTTTTTTATAGATGGAGATACTTTCTTTCTACTGATTAGAGTTTGTTTCCATTTGCACTCTAGGTTACGAGTTTTACAACAACAAAGGCTGTGATTTTGAGATTTGACTTACTAGTCAGATGGTGTGTAGCGTTTATTTCTTGTACTTAATAGAACACACTTCAAAAGCGAACACATTCAGAATATAAACACATATGCAACCGTAACGTTTACTGTTATTATAGTAGTATTTATTGCCTTTCTTTCTCTCTCTAGGACGCAGATGCCGTGTGTAATTTAATTATTTCTCTGGTGTATTACTTCTGTAACCTCATGCCACTGTCCAGAGGCTCCAGGTAAGAAAACACTTTAATTTCCCTGTTTAGAGAATATTTACGCATGAGAATTATATATGAGTGGAATTAAAAAACTGTAGGAATCAGTTGGCAGTTTATTCATTTAAAATGAACATCAACATATTTAATTAATGTTTAGGTAAAAATAATGACAATCTTTGATTCTGCCGTGACAAGGCATGAAAGTTTAAAGCAGTTTAAATACTTTCAGGGTTTTGTCAAAGCAGAATCAAAGTTTATTATTTAAAATTAGTTTAAAATTTGTTCTTTGTAGTTTGAAGATAAATATAGGTAAAAAGCAAGTCACGAAAATGATATCAAACCATGAAATAAATAGTTTGGTTCTTTGGATTTAGGTTGAATTAATTAATACATAATCATACAAGTTTTAAATGGCATTTAAAAAAAAAAGATAATTGCTTTTATTAATTTAGCATGGTTGTTCGTTGAATCCATGTCATCGGCTGTTGACACTGACAATTATCCTTTTTTTACTGGATTGAAAAGGAATAAGAAAAGCAATTGCCAAATACATGTTTAAAAACACCATTTAAAAAATGTATTTAAATATATTTTGAAAAGTGTTTACTGTAAATTTGTCGGTTTTACTTTGATAGATTTTTATTATATTTACTTTAATAAATTGATCATTAATTGCGTATGTTTTTACTCCTACTAAGATTGGACAAGTTTCTCCATCAAATGCAAAACACAGATTAAGCCACATTAAACTAGTGATGTAAGTGAATTTGCATCACATCATTTATATCGTATTGTAACGAATTATCGAAAAGAAGGGCGAGGACTTCTGTTCTGTTCATTGTTTGTTAATTGAATCAATGGAAGCAGATCTAAATGTGAGCTTGCAGTTGATTGTAAGAACAGAGCTGGGTTAAAAGGGGCTATATGTAAGAAGTTTCATGTATTGATCTCTTTTGTCATTGCCAATGTGTGAACAGCTTGTAACAAAAACAAGACCTTCCCATTTTTGCCGGGAAAATCAAAAGGATGTGACGTTTAGCTTCTCTTATGTTCAATGGCACATTAAATTAATGCTTATACAATGTTCAGGATAATGCCGGAAGAGCCATTCTGTACTGTAATGTCAATGTGTCATGCAAAGAAAAGGGATTAATTCAAACTATAGTCTCACAGAGCCAGATCTATGTAGTCTATAGTCTCAAATATATTTTATAATCAAACTATCATAACTGTGTAATTTTAAATACCTCATCTGTTGACATGATGCCGGTGAATCGCAGAGCTGGTGGAAACATATCCACATCGCTATAATCAGATGCTTTCTTAACTGACGTTTTCTCACCGCTGTAATTTTTGTTGTTTATTCTGTTATTGAGAGAAAAGCGTGCAGCACATTTTTACATATTCATCTAAACATCGCTCTCAGCAGTGTGGATGACGTACACCTTCTTTTAACTTTTTTACAAAGAATGAAAAAGAACTTCGCTGCGAGTATATTGGGGCCTTGAATCACGTTCAGTCTCTTGTGTGTTATGTGTGCACGAGTGCGAGCACGAGCAATAAGTTACAGGCTGCAGTTCATATAACGGCCACCGGTGTCGCTAATAACAAGGGTTTCTGAAATCTACATATAGCCCCTTTAAGTGGACTAAATGATTGTAGAAGTTTGGCATACGTCACCATAGACAAGTCTGTCGTTTCATCAGAAATTACATTTTGGTCATTCAAGGTCAAATAAAAAATGGATGAATAATTCACATTAAGATAATTTAAGATGCTTCTAGAAAATGGATATATTGTACATTTCCATTTCATGCTGACTTGAACAAGATTTCAGTGACGGCAGAATATATTTAGAACTATATTTAATTTGTGTTTGTTATGTTTAAAATCGCTGTTGTTCCTCCAGTGTTGTGGCGTATTCTGTCGTCATGGGATCTCTGATGGCCAGTGGGAAAGAGGTGCTGGGCCGAATCCCGTCTGGAAAGGTAAAGACATACAGTAATGTTACTGCACTTCCACTTACTATATAAGTATCTGTTGTAAAGCATAACTTTTTCTGGTTTATCACCCAGCTGTTTGACTTCGAGGCCATGACTACAGCCAATCCTGATCGCTTCAGTAAGACCGTCAAGAGTTGGATGAATTTAAAGAGGTAAGACAGGAAGCTACAACTTCTATTAAATGCTCATATTCATATTCTTAACACATTTGTCTTTCTTTCTCTGCTACTAGTTTGCCGAGTTGGTACCAGAACCTTCCGTCAGTTTCAGAGACGTTTCAGTTAACGAGGACCATGATTGAAGTTTTAAACACAGACTCGTCTTCGCACTGTCCCAAGAAATCCTAAACTTGAAATCCAGTTATACAAAACACAAACAAAGGGCGTCTCTACTCAGGGCATCTTTGCTCACAGTTCTCACTTTTACGTGATTTTACATATCAAATTTAAGTGGAAATTCTCTTTGGTTTTAGCTTTTATATTTCCACAAACATGGAGAAGAGAGTTGACTCTTTGTTCAAATTTTAAATGAAATATACATTTGTGTTGCGGTTTATTATGTCATTAAAGTTCAGCGATTGCAAGCATAAGCTGAGTTGGGAAAGAACAGCAGGAAATGTAGCAGAATATAGTTTAAAAATCTTTATTAAATTATTATTCATCAGTTGTTTTTAATTGATTTTTCATTTGAGACCCATCAAATTGGTGACTTGTTGCAGAGATGTCCTTTGAACAGTTTATCAAGCAATATTCTTCAGCTCTGAGTTCCTTTCTGAATACTTGAAAACAGTGGGGAAAGAGGTTTGCAAATGTTTTTGTTGTTTTAAAGAGATTTTGCCATGTTTACTGTCCACACTGGCTTCTTTATAAATATTTGTGTTGACTCTACTTAATGGTTCAACTGAACAATGTGCGATGAGATTCTGGAGATGTACATGTGATCTTAAACACTGGAAACAGTTGCACCTCAATCTGCAGTTGACTAAAGGTTAAAAAAAAAAAGTCTTATTTTCCTTAATCTTAAATCTTTAATTTTATTTTAGCATCTTCTGAGCATCTCATTTTAAGTAGCTTTTTGGTTTTCTTATTCATGCCATGGTTGGTGCTTTATGGAAAATACTTATTTCCTTTATTTTCCTGTGAAAATGTAAGAACAGGGGCTTTTTTTCCATGAGGGGAAACGCACACAAAAAAAAACTTGACAATGGAAAATCTATGACTTCATTTGATGGAACGGCCACCGTCAATAAAAAATCAGTTGAATGAAACCAGTGTTGTTGTGTTTATTGGAGAAAATAACATTATTTGTATTATTACTTTTACAATATTTGTACTGACCAAGTAGGCAAGAAAGCGGTTTGTAGTCTGCAGTGCATCCACTAAGTGGTAGGCTACATGCATGTTCTAGGGTCCGAGCGTCCCGGAAGCTGGTCTGATACACTTATTTATAAAAACGTGTCACTGTGTTTTTTTGTTTTTTTTTTAATTTACTCTGTTTAAGTTCCTCGGTGACATAATTCAGAAGTAAATTGTTGTCCAAACATACCGCAGATGAAATAAAACTACGACAATGACAAATGGTAACTGTTTCTTTTCTCAGCGCTGACGAAGTTCAACCAATCACCGTTTAGGTTCCGGGATCGCGCAATCACCTGATCTGATGAATGACAGATGTAACAATGTAACTCGCTTTAAGCTCAGCATGGCTACTGAAGTTGACCAGAACACACTTATAAGGGCTCTGAAAGAACTGAAAAGATTTGGTAGAACATCGTTGGATAATGTGGAAAATGATGTGGCTAAAGGTATCCTAAACAATATGAGATTTTGTACGTCTTATTGGTGCTCAAATAGCATGTATACTACACACATACGGTATGTGTGCAATGTGCGTGTGTACATTTGGGTTCAAAAGTGCGAGTCTATGAAAAAGGTTTCTGCTTCGCATTGTTTTATAATGGACTTGTATAATTATAATTTACTCTTGAATTTTCCGAATACATGCAGGATTCACAAATGTATTACTGTTGTTTAGGTGGTTCTTCACAAGAAATTGTAAATAAGAAAATTCGTCCTTTATTTGGTCTGATGTCAGCAGGGGCCAAGTTCTTTAACTGGTGTGTATACTTGTCTTTAAACATTGCCATGGTGCATGTTTGAAGTATTTTGTTGTACTACAAAATGATAAACTCCATCTCATGATATGACGTTTTCTTTCAGTCTGGGTGTGAAAAACCAAAAGGAAGCAGAAAGTTTATGGGAACAGTTTTTTCAGTGAGTATGGAAATATTCTCTCTGGAATACTTGATTTTGTGATTGGTCAGTCGTGGCATTCACTGATCAAATGTTTTGCATAATAACCGCTAAACTGTTTAGTTTACTGATGTCCCAGGCAACCCTCACATTTATTAATGTAATAAACAGAATAATACATAGTGACTATGTAGACTAGAAAGTAACTATTATATTTGTAGACGATATTGGACATTTTAATTCATTGATTATAATTAATGTTATTTATTAATTTATCGTTTATAAATATTAATCATATGCATAATAAATGATGATCCTATCTATCTGTCATACACAATTTATGACATTTAAAAAAAGTTTTAAAAAGTGCTAAATTATTTAAATAAAAATGGGACAAATAATTACATAATAATGTAGTCATAATTTAAGTAGCAAGTGACGGCACACCAACATATACTGAAGAGTTATGTAGAAATAAATAAAATAATCAAATGTAAAAGAATAATATGTTCTGTTGCAAGTTCATATACTTGATCTCATTTTTTCTCATGGTTTATTGTTGAGCTGTCAAGTTGTCATGTAGAAATAATCAGTTTCAAGACCTTGACACATTTTTATTTTATTTAATATTTTATTTGATTATTCGTGAGCTTAGAATTATAAGGTTCTATCTCCGTTTAGGGTAGTTCCGAGATATTGAGCATCAAAGTTTTTACATCCCAGCTGGCACAACTGAGATGGAACCTTTTTATTTTATTAATAACTACTAACAAAATAGTTTTTTTTACAAAAATAACACCACACAGGCATTAATAAACACCTAATGGATCAGATTATGTCAAAAACTCAATTTCGACCAAAAGTGAAGATAGAACCTTATAATTCTAAGCTCACGTATTATCATTATTTATTTTTTATTTATACTGAATATTACTATATTTATTTATATTTATATTACTATATTTTATTTGTACTGAATATTCTTCAGTTATATGCAAAACATAAATACAACAAATAGAATGTCAGATCTGTCATATGGCCAAAAATAAATGCAAAAAAAAGCATAGTTTTTGCATAGTTGTTTGACAGATGAAAACTGTAACAATGTATCTTACAAGGTTGCTCTCACTTGAAATGTGTCCCCACCTGGAAAGTTCTTGAAAGGTCCTTGAATTTGAAGTTAACCAAGGTGTGGGACCCCTCATAGTCATAAAAAATCCACTACTAATCTGTGCCCTTTACATTATACATTACATATTGGGTATCAATTACATAAAAGTATAAGGATAATAGTATTATCATTTTATTCCTAATTTAAACAGAATCACAGAGGTTCGAGATAATGTTGAAGGCTTACTGCAACTGGAAGTAAGTAATATAATTTTATTATGATTTCTATGTAGCCACGAAAGGGACATGGTAATGGTATAAAAATGAAATGGGAGGAAATGCTATATTTCAATGTCTTTGCATTTCCTTGCACAACTATTGCGAGAGCAACACTGTAATGTGTATGTTCTGTTTTGTTCTGTTTTATTTTCAAGGTGTTTTGTTTTCCATGTTTGCCTGTCTTATCTGCCCATTTTCCCTTGGTTACTGATTATGTTCACCTGTCAATCATTATGTCTCCCCATGTATTTAAGCCCTGATTTTTCCTAGTTCTGTGTCCGGTATTGTCTATGTTTATTTCTGAGTTTACGTGTTGCTAGTTCTCCTGAGTTTTCTTGTTCTGGATTATTGGGTTAAAGACCCAATATTTAGTTTTTTGTCATATTCAAATGAGTCGTGCACTTCAGTACAGCAATATATGACAAGCACAAAGTTTCTTGGGGCAACGCAATACTTTTGCTAGAGAACACAACGTTTTGGGGGGTACGCAGTCCTTTTTTTGATAGAACGCAACGTTTTTCAGGGGCAAGCAACACATGAGCGAGAAAATGCAAAGTTTCACTGGGGAACGCAATACTTTTACGAGAGAATGTAAAGTTTTTCAGAGGAATGCAAGACTTGTGAGAAAACGCAAAGTTTTTGGATGGAATGCAATACCATTATGAGGGAATGCAAAGGTTTTGAGAATACATATACTTTTGTGAGAAAACGCAAAGTTTTTGGAGGGAACTCAATACTTTTGCAAGAAAACACAAAGTTTATTGGGGGGGATGCAGTACTTTTGCGAGAGAATGCTAATTGTTTTGTGGCAACGCACAAGAACCAGAACCAGATTCTGACTGTCTAAAGAAGACGTGCAGGTGTGGCAGCCCGATGCGGTGTCTCGTTCCCCTCTTAGGGAACCAGGTTGCATGCATAACCTTAGACGTTCCCTTTCGAGTGAAATCAATGCCGCATCATAGCTTGACGCTATGAGAACTTTAATGCCAACATCGCCACGGCACTGGATAGTGCCTGCTCCACAAGGCTGTGTTTCTGCACCGATAATTGTGAACACGGGCTAAGACTGGATTAACCCTGGAGTGAATCCGTCTCCAGACTGTAGAACCTGATGAATGTGTGCAGAGAGGACCAGCCTGCCATAGCCCAAACATTTTGCAATGGTGCACCCCTAGCAAGAGCTCTGGAAGATGTGACACTCCTAGTGGAGTGGGCCCTAACCCCTAGAAACGAAGCCATTCCCCATGGCTCATAGGAGAGGGAGATCACGTCAGTGATCCAGTGTGAGATGTGCTGCTTGGTGACTGCATTCCCTCTATTGTGGCCACCAAAGCAGACCAGGAGCTGAGAGGACTTACGCCACAGACCTGAGCGGTGGATGGATATCCTCAAAGCACAGACCAGACATAACAAGCACAGACTTTCTTGCTCTTCTGTCTCTTAAGGTGGAGGGAAGAAAGCCTACAAAACAACTGGCTGACCAGCCACAGAGGCAGAATCTCGATGTGAAAGTATGCATTCTTCAGACCAGTCCTCGAACTGGATTTGCCACATGATTAACTTCAGGGTGAGCATGATTAACTACAGGTCTTGAACCTGTATGTCCAAAGAGTACATGGGGTACATGTTCTATGGCCCACTGAATCCTGGCTCTACAAGACTTGGTGGGTTAGGCGGGTTTTCTCCACAACGATGCGGATAAGGGGGAGAGATACCCCGCAAACATCTCTTCCACCCTTGGCACTGCCCCGTACCTGTGGTTGCGCATACCAGCCACCTCAGAGTACAGTATGTTGAGGTGGCCTGCATATACACTTGCGCAGAGTATGGATTCTTCCAAGATCTAGACACATTGGTGTAAAGGTTAGGGAAGAACAGGAGGTGGCAGCGGGGAGGTTATTTGCCCTGTATTTTTTCATCAGTCTCTTTTCAAATACAGGGTCTCGTTCTGGTGCGAAGAAATCGCAGAGCGTCAAGATCCAAAGCGGGTCCTCAGTGTCGGTGAAGTCAACTCTACCTGCAAACCCCATGACCGAAGTTGCCGAGTTGCCATGGGGTGCAGGAGCTTGGCTCTAATCAAATAGAGCCAAGCGGGATCGGAGCTTGCAGAGATTAAACTTGTCGCAGTGAGCACAGTCAGCCCCCTCGAGGACTTGCCTCACATGCTCTTCACCCATACAGACACACATGTTGTGTGAGTCGTTGCCTGTAATGTATCACAGACACGCCGTCACACATCTCCTGAACTTATTTCCTGACATGGTGGAATCGAAATCCTATCTTTGACAAACACATACACAAAGCAGCAAACACGCACTCACACATACAGCCATTCCACGTGGCTCATAGGATGCGGATGTTCACACGAGTTCACACTTACATATAATTAGATGGAGTAAAGCTTTATCCGTATTTGGCGTGCTGTCTGGGGGGAGGGCTCTGATCTCGGAATTTGGCCCGAACCCCGAGTACTTCCCCCGTGTATAGAAGCAATTAGAACTAGAAGTGTGGAGAAGGGGTGGTGGAGGGATGCTGATAAACTGTCAACGAACAGAGGTAAGACTGCTGTATATATATATACCTCTTATCGTTGATTGACTGAATACTCTCCACTCGTGATAGTGTTAATTATCTGAACGTGCTTCTGAAGACAAAGAAGCTGGCAACACACTGACATGGCGTCTATTTATGGTTTTAGTGACGTACTAGGCTACGATACGTCATCATGCTCAGCTAATCGCAGATCTCCGTGTGTAAACATGTGCTTCAGACACGGAGCGTTCCCATAGCCGTTGTTGAGTTCCACTCAAAGGGGAATGCAAAAGTTATGCAAGTCAACGCAAAAGCATTGAAATATAATATTTTCTCCTATCTCCTATTTTTTCCATCCCCTTTAGGGGCTCCGTAGATTGCTTGTTTTCAAATGATAAATTGTTTTTACCTTAGTATAAGGGTGTGTGAGTGTGTGAATGTATGTTTGTTTGATTGACAGGTGGAGTGGGATGGTTTTTTGAAACGTCTGGATGTTCAGATGCAAATGAGCGACACAATTCTTTCCCAGTGTCCTGCAGCCCAGACGCTCAGCTCAGATACACGGTTTATACACGTCCAAACTAAAAAGTGAGATAAACACATGATATGATCACTGTTCATATTCAGTGGAAGCCACAATCCAGAACTACTAAACAGGGTTGTTCTGCTGATGAAACAAAATGAAGGCCTTCAGTTGCAAGAGTTTATTACTCTACATCACAACTGTAATTACATCAGTGTTTAACTCGTGGTTATATATTCAATGTCTATAAGATGTTTCTGAATGTGGGAGCTAGTTGTTTCACGAGTTCACACTTACATATAATTAGATGGAGTAAAGCTTTATGCGTATTTGGCGTGCTGTCCGGGGGGAGGGCTCTGATCTCGGAATTTGGCCCGAACCCAGAGTAATTCCCCCGTGTATAGAAGTAATTAGAACTAGAAGTGTGGAGAAGGGGTGGTGGAGGGATGCTGATAAACTGTCAACGAACAGAGGTAAGACTGCTGTATATATATATACCTCTTATCGTTGATTGACTGAATACTCTCAACTCGTGATAGTGTTAATTATCTGAACGTGCTCCTCACAAACTTTGTTAATCAAAACATCATTTAGAAGTATTACATTTGTTTTGCCAGTTATGTTTAGTAGCTTGAAATCAATTTAATAGCATTTCTGTGTTTGTACCTTAAATGTCATGCATTGTGAGAATGATAACTTTTACCTGGTTTATATTTAACCCAGCAATTTGTTGTTGTTGATTTATAGATAATCCATACGCTATATCTATAATTCCACTTATTTCTCTATATAGTTAATGATCAATGTTTTGTAAAGATAGTATCGGTAGGTGAAAAGAGATAAAGTTGTGCATATTGTTTTGGTCAGTAGAATTTTTTAATGTTTTTTTAAAGTCTCTTATACTCGCCAAAGCTGCATTTATTTGATAAAAAAAACAGTAATATTGTGAATTATTATTATTACAAATTTAAAAAATAATAATAATATACTTTAAAATGTAATTTATTTCTGTGATCAAATCCCGTCTTCAGTGTCACTTGATCCTTCTAATCAGTCTAAAATGCTGATTTGCTGCTCAAGAAACATTTCTTATTATTATCGTGTTAAAACAACAGTTTTGCTGCTTCATATTTTTGTGGAATAATCTTCATGAGTCTTTGATGAATAGAAATAAGTTTCAAAGAACAACATTTAGAACCCTTCCTGGAACATTGTAAATGTCTTTACTGTCACTTTTCATCATGGCTTAATACAAGTATTAATTTCTTCCAAAAACAAATCGTACTGATCATAAACATTTCAATTTCAATTCAACGCCCTGTGGTTGGGGCTATTTGAGTTTAAATTCCAGCTCATTGATTGATATGACATGTTTGAACTGTAATGTACATCGTGGTTGTCCTGTACTCTTGCAGGAATGTGTCTCTGAGTCAGTACTTGGGGAAGGGAGAGAATCTCCTCCTCGTGCTGCTCCGGCATTTCGGATGACAGCCGTGACGAGACCACCTGACTGAGCTGAAGGACAGCAAGGTAAGACAGTCTGTCATTAATGAAGATGAGAACTGCACAGCTGCAGACCTCTGCCATTTCTGCTTATGGAGACATGCTTGGAGAATATCTTTTGAAAGCTTGTTGACCCAGCTGTGGACTTGGCAAAGCAAAATATTGCGCTGCTATTTTGTAGAGAATGTTCCAAAGTCAGCATTGCCGTTTTCTTTGAATCATCAACACTGTTTCTGGTTCTTTCTCATACAGAAGCGTCTGGAAGCTCAGTCATTGCGGGTGCTGGTGGTCTCGTATGGTTCTCTTGAAGGAGCAACGTTCTGGCTTTGTCAGACAGGCTATGAGTTTGACATGCTGTTGGATGCAGAGAGAGTGGTGAGAACTATTGACTGTGCAAAAGCATTATTAGTCCTTTCTTAGCCTAATTATAAGCTCTTATATACAGTAGTGGCCAAAATTGATGTTGATATTGTAATGACCCTACATTCAGTTTGATTAAACCATCAACAAACAAAAAGCTCACAGGAAAAAGCATACATTGTTTAGAAAAATAATCAGTTATTAATATTTCGTTGGTTCTCTGTTGTTGTGTTCATAATTTCTTTGTATGTCAGTCTGGCCAAAAATTATGTCCGCACAATTTGGCATGTTTCATTGTGTTATCACAAGCAAAACAATTGACTCCAAGCACTACGCAAAATGCTTACAAAAGTGTAATTATATTTGAATAAAGGGTGAAGATGTCAATTTTACAAGGCCGGACATCACTTTTGGTCACTACTGTATAATTGCTTTAAAAAAAGTATTCCCTTATTTATTATGCTTTTTTTCAGCATAAATGTTTGCAGAAAATTACTAATTTAAAACTTTAAACAAATTTACACATTTCTAGGTGTTTTTTGTCCAGATTTGGCTGAATTATGTTGTAATTGACTTTGGTTATTTTCTGTTTATGATTGGTTACAGGTGTATCAAGCTTTCGGTCTGGGTTCATCCATCACCAAGGTGATGAAGTTTAAGATAATGCTCCACTATTCTGAATTTCTGGCCATGAACCGACAGTCACCTGATGTGCCACCTCAGTTCATCGATGATCTATTTCAGGTGACACTCAGAACATTTACTGAAAAATATTATGTACAGAACATAAGAATGAAACACTGACTTGGTTGGATTTCGTCCCATGAGTTTGTTATTACCCTGATCTTATGGGATAAGGGCAATGAAAGGAAGATTGTTAGACTGCACATGGGGTTAGTTACATTGATCAAACATATATCAAATCTGCAATAAAATCTAACAACGATTTAACTTCTTAAGCTCAAATCATGCTACAAAACTGTATTTTGCAGGCAGGTCTAGTTATACAATAGACTTGAGCCATATTAATGTAATTTTCCACAAATAGGACGTACTTTGACGTACCATTTTGGCCCAAAGGTGTTTACCTTCTCGCCTGTGTCCAAAAAATGTAACAGTATGTCACATAATCTGTTGAATAGATATTCAATTAATTGTTTATTGAACAATTTTTACTGAACAAATTTTAATGACCAAAAACACAATATTTAAGTATGTCCTACACCTTGTTACTGTATGATTTTTTTTTCCTGGAACATTACTTAAAACTGTGACACAAGAAATAAAATAATTTGGAGACTTTCTACAGCATGGTCAAGACACGTAGCCTAACTAAGTAAATAATTCTAGTGTAGAAACATATAATTTGTCCCATTAAGATTTATTTAATGTTTATTGCAAGAAAATACAATCACGTAAATAAGGGCTTAAACTGCATTTAACACCAAATTTTGGTAGAAAATAAAACAATAACAGAAAATAAAAAAGCTGATATAGTATTTCGTTTGACATCCTGATGTTAACAATCAGGATTTTCACTGATTTACTGAAAGAGAAGAAGAAAATTGTTTATTAGGCTATTTGTGGAATGTGCCAAATCCATAAAAACAAATTCCAAATATTGCATAATACTTAGTTAGAGAATAAACATTTGTCTCCCTGTAGTCTAGGACTCTAGAAAATGGATTAAAAACACTCTCTCTCTTTCTTTCCCTCGCTGTCTCTCTCAGATGGGAGGTGATTTTGTGCTGGACCAGGGTGGTAAAGTGATATTTTCCTACCGGTGTAAAAGCCCAGTGGACAGACCATCAGCTACACAGATTCTGGCTGCCGTCTCTGCTCATTCTTAGCATTCTTACGTCCTGGAGAAAAGGGGCTTTCAGGTTTGGTCTTTCTGCTATGTTGAACTGCTTCACTTGCTTCCTGGCCATCCTCATTAGAAGTTCCACTTCCTGAAAAGTTATACTCATTCATGTCCATGCCAGACTTTTAGATTTCCATTTAGAAAGAATAAAGTTTGTAATATTAGCCATTCCAGGCCCTCGGTTTGGCATGGAGTAGCAACTATACTTTGTTCTTTTCCAAAGCAAAGTCTGCCCTAAATCATTCCACTTAACTGTAAAATGTTACAATGGGAAGCTGATGTTTTACTATGAGACTCACTCTAAAGGGAAAATGAAACAAATCATTTCAGAGTATAACTCCATAATATATAGTAGTAAATGTGAAGAAACTTCCCACTAACAAAAATATGTTCTAAGAACGTTCTACTAATGTTCCCATTAAGTTATGAAAACATTATTTCTGAAGGTTCAAAACATATATATTTTTAAATGTGTTAAAAATGCATTTTTTTCTTGGTTATATGAATGTTAAGGGAAACATTCCATTTCATCATTCTTCAAACATGGCAATGTTACTTCTGAATGTTCTCTGAATGTTCTGGAATAAGTAGCAACATTTAGAAATTGTCAAATAAACGTCCAACTAAAAAGTTTCATGAAAAAGTTCCATGAACGATGTATAAATAATGTTTTTGTGCTAACGTTTGGAGAACACTATAGAGTGCTGTAGGGATAACGTCAGAACCCTGAAGACCAATTCACCAAATTTATGAGTAAAATAAAGCATGTGGTAAACATAACTTGACGATACTTTGACGTTTTGTTCTACAATGTACACTGCACACACTCACACCCCGAACTGTCTCATCTCATATAGTTACTTATTAAAGGAGAACTCCGGTCAATTTTAACATTGAGCTCATTTTTTTGTCAATTTGGAGTGCTGTCAATACAGAGAACAACGACAAAAATCGGTGTTGCCTACACCGTGTTATCCTCTTTTTAAAATTTGCACCCTGTTGACTTCCATGGGGCAATATTTAAACCTGCTTTTAGCCTCTTAACATCCTTGATGTGTCATTACAAGTGCACAGGTCATGTGAGTGATTCCTTCAGAGTGAACACGAGTGAATCTGACTGCAGTAGATGTGAAAGACGCAAATACGCAAATACGCTGGCTTAAATAACATCATTTTTATCCATTTCTTTAACATCTACTGCAGTCAGATTCACTCGTGTTCACTCTGAAGGAATCACTCACATGACCTGTGCACTTGTAATGACACATCAAGGATGTTAAGAGGCTAAAAGCAGGTTTAAATATTGCCCCATTGAAGTCAACAGGGTGCAAATTTTAAAAAGAGGATAACACGGTGTAGGCAACACCGATTTTTGTCGTTGTTCTCTGTATTGACAGCACTCCAAATTGACAAAAAAATGAGCTCAATGTTAAAATTGACCGGAGTTCTCCTTTAATTACTTCTTTAATTAGTTACTTCTTATAGTTACTTAAATGTACGTTTTCAAAAAAGAACATAATTTGCGCTTTCACTATGGGTGTGTGTAAATTACGCTGTAGAACAAAACGTCAAAGTATAGTCAAGTTATGTTCACCACATCCACAGGCTTTATTTTACACATAAATCGAAAAAACCCCATTATAAAATCCCACAGGAACCAGATGTGAATTAGTCTTCCGGGTTCTGACGCCATCCCAGCATAACTCTATTAAAGACCAGATAACTCTGATGAAACATTCTATTGGTGTTCCTGGAAGAATGTTTGTTCATAACGTTGAGAGAACCTTGCCAGAATGTTCTCCGTTAGCTGGGCTGTTACTGACTTTACGCCTTAAATGTGTTGCTATCGGTTGGCTCCACAGATAGACAGCTCCACCAGAGGTTGTATGGATGAAGATCTGACTCAAACTCATACACTTATGAAGAGTCGTCTCTGATGGATATTTACACCCTCTGGTCATCGCAGCTGCTCGTCTGTTGAGTTAGCAGCACTTATATCACACATTAACCAATGTCTTGATTAAATGAAGTAAGATTGTTAACTTAATTATTTTTTTTTTTTTTATTATACAAGCATATGAAATGATATAATCTTAAGTTGTTTAACTACTATTTACTGTGAAGGGTAAAATGTTTACAAAAACAGAAATAAAATATGTAACTGGTGGAATTTCTTTGATAATTGAAGTCCACCAGAATGAGAATGGACTTTTATCCACCTTTCAGCATAGATCAAGAGTCTTATTTCACTCAAAACATGTTTCAGTAGTTGTCAAGTGAATCAAGCTTTTAAAACAAATACTTGACGGTTGAAACAACAAACCATAATTCCAAAGAATTTTTTAGAACATCAAAAAGAGAAAACATTTCTGTTATGGGTTTGAACTGAAGTCAAAAACAGCACTAATGTAATGTCAGAACCAGGGCAAATGTGGACCACCATTGGAATAATGCAAACATTAAACATCAAAAAGATTAAAAAATTCAGTATGGTTCACTGTTTTCATTTTTCCATGTTTTTCAAACCGTACAGACAAAGGATTCTGATGTTTTGTGGCATTTTAGTTTATTAGCTTTAAAGCCATCCATAGGCTATTGTACTTTTAAACTCCCCCTGCAGTCAATAATTGTATCTCTTAAAACTCATCATTGATAAATAAAATAGCCTATTTAAATGTTTTTTCCTGTGAAAATAATTTCTTTATGCCTTAAAATAGTTTGAATATAACTCTTGCTTCATTTAAAATACGTGGAAATATGAATATGCAAATTAGCCCGTCTCCACTCACTCACTCACTAAAGCTCCGAGAGCCACTCAGTCAACTTTACTGTAGTAAACGCTGCGCAATGACAGGTGGAAATATTGGTTTAATTCAGCCATATATGTTTCAACCAGAAACCAATTCAGGAGAAGAAGAGGACAAGTAAATTACACAGGGTTGTCTACTAGTTAATGTGTTTTATGTATCAATTTCTACAACATCAAACACATAAAAGTAATTGATATGATTAGCTTTTGCTTGACTACATTATCAAACAGCTAAAAATGTGTTGCTAATGTTACACAAACCATGTTCCCATTCACCATCTCAGAGTCAGACAGCTGCCTTCTAAAAAACAGCATCCTCAGAAACTCTTTGAACATAGAAAGTCAGTGGAGAAAAGCCCCGCCCCACATGTTGACAGGATTGGTTACATGTTTGTGATGGCAGGAAACAGGGGCGTGTCAAACCGCGTTTTTGGTTCACTGCAGTTTTTAAGGGGAAAATACTCAGCAATTAGTACTGAATTTGCACATGGTTTGTCTTAAAGCATACACATGTGGTGAAAACACCACATCTACATATAAAGTTGATTTTAAAAGTTTGGAAACTTTTAACAGATTTACGCATTTAAAAAATGTTCTGTATTTCCTTTCTTTACATTGAACAAGATCCCTCTGGAGAATCCTTTCCTCTTGATCAAAGCCTGTTCAAAAACAAGTGCATTATCATGGTATCTTGTTCAAGCTAATCAAAAGAGCTTTTCTTAGTGCCGTGTTGAGCTAGTAAGCAGGTATTTAGCTTGTTAACGAAGGCTAACTGAACACACAAAGAAAAAGGAAATGTTTAATTTGACCATTTTTTTAGCTTCTGTGGTATATGATATATAGTATTTAATTTAAAAGGCATCAACATTTTCATGATTATGACTAAATACAGGATAAAATTATTTTCTATCATTTCTAGCGAGGCAGTGAATAAAGCACTTATAAAAGTTGTCTCAACCAATGGGATCACTTTGGGCTTCAATGGGAATAAGAGGCTAAGGCCTAATATGTCCTGTTTCGACATCCTGTTAACATCAATAGGAAATCCATTTATCAAAACATTTCATGGGATCTGTAAATTCACTGGCCTTAATTCTATATGAGCATAATTCTCCAGTTTTTATGAGTTTTAGTGAATAGCAGCTCTTGATATATTAAACAAAAATCAATAAGAAGAGATCTGGACTGTATAGGAATTGATTAAGGTCAAACGTCAAACTCGCACAGATAATACATGCGTCTGTCACAGTAGGTGTCCCACCAGTCTCCATCATCTGAGGACATGGCTACACAGTTCTCTCGTTTCCCACCATCTGGCTGGCTTGACAGGAAGTGCTTCCTCCATTGGAAGTAAGTGACACGGGTTGTGTCCTCAAATAGGTAGAGGCCTTCGGAGCGCTGGTCGTTAATTCCAAGCCACACAGGCCAGTTTCCATGGAAAACTGATTTCACATATTCAGCCAAAGCTTCCTGCTCCTTGCGATCTCGTGGCATAGCCATGCGTCCTCCCCGCTCCTGGCACTTCTGGGATGCGTCTGCGTAGGTCTCATACACACGATATGCCAAAACGCATTTGTAACCCATTTTACGGCCTTTCTGACAGCCTGGAGCAACATAAATTGATTGAATCAGTCATTTTCATTTTTTTTTTAATAAAGTACAGCACACAGATGTTAAGTTTATGAGCGTCAAGTGGAGTAATGCCATCAAGATTTGCTTATATGTATGTATATATATATATATATATACTTTAGGCCCCAATCAAGAGATCAGAACCAGTATTGGCAACGTGTGGTTTTCCTCTATAACATTCAGATCTGGGTTCGGGGCTGGCATTAGGAGTTTTGTGTAGGAAAAGTTGTTGAAATAGGGACTTGAGCAGGGGTGTCCAAACTTGGTTCTGGAGGGCCACTGTCCTGCAGAGTTTAGCTCTCCAACTTGCCTCAACACACCTGCCTGGAGGTTTCTAGAATACCTAGTGAGACCTTGACTAGCAGGTTCAGGTGTGAAGCTGAACTCTGCTGGACTGTGGTCCTCCAGGAGGATCAGGATTAGACACCCCTGGACTACAGTTTAAGTAGGGGTTAAGATTTGACAGTTAAGCATAGGGTTGGGATTAGTGTTTAGGGTAGGAAATTAGGAATTGGGGTTAGGTCTGAAAACTGGATGACAGTATCGTGGGTAAAGTACAGAAATTATAATAGGAGACAAGGGTCAAGGTTTGAATTAGGAGTTGGAGTCAGAGTTTTAAGACTGGAAGTTCAGGGCTGGAGTTAGAGATAGGAGGTTAGGCTGCAGGGTAAGGGATGGTTCACACAGAACACGTTCTTGCTTTGAAAAACGCAAGACGCAAGCAGTGGAATGGGGAAAACCGCAAGGTCTTGTGACGCTTATTTTAACTTGAGCACCACGTTTTTAGAATGGAGTGTCATACGCGAAACACTGCAAAAGACGCGAACGCAACGGTCAAACACGTCCATCTAGCGCGTTTAAGTTGAGTCGAGTCAAATCTTCTAACACTACCAGAATTTTGTCTGAGGGAAAATTTGATCGCAACGGTCAATTGGCGGACATGCCAAACTAATGATCAAAGACTTCAGATTTTAGTCTAGGATCAGAGGAATCTTTTAGGATTTGCAAAATTTGTCTCAGACAACCAAATCGTGGCAAAAATCGTACTGTATGAACCCGGCTTAACTCTGCAAGAAAGTGGTCCTCCTGGAGCAGGATTGGACACCCCTGGGTTAGGTGAAGTGGTTAGAGATTATGGGTCAGTGAGAGATAGAAAAGTCATATTTCAGATTGGAAGTGGCTTTGTTAAAGAGGGCAGGAATAGGGTAAGATGAAAGGATAAAGTTCAGAATTTATAATTGAACCCACTGACCCTCTAGTCGTCCAATCTCTTTGCGGTTGTCCTTGCAGTAGGACGAGACCTGCTGAATGGCATCCTCAGTGTCACCTAGTCTATTGTCAAGACGTGAAACTCTTTCCAGCAGTTGTGTCACTTTAATGTCCAATGTGTAATGTCCCACATTAAGCCTGTGGATGGCCTGATCCATTGCTGCCAGTCTAGACACTGCAGAAATGTATAAATAGACACGTTTGAATCAAGTCTTTCATTAGTCAGCTATGCAGCTGCATACCAGAGAATGAATAGGAATATTAAGAAACTTTTCGAGGAGGAAGGGGTTGACGGGAAGGTAGCTGATGATATAGTATGTCTGGATCCTTGGAGGGCCTTCAATAGCAGGTTTTCTTTTTTTAAGATATAATCTTACTAAGTTCATCATATGCCTACAATGAAATAACATACTCACGTATCATTATATAATTCACGTGCCCAGACTATGAAATACGACCACACTAACAAGCCTTTTTTTGTGCAAGTTAAGACATGGGGTGCAAGTAATTTGCATATATATATCCATTCCGTTGCATTAGTTTTGGCTTGATTTTCTGGCACTTCAGATGCAAGTGTGTAAGTGAAATGAGTGATTGGGTAACGCACATATGTAGTTGTAAGTGCTCTCCATGTCGGAGACGGCAGTGGTGGGTTCAGGTTCGATGATATCAGGAGTGTCCCCACGCCCTCTAACCGTCTCCTCATTGAACTCTCTCGCCTGTTGAATTAAACGACAACAGAACCTCCATCAAAACCAGACTTTGTGCAAAGAATATTCTATGCACAACTTTTACCAATATTTTTGCCCCGATTAATGGTCTGGAAGAGTCAAAGCTTTTTGAGCTGATTTTAGAACACATTGTTTTTATTTGTCATGTGTCTCCTAGCAACAAGGCAAATGTTCCTGCATGAGTTTCTGTTTGGAACAACTTGAAACTGTGGTAGTGTGTGATCCTCAGTTTTTCCTCTGTAAGTCTTTGCAAAGTCGGAAAGTGTAGTGTTTTAAAATCTGTTTAGATGTTAAAAGTTGCGTAGTGTATTCCAGCCTTTACCTGATACTGAATGCATTATCATGGGCAGGTACTTGAAATAATGTGATTGCAGATCGAGGATGATAGCAACCAGAAATTAATACTCATGACATTTGCCCCCAGCGTTGCATGCAATATGAATACAGAAGCAGGTATTGAATTAGCCTCATTCTAAAGCAACACAATAACCCTTAGTATAAAATCATAGTGTTGCAGTACCATGGTACAGTGATGGTATCATACGGTAATAGCATGGTACTTTGATGTATTCCAAGGTATTTACATAATACTCCAAGGCACTGGAAGGAATAGTATTGTATTAGCATCATGGTAGACATTTTCTCAGTGAAACTTAATACAAATCATTAATCAAGCTGCCACCATTAAACATGGGTGATTTCCCAGAAAGTAAGGGTAAACTCTTAACCTGAGTCAGATCAGCTGTTGTGACGGGCGATCTGGTGCTGCTGTCGGCAGAGTCGCAGGAGGACAGAGCGCTGAAGCCCACTACAGCCGCCAGAATCACGGTTGGAATCATCTCCACTTCAAATCACTTCACTTCATAAATCCCTTTCTTCTTTTCAGCCAGCTCTCTGTCTTTTTGTATATATACAGACCCAGATGTCCAGCTCTTCTGATGTTCATTCAACAGCAACCTTCTCTCTGTTCACATTGCTTTCAACCTTCTCTTGCTTTCTCTCGCTCTCTCGTTCACCTCTTTACAGCTCTGTTTTGTTTTAGCCTCCTCCCTCTCTGCAGCTGTCGGACACTTTTCCTCCTCCTTTCACCTTATCTGAAAGTTTCCTTTTTCTTTCTTTCTGTTTTCTTTCTTTCAGCTGCTTCATCCTGAGCGTATTATACCCAAACACATTCCTCCCACTTCTATTCTTTGTGCTAACATGGCAGTTTTACTGACTCAGCTGTCTCCCTCCTACATAAACATTTAACTAAACGTTCATTTTCTTCCCTAAGACTAAACTTCCTTACAAACACATTCGTCAGTGCTTTGTCCCTTAGGAACATGTTGTTCTGTTAAAGTCAACGGTGGCCGAATGACAGGAAAATGTCTCACGTCTCATAACCAACTGAGTTCTGTCTCCACTCATGGAAGGAATTTGGGCTTCTCGTCCTCTAACAAGACACTTTCTTTCTCTCTTCCTCTTGAGGAGACTTTGGAAGGGAATAAGGATGTAAGAATGGAGTTTTGCCCAAAATAACCCAGTTCATTACGTAACTCTAACTAAACAAATCTCTCCCAGATGACTGTCTAGACATTTATACGGTACAAGGAACAGATCCAGAAACAGATAAACAGCTTAGATATCTACCTTTAACAAATAACAATTAGAAAAAACTCTTTGAAACTATGGATATCTGTTGTTGTTAGACTGATCTAATCCACCTATCAACTTACTCAAAACTCTGTCAAGATTATTCGGATATACAAGTAGCCTGTCAGGAACCGAAACTATAATGAGCTAAACGTTACCCTTAAAAAAAAAATGTTGAAAGACTCTTGGAAAACCACAGGGCCACTTTACAGTCAGAAACTAATGAGGCCTTTTTCAGATTATGTGAAGCAATAACGTCAATCCCCCAAAATAAAAATTACTGCCCAGGGAATAAAATTCTAATACGAGTATATTAATTGAAAATTACACATATGTGACCAATAATACCGCACATCCAACAGTCATATTTTATTAAAATAAATAACACAGCGGACAGTGTGACCTCTTTAAATATTTGACAAACGGCAGAAAACTGTCATGGGATTTATGAGTAGAACTCCATCTATGCAGCAGTTGTTTTACATTAGCGCTGCACTGCCCCCTACCAACCAAGTGAAGAACGAGATAAGCAACATGAGAGTGTCATACTTTTATTGTAGTTATTTTGCATTACAGATATAAGAATGCATAAACACTGGCTCCAGGCCACGTATTTCGTATTCAAGAGAAAACATCTCGCAACAAAGCTCCAAAAATTATATCTACCCTTGAAAACCTAGTTAGTTAAGCCCTGAATCATACGACAGGCAAGTATGTGAACGCAACCGGTTACAGCATCTTGATTTCACAAGTCGTTGCATGAAAAACCAAGCGGTTTGAAATCATCAAACGCAAGTTATTATTAAACTGTCTACGTGTTTTTAGCTAGCTACCTGAATAATAGCACATTCAGTTTTAATGGTGCAAAAGGTGTACACTATCACCCCCTTGAGTACTGGAGTTTGTTACCTCCACAGTATTGCAATAATGCATGTTAAATGTTGACTACGTTTGCGTACTTGTGTGGTGTATGTTTCGGGCCTAACAAGGAAAAGAGATTTTAACTATTGCTTTAAAGTTTTTAAGTCATCTCTGGTGTACTGGGCTACAGGAAAGAGACAAAGAAAGCATACAATGAAAGCAGCACGCATATAAAAAGTCTACAAAACAAGCAGGCGCAAGTCATCTCAAAACCATGCTAGCGCTACGGTGTCTCGTTTAGGTCCTTATTAATAAATGTACAGTGAAGCATCTTAACACTAGTATCAAGGTCTAGATAAATATAGATACAAATTTATGGCAGTGACGGTGATGTGGCATTCACACTAGTGGTTTTACAGTAGATCTGAATTTACGACCGTAAGTAACACATCTTCCGAACTTCTGAAACTCCGCACAAAGGAATTAAACTCGAGTCTAAAGAGGGTTTTTTGGGGTTTGGTGTATTGTAAAACACAGTATAATTCATGGTTGATGTGAATGCAATATAGAAATTGGCTGGTGCCAGTTTGGTAGTGACACCAAACAAAATCAAAACATTGTTCTGCACCTTTAAAGGGATAGTTCACCCAAAAATTCTGTCATTAATTACTCATCCTCATGTCGTTTCAAACCCGTTAGACCTTCGTTCATCTTCAGAACACAAATTAAGATATTTCTGATGAAATCCGAGAGCTTTCTGAATGGATTTCTGAACGGCTTTGGAACGACATGAGGGCAAGTAATTAATAACAGAAATTTCATTTTTGGCTGAACTATCCCTTTAAGATTTCAAACTTTGTTTCCTGGCTGCAATTATAAACAGCTTTTGGTGGTTCTAATGTTGATGGGGAAAATGTGTGCAAAACGTACCACTGTTCAGAACAATATAACAATGGGAAACCAAACCAACAGGGAAGTTCAATGGATTCTGCAAATGTACCAAGTGTGAAAAACAACATAAACAAGGATAGAAGATTCAAAATCCTACCCAATGTATCATAGCTCATGCATTCAGTAACTTCTAACCGGTGAGATGAGGTCAGATGAAGATTTGAATACAGTTGTAGAGATATTGATGCACTATAAATGAACTACTAAAGCATATGGATTTAAAAGGAAAGTGTTCTGTAGTGTAAGTGTTCATGGTGCTTGTAGGTCCTGTGATCTAGAATGGGTTCTTCAGGCATTACCAGTTATCCAAGAAATCAAAACCAGTCTTCAGGATATTGTTGCTTGTGTTGAACTGGAAAAAAAAGGAAATAAAACAATTAATGGTTTGTCAATGACTAATTTGTTAGTGGCGGAATGTGAGGGTCAATGATTTACAAGTGTCAAAATATATATATATATATTTTAAATATACATTTCAAAATGCATGTGCCAAGTTCTTAGACATGTACTCGTGTGTTCATGTTGGTTTCATATGGTTTTGAAAAACATTTACACCAATTACTCAGTTTAATTACTCAGAAAATGGTGTAACCAAGTAAAAGTTAAACACACTTTTCTCAAACCATAAATACATACTTTTAAATATATTTTTTCCAAGGTGCTTTTTAAGTATTGTTTTACAAATATTACATAATTCATAAGTATCATTAGGTTTTTGGCAGTTACACCACATATTTTACAACCTGAACCTACTAACCTTGTCATAAAAAGGTTATTCTAAGAGACTTATTGAGCTTGACACACAAGCTGTGTACCAATTCAGAGGCTGCATCCTTCGAAAGCTGCACTTGAAGGGCCGAATGGGTCACAGCGAAGCAACGAAGGTCATCGCAATTTGAAGGCTCCTTCAAATACAAACCTACAAATCGGCCCCTTCTTTTCCTGGGCTGCGAAGGATAGAACAAGTGGATCCTTTGCAAATAGTCAATCCCAAGATTCATTGGATGCCGGTGATGACTGGATTTTCTTTTTAGAGAAAATACTGGATTACCCTTTTAATTGCAAGTATTTGGTTTCAACTTTCTTGAATATCTAACGACACAAAAGTAAAAAAAATAAAAAAAAATAAAAAAATACTTTGAAGCAGTTAAAATGTTGACTTATTATAACAATGCTCGGTTCAACCTTAGCGGACTTCAAAGATGTGGCTTTTTAAGTCCGTGTCCGCAGCCTCTGAATTGGGATGTAATTTGAATCGATTAATTGCATCTAACATATAAACATACACACACATATAAACAAACTTTTATGTTAGATGCGATTAATCGCAATTACTCGCTTTGACAGCATAAGAGGTGTAAGTTGTTAAAATATTTAACATTTTAATAAGAAATAATTATAAGTGATTCTACCAAACTAATTAAGGATTTCTTTTTGAGAACATCATTCATTTTTAAAAGGTAGAGTCCAAGTTTTCCCAAATTTCATTGCATTTTTTTCACAAATTCCATGTTTTCCATTTAAATTGTTCTGGATTCCATTTTTAATGGTTGAATTTCATTTTTAATAATCAAATAGGATGACTAATCAATTGAATTCATATCATTTTAACAATTTAACAATTTATTAAAAAATTAATAATAATAGTGCCCTATGAAATGTTTTTGTTCCCCTGAAAATCTGTCGTCTTTTTTAAATGTTTCTGGATTCTTTGTTTTATGAGTCAAATGTATTGTTAAAAACAGTAATCAGTAACAGTAATCAGATGAATTCATAAAGCTTTAACAATTTAAATGTGACCATTCAGTCGCAGACTGGAGCCCTGTAACTACATTAAGTCAACCTTTCATCAAAGTTATACATGAATTTTTAACAATACCTGTTCTTGTCTTAGGACAACTTTGATTAACTTTTTTGCTCCACTTCAAATATTGTCTACTGTATATGAGATGAGGGTCTAACCTGTGCGAATGTAGGACTGGCGGCGGGCGAGGCTTGATCTTTGACTGTGCTGTTGGACTGAGAGGAAGACCTGGTGACCAGACCAGGACTGAACACATCATCCGTAGTGCTGCTTACAGAAGGAAGGGTGCTCTGGGCCCTCTCCCACCCTTCCTGCGACGAGGACCCGGGGGCCGGAGGTGTTGGGGTCACGCTGATCGCCACAGGGGTCACGCTGATGGGGATGGGCGGAGGAGGAGCGTGAGGTTTGGGGGCTCTCTGTTTAACCGGCCGCGGGGCGGGCGCTTCCTCCGACTCCCTCGGCCCAGACTCGGGCCTCAGGTACGAGGGCAAAGGCTTCTCGCCTTTCTCCAGAGACTTGATCTGGCTGGGCGTCAGAGACTGAAACTCAGCCTTCTCGCCTTCTAGCCTGGAGCGCTCAGCACTGATCTTCCAGAAGGAGGACTCGTCGTTGCTGGGCAGTTTGGCACTCTGAGAGGTCTTGGGTTTGGATTCGTTCAGAGAGGAGGGAGCGGCCGGTTCTGTTGCGCCGGAGATCACGCTGAATTCCATCTGACTCTGTTAGGAAGGGAAGGGCTGAATCACATTTGTTTGCACTTTGCTAGCAAATTGAGAATGTATTTTTAGCAGAGGTGGCCTACTTGCCTTGGTCTCCCAAGAGAAGGGAGCCGAGTGCTCATCTTGCCAAGTTAAGTCCTTGAAACAGGGGAGACAGAGATTTTAACATGCCGTAAGATGCAACATCACTTGTTTAATGTCATTTTTGCTTCTGTTCTGAATAGGGATTAAAAAATTTAGTAGTACACAATAAAATAAGATGCAAGTCTAACCCAAAATCTAATACATAATTGACATATTTGTTATAGTTGATAGAGTAGAAAGTTTTATCTACAAGAATTTTAAGAGATATTTAGTGAACATTTATAGAAATGTGACATTTATTTAATTGACACTAACATATTTGTCTAAGATTAGTTTAGAAGCCAGATTAACTGCATCACTCAATCTAATACATAATGTATGGATGTGGCATAGATGCGTTTAATAAATCATTGATAGAAGCTTAATAAAAAGTTTAATTTATATAAGTTTAATAAAATTGTTGAATTTATCAATATTTGTTACAGACTTATTTAGTAACCAGAAATAAAGAAATTTGACATTTAGGCTATATATATATATATATATATATATATATATGTAAATTATTTGTCTTAGATTTGTTTAGTAGCTGGTTTAACTGTAGTATATTAAAAAAAAGAATTTTCGTAAAGATTATTATAGATAGCCTATCTGGGCTCGAGTTTCTTGAGAAACATTTTATTATAGATTTTATGGCAGAGATTTGTTTAATAATTAAATTATTTAAAATCTAGCAAATTTCAGTGAATTAATTCGTTTACCGTCCTAGCAGATATGTGTCAAATATCTATACATTAAGCTTAATGTATCGCTATTTGACATATCTGCTAAGTACACAGATTAATTCACTGAAATTTGCAAGATTTTAAATAATTTAAGTTATTGAAAGTTGACAGAGATTTGTTTAATAAACTTAACCCTGAAAATCCTAAGGCTTTTGTCTAGTAAACTTTAATTTATAATACACAAGTTTAGTAAACAACTTACCTTAAATGGAACTTTTGATTTAAGTTGACAATGAATATATATTTTGCTTAAAATTTTTCAGAAGCTGGTTTAAAATATATTTGTTTACTAGTAAACAATCTAATTTAGACTTAACTTGTATAGATTTTTAGCTCAGATAAGGTCTTGTGAGCAGGCATATTTTTGTAAAGATAAAGAAAATCAATTAATGTCATGAATAATACAAGTAAAAACATTAATTAACAGCAGACAGTCTGTTTAGAAGGTTTGTTTTTAGTATAATGTAAATCATTGTTAGGGATTGACCAGCCTTAAATGACTAGAGAAAATCAAATAAAGCAAGTCAACACTGGACCGACAATAAGCGCTCTAACTTAACACGTCATTACAAAACACAAGCACCTCTTCTCCGAAGTGTACGGTCTTCTGCCCGGTCTGGATGAGGAGTTTCGGGTAGCAGATCACCTCGTCTCGGTCCACCCGGTGCATGGCGTACCGAGCCCGGATCCGCGGGTCCATCATCCCGTTGTCTATCGCCGTGTCCTGTTCGACCGGGCTCATCTGATCCCAATCCGAACCAAACCTCTCCTTTATCTTCTCCCTCTCCTGCATAATCTTACGAGCCATGGAGTTGATGGAGGAGAAGTACTCCATCTTTTTGGCCTCCGTGACGTGCGGAAGATCCGCCACAGCTCCTGCCATCGCCGCGGCCGCCATTTCCTCAACAGCTGGACTAACGACGCTGACGTACACAAAAGACTTTTATTTTAGTTTATCCCAAATAACTCTTTTGTTAGATTAAAATGCATCTTTAAAATGTTACATTTGGGTTTAACGTAACTTTTTGGACACAGGCAAGCAACAACAAATAAACAAATTGACTTTTACATTACCTTTCCAGTCGTTTATAATTTCTAAATAAGAATTTTAATAGATATTCAATATTAAACTCACGAGTAGTAACTTGATTAAACATTGCTTAATTAAATATTACAGTCTAGACATTTGCATAAAATAAAAAATACCTGATATTTCCAGATTTTGCATGACTGTAAGAGAACCCTGTAAAGTATATTTTATTACATTTAAAAACGACATTTAGTGTAATGTTGTATTGTTTTACTATTTAATTAAAATAGCATATTTGTTGTCATTATTTATACATTTAATTATTTATATTTGAATTTACTTTACATTCTTCCATCTACTCTGTATATTCCTTCTAACTACATCAAAAATAAAATACTTTTATTATGTCTAGCGCATGCGCGTGAAGAAGAACGTCTCGGAGTAATGGCTTCAGAAGCGGCGACCTCTAACGGCACAACTGATGAAAACCATCCAAAAGAAAAAGACGAGTGGAAAGAAGGATGGTTATTTAAGAAAACGCGCTACACCGGGCGCTGGAAATTGGTATGGTTTCAAATCAGAGATGGGCTGCTTATCTATGGTTGTAATGAAAAGGTAAGAGTTAATGATGCCGGTTTGCTCAGCATCATCATCACTGAGCCTCGTAGTCCTGCCGGGCTCTTAAGAAACTTATAACAGTGATCAGTTTATCAGCATTAAACTTCAGCACACCTGCTAGAGTGGTGTGGATGCGGTCTAGTTCAGATACTGTTTTAGCCGGTTAAATAATTAATATGTAAATGCCACGGATTGAGTTTCTTCTCGCCATGTTGTTGTTAAGTTACCATGGCAACGCCTGCTTATGGATACGCTCTTCATTAAGAGCCTGTAAAGGCCCGTTCCGTGCGCGAGCTCTTTCAAGTGATAGTTCAGCCAAAAATTAAAATTACTGTTTTTCATTTTCGGAACACAAATGAAGACCCTTTCATGAAATCTGAGAGCTTTCTGTCCCTTCATTGACAGCTAAGCAACTAACTTACCACTTTGACGCTTCAAAAAGTGCGACGTGAGACCTATTTTTTACAGTCTATGCGTGAGACATGATCGCTTTTATGATGAACAGATTGAATTTAACTTAGGCTTTTATTCACATATAAATATAAGCAGAAGCTAAACCGAAATATATTTATAATTATATGCGAATAAAAACCTAAATTAAAATTTTGTTCATCATATAAATCGATTGTGTTTCTTCAAGGAAATTTGTACTAAACCGCTCAATTCATATGGATTAACGTTAGTTTTACGAGCTCTTTATGAACTTTATGAATCTTCAAAGTGGTAGTTGCGTAGACTGTCTATTGGAGAGACAGAAAGCTCTTAGATTTCATTAAAAATATCTTAATTTGTGTTTCAAAGATGAACGAAAGTCTTAAGGGTTTGGAACGACATGACGCCGGTGAGTAAATGATGACAGAATTTTCATTTTTGGGTGAACTATCCCTTAAAAAGCACTGTGGATTATGATTGGCTGTCAATGTTTTTTATCATTCAGAAGCTCAAAAAAAAAAATAAAAAAAAAATAAAATCATTGTGAAAGTGATTCCAACATATCGTTTCTTTGTGCCATTATTGTTATAGTTATCGTCATTGTTGTGAACGGGCTTAAAGGGATAAGTTAGTTCACCCCAAAATGTACATTCTGTTATCATTTACTCACCCTCATGTCGTTCCAAACCTGTATGAATTTATTTCTTCTGCTGAACACAAAAGAAGATATTTTGAGGAATGTCATTTCAAACTGTTGTTGGGCCCCATTGACTTCCATAGTATTTTTTGTTTTTCTACTATGGAAGTCAATGGTGTCCATCAACTGTCTGAGTATCAACATTCTTCAAAATATCTTCTTTGGTGTTCAGCTGAAGAAAGAAACTCATACAGGTTTGGAACAACTTGAGGGTGAGTAAGTGATGACAACATTTTCATTTTGGGGTGAGCTATCCCTTTAACACACTGGCACACATAGAAAAAAAATGCTTTTCTTTTCCCATCAACCAACGGTACACATTTTTTAACTGCTCCTATGTAATCGTTGTCTAGTCAGCAGAAAAGGCCATTAATCTGGTTGGAGCAAAGGTGGAGATGCTGGAGGGTGATGATGGGACATTAGGCTGCACAATCACACCAAAGGACAGCAAACGCACCTTCACGCTGCGGGCCGAGGGAGCAGAAGAGCAGCAGGCGTGTGTGACCGCCATATGTGAGGCACAGCTGAGTTCAGAACAGCACAGCGCCAAAGCTTGTGTTGTGCAATAGACCCATGTTTTCCCACCATAGAGATTTTATAGTTTTCTACATCATATTGTTTTTACTTTCTTCTTGAAATGACTAAGAAAGATGCTCCGCTGATGTGTGGTCCAGACACACACTCTTTATTTTTAAGCAAGTGAAACATGTTTTATATGATAAGATATTTTTGAGACATTTGTTTTTCAGTAGTTCTATTTTTTCATTTTGTTTTTGAAAATGATCAAAAGCCAAACTGAATATGCTTTATATGTTATAATAAAGCACATTGCTTGTTTTCAGTGATTGATTACCATAAATACGTACAGCTGAAATGTTAAATGTTGATGTTATGCGTCAGGGTTGTTATCGTTAAATAAAATAAACATTTACTGAAATCAAATATATAAGAAACGTGATCGTACTTTATTTCAGTATTTCTCATTTTTTGTTTAGTTAAGTTTAAGTACTAAAATAACTAAAACTAAAAGTATGAAAACCTGCTTTTATTGCATGCAGTTGCATAATAATGGAGGAAAAATGAGAACTGTTGCAGAAATTCGAATAATATGAACAAATTTACTACTACAATTTATTATGGAACAAAAAAATGCATCTACTTACAGATGACTATTGAATTCAAGGGTTCACAAGTCCCCCTGTGGTGAAAATAAAGTAGGCCTATTCAATGTTGTTTATATGTCTATATGGTGTTTTTAATATGCTTTAAGAAAAAAAAACGTGCAAATTCAAAAGCCAACACCACTTCTGAGTATTTTCTCTTTAAAACTGCAGTGAACCAAAGACAGTCTCAAAAACGCGGTTTGAAATCGCTGGTGTTTCTGACATCACAAACTACCTTGTAACCAATCAGATCAACGAGTGGATCTCTGAGCTGGTGTGAGTGAGTGGAGGTGGGGCTAATTTGCATAGAACCGCGTATTCTAAGCCCCTGTCCCAAATGGCGCACTTCATGTGGACTTTCGGTCCCGTGGACTTAATTGAGTCTACGAGTCCGTAGGCCGTCCCATTCAGCATTTTAACACTCTGAAGTGTACTCAGCAGCGCCCCCTTTGTACCATTGAAGCGGTCTTCCGCGAAGCCCGAATAGATGCAGGCTCAATCCTTGAGAAAGGCCAATCAGACAAGGGACGGGAGGAGATTTCGCTCACGGACAATTGTTGACATGGCTGAGAAGAAAATATTACGGTTTTTATGACCTAGATGTACTTTTTACCAGTTGTTACAGTTTATACAAACATTATGGTCATCAAGCAGTGGTTGATGTCTCAAACATAATAATGGCGTGTTGAATAATACGATCGCATTATGATTCATTAAATAAATAGAACTGAATGTCAGGGCTTTACTGAGTCATATGTAAACATAGTATGAAAATTGCACATTTTCATTATGTTAAAATTGTAATCTTAGTTCAAATGGAACATTATGTATTATTATGTACAACTGTATCATTTAAACAAGCATGATGTAGGCTATCTATTGTCTAATGCCCAGGTGGCATACACAATATCAAAATATAGAACTGTAAAATTAGGCTGTGTAGTTGACATGGAGATAAGACGTCGGAGCGCAAAAATGTGATTTCTCCTGTCCAACAACAACCAGACCATTATTTCCGGCGTGACGATCGAGTCTGTCCCAAAAATACCTCTCAATGCACCCTCGTGGACTCCTGCCAAGGGCCCTATAGGTCTGCACTACATGACGTCACCAAAGTGTGGACTCTGAGGAAGTCCACAAGTCCAGAGTGTGCCATTTGGGACAGGGCCGCAAGGGTGTAGAGTTACATTCAAGCTATTTTAAGAAAGAAGAAAAAAAAATTAAAGGTTTTTGGTAAAGGTAAATGTGATTTTGGTGATCAAAGATACGTTTTAAGGGATACAATTATTGACCACAGGGGGACTTGAAGAAAGAAAGCTCACACCTGAGGAAGTTTGAGATGATTGATTGATTGATCAGAGGAAGGTTTTTCATATGTACTTTTAAATTCTGGCCAGTAGAGGGTGGTGCGATTCAAATAAAGGACTTTCACAGGGAAAACTCAAACTCAAATACCCAAACCAGCATACAAACCAGTTTCAGTCATTCCCATTCACAACTTTATTAGAAAAGTTAAATGAACATAATTGAAATGTTTTACCGTTATTTAGCTCCCAGGATATTGCATGCACTGTCCAAAAAGATTCAGTAGCCTATATAATATAAATACATAATAAATAATATTTTAATCTAATATTAAGTTTTAAATAAATAAACATAGGCTATATTTATTTATTAAAAGCAATAAATAAAGATTTAATTTAATATATATATATATATATTTTATTAAATATTGTTGTATTGTTGTAGAATTGATTGTAAGCGTTATATATATATATATATATATATATATATATATATATATATATATATATATATATCTTCATTAATATAATAGCCTATAATACACGACTGGATGCAGGAAATTGTGCAAAAGTGACAGAAAATACTTTTACAATTGTTGAAAAAAATATTCCAAATACATGCTGCTCTTTTGAACTCAGTATTCATCAAAGAATGCTGACAAATGTATCATGATTTCCACAAAAATATTAGGCAGCAAAACTGTTTTTAACATTGATAATAATAATAAGAAGAAAAAGAAGAATCGTTAAATCATCATATTATAATGATTTCAAAAGGATCATGTGACACTGAAGACTAGAGTAATGACGCTGCAAATTCAGCTTTGATGACAGGAATAAAGAAAAATGCTATATTAAAATAGATTTTTTTTTTTTTAAATGTAATAATATTTCACAATACTGTTTGCACTGTATTTTCGATCAAATAAATGCAGCATTGGTGAGCAGAAGAGACTTCTTTCAAAAACAAAACATCTTACCGAACCTATGCCTTTTTGTCATGTTTTCATTTTTTTGTAATGTTTTGAGACATTAGGCTACAGACTTCTAAATTGACCTCAGATGTTTAGGAATAAAGTTTCTCACATGAAACGGCGAGTCATGTATTTGACCCTCACTGCACCTTTCAGACGATTTCGCAGCGATATAAATTTGACCTTTGAGTGTAACATGATCCGCCTCTCTCTCTCTCTCTCTCTCTCTCTCTCTCTCTCTCTCTCTCTCTCTCTCTCTCTCTCTCTCTCTCTCTCTCTCTCTCTGTAGTTTCGGTCTGTGTGTCGAGCTTCAGTGCTGTTCCTGTGATCCGATCATCAGTGTTCAGTTGTTAGAGATGAGAAAGGACGCTCAAGTGGGAAACTTTATTTCACTTTAGTGAGTTTGAGAACTTGGCCGAAACTTTCTGAACATCTGAATAGAAGAATGGAGCCGATAACCAAGTGGACAGCGACTCAGGTTGTGGACTGGATCAGAGGTACGAACTGAATTACTTGGTTCTCGAATTTAAACCACTTTAATAATACACACTTCATTTAATTAATTTACTTTATGTAGCCTACGTAAAAATGCACCGGTATATAGGCTATAGACAGTTTACTATTGTCTTATTAACAGTTTAGGAATATATATATATATATATATATATATATATATATATATATATATATATATATATATATATATAGACGCATTAAGTATTTGCATTTTATTTTAAAAATAACACTGTAAAAATTATTTTCATGATTTATCACAACTTTTTATCTTTTGTCGAATCAACTTAGATAATTAATGTTGTTCAGATAACAATATTTGGAGTTTCTATTTATTAAATCAATCTCCTTTGTTGTATTAATTCCAATGTTTAATTTCAATGAACTCAAAATTTTAAGGTAACCAGGTAACTCACTTTTTTCAAGTTAAACAAACAATATATATATATATATATATATATATATATATATATTAGGGCTGTCAAACGATTAATCACGATTAATCACATCCAAAATAAAAGTTTGTTTTTACATAATATATGTGTGTGTACGGTGTATAATTATTTTCTATATATAAATACACACACATGCATGTATATATTTAAGAAATATTTGCATGTATATACTGTGTATATATATTTATATTATATATAATTTATATTATATATAAATATTTTATATATAAATAACACATTTTTCTTAAATATATATGCATGTGTGTGTATTTATATATAGAAAATAATTATACTCCATACACACACATATATTATGTAAACACAAACTTTTATTTTGGATGCGATTAATCGCGATTAATCGTTTGACAGCCCTAAATATATATATATATATATTATTTTTTTTTATTATTTTTTTACAGTGAATAGTAACTTCTGTCAGAAACTATATTACCATGGTAAATGTTTGTAAGGGCAAAATCTACATCCCTAACCAAACACAGAAACTCAAATGTTTATTTTTTCCTCCCAAAGCATATAATCGAAACTAAACTTCTGCCAAACCTTTCATATCCAACAACAGAGACCATGCATACAGTGTTGTTTACAGTTTTGTGATACAACAATTTTAAGTAATAGTGTTTAATAGTTCAATCATTATATTATAATTACACCATACTTACATAAACTATCCACAGCAAATATTACAATATCAGTTGGTATTGTTTAACTGTGGTTAGTTTTGGTGATTAATTTATCAAAAAAGTGATACATTGCAGGAATGGAAATTTTAACTCCCTGTACATTATTCCATTGAAGAGTCAATCATTTATTTGCATATAAGCAAATTACTTAGTGTAGGTTGGACTTCTTGTTGTTGGTCATTTGAATGTCAATGTTGTTAGCACTTATTTCAATGGTAGACGATGTTATACATCATTATGGGTCATTTTAAGAACTGTTTTAGGCATTATTTCCATTTCCATGTCATTCATTGGTTGTTGTTAGAGTTATAGCGGATATGACAGTGATGAAAATGCTGATGAGGTTAATGCAACATATGTCATGAACTGTCTCTGTTAGACCAAACATATTACATCCTTGTTTAATTCTGGAAGACTTGCAATTATTTGTGAGTTGCAATTATTACGTTTCCATACATGCTCTCCATCCTGCTCCAAATGCCTGAAACAACATAAAAACCATAAAAAAACTTTCACTTAGCAGAGACCTTGAGTAAAGCATCCACAATATGAAATACCTATAATTCTCTGCTAACCAGAAATGTCTGGTCATGAGATGTGAAAGACTTCTGAGATGGTTTTGGTCCAAGCCATTTCTCACACATCTAAATAGAGAGAACTTTTCAGCAGATGCATCTAATTATAAACTGAACCACCTTAAAGGTCCTTAAACCTGCTGTTCAGACTCTGGTAAAAGTTGGCTAATGCTAATGAAGGACTACCGTATCTCTCCTGACGCCAGTTGGAGACAATAAAAGCTGCCTCAGACAATGCTGAAGTCAACAGATGTGATATACTGGGGTCTCTAGCATGGCTTAAAGCAAGTGTACTGATCCAGGACCAGCTGCCATCATTAAACTAACTGGATGAAAACAGACATATCAGTCTGTATATTTCTATTAATCAACACTGGCTGAAAATAGAGTGCATTAGCACCCGTCCCCTTTATCAGCGACGCTGGTTCCGGAAGTTTTATCCTTTAATTTTTCCCATAGAGATTATGAAAAAGTCTTTGTTAAAGCATCATAAGCTACGAACCAAGCCATGAGGTGAATCACAACACTACAAACTTTGATTTGAAGCAAAAAAGTTTTTGAAAATCGGATGGAAACACATACAGTAGGTACAGGACTGTGTGTTCAGTTTTAGTGATGGGAAAGAACTACAATCCCATGAAGCATTGCAAACAGCATAACTGAATTAAAAACGATGGAGAAGCATGAAACTACTCATTTAGAAATGTTGATTATATATGTAAAATCAATATACTTTGTTTATTGTAAAACACATATATATTTAAAAATATTCGATTATTCGACTCGATTACATAATTCGCAGTGCTTCATGGGAGTGGGCGGAGCTAAAATGTGTTGCTTTTTTCGACTCTCTGATTGGTGTAATTGTCTGTACAGCATCATGAGTAATGTAGATGTTCACCAGGAATTCCACTGTTCAACATGATTATTTTAAAACTAAGTTGAAATAATGCAGGCTAACGGCTTCAGCAGAAGCAAATACCACTGATTAACAACCTTGTAGGTCTGTCTTTTAAAGGTTTATAAGTTATCGTTCAAAATCAATTTCCCTATGGAGAAAATTAATGGAGTTTTATGTTCTAAATTTTCAGCATCATTACTCCAGTCTTCAGTGTCACATGATCCTTCAGAAATCATTCTGATATGATGATTTGCTGCTCAAATAACATTTATTATTCACAGTTGAAAACAGTTGGGATGCTTAATATTTCTGTGGAAACTGTGATACATTTTTTCAGGATTCTTTGATGAATAGAAAGTGCAGAAGAATTTTAAAAAATATATAAACACTATACTTGGTTTCCCAGCGAATCAGCAAACGTCACAGATCCAGGACTCAAGCATGCGGCCTTGTGTTTACATTTGAATCCTGGAGTTACTGATAAAAACTAGCAGCATTACTAACCGTTACTGACTGTTTACATGCC